>NC_084531.1:26288707-26908707 GCF_024500275.1 Phycodurus eques
AGTTATTCAAATGTTACTTACTGGATCCCTGAAGGAAAATTGTTGTTTTACAAAATTAGGAGAGATGTTAGTGCTTTACTTTATTCAACAAGGTAATACACATGTACAGTATACCATCTTCATCTACCAGTTCAAGCATTACTCAAACTGAGACGCCACGAGACCTTGCTTTGTAACTCTAAACAGATTCAAATTATACATTTTATACAGCCAAGTGTAAATTTACAACATACTACTTGTGTGTTATCTACCTACCCAAAAGTCCACCTACCTACTTAGTGTACATAACTACCTACCTATGTAAATACCTACCTACTGTACCTAGTAGCATGGCCAACTACTGGTCCAGCATGCAAGCGTTATATTCCTAAATAAGTATACTGTTTTCTTTGAAAAGATAAGTCTTTCTCTAAATTAAAAAAATGCAATTGTAATATATTATTTCTAAACATTTTGGGAAAATATGCAACTTTTCCCCTTCTAAAATATCTAGAAAAATATTTTTACCTTTTTTTTTTTAACTGAAAAATAGAACTCTTGTAAAAACAAATATATTATACTGTTTTTCTCATAGGCGGCACGGTGGACCGACTGGTTAGAGCGTCAGCCTCACAGTTCTGAGGTGCGGGGTTCAATCCCCATCCCTGCCTGTGTGGAGTTTGCGTGTTCTCCCCATGCCTGCGTGGGTTTTCTCCGGGCACTCCGGTTTCCTCCCACATCCCAAAAACATGCATTCATTGGAGACTCTAAATTGCCTGTAGGCATGACTGTGAGTGCAAATGGTTGTTTGTTTCTTTGTGCCCTGCGATTGGCTGGCAACCAGTTCAGGGTGTACCCCGCCTCCTGCCCGATGACAGCTGGGATAGGCTCCAGCAACCCCGCGACCCTAGTGAGGAGAAGCGGCTCAGAAAATGGATGGATGTTTTCTCACATATGATATTTTTTCTGACAATATTTTTGAAATAATTTTTAAAAATATACAACAGATTTTTTTCATTACACACAAACTAACATTTTCAAGAATGTTAAGCACCTCTAAGAATGTTGAATTTAGCTGTACGAAAGTGGGAAAAAGACAAGAATTTTACAGTCACGCAAAAGTGTTATTGTCATAGTTATTCGTACAAAGTGACGCAAACTACTGGCCTGGAATGCATATTATAGTGTTTTCCATCGTAGTTGTACATCCACATGCATTAGGTTTGTTTTCGAAGCATCTATATTTTCACTTTTTAGATCGTGTTTATTATAAACATTATAAGAGCATAATTTTATTGACCTGCAGGGTGAGCGTGTCCAAAAGGGTCGAGCTGACGCGACCGTCAGACTTGATAACAGCAACAATGGCTGCTCCAAGGTTGACAAACAAGCCGACGATAGAGGACACGCTGCCGACCTTCCTATCGTGCGACACACTTGGACGCACACCTGAAAGATCCACGCAGCCAGCATAGAGACAGGCGCATAATAAAACAACATCGCAATCTGCCCGGACATGATTTACCTCTCGGAAAACTTCCAAACCTGTGATCGCAGGAGCCGAAGCCGTCAAACGGCCAGGGAAGCTGCTTCAAGTGAACAAAGCTTTGTGTGGCATGCAAAGGGACGACAACGTCTTTGAATTAGAATTCGTGTCGCTTGCTTGTGCCATCTGCACCTCAAGCTTGAAAGACTCAACGCCGCCACTTAGGGAATCTCACAGAATCCTGTAGAATGATTTTTCTGTGTTTGTTTTTATTTTTTATATGGAGCTGGAATATTCAGTAGCAAACTTACTTCCTGGAACTGAGTCCATGGCTAAGTAATCACGAAACTTCCGAGGAAGTTGTTCTAAAGATGCACCTTTTCTCACATTCGTGTCTCTTAATTGAGTCGTAAAAAATAAACTTTGAACTGTAACGTAATGATTGACATCTATTTTGTCCAAAGCCAGCCAATATCAGTACGCTGGAGGACACAAGTCGGGGGGGGTTTAATACGTGCTGACTTCCAACTCTGGTGGTTAAAGGTCAGACACGCCTCCTCAATGTAGTTGTTTAAATATCAACACAGTATTTCTCAAGCGCTATTGTAGGATCCAAATGTGTAATTCCAGCATGGAGACAAACGTTCATAATGATGCCGCAGAGCAGTCAAAGCCAGCCTGGAAAACAACAGCAACAAAATCATAACATCAAAAGGCGGATTTTTTCATTTTTGGAAAAAAAAAGAAAAAGTGACGTAAGTGAAAACAATAAAAGTACAAAGTCGCACTGAGAGAGCCACAGAAAAGCTTGACAAACAATGAAAAAAAATTAAACGCTTGGCCAAAATAAGAATTGTTGCGATGAGTGTGATCATCGTGAGATCAAACCAAGAGAACACTCCAAGACTTCAAGTGAGCACGAGAGTACACGTATTTACTGTACAGTGCTTTTAATCTGCTGTTTGATGCAAACAATCTGAAGAGTGTTAACGTCGACGCTGCATGAATTATGAATTATTTTGAGGCTTCGGGTTTTGGCTTTCACCCCGCATTATGACAATTTGACACGCGCCAAGTTGACATTTCTATTTTAGCCACACTGGCATTTTAAAATAATTAATAAGACAGGTCACTTCACTTTGCTAGCTCTAAAAATGCAAGCCCCTCACTTAATACCTCAACCATTTACTATAAGTTCATTTATGTGCAAACTTCAGTATCATAATATCTACATGACTAACTGTACGAAACGGTCAAATAAGTATTTAAGAACTCTGATCAATAAACTACACCACCTAACAAACTAGCTCACTCGCTAACAAACTAACTAGCAAGCTAATGCACTAGCTAGCTATCTACTTAACTGAACACTCATTCCTCTTCCTCGAGCGGTCGTACCAGTTCATCTATGAAGATGCAAAAAACAAAACAAAAGCGAGACGTCCTTGGAGCGACCATGCAGCACCTCATTAATCCAACTCTGTGATTCACCGAAGCGGACGCTCAAATGCAAGCGGAGAGAATGGGGGAAAAGGTTCCGCTCTGTTTCGATGAATAGGAACAACAGGCAGGCTGTAGTTAAAATCCATCAAGTTGAAAAAACATTCAGTAAATAAAATGGTGGTTCAGCAAGAGTGGCTGCCTGGCTGCATTACATTTACTGTATGCAATATGGTTACAATAGAATTTTGTTGTACAATAAACTAACAGGCTCCAGTAGAGCTTATCTACAGTACAGTTTAGTTGTACAATAAGCTAATAAACTGCAGTAGAGTTCAGTAAAACTTTAGGCTAGTAAGAAAAAAGGTTTTAGGGCAAAGTAATGCCGTTTGAAACGTCACTGGAATTTTTACGCATCAACTTGGAGAACACATTGGAATTTCGGCCTGTAGGAGCTTATTGGTGGGTATTTGTAACTCAAAACTTCTCAGCCAATCGGAGGAGGGGTTTCCCGAGTAGCGAACAAAACGGAAAGGTCGAGGAGAAATATAGAAATAATGAAGTTATACTGTTTTACTCTAATTTGAAGTTGTTTTTTGACCAGATTTGTTTTACTTCCACACAAAAATGTTCCCCACTTTTTTTCCCCCCAACATAAAAAACTCAATTTCATCCAATTCTCAAAATTATTGGTGTATTGTACGCAGAATGTGGTGGACATTCCAACCAGATTCAGTGTTTTTACAAACTTTTTGGGGAAATTCTGTCACGTTGCTACTGTACGCTAATGAGCTACAGTATTGTTGAGAAGTATCTGAGCTAACAGGCCACAGTTCAGTTCAGTAGTACAGTAAGCTAATGAGCAACAGTACAGTTCAGTAGTATTTGAGCTAACAGGCTACGTACCAGCAGTTACGTGTTAGTGTTTCATATGCTAACAATGCTACAATAGTCAATAAGATAATAGGCTGAAGTACAATTTGTACACAATATGCTAACAGGTTACAGTAGCACTTACTAATACATTAAGCTAATAAGCTCCAGTATAGTTATTATTACTTGTGCAAATAGCTAAGGGATAATTATGCATATCCTAGGCTACAGTATAGTTTAGTAGTAGATCAGACTATATGCTGGTAGAGTGGAACAGTATAATGAGCAATTTTGTAGTTTAGTAGTATTTATTACCAGTATTAGGTTCAGCAGTCAAAATATGCTAATAGGCTACAGAGTACAGTAGTATGTCCGCTAATAGGGTAAAATACTTTCCTTATAGGCTAAACCTAGTTACATATACATTCATGTAAAGGCTACAACAGATAATAAGACTACAGTGCAGTTTTACATCCAATAAGCTAATGGGCTATACACAAAAGCTCAGGAGTACTACCCAAGCTAACTGTCGCGTTCAGTGGACTCCACTTCTCTGTTTATTTGTGGCGAGACACAACAAAACATTCGAGTGGGTAGTGAGCGGTAAACAACAGTGTTTTGGCTTCTCAGAGACTCGTTTTATTAGACAACACTTCTCCTACTCGGTCTCCTTTTAATTGTACTTTTTTGTTTGCTTTAGTGGCTTTAGTGCCTCCGCCAAATACGCACATGCCCACACTGTTGTGGAAAATGGCAAGGAGCTTATTGTGACCAACGTTTCACCCGCCTGCTTACCGTACGCTTGCATCAATTTCTAAAACACCGAATCTCTAGGGAAGATTCAAATATATTATTTGTGGTTTCTGTCAAGTCTGTAGACGAAATGCCACGACATGTAATGGAAAGAGATGCAGCCACGTCTATTAGAGGCAGGCTTTAGTTATTTTTCAGCTGAATATTAGACAATGTCACTGGTGTATAAGCATGTACATCAAGTGAAAGAAAAGACGCAGTAAGTTTTCACTGTTGTCCTTCAACTGAGAGACTATTTTGGTGCAGAGGGAGGTGCTACTGTTTTGGTGATGTCAGAGGTTACCAGAACATTAATTAACATTTTGACGCTAGGAAAAAAATTTATAGGATGTGGAAAGACTTCACACTTTCATTTATTCTGACGGACTGTTTACGTGGCTCAACAGGTGGTGCTTTTAGCAAGAGAGTTTGAAATGGGCTCACCAGTGAACTATTTGACTGATTTCTGTCTACAGGAACGCTAACCGAAAATTGTGAAAGATGGGGAACTTATTTACAACATATGGTAAGGAGCCACCCTTCACATCGACTGAGAGACTGTTTACTTGCCTCGGTAGGCGCTGTTGTTTGGGTTAGCAACAGAGGATGAAATGAGCACAACAGTTCAAATTTGCCATTTTAACTGAAACTGCAAATATTTTGGTTGGCATATTATATTCAACCTTTTTTCAAATAACACATCATCATAATTTATTGCAAAATATTTTAAGGACCCTCAAGTTACGGCTTGAGTATCCCTGGGGTGCCAGGGACCCCACTGTTGCTGTTCCAAAGCTAATAATTAGTTTTAAAAAATAATAATAATAATAATGTTCGACTGGTTAGAGTGTCTGCCTCACAGTTCTGAGGACTGGGGTTCAATCCCCAGCCCTGCCTGTGTGGAGTTTGCATGTTCTCCCCGTGCCTGCGTGGGTTTTCTCCGGACACTCCGGTTTCCTCCCACATCCCAAAAACATGCATGGTAGGTTAATTGAAGACTCTAAAATGCCCATAGTTGTGAATGTGAGTGCAAATGGATGTTTGTTTATGTGTGTCCTGCGATTGGCTGGCAACCAGTTTGGGGTGTACCCCGCCTCCTGCCCGAAGATAGCTGGGATAGGTTCCAGCACTCCTGCGACCCTTGTGAGGATAAGCGGCTCAGAAAATGGATGGATGGATGTTCCAAAGCTAATAATTGGTTTTAATTTGCAGAATATGTGGATGGAAAGAAACCAAAGGCTTTTGAAAGAGCATGGACTCTGGAACAAAGTGAGTAATTAAGTCAATGCCACCTTTAATCTGTCTTAATTAAAAATCACATAGAGTGGAGCAAAGTGCATTTCAGAGAAGCTCTGACATTCTTCCCAAAAGAGACTTAAAAGGTCAGCCGTTTGGAGAGTGTTTTTTGGGGGGTTTTGTTTTTTTCTTGGCGTGGCGCCCCCTGCCGACGTGCAGCAAGAAGCAGACGGCCGACACAATGGATCAGCAAAGAAGCAAGATGAAACATCTGGCAATGCGAGAGCAGGGGCCGGGCGGTTGGGTTGAAGCGAGCGTGCAGTGCATGAAATTTTCATCGGAGCGTCAGTAGGAGTGCATTATGGAAGCAAAGTAGCAGAAAATCTCCTGGAGGAAGACTAGAATTAAAAAAAAATATATTTCTTATTTATGGCGCATGCTGGTAACACACAGCTGACTGCATTCATTAAGCTAATTAAAAGGACAGCCAAACGCCATTGTGTAAGAATATGTATTTCATTACTTTGCAATTATATTCCAATGTATATCAATGTGTCAGTAAAGCATTTATGCAAATCTGAATTATTAATGCACAGAGGTTGTTTGCTTTAAAAGCACAACTACAACATTGGTCACAATATTAGGGATGCTTGGATTATATAATAACCTTTCTCCATCCATTCGTTTTCTAGAGGACTTATCCTCATTAGAATGAAGATTTGTTGGCAAGAGAAGCAGGGTACCACCTGGACTGGTCACCAGTAAATCGCAGGGCACATAGACAGTTGACGTACTGGATAAGGAACCATTCACACTCAAAGTCACGCCTATGAACAATTTAGTCATTTGGAATTCGGGAGGAAGTACTCCAACCCAGGCTGTTTTGACTGAGAGGCCAACGTGTCTGCTACAGACGTTAAATTTGACCGTCGCCATCATAAAACATGCAATATTTTACGTAACATTTTAACATTAAATAAGAAACTATAATTAAGGAAAACTACTTACTCCTTACCCAGACTCCTAAACAGAACAGTGGTGATCAGTCCAGGCTGTACACCACCACTCGCCCAAATTTCAACTTGGGTAGGCTCCACCCCACTTGTGACCCTGTTGAGATTACTGAAGTATTGAAGATGGTTGTTTAGTTGTGCCTTTGCGATTGGCTAGCAACCAGTCCAGGATATAGCCCACTTCTTTTGCCCAAACCCATTTTTGGCAAAAACCCTTCTTAACTTGTCATTTTAGGTTTATTAAAGGTCATGTATTTGGGCTATTTAGACCTCCATAGAGTGACTCTCTAACATGGACTCAGTATAAAAGTATACATTTCATTTAAAAAAAGACCTTGGTTTTGTCATACGAGTGTCCAGAAAAGGCCTCTCTGACAGCTACTTCTGTTTGACCCAGTCCGCTTTGTCCATATTTGGCGAAGACCGCCCCCTTTTGGTTGCCTCCGTGTTGAAGACCCACTTTTGAGAGCGCACGTTTGTTATGTTGACAGCGCTGGCTCGGGAGCAGAAAGGGAAGGCGGAGATCTTCGCTTGTGACATAGATAAGCTCGAGAAATTTGAATGACCTGATTTCAGGCCTCTCAGCAAAAAAAACATCTGGAACTCAAGAATGCGTAGATGATTTTAATTAATATTTCACATGTTTAACCATAGAGACAATACTACACCCCAAATACTAGACAAAGTTGGTTTGGCAAAATATGTCCCCTTTATAGACTAAATTACCCACCCTTGTGAATGTGAGTGTGAATGCTTGTTTGTCTATATCTGATCTGTGATGGACTGACGACCACTCCATGGTGTACCCCAATTCTCTCACCTAAAAAAAGCTTCGATAGTCTCTAGCTTAATCTGCGACCCTAATAAGGATAGGTGCTATTGAAAATGGATGGCGCTATATATATATATATATATATATATATATATATATATGTGTGTGTGTGTGTGTGTGTGTACTGATATATAGTATATGAGAGTACACATGTGCAGTGGTTCCCTTCCCATGTAGCTCATTCTTCCAAAGCTGCTGTGGCTTCAGTGTAACAGCCTTCAGGGGTAAGAGACCTATATAAGCCTCCCCACCACCTCCCCAGTGCCACGTTATCTTTACTCCAGGCCGTTTATTCTGCTTTCATGTGAGCAGAGGTTCTTTTCCGGACAAAATGTAACAATGTGGAGGTCTTCCGCGCCAGGTATGAGCTATGGAGGCCATGAGAGAATTCTCCAAAAAATATATTTAAAAAAAAAAAAAAAAAAAAAAGGCATATGAAGGAGCTTTTTGTAATGCCATCGGCTTTCAGATCAGGACAAAGCTGGTTTATGGTCAAGACATGCTTCAGGAAACATGTTCGTCGATCATATGATCGATAGAAACTACGAGCTAATTTTGCTAATTTGCCCCAAGGGATGATTAAAAGCACTCACGTGGAACGCTTGAGTGCTAACAGGCGTGTGTCGCATGAGGTACAGTATAAATTTAGTATTTTCCCCAACCAACATCAGCCCTTCTGGTCTCAGTCCACGTTGATGGGTTCTTGTATTGTTTGGGTTCCTCAATTGGTTCTCGATGCTAAATCCCATGGCAGATGGTAATGCTTGTAGTTGTGTATCATTTTACATTATCAACAGTATACTTTCCTGTTCTGTTAGCACTTTGTAAATATGTTTTTAAAGGTTACTTTCATTGTTGAATTGTTATTGTTATGTAAGAGATGAGATGCTGCGCTTTGTGGCTAGGCATAGACCAATGCCAACATTTCCTCGACCAATTCATTGGGGTAAAAAGTCAATCACCCCAAAGTTATCTGTAAGCTACGTTGTACTTCGCAAACCAGCCGGTTAGGTCATGCCACAATGATGACAAGACATACTGTCGCTACATATAACAATGAAAATATATAGCAAACATTTTTGGTATAATATATGTCAGTCAACAAGTATGCAGACACCAATTTATCACAAATATTTTTATTAAGGTTTGCATTCGCATTGTTAGCGAGTTCACTAACTAGCTGGCCTAGCTAATGACATAAAGTTGACAAGACATATCTACAATATCCATCCATCCATTTTCTGAGCCGCTTCTCCTCACGAGGGTCGCGGGCGTGCTGGAGCCTATCCCAGCTGTCATCAGGCAGGAGGCGGGGTACACCCTGAACTGGTTGCCAGCCAATCGCAGGGCACATAGAAACAAACAACCATTCGCACTCACAGTCATGCCTACGGGCAATTTATTAGAGTCTCCAATTAATGCATGTTTTTGGGATGTGGGAGGAAATCGGAGTGCCCGGAGAAAACCCACGCAGGCACGGG
This sequence comes from Phycodurus eques, assembly GCF_024500275.1. Classification (NCBI taxonomy): domain Eukaryota; kingdom Metazoa; phylum Chordata; class Actinopteri; order Syngnathiformes; family Syngnathidae; genus Phycodurus; species Phycodurus eques. Next base: position 26,297,840 of record NC_084531.1, read on the forward strand.
GAGAACATGCAAAATCCACACAGGCGGGGCCGGGGATTGAACCCAGGCCCTCAGAACTGTGAGGCTGACGCTCTAACCAGTCGCCCACCGTGCCGCCTATTGACAATATAATGATGAAAATGTATATCAAACATTTAGCGCATAGTGTTGTAAGTCTGATATACAGTAGGCTATGACAGTCAACAAGTACACAGATACAAATTTATCACTAGAAATGTATATTTCAGCAGATTTCTATTGTCATTGTTCGGTAGTTTGCGAAGTAGAGACAAATATAGGTCTCGGCCTAGTCGATGCCACAAAGTTGACGAGTGACATAACGGTGAAAATATATCAAATATATTTTGCATGGCATTCTTGGTCTGATATAATGAGCCTTAAAAAAATAATAATAATAATCTACTTGATTCATACAGGGATGTAAGATTTATTTGATGATACGTCACAATCTTATCATAAGGTAAGGTCGGGAGGAGTAATTGGTCCGGTTGGTGAGTTTGTTTTACTGGCGTGCCTGTGACTTATAGTTTTACAACTCTAGGGAGTAAAAAATAAAAAAATGTAAAAAATTAAAAAGGTACATGTGACTTGTTCATGCACTTTCTCGGACATAATTATATGTCAGCGTGACTGTGTCAAGTGTCCGTGTAGATTACAATGCATGTGGGCCTGCTCTCATTTGTTTAACACACAGATTACACGGCGGCACATCTACTCACCGCATTTGGGAAGCGAGGGGAGAGGAGTTGGGTGGTGGAGGAGGAGGTGGTGGGCGGGGATAGAAAAGCAGGTGTGTCGCTTGTTGTTTGTCAGCCTCACAAAGCTTCCTTTTTTATTAAGGTCGAACAAGCCTTTAGAGCAGGAGTTCTCAAGCTTTTTGGCTCCAGAGACACCATACAGGGGAAAATTTTTTTTTAAAGACACCCTCATGATCCTAATGCCAGTTCAACATAACTACCATGTGTACCCCTTAATGCCCCCCACCCCTAAAAAGTATTTATTTATAAAACAAGTAACCTAATTATTTTTGAATGGAATTGTACATATGTATCCAGTGACACAAGCTGATGTAACCAAAATCACAGTGAATTGACAAGTACATCAAGTCTTTAAAAACAACAATGGCTCACCCAGTATATGACAAAAATAAAGATGTCAACACTGTGATATCGTGATACTTATAATGAGACCAGTCTGCTGGAGATGTTTCACTTGCGACGACCGAAATAAAATGTCATGTTTCATACCTACTCAAAAGGAAAACGCATCAACCCAGAAAGCCGCGACGGGAGTGCACCGCGTGGCGGGTCAAAGGACGCCGATACATCTGACTGAGCTCTGTCATTTAGAGACTTTAGAAGAATTTATTTTAGGGGTTGTGATGTTTTAAAGCAGTCCTTCTCAAACTGGGGTCCCCGGCCCCCCAGGGATACTCAAGCCGTAACTTGAGGGTCCATAAAATATTTTGCAATAAATTATTATGATGTGTTATTTGGAAAAAAAAAGTCCATACAGCTTCATATGAGGAACGGTTTGCCAATAAAACATAGATACAAAATTTTGAATAGTTTATTTATTTATTTATTTTTAGAACGTAAGATTGATTACTACAGTAAAAAAGTCCTATTTTTTAAAGATTTTTTTTTGTGTGTATTGTGCAATATTCAAGGCACCCCTTCTTGAATAAAAGGCTTAACATTACAGGAATAACATTTTTGAAATTCACTTAAAATTGGACTTTCTTCCCTTGTTGAATTATGACTTTAATATCATTATATTATGACTATCTTGGAAAAATTAGATTTTATACTTGGAAGATTATGACATTTCCTCACAAAATGCGTCTTTTATCTTCTGAGAATACGACTTTGTTTTCTTGAAAATATACGATTTTATTCACATAGCATTACATTTCCACCTCCAAAATAAACTTTATTCTCATAACATGACAATTAGATTATTTTTTTTTTATCATAACATGTTTCTCAAAAATATGCAACTCTTTAATTCCTTTTAAGGGTACACGTGGTAGTTATGTTTAATTGGCATAAGGATTATAAATTGGTCCTTGGAAAAATTTCTTCTGTGCAAGGGGTCCCTTGAGAACTCCTGTTTTTAAGTACATGCGTACAGGAGCATATCAAATCCAAGGACAGCCGCCGCAAATGCAGGATTCCTTGTGCAAACTCGACCTGGCTAATCACTTCCCAGAGTCTGAATGAGACACGCTATACGCTCCCAAGCGCAAACAAGTCCCTCATAGACGCGCACGCTAAACAAACACTCCATCTTTGGCAAACGCGCCAATCAAAAGCTCCTGCGGGGAACTTTTAACGGCTATTTTCCCCACTGCTTTACGACTCCAGTCTGCGGACCGGTTTAGCGGCCCACAGCTTATCCGTCTGACAGACGTACATGCGGGCGTTGGCACGGGTGTGGTCGTCGCCGCCCACGCCGCAGGTTCGGGTTTTTTGGCCCAACTGCCATATAATTTGCACACGTTTGGCTTTGACCACGACACGGCCGCCATGAGAGTACCACACACACACTGCGGCAACTGTTCGCGGGTTCGACCAGGCTTGATTGTTGCCTCTATCGGAACCACAGTTTGAAAGCTAACATCGTGTATAAAGTTGTGGAGTAGCATCTCCTGGAGGAATATGCCAGCCATTTTCCACCATTTAAAACAGGAAAAACAACAAACTAGAGTCAGAAAGACAAACACCAAATGGCGGTAGGTTTGCGCACCAAATGGTTGCAGAACAGGTTCGTCAAAAGTGGGGTTAGGGGGGGATTTTTTATTTGTTTTTATTTGTGACCTGACAGGGAACAAATGTCAAGGTGTGGAAAATGGTGGAGATAGAACAACAGCAGCAGTCACTGTGGTTATGAGTAATAGTTTCAGCCGAGGAGACTGCGGAGTCGGTTTGGCGGGTCGGCCGAGGCGAGCTCAGACTTGTCCGCTTGTCACAGATCAACTCCTTCCAGCAGGAGAGTGCCTGCAATGCGTGGCAAGCCATCATCTGATAAGTGCACGTGGCCATTATTTATTCAAAACCGCCAGTGACACTTTGGCAGCGTAGCATTCTGGAGGTTGAAGGCCGAACAAAGCATGAGTGCAGTTGCTCTGGGGGGAAGAGGGAGGGGGTCCATAAAATAATAATCCATTTAAAAACAGCATACCTACGGAGCGGTGTGCCAATAAAACAAACATAATGACGAAACCAATGGCTGCCCCCTACCTTAGATTTGGGCCAATTCAAAGTTCTGATGTTGATTGTGACAAATCATGACATAAATCAGACATTACTGCAAGAATCGTCTTTTCTTTTAAGAAAAGGTGTTCTCTAACAGCGATAAATTCAAATTTTTTTCAAAGACAAAAGGCAGCTATTTTTTTCCAGAATATTTTGGGGGGGGGGAATAAAGGCATCCAGAATAAAAGGTGTAGTACTGGGATTATATTGTATTTTTTAAATTCTCTTGTCAAAATGTCTTGTTTTTATTCCCTTGTTCAAATGTGTCTTTAATATCATAAATATTACAAGTATATCGATAAATACAACTTTATCCTCATAAGATCCTGGCTCTTCATCCAAACAAAATACGACTTTTTTTTTTTGTAAAGATACTGACTGTATTTTTTCTTTAAAAAAATACAACTTTATCCCAATAACATTACTTGTTTTCTTGAAAAAAAAAAAGTTGTTACTGTGACATTATGCCATCCATTTTCAGGACCTAAAATGTTCGAGAACCCCTATGTTAGACGTAAAAAAAAAAGCTACACCGTCACAGCTTCTACGAAACTTCACACGTGGTATGTCGGCGAGGCATGTTTTTTTTGTCACGTGATGCCTCATTCTAATTGCTTACAGTGAAGATGACTAGCGGGCTGATAGCGACTGCTGAGCCAGCAGAGTTACGCTCGGTGCCCCGCAAAATGCAAACACTCACCACAACAACACAACAAAGCCCAACAATAAATAGAGACTTGCAAACAACCACAATGCAAAGCAGACATAACATACTCCAGACTCCATCAAATGCAGCCTTCTATTTCTGTTTTTCTCGAAGGCATCATGAAATGTTCCTTACGACCACGCAGGTATGCGGGTACCTGCATTTTGTCAGTGCGCCGCCCACATTAGATAATGTAGGCAAATAAATAAATAAATAATACAGCTTTGCAATTTAATATTACTCATCAGTCTAGGATACCTGCTTCCGATTTGGGCTCATTTGGGTGAACGTCAAAGAATGAGTCATGAAATTTGTCCCAAATGGCCGCTTTAAATCAAAATGTGTCCTTAAGACTTTTCTTTTGCATGAGACAGGCCAGCCCACTCATAACAGGCTGATTTATTGTAAAAGATTGGAAGAAACAGAAAATTGTTGAGATGTGTTTAGGCTTGATGCTACCCTGCAAAAAAAAAAAAAAAAAAAAAAAAACATCAACATGTGCAACAGTTTGCGGTGTTGATTATTTCCATATATCTAAAAATAAATGAAATTGGATTGTTAATTGCATTCCATCATCCGGTTAATCCCCCCCCCCACCCGCGAACACGACACCAGCCTATAAGGCAGGTTCCCATTAGGACTCCCGCATATGATGCCTTTTGTTGCAGCTCATTAACAACACAAAGTCCATTTGCACTCATTTTTACACCCTCTGGCAAGCTGCCACTTCTGGAATCGACTTTTAATTCCGGAGTGTAGTGTTTCCATGAAGCGGATCCAAAGTGTATTTTTTTTGCTTTTTCTTTTTGCATATTTCCAAGGATTCATCACCAACTACTGATGAGCGATGTGCTTTTCTTGGAACAAAAAGGTCCACTAACCCTCTTCTGTCGAAAGAAGTGGCAGAAGCACTCACACTCTGTACTTCAGTATAACAAAATACTTTGGTATTTGGTAAGTAGAAGTACTGATTCAATTCTTGTATTTATGTAAATGTGAAAAAAGTGGAGCATCTGAGATATACTTATGTAAAAAAGTAAAAAAGAATTTCTTCATGTAAATTATATACAATGCCCGTTTTGAGAACTTGAGAAATGAGAATGCACTACAAAAAAAATGTAAATAATGTTCCTCTTTTATTAACTTACATGGTTCTCATGAGAAGGGGGAAGAAAAGAAAAAAAAAATCACATCACAGTACGCCACGTTGTTGTTTAAGAGCTAACTAGTGTTGACTCTAATTTTATGCCATAATGCCCCTGAACTGAGTAACAAAAATTGCTAAATTACTTCACTTATTATAAACCTTATTTACACAGCATGTGTTTTTTACCAATTATATGTATTTATTTATTTTTTTTAGTTCAAGTTGCCAAAAAACATTCTTGTAGCCGCCAATATAAAACAATTATTTTAATGAAAGTCATGAGTGGGGAATATATTGCCATTGTTGATCTCCAGTCAATCAAGATCCCAACCGAATTGACTTTACCGTCCTCTATTTATGTAATTTTTACATTTTGTTGCCATCTGCAGTGGCTGAAAAAATAAATAAAAATAAAAAAATAAAGCCTACAGTATTTTGACAAGAAGTAGAAAATACAAATGTTTTCAAATGTGAGGAGTAAAAGTAAAAATGTGTCAGAAAAATAAATACAGACACCTTAAAATCGACTTTTTTAGTGTACTTTGTTATTTCCCACCACTGTCTTCTCGCCAATCAGACGCTGTTGAGTACCACCACTACATCGGCCATCCACACAAATCAGCCCTTGATTACCACAAAAATGCCCTTTCACTATTGTTTCCTTATCATAGTGACCCTTCTTCCTCTTGTTTTGTGACTCAATAATATTTATGTTGCCCCCTTTCCCACAGTGTCCCCCCGCCCCACCCATGCTGCACTCATATAATTTCTCCCAAGTCCAAAGCTGCTCTTCTGTTTCAACTCCCATGCCTTCCCCTCTTCCCTATGCTTCACCACCACTTGTGTGATCAATTAGTGGTTGGCCTCCCTCCACTAATTGCACAAAACTGGCACTGCTACCTCTTTTTTCACCCAATCAGCAAGGATCGGGGTGGTGGTGGCGTTGGGGTGGGGGGCTGTGGGCGGGGGGAGGTCCCCTGGCTTGATTACGTGGAGGTTTGGCAGAGGACGGGCGGTGACGGAGCCAATTATTTTCACCTATATCCTGAAGACGTGTAATCTTAAACGGCCTCAGTGATGCCCGAACAGGTTTTGCGGTACTACTAACAATGCCCCCCCCCCCCCCCCCCCCCACAGACCCCCAGAGAGTATGCTTGCACAAATTAAGCCGTCACTAGAAGCAGCAGTAGCTTGCATTTGCTGATTTTTAAAGAGCCAAGGCACATATTGTACTTACCAAAAATCACACAAAAATATCACATAAACTACATAATGCTGAAATAATGATGATGCGTGGTGGGAGTGGAAGAGCATTTAATTGTCCTGGCTCTCACTATATATCAATGGCATAGATAGCTGAACAAATATGCATTATTTGTAGTAAATAAGTAATATTTCTTTAACCAGTTAAGTGAAATTGAATCATTTCCCGCAACACACATGATCTCTCACACAGTGATTGGGAATCACTGTATTAGAAAACTGCAATTTAGACAAATATGCTTTTATTCATATACATTGGATGTGAGCGTGTGTGCGAACATGGTAATACTTTCTGTCACTTTTATGTTTAACGGGGTTACGCTAAAACTTTTCATATTTGAAAAATGTGTCTTTTTAAATAAAATAGCTTGGGCTTTTTTTCCTTATGTTTTTCTTCAAATGTCTTTAATTACCAGTATATCCAAATGAAGCTTAGACTATGTAATTTACAGCAGTAAGTCATAGAAATTGCATTATTACTGTTATAGTACTGTATGTATCTGGCATTATTGCTTGGCTTTGGCAGAGGTCTTCTCTCACCAGAGTGCCATTCTAGGTTTGGTGGCTTGCTTGACTCACTTCAATTATATAATGTACTGCATTTTGTAATACGACTACACTAGAATGCAGCATACATGTATGGATGGAACGTCAGCTGTGTGGAGAATGTGTGAATGTGGGGGGAAAAAAAGCAGAGGGATGATTTTATGAGCATCAGGTGACCTGAACATCTACTCGGGTGATGGCTAAAAATAATAACACATGCGGCTGTGCGACAAAAAGAAAAGAAAGAAAAAAAACACTGTAAACTTTCACCCCAAAGGAGAAAGTTGAGCACTCTGTCAATAATGAGTCAGTTTCTCCTGAGCCAGATGTTACGATGGATATATATATATATATATATATATATATATATATATATATATATATATATTTTTTTTTTTTTTTTTTTTTTTTCCCACAAAAGACACTGGCTTTATCTCGACAGGAATAACCAACAAACAAGAAAATTCATGTCAGGGAATGTGTTATTATACAGAAATATGAGCGATCTTGCGAGATAGCAAGCTAACAATCTTCATGCAAATCCCAAACGAAGCCTTGACGGACTGACAAAAAAAAAGAGCCAGAATGACAGCTTTTCAAACGAGCCAACACTAAAGGCCTCTTTATACTCCTGCGCTCGCGCGGCCGACAACGCCCGCATTACATCACATGACCGACGCCTTGGCCCGCGCGGCCCCTCTGCATCACTTGACGCGCACACGTAAAATGCCGTAAAATGCCGTAGAATGCCGCGGCCATCATCTCTTGTGATTGGTCCGTTTTAGTCACATGCTGTGATGACGTACTCAGCGTGCCCCTCGGTTCCACACAACACCTACGCTGCCGCCTTCTTGATCGATTTTGCAGCATAATTAAACGTGTCATCTGGTCATCTAGGTCCATCGGGGAAAATGGATGCAAAGCTAAAGTGAAACACGACTGGAGGCAATGGTACGGGGAATCCACAATAACAGCACACATAATGGTCCAGTTTCGGACCGGGGTCTATTTCCTGTCCAATTTTTATAAGGTTGGATTTACACCAAATGGTTCAATTGACACAATCCTCTTTTTTGGGAGGAGGGGGGCTCACAAGTGGCACAATTGGGATATGTGTCATGCTACAGTTAAGAGGGCGGAAAAAAAATATACCGAATCAGATATCCTTCGATCAGAATCAGGCTTCTTCCAGATTCGAATAAAAAGCCGATATCTATCGGACACGTGCCGATGTGAGCGGAGCGTAAACGCATAGATCGGCTATCCCATGTCAATGCCAGCTTGACGTCATCGAAATACAACGACTGGCAACATATTCATATCCACGTCTACTGAAATTGTTTTCTTACTTATTAGGCTCCAGCTCTAACCATGATGAGTGAACGCACTAAAGAAAAAGGATGACGAGCTATTTTCTGGACATAATCGCCATTCTGACCAACCATCCTACCGTGGCAATGCAAGTCTGATCAAGGCTTTACTGTACCACTAAGTGGAAATACAGCTTTAATAAAAAAAAAAATGCCCCCGTTAATATTCTTCCCCTCGATGTGTGGGAATAAGAAGCACGAGGCGGCGGCTTGTTCTCAACAAATGGAAGCTTTAGAAGCGCTTTCAATCACAGAGAACACGGCGAGGGCTTGTACGTTTCAAAGTACATCGCCGACATCAAACCCGTGACCGTAGAGGTGTCAAGAGCGCCGCCGTAATCTGATGGCGGGCCCGTAAATCCCGTCAAGCCCCCCGGCCTCTATGGAAAACAGCGCTGTCAGGACGTGCGTGGCCAGGCCCCCCTCTCTTTGTGTCACTGTCATTTTGCATCTGCGGCCGCCTGTCACGCTGAATGCCAAGCTGGCGCTGGCTGGCTGCGAGCCCCCACATCAGACAGGATGCTGAACAAAGGCGGCGGGATGATAGATGATGTTGTACAACGGGCGCGCTCTTTGTCGCGAGGAAGACGAAGGCCACTGCCTGACGTCCACTGATGGATACCGTGATGGAATCACGTCAGGGGCCGAGATGGTGCTATCTGTGAACGTGAAGAGACAGAAAAACGCGCAACCAACTCAAGATCCGACTCTTGATTTTACCCTTGGAATATTTGTTTCTAGTGACTAGCGGTTTCTAGCGGACTAGCGGTTAGGCACATCCGCTTCACAGTTCTAGGTTCGGGATTCAAAAGGCTAGGGCCTTGCTTTGTGGACTTTCCGTGTCTTTCCCGTGCTTTTTGGAATGGAACAAATGGAATAAGTTGCCAACAGAAGTGACACACCCCCAAGTGTGCATTGTTTTTAAGTCCAGGTTAAAAACTCTTCTTTTCCCCCTTGCTTTTTAGAGCATTTCCACTTTTGAAATGATATTTATCGCACTGTCCGCTGTTTTAATTGTATTTTTTATTTTTTATCTTTGTTTTAAATGTTTATAAGCTTTTTTTGTCTTTGTTTTTAAATGCTTGTAATCATGTAAAGCACATTGAGTTACATTGTGTATGAAATGTGCTATATAAATAAATTTGCTTTGCTTTGTTTGGGTTTTCTGCGGGTATTTTTTCCGCCTCCCACAATCCAAGACGCATGTCGGTTTCATTGAAGTCTCAAAGTTGGTTCTCAAAGTGGGGTACGTGGAACACTAGTGGTACCCGGGCTCCCAATAGTGGCACAGGAAACCATCACTGACAAAACTAACAGCTCTAAAACACGAAATGTTAATGTATTAAACTTTAATACAAGTGAAGTACAGTTCAGCTGTATTTTAATTTAAGTTCAATAATTTGCATTCAATGTACTGAATTACAATTTAGTTGAACATTTGCATTTAATGTTTTAGAGCTGTTTGTTTCAAAACTTGTATTTAGGTAAAAACATGTTTTCATGTGACATAAATACTTATTGAATCATTATTTAGATTGCTTTTATCTTTCTTAAATTAAGCACAGTGTTCATGTTCAAACTGCGCATAATGTTTCGGTGGCAGTTCAATCGGAATAGTGAGTCTTTTTTTGTATTTACAGGATTTTCTTATGTTGATTCGTGACAGTGGTACTTCTTGGACAGTTAAGTTTTCTTTCAGTGGTACTTGGTGTAACAACTTTGACAATCTCTAATGCTGTAGTCTACAGTGGTGAATGTGAGTGTGAATTTTTTGTTTTTCTGTATATGTCATGCGATTGGCTGGTGACCATTAATATTTCTTTCAAAATAGTTACATCTATGGATAAGGTTTTCACTGGGGTGCTTTTGTCTGTTTAGTTGTTTGCTTCTTGTTTTAATATGAGTAGGGATTTTCCCAGTCACAATATCCCCATTATAAAGCCAAAAATGACCCCCCCCCCATCCCAGAATAAAAATTACAATAAAATAAAAATCCCTTAGGGTTATAATGTAACGTGATTGAGCATGAATTTTCAAGATATTTTAATTTATTTTTTCTAAAAAAAAAAAAAAAACACCCCAAATTATGATTTTAAAAGAAAAAGCCTGAGTTATCATTGGTGAAACTTGTCAAAAAGCGACATTTGTCTTGGCGGTAATTTGACCAAAATGTTTGAAAATGTCTACATGTGAGTTAGAAGGTGTGATGATCCAGATTATTTTTATTTGTATGCAACTTTCTGTTGTCATAATGATGAGGGATAATTCTCAGGATGTTCCCTTCGGCAAATTGACAAACAGTTATCAGTTTGGAAACTGAAGGCCCTCTTGAAATTGCTTTGTTTCGCCGTCATTGCCTTTCATCAGCCAAATAGATATTTTTAGGGCTTTCCCGTACCCAAATTTGCAGGTGTGGACGTTTGGTAGGAGTCGTTGGCATAACCCATACATATTGGCTCTGTCGCGCCTCTTTGAGTTTAAAAAAATATATATCCACCCTCACAAACCAGATTATCACACCAAACAACAAGGAATTTGGTGGTTGTGTCTACCATGAGGAGACCCACACAAAAGAACCCATGCTCGAAAACACAAAGGAAGTCTACCATTTTTATTTGAATAGGACATTTAAGGGTCAATTTGAACCTTTTATATTCGACAAATGAACAAGGGTAAATAAATGGCAAAGATTATGACTCTTCATCATTGGGTGTGGGCAAAGCATGGCAGCGAAGTCTGATAACTCGCCAGGAACAGGAACTTCAAACTCAAACTTTATTTTACACACGTAATGCCATTCAAGTTCAGAAAATAAAACGGCGTGCATTGAAGGACAAAGACACCTGACTGATCGGGATTTACCAGTACTAAATCAACAGTAGATCTTGACACAAAAAGGAACCTGGTGTTCAATGACAACAATTCCAGTCCAGCTGTTGTGATGAGAACTGCTCAACCCTCACTTTCTCACCCAAATACCCCCCACCCCCCGCCACACACACACACACACACACACACGTACTCACACTCCATACACAAGTACATGCAAAGACATGTTTGTACATTAAAAAAATAGATCATGGTTAAAGGTAGAAAGATTTGTTCAACTACTTTTCTTAAGCAAAAAAAAAAAAACTACAGACACTCTTAAGTGCAAAAGTAAAAACGAATCTTTACTTTCAATTACTGTAGACACAATTGGGATTGGGCACGTTTCAACTCGCCGGGTTGCATCATGAAAGTATCGGCTAGTTTTGAGGCCTCCGGTCTTTTGTTTGTGACTCAGATGTGTCCTGTCTCGGCGTTTCCTCTCTGCTAACTTCATATTTGGCCAGCTCAATTTAAGTATTGTGAAACGTTCTTGTGTTACCAGTAAGCACGAGCCTGTTACCTGTTACCGCTTCCAAGGTGTAGCACGGTTTTAGAAAATCTCGGAATCAAAATGGCGAATTAGTGTTTTTTTTTTTTGGGGGGGGGCATTGTCAGAGCGGGTAAAGTGATATGACCCCCTCCCGTTGTCGGACCAACCAGTCAGTGAGGGTAAAGTGGTTTGGGACAGGAAGGCTATCATATTTACAAGAGCGCTACACATTACTCTTTGACAAATTCAAGGTAACATCAATATATTACGATAACACTGTCTTTAAATGAACATTTGCATCCGGCTACGAGAGTTAGCGTGTCTACAATTGGTGAAATAAATACTATAGTCGCGCTACTGAAGCAGCTAACTGGCATGGCTAACATCAGTTCGTTTCCGCTCGGGCGTTACTTCACAAAGTGGAGAAGAGCAGCGAAGTAGCTATTAATTTTCTGAGAAATAAGTACATCTGCCTCACAGTTCTGAGGACCCAGGTTCAAATCCGGCCTCGCCTGTGTGGGGTTTGTATGTTCTCCCTGTGCCGGCATGGGTTTTCTCGGGTCCTCCGGTTTCCTCCCACATTCCAAAAACATGCATGGTAGGTTGATTGAAACTCTAAATTGCCCGTAGGTGTGGATGTGAATGTGAATGGTTGTTTGTCTACGTGTGCCCTGCGACTGCGACCAGTTTAGGCTTGTAGCCCGCCTCCCGCCCAGAGTCAGCTGGGACAGGCTCCAGTACACCCGCGACCCACGTGAGGATAAGCGGTTCGGAAAATGGATGGATGAATGAATTCAATAGTTTATTTTCTTGTTACGTTTACTACTATAAGTACAGCGTGTGTTCAATGGAAAAAAAGGTATTTATCCAAATATTTAAAAAGAATAAATTATAAAGCTGTAATGGCAAAACTGTGATAGCATGAAACTGCTATATTCTTAGGGTTATCAGAATCCGATACCGGCCCATGCCCATTTACAAGATGCCACACCTCCTCACATGATCTCAAAAGGGGAAAAAAATGACAATGGACTAAGATTTCACTGATTTCTTGCTTGTCGGAGGGGAAAGGGAAAGCCAATTATCAGCACTCACAAAAAGACTTTGAATGGCTTGGATGTCAGCTTGTAACCTTTGACAATATTCTGACACAGCTGAGAGTGCATTGCAGACATTTTCATTTCATTTCAACGATCGAGAAAGCAACAAACCCAACATGGGTTTCGAATTCCACGCGTTGTGTTTTGTGACAACACGAGGTCGGGAGACAACCTTGCTGTTCCTTTTACAAGGCGAGGGGGAGGTGCTGGTGATTCATAGAGTCATTGTTTGGATTTTGGCGACTGCAAAAAGACAGCAAACATTTCATTTCACGCAGTCTCTGAGCGGTGGAGATTTTGCTTGCACGTTCAGGTTCTTTCCCCGTTAAAATCAAACACTGCTGCGATGTCAATTTAAGGATGAGGTGACATTTAGTTAAGGATAATTAAAGCCTTAAGTTTGGAAAATCAAACGTAACACTTTTTAATGATCCATGGAGACCCTGTTAAACGCCGCGGCAATCCGCTGTGATTGCTAATAGTCACGCCATAAAGGCTTTAATACCTGCTGAACGCGACTGCGAAATAAACGTCAATAAGCAGCCAAGAGGCAACAGTAGTAAACGATATCGACGTGTCACGCTGACCTGCTTACAATCCCTCACAAGCCATGCGTGCCAGTCACATAATTGATGAGAGCGGTGAGGTTTTTTTGGAGGGGGCCTTAATCCAAATGGAGAGGAAAAAGGGTTTGATTTAACCACTTTATCAGTCAGCTGTCAGACGCTCCTTCGGCCCACACAGCTCGTGTTGTTGCCCAAACGTGTGTGTGTGTTTACGCGGGTGCTCGCATGCCTGAGTTTTGGTTGGCGCAACTGAAACTTGTTCCAAGACACCATGCAGTTCAATGACTTTTCAAAGTACTTTAATATGGTTTCGTTCAGAGTAGTGTATTACATGTTAGAGATGCCATATATTGATCCAAACGCTGCAAAGTCAGTGGCGATCTTTTAATTGACTACCAACCATGTTATGTTAATGGGAGTCTGCCATTTTGCTTTGAGGTGGTGTGTTTTCCAGTGGGGCAGGTACCTCAAAATTACTTTTTTTTTTCTTTTTTTTAATTCAACTTCAAAAGAAAATTGGGTGGGCATGTAACACGAAATTTGGTAGACATGTCTATCATGACTAGACCCAAAAAAGCCTTAAGAGCCCTTGTCCGAAAAGACACCGGAAGTATGCCATTTTGGTTTGAATTGGTACGGTTTCCAGTGGTGTAGTACTGTACCTAAAAAGTGTGTTTTTTAATTTTTTTAAAAATAAAATCAACCCCTGAAGTCTGACTCTCTTAGGAACATGAAATTTAGTAGACGTATCTATCTTGAGTAGACCCACAAAAAAGTCTCAACAAACCATGCCTGAAAAGACACACGAAGTTTCCCATTTCAGTTTGAAGGGGCCATTTTTGGGTAATTTGGGCTGTTACCATGAATACAGTACCAAAAAACTACACCAAAAAGGTCTTTGCTATAACTGGAACCAAAAAAGAACCAAAATGCACCTTTGTCGTATTACTATGACATCACGCTATTTATGCATCTGTCACCATAGGATATCGCCAATATCGGTTTCCCACCGGTAGGATACATTGGATTCCTCGTTGTAGTTTTGTGTATGTAAAATGACTTTGAGATGTGCCAAAAATGGTGATTGTTTGTTCTATTTTGATGAAGTTAACATTTGTTTTCTCTACTTTGTGTATTTTGTATGACCATGCCTTTCTATTGTGGTCTGTATTGAAACTTTTCTTTGTGTCACAAGGTGTGAAAGTCGATAAATTCAATGGGCGACAAAGGCAACAAAAGAAGGTTAAGTGTGCTTTCACGCACCTGGAGAGAACGTCACCAACCCGACCCTCTTGATGAGCGTTTTTTGACCCTCCCCCCACATCCCTCATTTCCCATCACCACCAACACAACAACAATAACCCCCTGCTCAAACCCCCCACCCCATTCCGGCCCGCCAGCTTTATTTTCCTGTGTCTGCATCTGCTTCCAGGCAGCAGGAGTTAATTCAGCGCTGAAGGAAGTTCGACAGCTGCGATGTTGGAACGTCCAAGAAAGGGGGTGGACGTGGGACTTTTACGAGGCGAATGTTCACACAACACAAGCGTTTTTTTAAAAAACTATATAAATTAGTCTTTTGTAGCTCCCCCCTCTCTACATAAAACGCTCTACTACATGTTTTTATTCATTTATCGTATTTTCTTCTTTTTTTTCTTCTTCTTTTTATAATTTTACTCAGACATATTTATGACTCTTTCTAATATTGAGATTCAATTTGCTGTAGTTGTTATTGTGCCGTTTCCACAAATGACTTTCTTCAGACATCTGATGGCCTTCGGATAGTAATTTATTCATTTCCGTATTTATTTATTTACACATTTAATTTATTACTGTTTATTTTTTTTTTCAGTTTATAGTCAAAAGTGATATCCAGAGGTAGTGCCAGTATACTGTAAATCCACAAATTTAGAATTTTAGATTTTCCGAAAATAACATTTCTTAGCCTAGTTTGTGCTAATAGTTGCAAATATACTGGGTGATTGAAAAGTAACTCCCTATTTTAAAATACTTATAATGTATTCATATGTTGTAATATTTCTCTCATTTTTCTTTTTGTCTATGTTCCATGTTCCTTTTTTCTGTGGGCTTGGTTAAAGGAGCAAGTCTATTCTACCAAACCAACGACTTTGGAAGAACTTGAAGGGCGAATATGAGAAGTTATGTCTTCTATCCCACAAGAGTTCCTTGTGAAATCACTTAATGCGTTTCCCAGGCGGCTTGAGAAACTGGTGGCTAATGCTGGCGCCCATGTCGAATTTGAAATAAAACTCCATGCAATACACTTTCTTCTCATGTTCGTTTCGTGTAAGAATTATAGTTCCGAAATAAATTACAAGTACTTAAAAATAGGGAGTTACTTTTCAATTACCCAGTATATTTTAATTCAATTCGTTTGACATAATTCTGGACAGTCCTTCTTTATTCATTTATTTATTTCCTTTTTTTCCAAAATTGCAGACGCCTATTTGGCTAGAAATGCCCTTTGCAAATATATACATATATTTTGTGATCAGTTTTTTTTTTCATGGTTATTTATTTATTAATGTATTTATTTAAATCACACGTTTCTTTGGAAAAAAAACAACAACATTGTTGCATCTTTTCTCAGAGGAATTTTCTTAATGGCTACGACAGCATTTGTTGCTTTGACGTGCATTTGATATCATAAAAATAATGTCTCTATTTTTTTTTTTTTTTTTCATGGCATTAGTTTAGATGGACATATAACCATGAAATTGGCGAAACTTTGCCGTCATCTGTATGTATGCTAACATAGCGAGGGATGAAGTTAGTGAACGTTAACCTCTTTAAGAAGCCTTAATCTGACTTTTATAGCGCCACAATTGGAAGCTGATGTAGCGCAGAGGAGGGAGGGGTGTGCCCGGTGGCGACGCCGAGCGTAATAAAGCATGTCAGCTCCCCTTTTCTAGGGATAAAAATACTAAATCTCTCCCAATTTTAGAGAACGGATAAAGAAAACTGTTTCTGTCTGCGCGTTATTTGTGTCAGGGAAGTCAGTTCGTTTTTTCGCAGTAAGCTGCCACCGAGATAAGTCACTCACTCTCCCGTTTACGTCGGTAGCGAAGGGGCGGGGGAGCCAAAAGCCTACTCGTGCACACAATGAGGTCAGCACGTGACCCAGCGCACCCCTCACACTCCACCCACCGCTGACACAACTCAACCCCCCGCACTCCCCAGCGGCGCTGGGTACAAACTCATCCCTGCGCCCCCGGTGTTAAGGACCATCTGACTGAATCTTTAACATGATGCTGCCCCTGACACATTGCATGGGAATCAGCCCATTCCTGTGTGCATGTGTGTGTGTGTGTTCACGTGGCTAAAAATAGCTACACATCCTAACACAACTTAGTGATGTGTGTAAGTCGACCTGAAAGAAAGCCATGCGCACGCTCTGTTGCCATGCGTGCCTCCCTCACGCCTGAAAGGCATCACAGGGGAAACAGAGAAAGAGCTCCCTTTACTGAAAACTAACTTCAATATCCCTAACACAGTTAGCGCACCTCTATCCCACAGAGACAGAAACAGACCAAAAATGAATGGAAACAAACCCCGTTTAACACTTTCTACGATGATTTTACTTCCTAGAAGAGGCTTTCGCAAACATTTGTACCCCTTAAACACCCCGAGACAGACGGTGCACCCGTTTTCCCGGCACTACAACCCAACCCACCCAAAAAAAACAAAGGCAGTCTTAACCAAACATTTTTATGCTGCGAAGCCCCAACATCTTGTCAGAGTTGATGCACCCTCATTCCATGGTATTACAACCTAATCTACCAATAAATATATATTTTTTTTAAATGTTCGTAGAACAGCCTTTCCAGTGTGTTTTACACCACACACCCTCTTCAACATCCTATCCCCGACAACACAAGTACAAAATGACAGTAGCATATTGCTACGTTGATGCTACGTTGATGTTACAATTTGGGGGAGGAAACTATGTAAATCTGTAATTTACATACAGCATGAACGTTGTAATCCAGCCACCCCGAGAGGACACAATAGTAATCTCCCAGATCGCAGCATGTGGTGCGTGCGGGAAGGTTACTCAGTCCTAATTGACTTTCTCGCGCACCTTGGTGAGATTTCTTCCCCCCCTCCTGCTTCGGATACTGATTTACGACACATTAACCAGCGATCCGTGGCCGAAGCCTTGTTGATTCATCGAAGGCCGCCAGCTCCTGACAACCCCCCATAAATATGAATCGTAAATCTAAGGTCGAAGTCACGGCGGGGGAATAATCTGACGTTACTGACTCGGGATATTAAACGAGCGCATTCAAATAATCCCTTCTGGATGGACTCCTACATGAAGTCATCTCTGCGCTGGCAATTTACAAGCACGTGTTAGCATTTTTGCGCTAACTCCTTACGCCTAGGCATCCTTTTGTTTCCCGCGCAGCTTCTTCATCAGAGACTAAAATTCAATTAATAATAAGCACTTTTGTTAAGGCCGCTGAGCTGTGGGAACCACATTCAGACCACCGGGAAAACCGAGGCAAAGTAACTGACAATTAGGTGGGATTACGGCGAAGTTACGGTAATGCCTATAATCCGCCTGTTATTCATAACTCTTGCATCCGTACAAGACAAACAAATGATTCCACACATGAGAATACAAAGAGACCATTCATGTTGGCGAGATCCTGAAATGCTTTTAATGCAGAACATAAGCACGGCCCCTCCATGGGACTAAAGCCTTCGGATGTATCGCATAGAAAGTCTTTCGACAGGCTTTAATTTAGTCGTCAAGCAGGTTTAAGTCACACTTCATGCTACAGTGCTATTTTAAAGTGAAAACGCCCCAAAAGTTACACAATAATATGCCCCAAACTTAAAGTTCCAATCAATATTTTGCGCCACGGACCACTTTCACGTTAAGAAATATTTCGACGGACCGGCATAGAAATAGATAAAAAAACAAATGATTAAAAATACAACTCACCATTACGCTTAATGTACTTGTCATAATCAGTTGGATCCTTGCACAAGTTTATCTTCAACTGGCTAGTTTTAGCTTACGTTCGATAGCGTAGCATGTTTTAAGATGGTGCATTGTAACCAGGCTTTGAAAAAAATGTGGCATTTCTCAGTTTTACCGTTTCTATTCTGAGGATAGACTTGCATATTTTGCAAGTCGCTGTGCTACCGTTCTCATTTTTGGTCTAATATTTCCATACACTTGTAGCATAGAATGGTCGTGTGTCATACTGTGACAATTGTTACCAACGCGGAATGGTGAAGCCACACGTGTTGTAATGTTGGCGCAAGTTGTCGTTCGCACATAGTTGCTGCCCGTGCAGTTTTGGCGACGGAGATGGAGCTTCGCTTCGCACTGCTGCTCTCGTTATGAACCTTTTCAAACTAGCGGCGGTAGAAAAAGCTGAAGCATCCACCACCATCTTATTTTTGTACTCTCAGACCCGTGCAGAAGTATGAAAACTGTGTTGCCATGTTGACCATTTTTATTAGATTCGATTTATTAGATTAGTCGACTTCAAGCTTTAAACGTCGATGCGGAGTAGTAAGTCAACCCTTGGGGTTGACAAATAGATGTAATCCATAGTTAGTCTACGAGAATAGTGGATTTTCTATTGAAATATCAGGCAATCGACAGTGTGCGGCCAGTCAAACCAATTGCCCGACTACTGTGGCATAAGTGTAATCTTGATGGGTAACAACGCCGCTCGCACCATCCTCGCCGCCTCGCCAGCCGCGTTTTAAGCAGCCTCCGCCCTGCCAGCCCCCTCCCGCTGCAATTGTTAGGTTTCTCTTTTGATATCGTCTGCTTGTTGTGATTGCAGATGGGCTGATTTTGAGCTCGCGGGGCTCACAGGAAACACGGCGGGACTGCGTATCTTCTCCGCACGAAGTCTTGAGCGGGCTGATGAATACCGAAGCTGTTATTAGCTGCGGATATGTATGACAGGATGGCTGTTAGCATTCATCACAGAACCGAGTGTAAGCTTAGGATCCAGCCACCGCTTTCGAGTTCTTTGCCGCGAGCCGGCCCCAGGCTTTACTGATAAAGTGGAAAAACATTTCAAATGGTTAGTATTGCCGCATTCAATTTGGAATCATCGTTTCTGCAGTATGTAGCGCCTAAGAAAGTAGTGATCTGTAAGATGTAAACTCAAGAAGAAGATGAAGAAGAGGAAGACAATGAGGAAAACTCCCAACAAAGATAGACAAATTACAGTACTATGATATTGTTTCATGTTTGGTATTATTGTTGTATTTTTATTCATACTATTTTTTCATTATATATATTTTTTTAAATCTAATATTCTTGGATTTTGTATTTATTTATTTTGTATGTCTTAGAATTTTCTTGTTGAATACTTTATTTATGGTCTAATATTTCACAATACCTTTGTATTATTTTAAATTTTGTTTCTAACATTTGTGTATATTTCATTTTTCGCAGCTAAAAGTTTTTAATTGTTCTCATATTGTTTTATTTAGTGTCTAATAGTGTCATTTGTTTTTTATATGTTTGCATTTTTAGTAATGTCTGCATTTTCTGTTGAATATTTTAATAATTTACAGGTTGATCTCTTTTGATTAATTTCTGTAATATTTGTAATAATAGAAATATTTAATTGTTTTCCTTTTATTGTCTCATTTATATAATATTTGTGTATTTTCACCTCGTATATATTTTTTAGTCCAATGTCTTGTATTATTTTCCAATCTTTTGGTATTTTAGTCTTAGTATGTTTTGTGCTGTTAGATTCTGTTTTTGTAAAGTTTTTAAAATCTTTTTCTAATTCTATATTTTTGCAGGTGTTTTTACTTTCCTAAAATATTTCCCTTTTTTTTTTTATTCCATATAATATTTATGTATTTTTTTTCAATAGTTGTTTCCTAATATTATTATTAGAATTTTCCATCCAACGTTTGTTCCCATTTTTCTTTCTAATATTCTATTGGCACTCCCTTTAGCAAATGTTTCTTTGAGCGACACCGTGCTATTACTGATAAATAATTTGCCGTCCATAAAGGTGATATGAAATTTGAAACGCATCAACAAAGGCACTGAGGTTCAACACCCTTACGTTAACGCTAATAATCAAAGCAGAACGACGCAATTATCCTCTTGCGAATGTCTCAATGTATCTAGGGTGGTAAGTGCTCGCATCGTCCGATTGGCGTTTCTCCTTGAGGAGCGTAAAAAAACAAAACAGCGCTGGATGTCGGTCAAGAGTCCCTCGGCGCTCGTTGGCTGATGATCAATTTCCCGTCGGCCCGCCGTCTGACCTGCACGCGCACAACAGTGTCAATCCCACACCAGTAAATACAGTGAGTGGCTTAATCCCTTTCTGCTTGGGTGTGGGCGGAGAAGAAGAATATATAGTCAGCGCAGTGACAAAGTGGATATTTGCTATCATTTTGTGGCCTAATATTTTTCATGTTTTTGTCTAAGACTTTGTATTATTTTCTCACATAAAAGTCTTAGATTTTTTGTAATTTTTAACTGTACAGTCATGCACATTTTCTTTCTCGTATTTATTTTTGTAATACCCCCTCACCCTTATTTTTGTAATATCCCCCCCCCTTTTTTTTTTTCTAACGTTTTCCCTCACAGGCAAACCTCAGTACAACTTGAGCGAAATAATGGAACATTGTACGGGTAATATTGTTCTATTATTTCAATCAAGGTGAACTGAGCTTTGCCAGTGAGGCTACAATCTAAGCATGACGAGAGGATTGAATGCTGTAAAAGAGACAGGCCAAAAATCCAATGATGCAAAACAGAACCAAGGCCCCAACCTGATCTGAGGGGTCCCGTTTGTGAAATGGACGCCAATAAAAGCAGCCGTCCGGTAAAGGAGAGATGAGGCGGGCGTCCTTTGTCTAAACATATCAAAAGCATAAGGAACGCTAATTAATGTGGCCGCTGTTCAAACCGCAATCAACACTTTGGCATCGCAAGGACCAACCGTCTGCCGTGATGGTCCAAATCCTTTCCTGCTTTTTCATGTCACATCTTTTTATGGTCTGTGGTCCATTCACGTGTAGCTGTGACGACGAGGAAGGAGAAACAAAAAAGCGAAACAAAAAAAACAGATGAAGGCCAGCTTAAGGGGCTTAGAGTGGCAGTCTGAAACTTTTATAATATCATACAATTTCATTACTCTATAACGTGCATACTCTAGCGTGTGGGGTAAGCTGCGACAGGAGGACGGCATAGATGTTTTAAGACCTTCATCTTCTGTTAAAGACCAGTAAAGACTTCGGACATTCCGCGGCCATGTGCTTCACGGAGACCTGGCTTTGCGACGCTGCTCCCGCATTTGGAG
The DNA here is from genome assembly GCF_024500275.1 of Phycodurus eques. Taxonomy (NCBI): domain Eukaryota; kingdom Metazoa; phylum Chordata; class Actinopteri; order Syngnathiformes; family Syngnathidae; genus Phycodurus; species Phycodurus eques. The sequence goes on from NC_084531.1 coordinate 26,319,483, forward strand.
TCGCTATTCTTAAACTGTAAACCATTCTACTCGCCACGTGAGTTTGCATCATTCATCCTGGCTGCAGCCTACATCCCGCCTCAAGCTAACACGAACGCCGCATTGCTAACGCTCGCCGAACAAGTCAACGAAATTGGAAAAAAAACACCCGGACTCACCCCTCATTATTCTCGGGGACTTTAACAAAGCTAAACTCAACCATGAACTCCCTGAATACAAGCAGCACATCGACTGTCCTACCAGGGAAAATGATACTTTAGACCACTGCTACACTACGGTAAAAAGCGCATACCGTGCTATACCTCGTGCAGCCCTGGGCTCGTCTGATCACTGCTTAATTCACTTAATACCGACGTACAGGCAAGAACTTAAATGTGTGAAGCCTGCAGTGAAAACAGTCAAAAAGTGGACCAATGAAGCCAAGATGGAACTTCAAAGCTGTTTCGACTGCACAGACTGGAGTGTCTTTGAAAATTCAGCTGGCAGGCTGGATGAATATACGGACACTGTCACATCCTATATCAGTTTCTGTGAAGAGGTCTTTTGTACTAGAGCGGCTCCAACTACCGGAGACAAATTCCTTGTGTGTTTTGGACATACTTGGCAAATAAAGATGATTCTGATTCAGTGGATGAATAGAGATGAATTGATGCAGAGCGTAAGGTTTTATTCTAATACAGTATGTGTAGATAGATAGATAGATAGATAGATAGATAGATAGATAGATAGATAGATAGATAGATAGATAGATAGATAGATAGATAGAAAAGAAAATTTTAGTAAAAATCGATTTTTTTTTAATTTTTTTGTGTTTTTGTTTCTTTCCAGCATCTTTCTATTTTTTCAAATATCTTCCTAAATTGTAATTTTTGGGTAATATTTGTAATATTTATTTTATTTATTTGAGAATATTTTATTTATTTTTATTTTTCCCTCATGCTCTCATCATCACAGGATATCTGAATCCTGTAAATCACATTTTTAATGTCGGAAGAGAATTTTCACCGCTTGGAAATAATTGATGATTATGATGCAATTATTTCAGGTCCGAACGGGGTACACAAAATATTGGTATCTTGTCAGTGGTTTCTCAAGTTTTTTTTTTCATTATTGATGCGAAAAGAGCGGCACGGTGGACGAGAGTGTCAGCCTTACAGTTCTGAGGTGCGGGGTTCAATCCCTGTCCCCGCCTGTGTGGAGTTTGCATGTTCTCCCCGTGCCTGCGTGGGTTTTCTCCGGGCACTTCGGTTTCCTCCCACATCCCAAAAACATGCATTAATTGGAGACTCTAAATTGCCCGTAGGTGTGCATGTGAGTGCGAATGGTTGTCTGTTTGTATGTGCCCTGCGATTGGCTGGCAACCAGTTCAGGGTGTACCCCGCCTCCTGCCCGATGACAGCTGGGATAGGCTCCAGCACGCCCGCGACCCTAGTGAGGAGAAGCGGCTCAGAAAATGGATGGATGGATGGATTGATCCGAAAAGTAAATGAAATGAACTTCTTTTAATACAACCGAGGTGGTGCGACGACATCACTAGGCTATCCCGAGCTGCACGGTGTAGAGTGGCACCGTTGTGACACAGACGAGACAAAACGCCGGCAGATTGCTAATGAGCTATTGACCTATGAATGGCGCCTCAGAAAATGACAGCTCCCAATACTGACCTTTAAAGAGACACGTAAACATAAAGAGTTTCCTGCAAAACATCGGCCTCAGCACGCGGTTCGGGTCAATGCCAAAGTCTCTGTTAGAGTCATTAACTTGAACGAACAAAAAATGAAAAGTCCACGATGGAATAAAAAGGACATGCTTTGCTTGTTTGAGGAAATTACGGCAGTAGGAGCAGGAGTGTCTCAATGGCACGAAGGGGAGATGTGACAACTGGTTGGAAACACGGCGTAAGCGCCAGTCATCGGAAACAAACGGGAGCGAGAAAACATGATTGGATGATTGGAGCAGCTTCAAAATGGAGGGGAGTTCAAATTAGGGATTGAGTGACTGAAGAGCGATCATATACAGTATGTGATGAAAGTCAAGTTGAAGTCTGTTAATTGATAACGTCACTGATATTTTTCTGCACGGTCCAGCGGTCAACAACCTCTTCTTGCGCGCCGCAATCCGATTTTACGTGAAGTTATATTATCATGGACCGGCCTAGGAACAAAAGTGTAGTACTTACGCCCAGTCTAGTCCAGAACTTTGTTTCGCTTCACAAGGAAAGGAAATGGAAGCAAGATATTCAGTTTTTTGTTTTTTTTTCTGGATATTCTGCCTTGATTTAGATTTTAAAATTTTAACAGGCGACTGCTGAGTAGGGGTTGAACAAAGAGTCGACAATTCCAATGAAGTTGGGACGTTGTGTTAATCATAAATAAAAGCAGAATACAATGATTTTCAAATCATGTTCAACCTATATTTGGAAAGACAAGACATTTAATGTTCAACCTGATCAACTTTATTGTTATTAGCAAATAATCATGAACTTAGAATTTTATGGTTGCAACACGTTCCAAAAAAGCTGGGACAGGGACAGACTGAGAAAGTGGAGGAATACTCATCAAACACCTGTTCGAAACATCCCACAGGTGAACAGGCTAATTGGGAACACGTGGATGCCATGATTGGGTATAAAAGGAGCTTCCCTGAATTGCTCAGTCATTCACAAGCCAAGATTGGGCGAGGTTCACCTCTTCGTGAACAAGTGTGTGACAAAATAGTCGAACAGTTTAAGGACAATGTTCCTCAATGTACGATTGCAAAGGAATTTCGGGATTTCCTCATCTACGGTCCATAATATCATCAAAAGGTTCAGAGAATCTGGAGAAATCACTGCATGTAAGCGGCAAGGCCATAAAATTATAAGTTCATGATTATTTGCTAAAAACAATAACGCTTGTCACTTTGAACATTAAATATCTTGTCTTTGTAGTGTATTCAATTAAATATAGGTTCAACATGATTTGCAAATCATTGTATTTAACGCAACATCCCAACTTCATTGGAATTTGGGTTGTATGACAACAAAGTCACCGGGAGTAGAAACAATGACGGCAGTAGAAACCATGGTTTTTCCTGGGATTCTGTAAAAATTTGGTTCAGGTTTGGGAAGGAATAGGATTAATTTCACGGCGGTGAATTCAAGTCCATCAGTTTTCGCCACCTGGATGAAGATGTAGACTGCTACGTTAGCTTCACCTGCTAGCCACTGGTAGCCACACACTTGCGCGCAAATTCACGATCCAAGTGCATACCTGCACTGTTCCCCCCCGCCACCACACCCCCATCCCCCGTCCCATGACCTCCATTTCCCTGCCGGTCACTCTGCGGCAAATCCGAAAAGCCTCCCGGCATCTCCATGGCGACCGGGCCTCAGTCGGAGCAGATGGCCTCACTGTGCCGCGCGGCAATTAAACAGCTAGCGATGAGCGGCGAGAGAAGAAGTGGGTCAGGATCGGGAGGAGGGGCCGGAGCGGCTCGCGCCCGGGACGTGCTGCACGGTCTTGACTCAGTTGGCTCAGCGCTGGCCCCGGGAGGCCTACACCCCCAACCCCCATTTCTAAACGAAGCACGCACCCCAACAGTGCACAAAAAAAAACTGGATTAAAAAAAAGCAAGGCAAAAAGTAATAAAAAATCAAATGAACAGGCAAGTTTGACTTGTCAAGATTTGTATAAACAAGTAAACAAAGGCAGCCTCAAAACCCCTTAAAATTTCAGGCAGTGTATCTATATTACCTACACCTATAGAATCAGCGTTATTTCTTATGTTTAACTAAACTTGCCCATAACCAGTAATACTATCTCAATAATACTTTGATTTGATTTTTTAATGTGAGAAAAAAAAAAAATCTTTTCCACAAATAAATTGCTTGGTAAGAATAAATATTTCAGAAAAAAAACAAAAGAAAGCATATCATGTCGTGATTTGAGATATTTGATCTTGGTTCGATTTTAGCTTTTGCGGTGTGACAATGGGGTTATGGAAACTAAATCCCCACCCCCCAACAGCACATCCGAGAGCGAGAGGACGGAGGAAGTTCAGGTGGGATTATAGTGGTAAATCCCACCATCCAATCGATAGAACGAACCCTTCAAATCCCGCATCGGGATAAATAGACTGAACAGAACACAACTGGATTTTTTTTTTTACTCGTCTATAGCAAAAATGTGGGTCACTGCCGGTGTAGCGGTTCGCACGGGTGATTTTCATTCAGTGGGCGGGAATGTGGCTGTCTCTATGTGCCCTGCGATTGACTGGCGACCATTTCCGGTTGTAGGGAGGAACTCTTTTGTCATCACCATAAGTAAAGTTGCGGTGCACAGAGCCGACTTCCGGTCGATTCCCGCCCATTGACCGTCGGTATGTGAATCGTCAGCAGTCTCCATGTGTCAACTGCTTGGCAACCAATCAATGCAGGATGGATGGATGGATGCGCAAAAGGACTCTTGCCATTGTTACGAGTAGGGTAGTCATTCCCATTAGCTCCACTTTGGAACCTTTATATAAAACATCTCACTGTGCCTTTGAATCACTCATTAAAAAAAAAAAAATATCCAGCAAACGGCAGCATTGTTAATTAAATTCATTCTCACTTTTCAGTGTGATTAATTTAAAACCATGCAAAAAAAATAATAATGATAAAGATAATCCGCAAAGATAGTGACAAGGAAAAAAAAAAATACAGCTGGAGAAAATTAATGAGCTCTTATTCGTACAAGCGGCCCCCGACATGTCCAAGTGGAGACGCCGCCAAGGACGCAAGAGCGAGCCGAACTGGAATCATGGTTGGATGTCGGCCATGCTCGGGAACAGCAGGTCCAATCCCCCGCAGGACCTACATGAGGATCTTCATTTCTTGCTTTTCCTTTTCACATGCAAGTATTTTCCTTTTTTATTTATTTATTTATTTGCACGTTTCGGGAAGGACGCTAAAGACCTCACGGAAAACTGACTTTTGAATTGCTTGTATACAAAGGAGTTGTGGTTTGCACATTTGCCTCACAGTCAACAGGTTCCGGGTATCGTAGAGAAAAATTGATGGGTAGACAAATAGTTACTTGTGTAAAGTGATGGTTCAGTTGTTAAACACACACTCACTGGCCAGATCCAGCACCCCATTATGCACACACTCACTAGCAAGATAATGAAAGACGGCACGCCGAGCTATGCGGAAGAGAAGATGGCCAGACGCCAGTCGCCCGTAAGATCTAGCCCACTGTTACGCATACACCAACCGGCGAGATCCAGCATACTGTTACGTATACACTTCCCGGTGAGATGACAAGAGCCAGCACGCACAAGAAGAGACAGCCAAATGCTGGCCGGAAGACAATATCCAGAAATCCTGGGGCTGGCTCGCTTCTTCAGGACCTGGACAGCGCTCTGTTATTAATGGAACAATATAATATATAATATAAATATGCCACAGGTGTCAAACTCGAGGCCCGGGGGCCAGATCTGGCCCACCACATCATTTCACGTGGCCCGCGAAAGCAAATTATGTGCGTCAAATTCTATGATTCATGCTAAAATCTTTACCAACATTTTGAATAGTCATATTTAATAAATAATAAAGCTGAGATATTGCAAGCATTTTTTGGTTACCAAACCCCTTTTTACAGTAACTTCAACAACAGTCGATCAAACTGTTGTTTTTCAAAACTAGTTATCCATCAATTTGTTGTCTTTTTGTAATAATATGATGAGGTGATTCAATATTTGTATAGTTTCATAATCATACAGGCCCTCTGAGGGAAACTGAACCAACAATGTGGCTCACAACAAATATTTGTTTGACAGTCCTGTATTATTTATTAATATGTTACATATATGATATTATGGAGAACCCTGTGTTGAAAATGACTGGAAGTGAACGAGTTAAGTATGATGATGTCTCTATTCCCAGAGTGGCCGTTCTTCCCGACCACTTGTAGCTTCATAATTTACCGTCATGTAAACGGCGTAACACACGTTTGACCTGCAGGGGTCGCCGCCCTCGACGTGACATTTGGCATCTTCTCCGCTCGGCTGACGATCGCGGCGGAATACAAAATGGCTCCCCCGCGTGATCCGGGCAAGCGGGTTTTTCAAAGATTCTGCTCGCTGAGGCAAGATGTGTGTGCGCGCGCGCTCCCATGTGAAAAAACCCTGGCAAAGTTATTCAGCTGGAAGGGGGGGAAGCAGAGGTGGGCGGCAAGTACAGCAGGCATTTATTTAGAAACATGACTAAAGGTGCTAAAAGGACAATATTTTCATGGAGAATTCATCTTTCTTAGACCTTCTTTTTAGTTTTGCTTCCGTAATTATTATTTAGGCCAGTGTTTTCCAGTGTAAAACCAATGTAGCTTTTTCACAAAATTGGTGGTATAAAAGGTGTTGCGGTACATCTGTCGTGGTTTTTATAAAAGGTTCTTTCACTACACAAGCAGTTAAGGTAAACCTGAGCCTAGAGACTTAGAAAGACACAAACAAACATAATACGTTGAGACGTTTTAATGAGCTTAACCCCATGAAGAAAGTCAACCTGCGGCTTTACCTGTTGTGGATACCGCAGGAGGTGATCTCCTTCTTATGACTCTACACGTTTTCTTGCACTAAATTCTTCAAAATAATGCTGGATTAATTCATCCTTGTGTCAGTAATACAGCAAAAAGTACATAAGGCGAAGCAGAGTCCACCCCAGCCTGTCACATCAATAATACATTTGGGATGCTGCAGTGGCCTGGTGAAAAACATTCATGCCAGAGGTGCACTCGGCTCGTCCTTTTCAAGTTAGCTCTGGGAAAAAGTACACGCGCTTCTGTGTTTTTGTGTTCCTGTGTGTTTATTTCACACATTTCATTGCATCGAGGGAGCCCGGTGGTAGCATTACCCCCAGTCAGTTGTTTAAAAAGCCAGCCAGCCGTTTGTGTTACACATTTTCAAACACAAACATCCTCCAAGAGGCATTACAGGCCGCGGTGGCAGGGAATAAAGGCAAGTGGGTGAAGGCTGTTTGACACCTGACTTTATGCAAACATTGCGCTGACTTGAAACTGGGCAATCGATCGCAGACTGCGTTAGTCCCGTTTGGCTCCGTCATGGACGGCAACACGGAAGGATCAACGCCAAATTGTAGGGCAACGCTTTGTTTGTCTTTAGTGCACAAACGTTGGTGGTACGGCAAACCCCCGTTTAAAGCGGGGATACGCTCCAGTCCCACAAGCAAAAGGTGACAATCTGCGATACAGAAAGATCACACTTCACTTTTGTTTTTTTTTCATCATTTTTTAAATTTTTACAAAAATAAATTTAACCACACGTAAGTATTCCTTAGCGTGTGTTCTCACTCTGGTTAGCACAGTTCTCCAAATAAGTGAAGAAGCGTGCTTGCTTTAAACTGTTCATTTGTCACTCCCAGTTGAAATAGCACAAAACTAAAAATAAATTAAACGTATATTCGAACACCAAAACGTTCAACCAAACCACACGATTTTGTCTAACAAAAGGTAGCTAGCGCAAGGCGAACATATAATGTGAACCACAATAGACGGGCTAATGTAAATTAACACAAATTATTTGTTACTTATAAACCTTCACACAACTGATACTTCAACACGAATAGAGGAACAACATATAAAAACAGAGCATATAACAATCCTCACAGGCATATATTCTCACTGCTCTGCGGGAATGAAGACTATTGCTCGAAATTAGTTGAGAACCTTCTCTGCCGATTGTTTGTGCTCTTACATACGCTGCATCCCTTAAAGTAGAGCGCAGTGCTGCCCGGCATGTCGCGGCACAACATGGCACTTCAACTCTTAACTTGCCCCCTTCGACGCCCAGTGTGGGTGCGTCCCAATCCCCCGTCACTGTTACAGAGGTAAGTAGCCCAAGTAAACCGGCCCATCGCTGCTCGAAAGTGTCGAAATGTATACCTAAATCCCGTCGGCTATGATAAGCAGCGGGAAATCCTCAGGTATGCCGCGGAGACACCAGAAATAATGGTGTCGTTTCACACGGACGCAACTGAATTTGAAGAGCGCAATTATTTTCCAAGGAGATGCAGCGCAGGGCGGCGCTGACCCGCTATCTGTCATATTCCCGCTTGTCTGTCTGCGCGGGATGAGGCCGCTAAGGAGCTTAACGGCATAAGGGAAGCGCAGCGCCGTTTCTGGGAGCGAGGTGTAAATGTGGCTAACAGGTGGCGGCGTATGTGAAAAGGTGTGAAAACGATGCTTTAGTGACGAGATGGCGGAGAGTGCAAAGTCCAACGACGGACAATGCGGTGGTGGACTATGCCGCGATGGCAGACGATGTGGTGGACTATGCAACGGCGGACTATGAGACTATGGATAATATTTGTTGTCTTTCTTTGTTTTATAGTGATGTATGAAGTTAGAGGTGAGTTGTCTCTTACCTCAGAGTTTCAAACCCTGCTTGTTGCTGTTCACCTTTTTCCCAATTTCGATCAAATACATACTGTAATGTTTGAAATCAAAATTAATCATCTTCGGAGCTCCCTTATACGTGCTTTATGAATGTCCACGTTATAGCCTACTGGTGGGTTGCCAGGGTTGCGCGTACGACACAAAACAAGTAAACAAAAATGCAAAATGCAGATTTTCAAAAGTAAACAGGAAAGACTTGTCGAGTCATGCATTTATTTATATAAGTTTTAGCCGCACAAGTCCCAAGTCCTAAAATCGTCGATTTGAGTCGACACTCGAGCCACCCACCTGTGCTACGAATCCATACTATCCCCCAGTGGGAAACAACAAACCAGTGTTTTCAATGCAAAAACCTTCACCGCCGCCGCCAAAACCTCAACCGTTTACGAGCACGCTGTTAGTTTGAAGCGTAGTGATCTCCCGGAGAGATATCATCGCGGCATATTAAATGAGCCGGCGGCATCACTCATTAAAAAAGGAAACATTTCATGCAACAATGCTCCTCTTTGTGTCACCAAGTCGAGCCGAGCAGGAAGAGCGGGGATAGGAGATGTTTTCGTGGGGGGGGGGGCTTGGAAAAAGCGCTTGAAAGATGTAAAACTCTGGCAGCGGAACCTGACGAACGAGCCACACACGCACACGTGGAAAGGATGGAAATTTCATCGCAGCTTACTTTTCTGGAACGTGAGGTTATAGCGCTACGGTTTAAGAGTTAAAGACTTTCATCAAAGGGTGCAGCACTGACAGATTTAGTCTCTGAAGGAAGGCGGCAGCGCATGGTTTGAGTCACGCGTTGGACGCCACGACTATTCCTGAAATCTGAAATGGATCTCACAGCACGCTGGAAAAAATAAGCTGATGTTGACGCAATAGCGTCGCCATTCGAGCACAGATAAAAGACATGGTAATTAATTGTTTCAGTTGGGGTTTCAGGGGCAAGAAAATAAATTTACCCCATTTTTATAATCAGGCACCCAATTTGAAATTGGGATTGATGTGTTCAATTGGCAGTAATGGGAGACTACATTTCAGTCACATTTTAGCTGTGTTGTATGTATAGTATACCATTGCTATCCAATAAAAAACATGCATCTCCCAATTTGATGTTTGAATCCCGAAAAACAGAAACATTTCCTCTTTTTTTTTTTTTTTTAATAAATAGACATAACTGGTTTTAATTTTTATCCAAAAGAAATAGCTAAATGACTTTTCTTCACTTTCCGGATCAAGATACTAATTGCTTTTAAAAAAAATCTGAAATAAGCAAAATCAACTTTCATAATTTTTGGGATTGGCATACATCATAAATTTTGAAATTTTTTTGAAAATCATTACATAAAAAAGCAGCATTTTATTTATTTATTTTTTTTTTAAAATCAGACAGTCATAACACAATCTTTTGCTTTTTGGAATAGACAAACAAAACAACTTGTGCAAAAGATATAACACGTGGTTTATTATAACCCAAACTATGCAAAGGTAACTTTTTAGAATGTTTCATAACTTTTTATACAAAAAATGGTTAAAGTAATTTTTGTTCCGTTTGTTCAGTCTGGATAAAAACAATTTGGAAAAAAAGAAAAATAACTTTTCTTAATTTTTCAACTGAAAGATTTTGGGGACAAAACATTTTGCAAATTTGTACCCAAAAAACTGGAAAAAAATACCTTTAAAAAAAATAATAAAATGTCAGATACATACACTAAAATGACTGAATAAAAATGATTAAATTCGAAATATGTGGCAAAATATGCTTTTTATTGAGACAGCCACATCCTACATATTGTTAACTAGTGTATTGCAATAGATCCTGTTTACTTCGGATCCCTACAGCAGCACGTTGAAACAGCAAACTCGTCGGGCCTGAATAAATTGAGCAAAGTGACCTCGTTGATATGGACGTTCAGTTATGATAGACATTTTTTTAAATGTTTACTTCTCATCCCTGGTGACATCGATCATGTTAATACTGGTTGAAACAAAACTGTAGGCGGCATCGGTTTCTTTTTTTAATTTGGCTAGGTTTCTACTTCCTGTTTTGTCACCATTCCCGATGTCCCGATAGCGCTCACTGTTAAAGTTTTGGTCATCTTCTTGTGTCTACATTAGAGGCCAACAGATTGCACTTTTTGGACAAGACGGAACGCAGAGTGACGATGTAGACTTCTACGTCAGCTTAACGAATGGCTAACGGCCGATTTTGTTTTCACGTCTGCGCTTGCATGTGTTTCGCCAACAACCCTGCAGTGCGCAGCGCATTGGCGGGCTGGTTACAAGGCCGAATGGAAGCTCAGCTGTGACTTGTTGGAGTGGTGGGCAGGGGGCACAACGATCAAATCTGCTTTATTTTAAAAGCATACAGCCTTCGAAGAGTTGGGAATTATCCGCTTTCAATCCCTGATGAGCCGGCGACTTAACGCCCCACTCGCATCTTTTCGGATTTTATTTTATTTTTTTACCCCAAATGAGTGCATGAAAACATTGCTAACGAAGGCTGCGTTGCCTTATGGCATCCTCGCCCATCAATAAAGATCATGTAAAGAAACAAATAGCATTTGCGTTTTCGTCGATGCACTGTACCCCGAAAAAGGTTGTCACTATGGTAACAGTCGAAGAGGCTCAGCGCAATCCTACAAGCTATTTGCAAGCCAATTAGTGTCATAAAAAAAACAGTGCAGGGTGTCAGAATTCCTCCAACATTTCTTCAGAGAAGATTAAGATCAATTTAGGAGGCATTATGAGCCTATCAAGCAATGCCGGAACGCCCAATCCGAAAAACAGGGGAGAGAAAGCGCTCGGGACGGACGGAGTCAAGTCGAGCGGGATTTTAACCATTTAATCCCTCAACAAGAATCTGTCTGCTTAATAGAAGGAGAAATGTTGAAGAAAGATTAATGCCGAATCAGAAAAGCTCTGGGTGAGATTTGATCCCCTTCATTGATTTCCTCTTTTGCCTCGCTTTGCTGATTCTGCGATTCCAGTTGAAACAGAGCGGAATGACAAGGATTTAAAGCAGAAAATTGCAGATAGCCGTGTTTTTTTTTTTTTTCCCATCTCTGATCCGACATAAAAAAAAAAAAAGCTCGGCCATTTATTGTTGCGCTTATGTCTTGGATACCTACTTCCGCTTGGGGTGAATTTAATCGAAATCTGTTGGACTAATTCGTCAAAGTACGATCCGTGGAATCCGGCCAAAAAAGCCGCTTTAAACCAAAATGGACGCCTTCCTGTTCAATTTCGGGCATGGGTCCTTAACACTTTTTCGTTCTTCTGTTATGATAAACTTGTCCATTTTCCAATTTCATGACGATTGGTGAAGCTGGTGTCGAGGACATCCCCCCCCCCCCCCTAACCTCCCAGAGCGTCGTGTTTAGGATCATCAAACTTTGACATGATGTTCTACCGAATTTAGATGGCATAGGCAAAAATAAGTAATAAGCAATTTAGCATCACTCATCTGTAAATGATGCTTGCTTCGATTTGGCACTCATTCGGGCTGCTTCAAACCAAAATGGCCAACTTCCTGTTCAATTCAAAAAATAGGCATGGGGCCTTGGAACTTTTTCCATGCTTCCTGTTATGATAGACATAGCCACAAATGTCCATATATTGATCGGTGTTTGCTATTGAGCGAGTGTTCAGGATAATCGAATTTGATACCATGCTCTGCATTTGATGACGTGGGCAAAAAAAAAATAAAATAAAAAAATAAAAATAAAAAGCTGGGCGATTTAGCGTCGCCCATTTGTCTGGATTCAGATTGAAGCAAAGTGTGCCAATTCCCTAGCAGGAGTTCGCGTGAGTATTTGAAATAGCTGCTTCAAACCAAAATGCTGGCCTTCCTTTTTAATTTCTCTCGTGGGTCCTTTAGACGTTTTTGTGTGTCGCGTTATATGTCAGCCAGTTAAACAAGTGTCAGGGCTTTTTTTTTTCTTCCCTTAACTTTTTAAGAGGCACTACTGAGAGAGTATTTAATGCTGCGTGTAAAATAGCCTTAATTAAGTTTATACTCGGGTTTTGACTACAAATAGACGAATACTCCAGGTGATATTAACCCGGAGTCACCTGAATAACTTGAACACAGAGAAGAAATTCATGGCTAAACTGCTCAACTGGGAATTTCAACCATTCATTTATTCCTCATCATGACTCCATTCTTATTCCGAAACAGATTCCAGGCCTCGGCCGGGGTTTGAACTTCATTCATCATTCATTCTTCTCTTGATTCCATTTGCGCACAGAGGGCTAACTTTCTCACCACAATTCAGGTTGAGTACTTTATCGTCATGTTTTATTCAGCCGCGTCCAAGTGCGACACTACTTGCAAAACTCCGAACACCAGCGTGGAAACGCAAAGAAAGCAAGTCAAATATTTGTTACTGAACAAAAAATACTTTTGAGGTGTAAGACAAAATTGAATTTGAACTTTCGATTTCACACTATGTGAAGGCAAAAAAAAAAAAAAAAACTACCGGTACTTAAATATTTTATCTTCAGGAAAGTCGAAGTCAAATAGTTTGTCTTCTTCTTCGGAAAAAGCAACAGCAATAAAGCGTAAAACCTCATACTGATTTGAATTCAGGACAGTAAGAGGACAAAATGCTTCTCTTATGTAAACAAAAACAGATTTAAAAGGACGTTAAAAAATAAACTGCAAACGGTAAATTCTCGAATAAAAGAAAGACCTCAAAAAGGCAAAATAACGGCCACAATAAAAGACGTGTAAAAACAGAGCAGCTTAAATATATTTTTTAGCAAAGTACAACAACATTAGTTTGTCTTCTTTTTCAGAAAGTGCAACAGCATTAGTTTGCCTTCTTTTCAAGGAAAGTGCAACAGCAATATTGTCCTTTCTTTTCCAGGAAAATGCAGCATTGTGTGTTCTTTTTAGGAAACTGCAACAGTAATAGCTTGTCTACCTTTTGGGATATTGCAACGGCAATAGTTGATTTTCTTTTTAGTGCAACAATGACAGTTTAGTATTCTTATTATGCTATGAAAGCACTAATGGTGTGACGTCCGATGTTGCCGCAAGGCTGAGGTGCGCCGTGTTTCTTCTTAGAGTAGATGTGTGCCTTTTGAGTGCGAGGCAGCTAAACTACGCCACCCTTACCTAATATGTTCCTCGAACTGCGGCATGGAAACACAAAAGAAAGCAATTCAAATATTTTTACTGAAAAAAAAAAAAAAGTGGTTTTGAGAGCTTGGAAATTACTGCGGGGCAACTCGTGACAGACAAAACGGAATAAAAACATTCCATTTCACGCGGCGTTCCGGGAGAGATTTTGACAGCGCCGCCGCCGCAATGAGCCCGAAACGCTCAAAGAAAAGTCGGCGCAACCGAGTAAGCGAGCGCTTCCATTAGTTCCCGCAAGCGGCGGCAGCGAGAGAAAGAGAGCAGCGACGCTTAATCTCCTGTCAGCTCGCCTTCAAGCAGCTCTCCCTGGAACGCTCTTGCCCATCCATCACGAGAGGAGATGCCCCCAAGAGGAGGCCGGAAACACAGCAATTAGCATTCACGCTCAAGCCATCAAGCCTTACAATCCCCGTGTGACTTCGTCCCTGGATCGACGCCCTTGTCGACGTGGGGTACAAATTGCCACAAACGAGCTACTGTAACGACAAGGGAAACTAGAGCGACATTAGGAGGACCACATTAATTGAGCAGCGTTGCACTACGTTCGGTTTAAGTGTTACCTGTGCTGCGTCAGAACGGTTGGAAGTCGCTCTTAAAACTACCGAAAAAGAAGTGCCGGAAAGATTCACGCTAATTCAGGATATCGGAATGACACGTAAACACATGCATATCCCTGGCTCTTGGTCCCAGAGTTACGCTTTAGTCACTGAAAAATTAAGGGACAAACGTCTCCCAATTTTCCATTCATTGATTTTCAAACAAGGAACAGGGAGCCAATCCCATGTGACTAAAGACATTTCCAGGATTCCAAAATTTACCTGGAATCACACAGATAATCCCGTGTCCCAACACAACTACAAAAAATTCTGGGGTTATCAATTCAGCAGTTCTTGGTTCACACTGACCACTAAACAAAAGAACAAACAGGTACATGCCTCCAAGAAAGAAAGAAAGGAAAAGAAAGAGTTGTTTTTTTAAAAAGGTTAATTAAAGTGGGGGGGGGGGTCGAAAATCACCTAGCCCTAACAAGCAGTCATACCTCCACCAAGGCCAAACAATCCTCATGCATCATTCACTAGGAAATGGTGTGAAAGTCCACCAAATTGAATGAGTCCCATCACAACAATGCTGAAAGGTTGTTATTATTGGTTAATTCCGAGCATAAAACAAAACAAACCGAGCTTACCTCCACCAAGGCCCGTGCTTTGTGATGCATCATTCCCTGAGAAATTGAGAACAATTTAGCAAAATCCCACAAGTTGTCATTCATCCATTGATTGCAAGGCTTAAATTCCAGAATATGTACAGGTTATGATAAGCACTTGTTGGTGAATCCTGGTCAGTAGACAAACAAAAAGGGGGAGCATACTCACACCAAGTGTCAACAATCTTAATGAATTACCCTCTGTGAAAATACGAAAAACATTGCAAAATTCCACCAAATTCAACTAGTCCCACCACAATGCTGAAATTCTGGAATCTGAACAGGTTACCAGCTTTTTTTGCTCATTTTGATCACGAAACAAACAAACAAATAGGGGCATACATCTGCCAACGCCCAACAAGCCAAAGGTATTATTCCCTGAGAAATGAAGGAAAATGAAGCAAAATCTCAATTTGCCATTCATACTTTTATTTTTTTTAATTTTTTTTTTAAGGATGAAATTCTGGGATATGAACAAATTAGCATTTTTTTTTTTTTTTTTTTTTGGTTCATCCTAATCACGAAACAAACAGATTCATACATCAAACAACTATAATGCCTTATTCACTCTGAATTTATGGGGAAAAAAATAAAAATAAAATAAAAAAATCAATACATTTTGAGATCATTGGGTTATCTTGAACGCGAAAAAACAAAAAACAAACGGGGGGCATACCTCCACCAAGGCACATTTTGGATGAAATCGCTGGATCCAAACAGACAATCACTTTATTTGTTTATGGTTCATCCTGATCATTAAACAAACAAACAGCAGCATGCAGTACCTTCACCAAAGCTCTTAAATGCTCAAGAATGACCCACTAAGGAATATGTTGCAAAATTTAACCAATTTCAATGAGTTCCTGACCAACAGTGTTGTGTGTGAGTAATTTGGATTATTAACAAATCAACAAATGGCCTTGGCTGAGGTAAAATGTGTAAAGTCAGCATGCTAATTAAAGACATATGTGCAATCACCCACGCGTACCGTCCTGAGTAACCGTCAAACATCCAACCAGTACGAGGCCTCCCAGGACCCCCATTGACCTCCGACCCTTCCGCCCGCACTGAACTCGGACGCCGCTGTGGTCAGAAATCCAAAGACGACCACGCAAACAATAGAGCTGTCAATCGCAACGCCAGGAAACCCGGCACGTGCGTGGACTTAAACGGCCAGCGACGTATAAACTCGCGCCGACGCTGGCGGCCAGTGTGGTGACTCACGCCAAGGACGGCCGGGATGTGATTTATACTCGCCCTACGCCTTTGTTAATAACTCACACGTTCCCACTAAATAAAAGAGACATCATTGGCCTGGTGGAGGATTCAAATTAAATCCAAAGTCTGGAATTATGGCCGGCCAAAGACAGCAGGAGCTCGTATTACCCGCGCACGCGCGCCGATCATCTCCTTGGCGTGGGCCCACTGTTTAGAACTTGGCGTGTGGGTTTATTGGGCCCCGTTCCCACTAGCAACACGGGCGTCGCGCTACATGCCTTTTCGCCCGGGACCCTCCCGCTTGTTTGTGCTTCCAAAATGAGGCCAGAGTCTGAAACAGGCTGTATATCACTTAAGACTTAAAAAAGAGGGCGAGCATTTACGGCCACGCCCTTTAACCTCCCGAGGGCCGCGGAGAGCAAATTTTTGATGCTGCGTGTCTAACTGTGGAGAATTCAGACAACATCTTCTTTCCATTAACCCACACTCGCTCCCAATTGAATTAGGAAAAAAATAAAACACACACTGCGCTATGACTACAGCCCGAGCAAACTAAGATCACATCAAAGTCTCGCTATCGTTTAGTTTGGTCTGGACTGACTCTTAACCCTGACCTACAGGAATGGGAAAGCATCTCACTGAAAATCCTGAACTATTGTTTTCACGCCAAACATTCCTTATCGTTTAGTTCGCTCTGGAATGACCTCTTCCCTCCATATCTTTAAAAGGCAAGTAACCTTAATTTCTAGTTCATTTTATTTATTATTATTATTATTTATTTTTTTAATGGGCTGAAATTCTCTGTCTGCCAATCAATTAATTATCTTAATAGAAAGAGAGGATTTATTTCCCGGAATGTTACTTAATTCCTGTTTCCACACCAGCGGTGCATTGAAAACATCAACCTTTCCATATCGTTTAGTTTGGTCTGAACTGACCTCTCCTCGTGGCTATTTGGCTACATTGCTTCCATCGACAATCGGGAAAATGAATGATCAATTAATTGATTATGTTTCTTGCCATGAATTCGCATTCATCACTACCTCTGAATGTTCTGAACTCCTACTTCCAAACTGATTGTTGCATCGCCGCTGTAGCGCGGACGTAGCTCGACTTCCCGCCGCTCGACGTCATGTTGTTTAACTTCTTTACGCAGCAAACTAGTCGTCTTCTCGCAGTCCAGGGTGTGCAGCTGGCTTTGGGCGAGGCCAATGAGGACAAGCAGTACAGAAAATGGATCCCTGGATGTTTAACAGCAGAGGGATGTCTTTAAAAGTTCTGAACTCCTGTTTCCACACATGGACTTCCTGTTATTTCACGTAAAAAACAGCAAACCAGTTGAACCTGTATCCATTTTTGGGGGTTTTAAGGGGATGCAATCCATTTTGCATCAATCGATTCACGACACAACAGCAGCTGTCCCGTTCATATGCGATTTTCAAGCGCGTATAGTCGCGCTTTTTCATGCGGATGCGACGCCGATCCGAAATGTGGAAAAATTTCGGAACGGCGTCGCATGTAAAAGCACCCTTAAGAGTATCTCATTTGGCTCCAGATTTCTTTCTTGCCCCTTTCCCTGAGATGCTTCAAGTGCAATTTCAGAGACATTTTCCACACACATCCTTGATTGAACAGCTTCAAACGCTTCGTACCCACCACCCACACCCCCACGCCGAACCCCTTACACACACACACACACACACACAAGGGAACGCTGCTAATCCTGATCTTCTCCGCAAGCAAAGGGATCATCTCGCTGTAAATCACACAGAGCTCTTTGTGATCAAAGTATCCCATCGCCGCTAAACCACACGAGCGGGCAAGGTCGACATCTTCCTTGTTTTTCACCTTGGAACAGGAGGAGGAGGTGGAGGAGAGACTTTGTGGGGACACTAATGGGAATATGGCACAATCTTTCCACAAGAACGTTGCGGGGGAAAAGGAGATTATTTGGGTGCGTTTGCTTGACCACTGACAGTTATTGATTTTAAATAGCCTTTGACAGGCTTTTTATGTGCACACACGCGCGCGCACACACACACACACACACACTCACTCACTGGCTGGGATCCTGTATATTCCGAGATGCAACATTTCCACTCCAACGGGGTCGAATCCACAAAGCGAAATAAAGGATTTGGACAAGAGAGGATGACGGATAAAGGGAGGGGGTCATTACATTAAGACTATTCATCCCATTACAACTGGAGAGCGGAGGATGCTTTTATTCCAACACACACACACACACACACGCACGCACACACACACACCCTTTACCCTAAATTGGCCTAACTTTGCAGTGCTTCGCTCACAACGCCATCTGCCGACCACCCCGGTAACTGCACGTTTTTTTCTTTTTTTTTCTTTTTTTTTTTTTTTTACACAACTAAATAAGTACTCTGCAGCAAACATCGGAATTGCAAATGTAATATTTTTGCGGATTTGTGGAGGTATTTATACATGCAAGAGTGCGGGGCATGGAAATTTAAAAAAAAAAAAAAAAAAAAAAAAAAAAAAAAAAAAGTCGCGTTTTTTTTTTTTGTCTTTTTATTCTTGGGAGCTTACCTTGGACGTGCAGCGCCAAGAGGAGCACGCAAATTCCCGCACACAGCTGCGCCATGGCACCTCGTCTCCCGGAGGGGGGGTGGGGGTGGGGGGTAGGGGGTCTTCTCTGTTAGAACCGCGCACAAAGAGCGAGCATGCAATTTGTGCAAATCCCACTTGAGGGGCTTCAAAAAAAAACAAAAAAAAAACTGAGAGAAAGAGTGGGGGTCCCCTGGACTGAACTGGACTGCGACCTCCAAAGCCACCAGCAACAAAAAACTAAAGGATGAGGCGATGCCAAAATCTGAATTTGACGGGCCGGATTGTTCGCTCGCCTTCCGAGCTTGTTGCCACTTGAACGTCAAGCGCGCCGCTGTGGCTCCATCCGAGCAAGTCTCACGATCGATGGCCGGCCCCGGGGAGAAGTTTCCCTACACCTCGGCGCCCCCCTACCCCTGCTGGTTATGTGCCTCAAGTTCGGGAAACGTCGGAGAAAGATCCGCAATGTTCTCCTGAAAGGAAAGCTTCTCGAGCTCCACGCAAAGGCAGCCGAGCGAGGACCGACTTGCAGGTTGGTTGAGTGAGCGTCCCTCCTCCTCCCGCACCGGGATCTAGGGGGCGGGGGCAGCTCGGGGCTGGATAACGTCACGGCACAGGGGGAGGAGCCTGGATGGTGGAGCCGATGCACGCGCTCGGGCACGCGCACCGGCGCGTTTTGGTTTTTCCTCACCTGGACGAAATATCTCGTATCAATTGGAAAACATTTGCGCGTGATATTTCAACTGTAATATTTTTGTGTGGATTTATTTCTTTGGGCAAATTCATTCACGCGGTCTTGATTTGGTTTGTATTCATTTTTGCATTTCTAATTTTGTTTTTAGATTTAGTTTTCATTGCATTACAACTGGAGAAACGTTTACGTGCAAAATTGAGATCTTATAGTAAAACAAATAAATAACATTTAAAAAAAGTTTCAAATGGAAATTATTTTTGTGTGAAATCTGGAGTTAATTGGTCACGTTTTTATTTGTTTCTATTGATTTATGTCTTCATTTACAGCATTTATTCAATTTCGATTGGAAAGCATTTGTGTGTGAAATCAAGAGCGAGTAAATAAAATTAGTCTATGTATGTATTTATGGATTTGTTTATTTATTTATCCAATATCGATTTGAAAACCATTGTGTGAGAAAGGAATATGGAATAGTTAAAACCACATGTACAGTGGTACCTTGACTTTATTTTATTTTAATTTGTTACCTTTAATGGGAGTTCAATTGACTTGTATGTCAACTTAATATTCCCCATTAAAATGAATGGAAATGCCATTAATCCATTCTAACCCCCGACTAAAACACCACCATTTTTTTTTTTTGTTACCTACTGTAATTTTTTTTCATTTAGCTCCTTGTGCAAAAAGTAATGAAACATGGAACAGTCAAACATTGCAAAGTATTGAGAAGGTCAAATTAATCTGACCTGTAAAGGTTAAAGGGTAATTTTGTTTCATCCTGATACTTCAGCCAAGAAACAAAAAACAATATCCCTAACTTGTTGTGAGTGGCGTACGTTCTGTAATTGGTCACAAGATTAACAACACTCAGACAATCAAACAGGAAATCAATTGTGCATTTATGAAAGTAATCCCCGCATTTGATGCAAATACATATTCCCCCAAGTATCCAGGAGTACAATGGGTATGAAATCAGCGCAATCTGATTGGAGCCTTCTTAAGTGTCACCTACAGTTTTGTACATGCGTAAGCATATAAGCACTTACAGTAAATCATAGCTTTAGCCACTGAAGTATCAGTTCCATATATTCCCGGTTTTTGTCACACTACTGGGAAAGCGTTGCACATTTTGCACAATGGCTGTGTAGTGGAGCCACCACATTAAATGTCCAGAGTAAAATGGCAGAATTGGTTTGGTAGCTCATTACAGATGCGTATTTTGTTGCCTGGAATGCCGGATGACTGTGTTCACATCACCCGCCGGGGGGAGCATTGCACTACCCCAACATCTCTGTATGTGGGAGGCACATTGTGAATATCAAAATATCTATATTTTTTTAAATAAACATTAAAAAAAACAATGTAAAAACACAATAAAGAAGTGAGGAACAGGTGTGTGAGCTCTCAGTGTACGCCATAGATGTCAAACTGAAGGCCCAGGGGCCAGATGGGGCTCACCACATCATTTTGTGTGGTTCGCGAAAGCAAATCATGCTCGTCAACTTCCGTGATTTTTGCTAAAATATCTACCCAAATTCCAAATTGTCATAATAATAAACAATAATGTTGAGATATTTTATTTTTCTGTTACCAAACACTTCAGTAACTTAAACAATACTTGAACGAACTATTATCCTTGTCTTCTGATTTCAAAACTAGTTATCCATCAATTTGCTGTGTAATGGTAATAATATGTTTTGGTGATTAAACATTTATATGGTTTCACTGTTCTAACGGCCTGTTATTGGCTGGCGAACAGTTCAGGGTGTACCCCACCTCTCGCCCGACGATAGCTGGGATAGGCTCCAGCACGCCTGCGACCCTTGTGAGGATAAAGCAGTACAGAAAATGGATAGATGTTCTAACGGCCCTCTGAGGGAAATCATAACAACAATGCGGCCCGAGACAAAAAAAAAAAAAAAAAAAAGAGTTTGACACCCCTGGTGTACGCCAACGTAAGTGTTGCTGAAACACGGCAGGGGAGCACGAAGACAGTTTTCTGTGACTGCACGAATTCACGTTATTTTCCAAAATCCAACTATTATGAGGAGGTCGCGATAAATCGGTCGGTGAGGTTTGATTTTGCAAAAGAAATGCAGAGATCATCACTCGTGGTATTCTTTTAAAGGCTCAAACAAATAATAATAGTAATAAAAAAGATACCTGAATGCAATTTTGCAGTTTTGGGTTCATTTCATGTTCAAAATTGTCCTCATTGCGTACACAAATACATTTGTTAGGTTTGTTCAAGACTACATTTTCTTACATTTTTAGGAAAATGCATACATTACGGTGTTTGAAGATGAAATAGTCACGTGTTTATGCAAAGGCATATGTTAATTGTCAATTCGTATGCTAGGTTCGTCAAAGACTCGACTGTTTTTGATGTTTCCGAAATGCGTACATCAGATCCGGTGAAGTGTACAAAAACATACTATTAGGTTAGTAAAACACTCAAAATGTTCCTCAATGCTTGCAAAAATGTTCGACTGAAAATCTATGCTGTGTTTGACTCTTGAGTCTCTTTGATGTTTACAAAAATGCGGACGTTACGTTTGTTGAAGACTCTTAATTGACTTCGGTATTGAAGAAAATATGCACGTTAAGTACACTGAAGACGCTAAATTGATTTAAATGTTTACAGAAACGTATGTTGGTTTATCAAAGACTTGACTGTCTTTGATTTTAAAGAAAATGTTGACACTAGTTTCATTGAAGCAGGCTTCATTGTTGACAAAGATATGCTCCTTAAATGTATTAAAGTCTCTAAATTGACTTCCATATTCACAGAAATGCTTGTTGAGTTTGTCAAAACCGCTTCTCTGTCTTTGATTTTTACAAAAATGCGTACTTTTGTTTCTTTTCTCGAAAAGGATTGATTGATTGAAGTTTATTTTGAACATGCAGTAGAAAAAAAACAAGAACTGAAAAAAAAATGTACAATGTAAATAACCCCAAATTAATCTGAATTCATTGTGTGTGAAAATATGTATGTTACGTACAGTATATGGAAGACAGCATGTTGGGTTTATTGTTTATGAAATTGTGTATGTCAGTTTCAATGAAGGCTCTACACTGACTATTGTTTAGAAAAATACGTGAATGAAGTATATCCTACGAAATTGCATATTAGGTTCATGAAAGACTTATTCACAAAGTTGCCTCTTCGAAAATGGGCTATTTTACGTTTTTCACGAGAAAGCTGTCTGTTGTTTTTGCATTCAGGCCAAAGCCCAACAAATATGGCCCATCTTGGGGTATGTGTGTGCCAAGGAACTATGCTGAAGAAAGGGAAGGAGCTTCATTTAGTCAGGCCGTATACTTGTTAAAAAGACTGCCATCTTGTGGCATCTATAGTTACAAACCTTTTGAGGTGGCTGTTAATTACTCGCTTATTTTTTTATTCAAGTGATCCTTATCCCCTGCTGATAGTGGCGGTTCACTGTACTTTAGTTTCAATGTAGACGATACTATAAAGGGCTTGCAAAAACACAAATATTATATTTGTCAAACCTAGGCTGCCTTCAATGCTTAGAAAGATACATATGTGACGCTCTTCTGCTAATTACCTCAAATTAATTTTAAAATTTGACGTTGACAGTGCGTAAAAAGTGTGTGTCTCTTACATAAAGCCGTGAAGCTGACAAATGAAAGTGACGCTTCTTTGAAATTCGGCACACTAACTTAAAAGTAAAGCTGAGATGCTGCCAAGTGACTGTTTAGTTTTGTCTATTGACGAGGCAAAGTGGAAATTCCCGACTAATGCGCCAGACAGCTCCAGTTGAATAAAATTTACACTACATGAAATATCATCTCCCACTGAAGTCAGTGTTGGGAAGTAACAAAGTATAGATAACTTAGTTACTGTACTGAAATCGATTTTGCATGTATCTGTCTATCTTGAATAATTATTCTCTTGAGAATATTTGACTTTTGACTCCCTACATTTGCAAACGGATACATTGGTGCCTCGAGAAAACGACTAGTGACCCGCGTTTTTTGAGATACGAGCCGCCAATCGGCCAATTTATTTGCTTAGACTTGAGAGACGGGCGCTGCATAACGGTGGTGAACTCAACCTCACCTCACAAAAAGAAGCATTTAGCCAGATAGGGAACAATTCTTCCAAAAAAGAGGCTGCAAGATGTTTAATGCCACTGAGTCTCTGTTTAGGTTTACTGTCTAATGTCTAAATGGAAAATGTCATCGAATGTATATTTTGTGGGGACCAATGTTTGTTTTGGGGGGGCTGAAGATCAGTTTAGGGGGGCTAGGACAATTGAAGCTCCCCTAAAATAGGCCTTGCGATGCCACTGGTTCAAACAAAAAAACAAAAAAACTACGGTAATGAAAAAAACAACATGGCTGAAAAATTCATGTTACTAAATGTTCTGCTGCTATTTACTGTGCAATAGCATCTGCTGGGTATAATGTGTTTAAATGTGTTCCTCGCAGTTCTTTGGTTATGATCGCACTTGCTTTGAGGTCCAAAGTTTTAATGTCAAATTGTTTGGTGTTTCACAGAATATGCTGACTTCTTGGCGCGCTTTTCCAGAAAATGTTAGCTGAAGTCCAAATTGTACATTTAAAGAAAAATAACGAAACAAATTCCAAGGGTATCAGGGGGACCGCTCATTTAAATGGGCCACCAAATCATTAGCCACACCCCGGCAGGCTCGGCCAAGCGTTTAAAAGCGCCCGTGTCCAGCGTTTCAGAAAAGCTGACATCTGTCCCACTGATGGCCTCATGATGTCACAAATTCGCCACTCGGCACTCATAAATTACGGCACAACTTTGGCAAAGCGCTGATGAGGGGGAGCAGTGTTGTCCAGGTCTGCAGCGTGAAATCTGTCTTTTTTTTTCTTCTTCTCTTCCTTGGAGTGAAGACTAGTCTTTTGATCCAAGACAAGAGCGTTTGTGTTTGTCTCATCTGGAAAAAAAATGTCTGGGGACATCGGATGAGAGAAAAATGCATGTCAACAATACACAGAGGTGACGCAAGTACTCAGTACAGCGTGTACTTTAGTGCTAGTACAGATACTTGCGTAAAAAAGAAGAAGTAGAAAGTAGAAAAACTAATTCAACTTGTGTACTTAAAGGTCCCCTTCCATCTGTCTTCCATGAAATAAAAAAATATAGATATTTTTACAATCTTTGTATGCGTTTTTTGTTGTTGTTTTTTAAATTAGACAAAGACTTTCCTACAAACAATTATCTCAAATAAGGCCATATATGGGGAATGTCTTGCTTCTCCGAATCTGTTGCGTCGTCATCGTTCATGCTCTCTGGTTCACCTTCCTCCATGTAACAGCTGATATTTTTTTTTATAAGACCCCAAGAGCTTAATCAATAAAGAGCTCAAGAGCATCTAATTTTACGTCTTTCTACTTCCGGCTCTTTTGTGTTCTTGTCATGAGGTTGAAAAAAGTACAAGGCTAAATTGATGAGAACGGAATAGAAAGTACAAGTATGTTTTCAAATGTAGGGCGTAAAAGCAAAAAGCCGTCAGAAAAATATATATAGTACTCAAGTAAAGTACAGATACCTGAAACATCCACTTACAGTAAGTACAGTAGCAGAGTATTGGTACTTTGTTACTTCCTACCACTGCCATACGCAGTCTGTATCTGTTTTTGGTGCGCAACAAATACATATTGAATACATGCTGTCGATCCCTCACTGTATTTCAGGTTTTGGAGTCCTACATACTGCAGCCACTCTTCAAATGCAGCGTATGCAAATATGATGGCGATGAAACCCAATTTATGGCAATATCACTTCCATATTTCATGAGCGCCTTTGAACAGGCCTACGAGGAATAAATAACATCCACATTAAAGGGATGAGTTGACTTCGGCTTCTCTACATTATATGCTGCAACCTATTCTATGCACAGTCACGTTCAATATTTGTCAGCCTTTAGCACAGTAGAATACACACACACACACACACACACACACACACACATCAATTAATAATTAAACAGCTATTTTCGTTTCTGTTAGAGCGTCGTCCTTAAAGGGTGAGTGTACTTACGTTATTATATAGATAGCTATATAGATTATTCTTAAATCATCAGCTGTAAAGTTAATAAAGGTTTTAAAGGTTCAAATTGAAGCCTGGAAGGAATAATAATAATAATAGTGATGGAGGAACTTTTCTTGAGTGCTGTCATAGAAAGGAACTGTTGGGATTTTCCATGTGTATTTCCCAGCCAAGCTGAAGCAAAATAATGGCTGACCTAAGCAATTCATACGCCAACTTTTTGTATTTTTTTTCTGTGTAACTTATGAACTGTGACGTGTGTCATGACAAGACAATGACATTTGTTGGATGCGATCTGTGGCGGCGCCGTGTGTGATTTAGAGAGATCCAATGTCCCCAAAATGAAGTCGCCAAAATCATCACAATTGTCTTCTAAATAACAGCTCACCGTACCACCAGAAGATCCACTTAAACTCTTTATATTAACTGAAACTCTCTCATGAGTTTGCCTTGGTGGCTTTAAGCTTCAGCATAGAAGGTCTTAGCTTTAGCTAGTGATAAAACAAAGACTCTGTGATTATTTTTTTTAAGTCAATATTTAAACCAAACTTTCCAAAAACATACACTTTACAAATTACAGCACACTGTTATTAAATTTACTCTTTGGATTAACTGCTACTAGCAAATTAGCATTAGCATTAGCTTGTGAGAGTTAGGTACGGTGGGTGTTACCTCTAGCTAATCACCAAAGAGTGAAAACCAAAAGTGAAACCAAAAGTTTTAACTTAACTCTTAAAATCAACTTTTACAAAAAAAATAAAAATTAAAAAATTAAAAAATACACCAGTTGTCAGAAAATAAATACATAAATAAATAACAGTTCATTCACTTAACTCTGTGGGCTAACTGGTACAAGCAAATGAGCATTACCGTAATTTCTCGTGTATGATGTGCACCCATGTATAATATGCACCCCCAAAGTTGACCTCAAAATTCTGGAAACCTATGTATAATGCATTTTTACAATGCATTATTTTGCTTCTACCCATATGATCAAAACTAGAAGTATTATCTGTAATTTGTTAGTTTTTTCAAAGAATTATTCTGAAGTTAAGCACTTTATTTGAACACGTAATACTTTGTTTTTATTTACTTGCTCTTATTTTGAAATTCACAGCCCTACTTTTATTTAGTAAATGAGAAAACACACTGTTGTGCTCATATGTTTGCTTACTCGGGCAGAATTTGTAAGATGGGTACAATTCTTTGAAGAAAACATGAAGGGCCAGGCGAAACACATTTAATTTTATTGGGATTCAAGTTAAACTGTCTGAATTAGGACGCACTATCCGAAAAAAAACACCTCTGGGAAAAGGCTTTCCAGAAACCCCATGATGGAGGTTTGGTTCTTAGTCTGTCCCTTTCGAAGGGGCTCATGCGCGACTAGGCAATCTCTCGATCTTCTCTCTATAACTATTTATGATATAAAGTGCACTTGATTTATCCCCCTCACCCACAGGTACTACTTCATTAATATAATTTTTTTAAAGTCACCATTTTCAGTTCATCACTTTCTGCCACCAGAAGTACCTTGGCACCTATTGTTTACAAATATTATGAAAAGGTATATCGGATTAATTTTTCAAAATGAACATTGAAAACCGTCCCTACTGATTGACTGAATGTAAATGTCAGCCTTTATTTATTTATTTTAAATTGAAGCCTGCCATTTTCAATTTCATTTTCCAGTCCACACTCAAAGTGTGCACAAGTGATGACATTGAGTGGTGATCGGCGGCGGGGTAAAATCGCTGCTTGCCAGGACGATAATGGCACTTGCTAAGCCACATGGTTGTTAATTGTCTATCAGTGGGCTTGTTCTCAACACTTCAAGAGTGCCAAGGCCTCAGCCAGGCACAACGCCCCCATCCCCCAACCCAACCCAACCCGACCGCCTTCCTTTTGAAAAATTCATTAGTCTGAAGGTGTTACTTTCACACCTCAGTGCATAAAGATTTACGAGGTTTAGAGTTTAAAGACAAAGCATTTCGTCATCACAATCTAAATTTAAACCACTCGAGCTGTGCATCTCCATCACTGAGGACGATATGTGTCTCGATACACAGCAGTCAACGATACTATACGTATAAAGCTACTACAGACACAATATCAGTACGTTTACAATGCGATACGATACACTCACAATATGACGCGATACAATGCATTCCACAAATATTAAGATGTGATATGATTCACAATGCGATTCACTCCGGTCTAATAACATTTTGTCCAATTTCAAAGCGATGCAATACGATTAACTCTAATTATGATGCAAGTCATTGGAATTATGAGACACTCCACTTGAGAAAATATTATTTCTTTACTATAATGCAACACGATTGACTCCAATTCCAAAGTAATATGATTCACTCTATTTGCGATGCAATTCAATTTAAACCAATCACGATACAATACCAATATCAATACTCTCCAATTATGATGAAATCCAGTACGACTAAGTCTAAATATTGTGTGATACAGTGTGACTTACAGCAGAATTAAGATGTGATTCCTTGAAATTGCGATATGATACAATTCACTCCATTTCCCATGTGATAAGGTTCATTCCAATTCCGATGTAATAGGATGTAACTCTTGGCGATTACAGTATGATTCACTCTAGTTACGATGTAAATCACTCTAATTACAATACAAATCACTCCTATCACAGAATGATTCGCTACTATTACAGCACAATTCACACCGATTACAATAGGATTAACTCCAATTACGATAAGACTAACTTAATTTACGAAACAATTCACTCCATTTACGATATGATTCGTTCCAATTATGATACGATTCTATCCAATTATGATACAATTCACTCAAATTACGACACAATTCACTCAAATTACGATACGATTCACTCCAATTGTCATATGACGAATTCCAATTACGATACTATTAACTTCAATTACAATGCGATATGATATATCCATCACAAATTATATACTCGACCATTTTTCAAATCTAATCGTAGATACCTATGACGATATATCGTGTATAATTTTTATCTCACATTCCCAATAAACAGCAAACATTATTTTGTGGTGCATCATCATTTTGGCAACCAAAAAAAACCTACGTCCGTACTGAATTGATAAAGCACTTGGTTCCCAAGGCTCTCATTTCTTCTCAGGATGAAAAGGGACAATTTAAAGTCAGCCACACCCACAAACCCTGCCCCACTCAACTCAGCATGCAGCGCAAGTGGGGGAACGTTTGCAAGGTCAGAGAAAGAAAAACAAACTGTGGAAGACCATAAGACCAGATGAAAGAAGGTCGTACAGTGGAAGCAAGTCTGAAAATCAGAAGTGTTGGTTGTTTCTATGTTAGGAAAATCATACAAATTGTCCTAGATTTGCCTCTGAATAATGTGCCAGTTAGCAATCTAAGTATCATGTTAGTAAAATAAATTTCTGACATCCCAATGCAACATTAGCAACAAGTAGTCAGACAAATGCATCACATGATCAGGAAGAAGAATCTCAGCTTGTTAACCAGCTAGAATAGTATTCAAGATTAGAAGTTGTAATCATTGTCACTATTTGTTGTTGGGTTCTTAATACATTTCTATGGGAGTCAGCAGTGATGGTGCCCCATAAATTCTGCATGGCAACATGTGGCCATATAACTGTTTTACATGCCATGACATGAAAAATCATGGCCTTCCAGCTATCATAAATTAGGCCTACAAGTACAAGGTTCTGTGGCAAATCACATCAATTAAGTTGTTGTCTGTGTTGGTTTATAGCCTATATGGCTGTTGGGGGCAGTAATGATTGCGCCCCAAGAATTCCGCCTAGCAACAAGTGGCCACACAAAAGTGTCACATGACCAAGAAGAAGAATCCTAGCCTGCTAGCTTGCTAATATTATATTTAACTTGTGAAGTTTCATGATGAATCACATTAACAATTTGTTGTCTGATTTTTTTAATGTTGCTGGAAGCAGTGGTTGTGCCCCGTGAATTCTGCGTAGCAACAAGTGACCACACAAGTCACATGATTCCAACAAATCTGAGAGTTTTAGGTAGCTGAGGGTTTATGTAAAATTAGATGTTTTACGATGAATCAAGTGGACTACAACTCTGTGGTGTTTAATATATTGTTTAGGGGAGCAGTGTTTTTGCCCAATGAATTCCACCAAGCAACACTAACCACACAAAGGAAGAAAGAAGATTTCGAGCCCAGTTGCTATTTGAAATTTGACATAGAAGTACAAAGTTTCATGATGAATAATTTTCCCTATCTGTTGTCAGCTTCGCTTAATACAGTCTTTGCTCTTTGCGGGCAGCAGTGATTGTGCTCCATGGACTCTGCATAGAAACATCCATCCATCCATTTTCTGAGCCGCTTCTCCTCACGAGGGTCGCGGGTGTGCTGGAGCCTATCCCAGCTGTCATTGGGCAGGAGGCGGGGTCCACCCTGAACTGGTTGCCAGCCAATCGCAGGGCACATAGAAACAAACAATCATTCGCACTCACAGTCATGCCTACGGGCAATTTAGAGTCTCCAATTAATGCATGTTTTTGGGATGTGGGAGGAAACCGGAGTGCCCGGAGAAAACCCACGCTGGTACGGGGAGAACATGCAAACTCCACACAGGTGGGGCTGGGGATTGAACCTGGGTCCTCAGAACTGTGAGGCTGATGCTCTAACCAGTCGTCCACTGTGCCGCTGCCTAGAAACAAATGGCCAAATTTAACCATGACTCGTGAAGGGCTTATTTATTTTTGAGGGGGGTGGGTATTCTGTGTTATTATATTACAGTTGGAAAATAAATCAGAAGCAAAAAAAAATATATATATATATTTTTAAAAAAAATATATATTACAGTTGGAAAAGAAAGGAAATGGATAAGAGACAATGTAAATTGATACAAACCCAAAAACCATAATCAAAACCTCAGATTGGGTTGCAGCAGGAGGCAAGCTGGAGATACTTTATCCTCCCACCCCAGGCGAGTCATTTTATTTAGATTATCCGAAAGAAGCATCAATAAAAATAGTTGCATGGAGATGCTTCGTACTGTGCACCTTCCATTTACCTCATGTGATTTATTTAACCGCAACATACGTTTAACAAAGTGGCTTGACTCACTATGACACTTTATACTGTGATGTTTGCCTATTATACGCTGCAAAAATTAAGATTCTCAAAGTGACCTTTTATGCGATCTTAAAGTTGTTACCACGTATTGTTTCATTAGAATAATACGCAAAAGCACACGAAAAGCTTCTTGCAGTCATTTAACCGCTGCTCTTCTTCATTTTCAGTTGTCAAGTTAAGCATCCAAATCCAATCAATAGCTTTCCCGTGAAGACGTCAGTAAAAGCACCGCAGGCTCAGCTTTAATGTACTTGTGTCATTTGAGTGTTGAGTGTTTTTTTTTTTTTTTTTTTTCTGATGTTGGGGTAGCAGTGATTGTGCCCCTTGAATTCTGCTTAGCAACAGATGGTCATAAAAATGTGTCAAATAACATGAAGTGAAGAATTTTAGTATGCTATCTTAAATGAGTCCTCCAAGTGATGTTTAATGACAATAAAGTTGAATCTAATCTAAAAAAAAGTTTCATGATGAATTAAGGATGGTTGATTGTGTTGTTTAATACATTGCTATTGGGGGCAGCGTCGTTGGTGCCACATTACTTCTGCCTAGCAACAAGTGGCTACAAGAATGTGACACATGACATGACAAATGAAGTATCGTTTTACAACAAATAATATAGATTGTCTGTTGTCAGTGTTGTTTAATTAATACATTGTTGTCGGGAGCAGTTTTGATTTTGCCCTTGGAATTCTACCTCGCAACAGGTGGCTGAATTTAAACGAGATGTCTTGGACTTGTGGACCGTGTGCTATCCAAAACCTTTCTGTCCGAACAAATGATATTATATGATGAGTCCAAACCAGGTGGCACGGTGGGCGACTGGTTAGAGCATCAGCCTCACAGTTCTGAGGACGCGGGTTCAATCCCTGGCCACGCCTGTGTGGAGTTTGCATGTTCTCCCCGTGTCTGTGTGGGTTTTCTCCGGGCACTCCAGTTTCCTCCCACAGAAGCGCTGTCGCATCAATTGCTGGGCTCATTCAGCCTGTATTGAAACATGTATCAAGGTGGATTAATTAGTCGAGGTTCGCTGTCACAGTCAACATTCAGATTAGCTATTAGCGCGTGGCTCAAGGACGAGTGTAATTTGCAGCTCTTAAGAGTGTCAATCATGTCTTGAATCTGATGTTTTATTAAAATATCATCATCAGACAATGAAATCACTTTGTCCAAATTACAGCTTGAATTTAATGTTTAAATCCCCAATATTTTAACAAACAGCACCCCAGAGCACATTTATTGATCAGAATCAGAATCAGAATCAGAATCATCTTTATTTGCCAAGTATGTCCAAAACACACAAGGAATTTGTCTCCGGTAGTTGGAGCCGCTCTAGTACAACAAACAGTCAATTTACAGAACACTTTGGGGACATAAAGACATTGACAAAAAACAATTGTGCAAAAAGATGCAGAGTCCTCTAGCACTTAGAGCAGTTCGAACGACTAATATTGCAATAGTCCGGTGCAATGACCATTGTGCAAAGGGCGCTGAGACTTCAAGGAGTGTATGCGGTCTAAAGTGACGAGTAGTGCGATCATCTGGGACAATGTCGGTTGTGCAAATGTTACAGATACTCCTCAATCAGTGTGCAAATGGAGCAGATGCTACTCTGGCATGAGTGGCCAGTATATGCAAATAGTGCAGCATGGCGAGACAACTACAGTGAGTGCACAAGTAATACATAATTGGCCCCACAGAAATGTGACAACGAACTCAAGTCAAAAAATTGCCAGCTTGTTGTAATGGAATTATAGGTTAGGTGTTTAAGAAGTTGATCGCAAGAGGGAAGAAGCTGTTGGAATGTCTACTAGTTCTAGTTTGCGTTGATCGGTAGCGCCTACCTGAGGGAAGGAGCTGGAAGAGCTGGTGACCGGGGTGCAGACGGTCCGAGAGGATTTTGCACGCCCTTGTCTTAGTTCTGGCAGCGTGCAAGTCCTCAATGGTGGGTAGGGGGGTACCGACAATCCTTTCAGCAGTTTTGATTGTGATGAGGACAACTGTGGCAACGTTTGTAGGGCGGGTCATCCAGTGACCGAAGGGTCGGCGGTTAGAATCCCGGCTCCCACTGGCCGCTGTCTAAGCGTCCTTGGGCAAGTCACTGAACCCTAAATTGCTTGCAGTCGGCCTGGCAGCGCCATGCATGGCAGCAGCCACCCATTGGTGTATGAATGTGTGTGTGAATGTGAGCCAGCGTTATATAAGTGCACTCTATTTACCAATTTTTATTTATTGTACTTAGATTCCTGTTTTCATGCTGTTTGTTTTATGTGGTGTTTAATTAACCACATCCATGTCCCTCTGTATCAGTCAATTGAGTCCTTACCTGCCCTTCTGTTTAACCCAGCCGTCTCGTGGTAATTTGTTTCCTCGTTTCCGTTCATTTTGTTTGGATAAATTGTTCCGTGTGGTCATTAATCTCAGGGTAATTGGATAAAGATTTTGTCTTTCACTGCTTGCCTTGTTCTTCCTTTGCTCGCATACCTTAAACAGTTTCTTTTGCAGTTAAGAATAGTGAGCTTTCTGTATTGTCAATGAAGAATCCTAGCCTGCTAGCTTGCGAAAATGTTGTTTAAATTCTGAGGTTTTATGATGAATTGTTTGTTTAATACATTAGGGTTGCAAGACAAATTGATTGTTTCCAAGCAGAGCACAGGTCCATTTTTCAACCTTGGGGCAGCAGTGAGTGTGCCCTATTAATTTTGCCAAGCAACAAGTTGCCACAAAAATGTGTCACATGGCGAAAAGTAGAATTCCTTCTGAGTAGCTAGATTAAATTAAACGTACAAGTGCAATGTTTTGTAAAAAATCATATCCATTTTTTGTTGTCTATGTTGTTATTGTTCAGGGCAGCGGTAATTGCGTCCCATGCAGCCTGAAAGCAGAATCCGAGCTTGCTACATTGTTGAAAGTAGACTTATAAGTATTTTCACCATGAATCACGGCGGCTTGTTTTGTCTGATTTATTACATTGTCAAGTGGCTGCACTGATCGTGCCTCATGATCGTGCCTCATGAATTCTGCCTAGCAACAAGTGACCAGAAATTACCTGAATGGAAACAAAAAACCTAGCTCAATAGCTATCTTGAATTAAGTTAACTTATTACAAATAGTCAAGTACAATTCTTTCACTTATTTTATCTGTGATTGTGCCCATGGATTCTGCCCACCAACAAGTGTCCACACAAATGTGTCACATGACCAAAAAGGAGAATCTTAAATTAGACGTATTGTACAACATTGTGCGAAGAATTACGTCGATTATCTTGTCCACACTCATAGACACTGATTGGTGCCCTCAACAATATGTTTCATATACAAACGCTACTGAATATTCCATCCATCCATCCCCAAAAATAAATGAAATAAAAATGTATCCACCACGTTTCAGCTGAGCGAGGTGGAGCTCAAGTGAAGCCAGCAATGGGTGGGTGATATCTGCAGATCTTTAATTTCGGTCTCGTGCTTCAAAGGCCCGTCGAGGGAAAATGAGAGCGCTGCCGAGTGACCGGTGGGGTATCAGCAAATGGGTGGGCAGTGACACTGGGCTCATCAGCAGATCCACCGAAAGGCGAAATTATTCTGTCTGAACGATTCTAGCTTTGGGCGACAGAAGCGTCCACCTTATTTCACGTTGGGGCTGAATCGCCTGAAAAATACGTCCCGCAACATGAACTCATTTGTCATCCCTGATAAAACTCTATCGTGAAACGTAGATCTTTTTTTCTGCCGGACATGAATGTTTAAAGGTTTATTTCAGCTCCCCGTACGCGCTGGAATGCACATTGCACATGAAGCAATGAAGCCACCAGAGGAATAGGTTAAACATCTAAATGTCCTTGATTTGATTTGATATGGGCTAGTGAGGATAAGCGGAACGTAAGATGAATGAATGAATGAATGGGAGATTTTTTTTCTCTGGATGGAAATACAATCACGCCACTGCTTTTGTGTTCTAACGTGTAGGTTCTGGGTAAATTGGGTCTTCCACCTGTGGTTTTTTGAAATTACAGTACTGAAAAATGTTACGTCATCAGCGACTCATTGACTTGACTTTCATTACATTAGTGTCATTACATTAGTGTCAACATAGTTGTGCACACCTAATACCTACAGTACATACAGGAACTGGCGCTGCGATTAAACAAAAGTAATAAACTACAAACAGTTATTCCTCACTACCTTAGCTTTGAGCTAATTATACTCGCTGATATTATTGTGATCCAAGACATGTCTATCCCTGCGTGAATAAGGCAGGGTTTTTTTTGTTTTGTTTTGTTTTTGGTAGAAAAAAAGGTTTATGATTACAGAAATGCAGTCGATTTTTTAAATTATTTTTTGGAGGGCAAATATAGTCCCACTTCTTCAGAAAAAAAGGTGTCTTTTCCGAAAGAAAAGGTGTAACATTCCAAGAACAAATTTGTACCTTAGAAATCCACTCGTTAAAATATGAATTGCTTCCCTCATTAAACTTTAACGTTAATTTCAGAATATGACTTTTTATCGTGAAAAAAAATTACATCTTTGATCTTGTAAAAATGATCGCTTTTTTTTCTTGAAACAAAACAACTTCCTTCTCATAACATGACTTTTTCTCCAAAAATGCAAATGTTTTCATAAG
Organism: Phycodurus eques; assembly: GCF_024500275.1. Classification (NCBI taxonomy): domain Eukaryota; kingdom Metazoa; phylum Chordata; class Actinopteri; order Syngnathiformes; family Syngnathidae; genus Phycodurus; species Phycodurus eques. Next base: position 26,354,528 of record NC_084531.1, read on the forward strand.
AGTATTTCTAAATAGTGTCAGGCTTATGAGGGGCCCATTGGGAAAAAAATCTCCTCTGTAAGGGGTCCCTAAACCAATTTAAAAAAACCTGACCTACAGTACTTAAGGTAAGTGGGAATAGCACCAACCCTAGTTGACAGTAAAGGTCAGTCATTACGTACTAAAGGTTGAGATCGCGGACAGAAAAAGCACATGCAATTTCTGAGGCAATTGAAGTCCCTGGTTACCATCACTCATAACCATTTTTTTCTCGCTTAATAGCAGAGCCATCATTCGGTACATTCCAACTCCATCAACGACAAAAAGTGTGGTTCGGTCTAGAGAGGTGAGCTATTACTTTTCTCAGCCCAGACACGTATAACTTCTGAAATATTACCCTTTTTCCTTCAAGATGGCAGACAGAAAGGCAATGACTTTGAGTCATAATTGAAGTGTGCCTCCCAACCCTCGCTTGCTCACAGAATAAAAAGAAAATGGTACGGTCTTGCCGTCTTTCTCCACGTACGCTTATTGTTAACTTATATAGTTTCTGCAAAAAAAAAAAATCTAATTGAGACGATGGATAGAAATATTACACGTCATTTCTGTGTGTGTTTTTACTTTATTTTACTCACCCATCTATCCATTTTCCACACTGCTTATTATCACTAGGGTTGCGGGCTTGCTGGAGTCTATCCCAGCTGACTCGAGGCGAGAGGCGGCGTACTCTCTGAATTGGTCGCCATCTGATCACAAAGCACATAAACAAACATCCAATCTTCATTCGACCTACCATGCATGTTTTGGAGATGCGGGGGGGAGGGGGGGGAACCGGAGTACCCGGAGAAAACCCACACAGGCACGGGGAGAACATGCGAACTCCACACAGGCGAGGTCCTCATAACTGTGAGGCAGATGTGCTAATCAGTCGGCCACGTTACCGGCTTTTCTGCTCATATTCACTGCAATTAGTAGCAGAGTCATTGGTGTTTTTCAATTCCATAAAGAACAAAAAGTGCAGTTCGGTCAGGGGTGGTGAGCTGTTCATTTTCTCAGCCCAGACACGAATCGCTTTTGAAATATTGGACTTGGAAATCACAGGTGAGATCATGGATGGAACTATTAAATATCATGCCATTTCTGAGGGAATTGCAATCCCTGGTTATTATTATTCTGCTTGTTTTTTTATCACGCTTAATAGAGTCATCGTATGGTGCATTCAAACTCCATCAAGAAAACAAAGTACGCTAGATCGCGCAATCTGTACAGTGAATGAATTGTTGTATTCCACATTTCACTGCGTTCGAATTATTTCCCTCACCCCTATACACCAATACTGAACACATTTCTTACTTTATCCACAATTTCAACATTTTCTTATCAAGTACTGTACATGTGCTACAAATCTTGGATAAAATTGTAAGACATTTACAGTAGACAAATGACATCAAAGGTGAGTAAGATACTCTTTCAAATGCCTATTATAATCTGCAATATATATATTTTCACTGGTTCTGCTAAATGTGACATGAATGAATGAATGAGTGTGGGGTCTGTAAATATTTTAGGATTTTGAAAAATACTTCTGTGTGTACCATCCATGAGTAAAGCATTCACTCGGCTAAAGTATGTGCTAGGCTAAGAGTAATCACAAGTGTTTCTTTGGTCATCATTTTAGTGGAAACAAATACATTATATCAAAGGTGTTAACAGACGCTGGGGTTGCCATAGTCTCAGAGGTGGACATATTTTGAGTTTCTTGATCCAACTTGCAAAAATGTGATCTTTTTCTTTGGTTTCTTCTTCACTGGTGTTAAATGGCGCTTTACTTCCAACTTGTTGCATTAGCGTCCCCTCGTTGAGCTCGTCAGCTCCCACAGTGTTCCACCGTCAGCCATATCCTTCTCATGAGTCCAGTTGCCGTCAGGAAGCCGAACAGACCCCTCCTACCTCTCCCACTTTTACTCCATTGCAGCTCGTCCTGTATTCCATTCCCTCCTACTCCTGCTCTCTTCATTTCCACCACGTATTATTTCCCGTTAGTTAATCATCACGTTCTACAGTTTCTGCTGTTGGCAGTGTCCACGTAGACCTGTTAGATGCTTCCCTATAATGTTCAATGTGTCAACCTCCTCTCTCCTACTTCCTCTTCCACTCCTCACTGTTCTAAATTTATTCTGTATAATATGCAAATGTCTCCCCCCTCTTGCTTCCTGCTGATGATACTATTAATTCTCTTTCACACTATACAGTAGACATTCTCTCTGCTCTTGACAGCTTGACGTGTGTGTCGATGTGCTCTTTACGCTTAGCTTGCTTGGCCAGTTCGGCCTCCATGAGCAAGGATCCACAGTAAAACAATTTCAAGTACTGACATTATTTCATATACTATATGGTGCCTGCTCTTAGACATACAAAGACAAAGAACTGCAATGCAGACACTGAGTCACTGCAGCAAGGCTTTATGTTAGGTCTATTGTTCTACTATTTATTCCAAGGCCAATTAAGATACCAAACAACTCTTGTAAAATACATGAAATAAATTAGATGTCCTTCTGCAAATTTCCTTTTTATGTCTAAGTAAGACCACTGCTGCCGTTGTACATCCTGCTTCAGGCTCTACAGATCCATCTGTGTCGATGTGCAAAGTCTCTTGATCTGCCTCACGACCTGATATCTGGATCTTGGCCTGTTTTAGTGCTACCTTTCCCCCTCTGCAGCACTTCATGTCATCAAATGGACCCTCGTGCTGTTTAAACTATCATTGTACCGCATCGTATCATGTGATAAATGTTGCCCACTCGGCATTCATTGCAGCCTGGTCATCCTCCATGTGTGATTTCTTCCTCTTTTTCCTACTAAATGGGTTTTTCTCATGGAGTTTTTTTTCTTTTGTCTTTTGGGAGGGGTACAGACCTTGGGTTGTCATTGATATTTGTGATCTGTGGGCCTGTGATGCCCTTTGAGACTCTTTTGTGATTAACTCATTCACTGCCAGCCTTCCCAGTTAACATGGATATTTAACTTCTAAAGCCGTCAATGGCAGTGAATGTATTAAGGGCTATGAATAAACTTGACCTTTACTGTAGTTTTTATCAAGAGTTGTTTCGTGTCCAAGTCACAATGACTCGATTCCCTATCCCTGGGACACACCGATCCCTTTTTTTTAAATTAAAAAATTATATATATATATTTTTGCAATACAATACGCAGTTTTCAATTAGATACCTAGTCAACACAACATGCGTGGAAGTCAAGTGGAGCTGCGGCAATGGCGCAGCTAATGTGTGACGCGGGGATTGAGAGCTCAGCCGGCAGTACGCTATCTCACGACGGCCTCGGTGGAGTCTGCGACGTTCCGATAAGGTGCAATCTGATTCAAGGAGATCAAGCGCACCGGAGGAATATAAGTCGTCGAACAGCAAATAAATCCCAACTGAGATGAATAAATACACACACTCAATTGGGTGGGAGGAAGGAAGAAGAAAAAAAAAAGAACTGTGACAGTTCAGAGCCAATTGATCCACCCAGTGAAAGTCAGGTTATCACCACTCACCTTGCTGGTAACAAGCTGTCTCATCAAGTTGACAAAAAAGTTATTTTCACCAGAGGAAGCAACATTTGAGAATTCAAAGATAGCGGGAGGAAATAAATAAAAAGGGAGTCGCGGTAGTATGGTGTTGGTAGTGGTGGTGGGGGAATCTGCAATTGCAGATAAGGCACCAGTGGCCAAATTGATTACATCCTCTTTTCTTCAGCCTGTGAATTTATGCCCAACAACGGGGATGGATTTTTGTCTCCTAGCATCGCTGATTGTTGTCTACAAGTTCAACAGCCACTTAGGGACAACTTGATGTTTCAAGGGGCCTGTTGGATGAGTTAACCATGGGAGCCTTTTAGATAGATAGATAGAACTTAAAGGGTACACACTTTGGAAACGTGACTATACAGTATTTGCTTGTATACTCACTGGGTTTGGGCGGCTCCGGGGGAGCCGGGGCGTTGGTCCCGATTCCGGTCGGTTCTCGATGCCCAACCCTACTCACGACGGGCGCTTAACTGGGGCTCGTTTTGGCGGGCTATGCCCTACGATTTCCAGTTCATTTCTATAAATTTACATAGGGACTGAGCCCTGCCGCAAATACTGAAAAACCACGAGTAATTGACGCTCCCCTGTAAATTATTCTTATAATTGCTTAAAATGTAATTATACCACAAACTATGCTCTCAAAAAATAACTTTAAACTCACCTTACAACATTACCGTTAAAAATACATGGCTTACAGATGATTTGACTGGTGCATGTGTACATTCTCAGTCGAGCTGTATCACATACTTCCTTGACACCAATTCCTATTTGGACAGGGTTTTGGCATCGCTGGCTTTATCCAGATTGTGCATTTTCATATCTGATTAATTTGGGGTTTTCGGAAAGGTTTTAAAATAATAAAAATACAGTAGATGCAAAACAATTACATTAAACATTAAAATGTAACATTGAATTAAATGGTGGGAGCCTGTTTTGTTCTGTGCTGTGCTGTTATTAGCCAATCTGCATTTATTTTTGTATGACTTAGCTAAAGGTCAGTTTTCTATACAGCTCTTGTATTGAACCCAATGTTATGACTGAGTTTATCCAAGGCTCACTCTGTGTTTGAAGAAGAGGAAGGTGAGCAGCAGCTGTCTGGGGCGCACGCCAGCGCGGAGGCCTCACTATCTTTGTGGCCGTGAGAATTGAGATAAAACGGCTTTAGCCTCCAAGTAGAAAGAAAAAAAAAACAAACAAAAAAACTTCTTTAATCAGGCTGACGTGCTCAGCGAGCAGCCAGTGTGGGAATTGAATTGAAGAAAGTTGAGGTCAGATAATGAGGCCTACATCTGTAACACGCACAATGCGATTTCCTTGGATCCAGCCAAGGAGGAAGAAAAGCTCATTATCCTTATCGCTTGTCAGAGAGGCTAGATATCGATATTATGCACGTTTTTGGAAATTAGTTTAATTCTTCTTTTTCCCGCGCTTAGCGTTGTCTGTGTCCGTTTTCACACTTCACACTCAGAAATGCATGAGGCCACTGTTTCAATTTGTGGCCAGGGCGTTATCGACGAGCTTTACTTTTTTTTTTTGCTGCCTTTTCATTCATTTTGTGAAAAAGCTGACAGTTAATTGAACAGATGGATGATAATCGTGACCGTCGCCAGCTCTTCCTCTGCAAGAGACAGTCCTCTCCCTCTGCTTGCATTTTTATGTTATATTCTCTAATACTCTCTGAAGCAACAGACGAAATAAAATGTGATGGCCATTTGGTGACTGCATGGTTTGCTAAAAAAAACATTTTAGTGAGCTATGAAGGCAACTCGTCATAACATTCAATTATGGCAACTGGCTCTGACTACCATTTGTCAGCAATTAGGCTAATTAATACATTTTCTTTGTCAGACAGTCACTTACAGTATTTTGTGAATTAGTTAGTCATTGTTTGCTAATCAGACTCTCAGTCCATCAGTCAGTCAGTCACTCCGTTTTCTAGTCCATTTGTCTGTTCGTTATTTATTTTGTCAGTAAATCAGCCAGCTTTGCTAGTCAGTCGGTCCTTTGGTCCATCTGGGCGTCCCTCCCCTTGTGAGTCAGTTAGTTGGTGTGTAAATCGGGTAATCTGTCGTTGTGTTGATCAGCTAGTTACTGAGTTTGCGATTCAGTTAGTTTGGTAGGCGGTCAGTCAGCTTGTCCATTCATAAGTCAGTCAGTCAGTCAGTCTCTTAGTCTCTATGTCCACAGGTCAAACTCAAAAGCATATCTACTTCATGTTTCTCGCCAAAGGGATTTGGTTCTTTTCATTTTAGTTCCCACAGCAGAACTGTGGGAACTATAGAGAAATAAAGTTGATGAGCCACACAATGAAGTTATGGCAAAGAGTAGCGGAGGCTAGACTCAGGACAAGTATTTGCGAGCAACAGAATGGATTCATGCCTAGGAAGAGTAACACAGATGCATTATTTTCCTTGAGGGTGTTGATGGAGAAGTACAGACAAGGTCAGGAGCTACACTGTCTTTGTAGATCTAGAGAAACCTTATGACAGAGTACCCAGAGAGGAAGTGTGGTACTGCATGCAGAAGTCTGGAGTGGCAGAGAAGTATGTTAAAATAGTATAGGACATGTATGTGGGCAGTAGAACAGTGGTGAGGTGTGCTGTAGGTGTGACAGACGAATTTAAGGTGGAGGTGGGACTGCATCAGGGTTCAGCTCTGAGCCCCTTCCTTTTTGCAGTGGTGATGGATAGGCTGACAGATGAAGTTAGACTGGAATCCCCGTGTACCATGATGTTTGCAGATGACATTGTGTTCTGCAGTGAAAGCAGGGAGGAGGTGGAGGAACAGTTAGAAAGATGGAGGCATGCACTGGAAAGCAGAGGAATAAAGATTAGCTGAAGTAAGACAGAATATATGTGCATGAATGAGAGAGGTGGAGGGTGAAAATATCTCATAAAAGTGAAGATACCCACCTCACAGTTCTGAGGTCATGGGTTCAAATCCGCCTTCCTGTGTGGAGTTTGCATGTTCTCCCCTGCGTGGGTTTTCTACAGAGTACTCCGGTTCCCTCACAGATTGCAAAAACATGCTTGGTAGGTTAACTGAAGACTCTAAATTGTCCTCAGGTGTGAATGGTTGTTTGTTTATATGTGCACTGCAATTGGCTGGCAAGCAGCTCAAGGTACATCCCGTCTCCCGCCCAAAGGTCAGCTGGGATGTGCTCCAGCACACCCGAGACCCTAGTGAGGATAAGCGGGACTGAGAATGGATGGACTGGATGATTCTCAGAGTCATAACGGCCCTCTGAGGAAAACCATAACTATGATGAAAATGAGTTTGACACCCCTGGTCTAGTCCATTATTAGTCAGTGAGTCAGTCTGCTTGGATAGCATTGCACTAACAGATTCATCACCCACATAAGAATCCTTTGACCCTTGTAGCGGTCTTTGCATTGGTTAAGAATGACGTCCAGCGAGTTTCTCTTTAAAAGAAGAAGAAAAACAAAAACTGTCAAAGAAGCATTGTGATTGCGTTGAAACGAGGGGAATATTTGCGAGACGCCAGGCGCGCCACATGAGAGGTTAATTATAAAGTACACGATGCATGTCCCCCACGGGCTGACATCTTTCCTCTCTTCAGAATGACGCCGATGCAAAGCGCTGCGCCGCCTGTCGCTCTCCTTTCAGGAGGGAATCTGACGGGCACGGGGGTGGCAGCTGTGCCACATTTGACTTTGAAATGAAAACAAGACACAACGCACACAAATTAGATTTGATTTGAAAAAGGAGCTCGTCCCTATTCCGTGAAGATTACACTGCAAAAGAGTAACGAAATTAGGAATATATTACTTCATTTAAGCAAAATGATCTGCCAATAGAAGGGGAAAATTTGACCTAGCAACATTTCTTCGAATGAGTAAACATCTGTATCGAGCCTCATGCTTTTAAGGTATAGTACTACTATACCATACTATCTACATCTAAATAACTCAACATCTGACATTTAGACCTTTATCGTTGAGCTCTTGCAAACACAGACGCCGCTTGCAGCCGGTTATGCTTATGTAACGGCTCGCCTACATTGCAAACGAGCGACACCGCGGGAGATGCACATCGGGGTCATCCAGATCGGGGTCATCCAGACATACAGAATACAGGACTTAGAGGGTTACAGGGCGAGGGCTTCGAATTAGGGGTTTAAGACAGGGTGATGGTTTCAACTTTGGGTTCGGAAGAAGGGTTCCGAGCCTGATTTGAGGTTCCAAATTATGGATTCAACCAAGGATTTCAAGCCAGGGTTAGAGTCCTGCAAAAACCCCATATCTTACCATAAATATTTGTCTTATCTCTAGTCAAAGCGAATTAAAATAAGAATCATCAAGGACAAAAGTACCTTGTTTTGAGACAATTTTCAATTGTTTCAAGCTCATTTTTACGAGATAATAAATAGAAATAATGCCAGTGGAGTAAGTTGCTCCACTGGCATTTTTTTTCTACTTATTTCAAGAAAAAAAATAGCTTGATACAAGTGAAAATTGTCTAAAAACAGTTCACTCTTTTCGGTGATTAGTCTTATTTTAAGTGTAATCCGATTCGTTTTGACACTTTTGACTAGAAATCACAAATATTCTTGGTAAGATTTAGACTTTTTGCAGTTTAGGGTTAATGTTTGAAATGATGGTTTCAGGTTTGGGTTTCAATCCGGGTTTAAGGTTTAAAATGACAGTTTCAACCTAGGGCCTCAAGCCAAAGTTTAGGATTTCAAAATTGGATTTCATGCCAGGGTTAGGTTTCAAGTTAGGGTTTCAAGCCAGGGTTACGGTTCCAAGCGAAGGTTTCAAGCCTGGTTTAAGGTTTCAAACTAAGGGTTCAAGCCAAGGTTTAGAGTTTCAGGTCGGTTTAAAGTCAAGCTTTAGGGTTTCAAAGTTGGGTTTGAAGCCACGGTTAGGGTTACAACTTGTTAAGGTCTCAAGCCGGGGTTAGTGGATGTATGTGGCGGCCTTGCCGCTGCCGTTTAATGTTACATAAGAGACGTCGAAGCAGTTGGACTGACATCCTGGTGATGCGACAGGCTACTCGGCGCACTTGACTTCCAGTTAGGCTGACTCAGCGTTAGCATTGCGTTCAAGTCACTGATATTTGACAGGCTCGTTTTCTACAGGGGAGACAATTAAAGACTAGTTAAAGCCCTACTCACTCTACTAGTGCACAGAAATGTCATACAGTATTGGAAGGCAGTAGGTGATTAAACGGCACTAGTATAAGATAGTTGTTCTACTAGTGGCGAATGACTAGGGTACACAAATGTCATACATTAGTTGAAAAAAATTTCACCAGTGCACTGAATTGTCTTAGTAGTGACCAAAAAGAGCGCACTAGAACATGTATGATTCAGCATACTCATAGGACTAAATAAATGCTCAAAGGGGGTTGCATTAAGCTTGCAGGCAGGCAGGGTTACTAGTTTGGTGCACATCACATTATCGTTTGTCTCACGGAAGATCGAGGTTGTGTTGCGTGCTCGTGCGCGTTCGGGCGAGGACGCCTTCCTCCTCCTCTTCCTCGGCGAGCTTGTGAACGCTGCGAGCGTGATGTCATGCACGTGACAAGCCACCATGTTGGATGCTTTCTTGTGGAGGGGAGCGGGACGCCGCAGGGGGGTGGAGGTGTCGCATTTTATGTGTAGCATCCACATCGTCATGGCGATGATGATTTGGCCTCCAATGATGCAAAGCAAATGAAGAGATGAAAAGTAGAAACGTCATCAACAGATGGTGTTACATATTTCATATTGCCGTTGTTAGGGTTTCAAATCAGAGATTCCAGCCAACGTCAAGGTTTCAAGTTTGGGTTTCAAGCCAGGGTAACGGTTGCAAATTTGTGTTGCGAACCCAGATTAAGATAAAAAAAAAAGAAATTTAAATTAAGGTTTCAAGACAGGTTAAGGGTTTAAAGATTTGTGGTTCAAGCCAGGGTTAGTTTCATGTTTGGGTTTTAAACCTGGTTTAGGGTTTCAAAACAGGGTTTAGGGTTTCAAATTAGGGTTTCAAGACAGGGTTAGGGTTTAAAATTTGTGTTTCAGCCAAGGTTAGTGTTTCAAGTTAAGGTTTCAAGACAGGTTTAGGGTTTGAAGTTAGGGTTTCAAGCCAGGGTCCAGGTTTCAAGTTATGGTTTCGAGCAAGGTTTAAGGTTTCAAGTTGGGTTTCAGATTTGTGTTTCAAGCCCACATACGGTCCTAAATTAAGTTTTCATGACAGGCGTAGGGTTTCCAATTAGGTGTTCAAGCCAAGGTTAGGGTTTCAAGTTAAGGTTTCAAGCCAGGATTAGAAAAGGGGAAAATGGCTCCCCCTTGTGAGAGCAGGCACTGGGAGTTTCAAGTTTGGGTTTTAAGACAGGGTTGGAGTTTAAAATTGAGTTTTAATGGCTGGATTTTTAGAGTTTTGAGTGAGGGTTAGGATTTGAATTTCGGTTTCAAATTAGTGTTTCAAAGCGAGGTTAGGTTTTCAAGTTAGGGTTTTGAAACAGGTTCAGAGTTTGAAATTGGGCTTTCAAGCCACAGTTAGGGTTTCAAGTTGAGGGTTTCAAAGGAGGGTTAGGTCTTCAATTTAGGGCTTCAAGCCAAAGTTAAGGTTTTAAAGTAGGGTTTTAAGACAAGGTTAATGTTTGAAGTCGGAGTTTCAAAATCGGATTTCAACCCCGGGTTAGTGTTTCAAAGTAGCCATAGGGTTTCAAGATACGTGGGTTTGGGTTTTAACAAGGATTAGGGTTTGAAAATAAAGTCTCAAAGCAGGAGCAGGTTTCATTTCATTCATAGGGTTATGATTGTGAGGAACAAGATGGCGCCCAGTGTCAAGTGTGTTTGTCCATTAACGCTCATCTACACACACACACACACACATACACACTTACACACACACACACACACACACACACTGATTTTCTGCTCTAATTCCTTCCTTTAAATTAGGCAAGAGGCATCAAATATGAACAAGACCGAGATATTTTGGAGAGGTCATATGATGTGCGTGGGGGGGGTAGATATTTGAAAAGCGCAGCGCCCGCACGTGAACTGGAACATATGTACTGTACATACAGTACATGTACAGATGTGTAAGTGACCTTGGTCATGTGCGTATGAACAAAACAAAAACAATAACATTCGGGGAGGGACTGCGTTAAACAGGCGAGTTGTTGCTCGAATAACATAAATTCCCCAAAAAATTCAATAAAACATAATGAAAAAACATTTCATGTAAAAAAATCCCCAATAATATATGTTTTATTTCAATAGTAAAATAAATATGAATAAGATGATTTTAAGAACTACAAATAGTGATGAAACCAACAAAATAAAAATAAAATAATTATCAATTTAAAAAAATAACCAATAATACATTTTAAGAGATAATGAAAATAAACAATTTAAACATTACAAGAATAAACATAAAATATAAGATAAAACAACATTGCTGAAAAATACTTAATAACCTGTAAAATAAAGAATGAAATAAAGTTTTGAATATAAAACAGCTCTGGAAAAAAAAACTGAAAATGTAAAACATTTACAATATTCCATCCATTTATTCAAAAACAGAACATGATGAACATGACGATATGATTCAGTTACTGGTTTGGTCCATAACATCTGTTAGAAGATGGGCAAAAAATGTTCATCATTATTTTCCAAAGTAAAAGCTGATGTTTGCAAAAGTCTTAATTTGACTTAAAAAAAAATATGATAAATTTTCTTTCATGGTGGGCTACCAAAATCTGAACATATTTACTGCTAAGAGGCTGAAATTCTGAGGATTTTGACAATTTTACGTTAAACAAGGTTTCCAAACGATTAATCGATAATCAAACTAGTTATCGATTCATTTGATATTTGATTAATAGATGAGTTGTTCCACCTCTAATTTAGACAGGGCTTTGGCGGCATTTTAGGGTGTTTCGAGAAAAGCAAAAAAGGTGAGTTTGCAGCAAATAGCTGGGGATAGATCTAATAAATAATGTGAACTGCTGAATTTGGGAACATGCGTAGATTTGTGGAAATGAATAGCTGCCAAATTTCCATCAATGGTCCGCCCATGTGCTGTCAAACACACACATACTGTAGCTACCTGCTAATAGTTATGAGGTGTTCCCCCCCCCCCACCCCCCAAATTGCACGCACACAATTCATTTCCCTCAAGGCGCCTTTGTGGTGGCTCCCATCTGACAGGGCCGGCGAGCTACGCGGGAGATATATTAGTACCTGGCGGCGCGGCGGCGAGAGGCTAAGACCTGTCGCTGTGATTTATTCCAAATCCGCGAGTCCCCCAACCCGGCGGGAGTGTCTTGTCAATCCCGCAGGGATCACCTCGGGGTCACGTCAACGCGGTGGCTCGGAAAAATCCAAGACAGTTGTTTACAAAAATCAGCCGCCCGCTTTTATACTTTGATGCCATTGCAGATTAGGAAGTAAATTGGGGCTGTTTTCTTTTTGTGGTATTAAGTATGAAATATGAAGAGGAGCTGACAGGTTTGAAATGTTATGATTGGATGCTGCAAGTCTACATCCATCAGAAATCTTCTTTGTTTTCTTGGGTGGAATACAGTGTGCTTACATGACTTAATACAAACTCTTACACATGCCGGTTCAGGTTCGGGGTTGGAAAGTAAGGAGTCAAACCAGGGTTAGGGTTTCAAATTAGAATTAGAATCCAAGGTACGTGTTTTAAATTAAGATTTCAAGTAAAGATGATGGTTTCAAGACAGAGAAAGGTTACCAATAAGGGTTAAGGTTTCAAAGTAAGGTTTCAAGACAAAGTAAGGGTTTTCGAGCAAGGGTTAAAGTTTGAAATTAGGGTTTGGATCCAAGTTAAGGTTTTCAAACTAAGGTTCGAAACAAGGCTTCGCGTTTTAAAGTACAGTTTTAAGGGGCAATTCTGCCAAATGTCCACTGCACGGAATAAGGGCACTTGGTTTTTATAAAGTGGGGGAGGGGACTCGTGCCCGGGGTACGGGGCTTGTTTTTAGCCACGCCCAAATAATCCGGCCATCTGAAATGGTGAAAAACAGTTTTGAGATATATCGCAATAATTCAGTCCTATATTGTTCTTAGTCTTTGCATGTTTTCCGCACTTACCTTAAAACAAATTTAATGTACAAACTGTATTTAAAAAAAAAAAAAAATCTGAAAATAATTTACCTGGGGCTTTAAGGCATTACCAATTCCTTATTTTGCGTCTTTGCGTCTCAATGCGCCACAAATTCCATACAAATTCAACTATGAATTGAAATGAATGATTAAATAGTACAATAAGATGCTAACAGTGTGCCAGTGCTAAGAGCCGCCTGTGGCATGAGTCCATTTCAAATGTGCGTTCATATCACGTGTGTTCATGTGTGTGCGTTCATATCTTGTTGTTTTCCGAGGCTGTTGATGTGCGGCATCTCCATGTGATGGAAGTGCGGACATTAAATGGCCCCACCCCCAACCCCCACCCCGCGCCTCCCATATTGTATTCCCGCTGGGAAGCATTCATCCCAGTAAGGTTTATTCATGAGGACAGCCGAGTGGCCCGCGCATTATAAATAGAACAGAGCCGCATCTCGCCAGCTACTCGGGCTCTGAGCAAAAATAATCTCTTTCTGGGTTCTCTTTCACAATTATGCCCACGCAAAATGTGCATATTTGCTGATTACCTCTGCCCACTGCTGTTAATGTGGAATATCAGCCTACTGCTTCCTTTGATAAGCTCAAGCCAAATTTATGATTGACACATTTTCTTCATTCCCATTTTTTTTTTTTTCGTTTTTTTTTTTTTTTTTTTTATTACAGTGGTGACCTGACTTATGAATCTAATTGGTTCTGTGACCATGCTATAACTTAAAACAGTCTTATACCAAATTATCTTTCCCCAGTGAAATGAATAGAAATGCCATTAATCAGTGCCAGGCATGTTTACGTCTAACTGTTCGCGCTATAACGTTTTTTTGCATGCTTGTGAGCCGTATCGTGTTAAAAGTATGTGAACTTACCTGAAGCAAGCCTTAAACGAACGTCCTGTTCTGTCCTGAGCACCGGTGACCACCAACACACGTTTCCCCCCCATTTTGTCCTTATAATACAAAGTCGGCACGATCCACTCTTGTTGTCATCGCAACGGTAACGAGTGTATCCGGTCGCGTTTGAGTTGACAAGATAAAGCCCAGTGATCGTAAAAAACAGGATGCGGTGGTATCGGAATACAAGATTTTATTGCAGTAGCCTGACATAGTGCAAGCGTGAAAGAACAAATTTGTCTTGTCGTCTGATCCGGGCATTACGTGTTGTCTGTCTCAGAGGTGTTGTCTGTTCCACACCGCTGACATGTTTTTGTGTTTTTTAAATAACTTTATTGGCCGTCAGATATTTACAGGTCTACGTCAAAAGACACGCGACAGGGCTAAAAATAAACTAGCTTTTGGATTCAAATATACTGTGCATGATGGCGACGCGGAGAAAATGTCTTTTGCGGAGCCGATCAATGACGTCATTGATCGGATCGGCGAATTATGACATTAAAGCCGATCAGCATAAAATGCTAATTATTGGCCGATACCGATGAGGCCGATAAAATCGGTGGAAAGTCTACTCGCAAGTCAAAGCGTAAAAAAAATAAAAATAAAAAAATCAGCTTAATGATGACTCATATCTCCAAAAACTAAGGTAATTTGGGTCACTTGTATTTCAAGGCACCACTTTTTTTTAAATAAAGGATGTATATTTTAAAAATTATCTTCCAATTTCTTATGATACGAAAGCAGGAATTCTACAAGAATAAAGTCATAATATCACAAGTAATAAATTGTGTATTTGCCAGAGAAAAAACTGGAATTTGAAAAGAATAAAGTGTAGGTTTTTTTAATAGGAAAAACAATAATAATCATCTTTGTAGCCTAATTATAGTGTAAAAATAAAGAATTAAACATAAAAAAGTTGTATATTTGTGATAAAAAAAATGTTGTAATCTTTTGAAGCACAAAGTTTTATTTTTGAGAAAAATGTGCCCGTATTATTTTGGAGGAAAATAAAAATAAAGAATAAAGTAATTCAGACTGTAGCTGACATACACTTGTTAAAGGTTTAAAAGGTTTTCTCCTAAAAAGTACATTTAAAACCTTTCAGTGTAGCCCTTAAACTCCTTGTATATATCTCTCCTTTTGTCCGGAGAATGTCAAACATTAAATTCCAACGGGCAGAAATTGCCGTTCTATTCAGCAGCATACCATCGATGGCCGCGATTCCACCGTTGTTGCTCTTTAAGCGATAAAAGCGACTTTTAATCGTCTTTTTATTTCTAAGCATCCAAATGGCCTTTTCGGCTATCGGAGCCCATTTGAAAGGCGTCTTTGTGCCTCGTTGGTAGATTCCGACTTGTGATACAGAGTCCCACTGATTGCGGCCACAGAAAGCAAAAGGCGATTATCCTGATGGACTCGATGGCTAAATGTAGCCTATTATGTGCGCCAGGCAAACAGTTGATTAAAATGAGCAAAGAGTCGATTGCTTTCGCACCTTGCTTTGGTCCACTGGATGATCATTAAAAAAATAAAAAAATAAAAACTAGAAAATGCTTTAAATAGGGACAACAGTCGTTTAGGTTCTCAAAGTTGGCGCAACGACTTTGAAGGGCCGTAACATCATTTGTAATAATTTATCATGTCCTATCATTCAAAAATCTGCATACCTTCAATATACCGATTACTCACCCCCTCCCTTAGATTTGGGTCAATTAAAACTTCATCATCATCCCAGTAATCTGAGATTCCTGCATGATTAATTTCTATATTTTTAGGACAAAAAGTTTTTTTTCTCATATAATATTGTCCTGTTTTGTGGAGGGGAAAAGGGGTGTCTTTTCCTGAATAAAAGGCATAATATAACAAGGATAAAGTTTATAAAGTATATTTTAAATTCACCTGTAAAATATGACTTTCTGCATTCATTAAACTTTGACTTTATTTGGGAAAAATATGATTTTAATCTTGCATGATTTTGACTTGTATCCCAACAAAAACGTCTTTGTTCTTGCAATTACGATATATTTTTGTTGAAAAAAATATTACTTTTATCATAAATAAATATAAGGCACATTTTCTTCCTGGGGAAAAAAAAAAAGAAAAATTCTTTATTTATTTTTAAATTTTACAAATTTAAAAAATCTGCGATTGGC
The DNA here is from genome assembly GCF_024500275.1 of Phycodurus eques. Taxonomy (NCBI): domain Eukaryota; kingdom Metazoa; phylum Chordata; class Actinopteri; order Syngnathiformes; family Syngnathidae; genus Phycodurus; species Phycodurus eques. Next base: position 26,370,236 of record NC_084531.1, read on the forward strand.
TGGTGAACAGTTCAGAGTGTATGCCGCCTCTCACGCGTAGTTAGCTGGGATAGGCGCCAGCACACCCGCGACCCGAGTGAGGAGAATTGATGAATGGATATTTTAAAAATGTTTTTACTTTAAAAAAAAACATTTTTTAATATGGTTTAAATATTTCTTTAAAAAAAGCAAAAGAATTACTTTTGTCTCAAATATTCTTTTATTAGATTTATTTATTTATTTTTAAAACATATATTTGATTGTTCCCTGTTTTCTGCAAATATCTGGCATTTTTTTCAAAACAGCAAAACTTTATATCTCCACTAACCATCTCATTTCATCTGCTACTCAGGGAACCCCGTCTCCGATTGGCTGACAAGTTTCAGTTAAAAATGCCCACCAATCGCACGTACGTGACAAAATTTAATGTTGTACTTCAGCAATCAATTGTTTTATTTATTTATTATATATATTTTTTGGGGGGAAAATCCCAAAATGATGGCGGCCACTTGTCATGTTGCTACTTTTAGAGTACATAGAATATTGTATACTTTATATAGTATATAGTATTTTTCTTTGATGGGGTAATGGTGACCTCGAGAGCTATGAAAGGAGCCTACAAATTAAACATATTGTTCTCATTACATTTTCCCAGTGTTTTGCATCTCTGCATACTTACCAAATGAATACAACCTTTTCTCCAAGCATGAAAGCCTCCACAATGCAAATAAAAATGCTTATGCACATTACAAGCATCAGTTTTGCATCCCCTAAAAAAAAAAAAAAAAAAAAAAAAACAGAAAAAACATGCACGCCCTTTCGCCTCCCCAGACGCCGTTTGTGTTTTTCCGCCCGAGATAAATAACAGCCAAAAGACATTAGCGAGACCGCGTATTGCCATGTACCGCAGAGGCAGCGCTGCCCCCGAGCCATGTCACGATACGTTAGAGTCATCCGCAAATAGGTACTGAGGATAGGAGGCGAACACGTCAGGCCGACTTAGGTCAGGAGGAACAGGAGCTTTGCGAGAGAGGAAGAGAGAGAACAAAAAGCAGACTAAGTGCCTTGCTATTGTTTGCACGCAGCACCGTCACATCCACATTGATGCGTCTCACAACAGGACTAATATTTACTTGCCATTGGGGCCAGAACACGGGAGAAAGATTGTGTCATTCAGTCTAAGACGTGTGTTGTTGAAGATGAAGCAGCGAGTGGGCTGTCGAGCCGCCTCCTTCAAGAGGTCCCAACACCTCCGAAAATACAAGTCCTGAGGCGGGAGGAGACCTTTACAGGGCAAGCGAACACATTTGCTAACAAAAGTGGGTGTTCAAAATGGACGACTTAGAGCCAAATAATAAGTCAGAAAACAAACAAATATAATAACAAATAAATGTTGGTGAAACGATGATTTTTTTTTCTTGTAAATAAAAACCCCAAAAAACGACTAGTAACTGAAAAGGGACATAATATAATGATTAATAATGCTGAAAATAATTGAAATACTGTGCAATTAACAGACTTGTTGACATTTGAAATGCTCAAGAAATGTGGAAGGAAAGAAATATGTGAGATCTCTTTTAATTTGGAAAAGTTTTTATACAAATTTGGGAATTTTGGTAACGTTATTAAGAGCTGCGTAGATATTGAATGAAACAATTTTAAGTTGGAATGGTTTGAATCTGAAGAAATGTATAAAATGGAGATTAATATGTAAAGTATCACTTGATTTGGGACTTTTGGGAATGTCAAAAATAGTTCCCAAGATGTCCTGAATGACATTAATATGTAAGATATGTCTTAATTTGGGAATTTTACTGTGAAAATTGGGGTAATTTGGGGAATGCTGCCATAGCTGTGTGGATGTTGAATGAGCCGAACAATTACAATATGTAATGATTTGAATCGGTCGAGAAATGTGGAAGGAGGTGGTAAATATGTAAAAGATCTCTGAATTTGGGAATATTATTTTGAACATTGGAGAATTTTACTGTGAAAAGTGTGGAAGATTGGGAATGCATTATTCTTAGAATGTGGAAAATCTTTGCCGAGATATTCTGAATGTGCCGAAATGTTTGAAAGAGGGGAAGTTTTTTGTTGCATATCTCATTCACTTTAATGTTTTGGGGGGGAAGTGGAAAATATGGAATTGTGGAAATAGTAGAATTTTTGTTTTGTATAGAAAGTCGTACTCCTGGATGTCCTGAATTTTGTGAATATGTTGACGTTGAAATGGTTTGAATGGCTTTTTTTTTTTTTTTTTTTTTTTTACATTTTTGGTTTTGTAATATTGCAATGGGGGGGAGGACATTTTCAAGAAAGGTTGTCATTTCACCAGAATAAAGTTGAAATATTACAAAAATAAAACCAATATCTTCAGAAAAAAACATATACTGTACAATATTAGCATGAGATAATTATTATTATTATTATATTTTTTTTTTTTTACAATAATAAAGTCGGAATCATACAAGACTAAAATCTGGATTTTACAACAGGTGAAATGTTACAAGAAAAGTTTTAAAAATGCGAAGGTAAAGTCAAAAATGTAATGAAAGAATACATATATACATTCAATAATTAATCAGTTGCTTCTTGTACAGATTCCTACAGTCTTTGCAAATGGAAGCATGGGAGGGAAAACTAAGACTGGTTATTGTACATTATTATTACCTACTAAATGCAATTTTCCCCACACTATTTTACTCCTTTGTTGTATATAATTGAACAGCATTACACAGTGCGTTCACTCCATCATAAGAAATAATATAAATCATCCTGCCATCTCCTAACAAAATCTGACGGAAAAGGCAAAGTGAATGGCAAAAATGACTTTTTTTTATGTGATTCCATTAAATCATATTTCATTGAACAATTATCAGACATCCATCTTTAATAGCGCCTCTTCCCTCCATGCAGTTTGACAGCGGCGGTAAAACACTCGGCGAGCTTTTTAGTATTTACCCTATTAGTGCATAAAATGTACCCTGGAAAGAGTGAAGTGGATAAATAATAGGTTTCATGCTGATGAACTGATTGTCTGTGTATTTGTGGCTTTTAAAAGACTCAAGTCTGTTGTTTTTGAATAAACAACGGATTGAGTCTTGAAAACAATATTTTTTCTTTAAAAGTCGGACTTTCTTGACAACTGAAATCTTTTTCTTCAATATATGATTGTTTTTTTTATTATTAACGAAGTGGGTTATGATATTATTAAAAATAAATGAAATCATGTTGATTATTGTGTAATTCTTAACAAAAACATTATTGAAAAAGCTGTCTTTGCTGCTAACAAAAACAAATGCTTTCTTGCAAAAATCTGACATTTTTCATTGAAATTCATTACGTATTACAAACTCGCAAAGGCTGCTCTTAATAAAGCATTTGATTGGCTCGATTCACACAAAAACATTCTGAAAAAAACATTTTTTTCTTAAATATAGGAAGTCAAATTAAATTAAATATTTTCAGAAATAAATGTAGTTTTATATTCTGTTTGACTCTAAAATGACCTTATTTCTCAAAAAATGAGCTTTTTTTTCTTGAAAAAAAATATTTGTAAACTATACTTATTTTGAATGAATGAAGTTTTCCTATAATATAATAAAAATATTGATTCATAAAATATGGCATTTACTCCCAAAATTCTGAAGAATATGACCATTTTCTACAAAAAAAATAGATAATAATAATCATTTTAAAAATTAAACACAATTTGGCAACTTTTTTCTCAAAAATGTTTGACTTATTATTATTATTATTTGTTATTGTTATTTTGTTTTGGCCAATCGCAAATAATACTTCACCAACCGTGGCTACCAAACTGCAAACTGTTTCATAGAAAGAGGCGTTCCACGAGGAAGCGATTGAGAGGGAGTTGTCTTACTGCATAATCATATGCGTCCTGCTGGCTTCATCAGAGTTGTAGCGTGGCAATCATCACATCCGACACGCGCGATTATATGCAGAGCAACAGGACAGCCAAGCTCGCGGGACATGAAAAACGTCATGCCACGTGTCACATGACTAATCAATGGTGATGCCTGATGGCCGCGGGCGCCCGTCTCTCGCCACCACAGACCAATCAAGCTAAAACAAGGTGGATTGCTTTAATGAGGTATCACAGTTTTGTAACATAATGATTTGTTAACCTGATAGACACGTGATATGACAAGAAGATCAGCTCAACTTTCAAAGGCCGAATTCTGATGTAGTGCCTATAACATTTTTTGGCTTTTTTTTTTTCCGTGAAAGAAAGCTGTTTCTCGCCAATAGGAATGTAGTAATTGGTGCCAAGGAAGTACAGTATATTGAAGTGATACATCTTGAGTCTTCTAAGATCTTTGTACAACCCCAATTCCAATGAAGTTGGGACGTTGTGTTAAACATATATAAAAACAGAATACAATGATTTACAAATCATGTTCAACCTATATTTAATTGAATACACGACAAATACCATCCATCCATCCATTTTATACCGCTTGTCCGGGTCGGGTCGCGGGGGCAGTAGCTTTAGCAGGGACGCCCAGACTTCCCTCTCCCCAGCCACTTCATCCAGCTCTTTCGGGGGGATCCCGAGGCGTTCCCAGGCCAGCCGAAGGACGTAGTCTCTCCAGCGTGTCCTGGGTCGTCCCCGGGGTCTCCTCCCGGTGGGACGTGCCCGGAACACCTCACCAGGGAGGCGTCCGGGAGGCATCCGAATCAGATGCCCCAGCCACCTCATCTGGGTCCTCTCAATGCGGAGGAGCAGCGGCTCCACTCTGAGATCCTCCCGGATGACCAAGCTTCTCACCCTATCTCTAAGGGAGAGCCCGGACACCCTGCGGAGGAAACCCATTTCGGCCGCTTGTATCCGGGATCTCGTTGTTTCGGTCACGACCCACAGCTCATGACCATAGGTGAGGGTAGGAACGAAGATCGACCGGTAAATTGAGACCTTCGCCTTTCGGCTTAGCTCCTTCTTTACCACAACGGACCGATACAAAGTCCGCATCACTGCAGACGCTGCACCGATCCGTCTGTCGATCTCCCGTTCCATTCTTCCCTCACTCGTGAACAAGACCCCAAGATACTTGAACTCCTCCACTTGGGGCAGGATCTCATCCCCGACCTGGAGAGGGCATGCCACCCTTTTCCGACTGAGGACCATGGTCTCAGATTTGGAAGTGTTGATTCTCATCCCAGCCGCTTCACACTCGGCTGCGAACTGCTCCAGTGAGAGTTGGAGCTCACGGCTTGATGAAGCCAACAGAACCATTAAACTTTAATGTTTTTAGCAAATAATCATTAACTTAGAATTTTATGGCTGCTACACGTTCCCAAAAAGCTGGGACAGGTGGCAAAAAAGGTGGGTGCCATGATTGGGTATAAAAGGAGCTTCCCTGAATTGCTCAGTCACTCACAAGGAAAGATGGGGCGAGGTTCACCTCTTTGTGAACAAGTGCGTGAGAAAATAGTCGAACAGTTTAAGGACAATGTTCCTCAAGGTACAATTGCAAGGAATTTAGGGATTTCATCATCTACGGTCCATAATACCAACAAAAGGTTCAGAGAATCTGGAGAAATCACTGCATGTAAGCGGCAAGGCCGAAAACCAACATTGAATGCCCGTGACCTTCGATCCCTCAGGCGGCACCGCATCAAAAACCGACATCAATGTGTAAAGAATATCACCACATGGGCTCAGGAACACTTCAGAAAACCAATGTCAGTAAATACAGTTCGGCGCTACATCCGTAAGTGCAACTTGAAACTCTAGTATGCAAAGCAAAAGCCATTTAACAACAACACCCAGAAACGCCGCCGGCTTCTCTGGGCCCAGGCTCATCTAAGATGGACTGATGCAAAGTGGAAAAGTGTTCTTTGGTCTGACAAGTCCACATTTCAAATTGTTTTGGGAAATTGTGGACTTCGTGTCCTCCGGGCCAAAGAGGAAAAGAACCATCCGGAATGTTATGGACGCGAAGTTCAAAAGCCAGCATCTGTGATGGTATGGGGCTGTGTTAGTGCCAATGGCTTGGGTAAACTTACACATCTGTGAAGGGACCATTAATGCTGAAAGGTACATAGAGGTTTTGGAGAAACATATGCGGCCATCCAAGCAACGTCTTTTTCACGGGCGTACGCCCCTGCTTATTTCAGCAAGGCAATGCCAAACCACATTCTGCACCTGTTACAACAGCGTGGCTTCGTAGTAAAAGAGTACGGGTACTAGACTGGCCTGCCTGCAGTCCAGACCTGTCTCCCATTGAAAATGTGTGGCGCATTATGAAGACAGACAAATTAAATCATTTGTAAGCAGAGGTGAGTAGAGTAGCCAAAAATTGTACTCAAGTAAGAGTACTTTTATGTGAGAGTAATATGACTCAAGTAAAAAGTTGTCCTACAAATATTCACTTAAGCGTAAGAAGGTACTCTGTTAAAAAACACTCAAGTAAAGAGTAACTCATGAATATCTTCTGATTAAAAAAAAAAAAACAATAATAATATATGCGAGTCCACACACACACTTGCCTTCCACCATTAGAATTCCACCGAAACCAAGAGGCAAACGTTTGTCTTCTCCACGGTAAGCAATATACTTGTATTATCTGTAAAATTAGAGCATACTTTTGTTAGCTTGTTAACCCAATACTAAGGTTAACACGAGACCAAGTTTAGGCAGCTAAGCTAACAAGAGTAGTTGGTTGCATCATTTTTGTAGGCCTGTTGAAGTATTATAAAAGTAAATAGAGAGCTAGCTAGTAGTCAGCTTTACAGGAACATTAGCATACTATATGTCCTGTCCTCTCAAGCATTTTTACTGAAGTTCTAAATCAAAACTGAAGTTGTTTATCGGAACAAAATCGTCTGAACTGCTGGTTGGTGTTGAGAGCGGCAACCAATTTGTAGCCACTCGCTTGTGATGACTGTTATTACTGTGACACCTTAAATGGAGTGCAAAGAAAATCATAAATACACCCATGCATGTCCATGTCCTTGATGCAGTTTCTCACAGTGATAACAGTAAATAAATAAAATTTAAAAAAACGTCCATTCATATCTTCCTTGCAGCCCCGTGTAAACTGTTAACATTAAAGAGACATGATGAAAAACTTTTGAATGTCTTGTGTACAAATATTTGACTTTCTGGAGTGCATGCCCACCCATCAAGTGTGAATGTAAATAATGAACCAAGTAAATCTTTTGTTCGCCGCTTATTTCCAAAAATGTGCCTGTGGACCAGCCGTTTCGGATCTTGCCAAAGTGTGACGTCACAATTCCGGAACATACTCAAGTCTTTATCTAAGTTGTGCGGCAAGTGTAATTTGGCAACTCGGTAATAAACATTGGGGGTGATGGCCACTGGTAGCTTCACGCACGCGGCATTCGTTTGAAAACAGTACATGGACAGGTAAACATGAATCTTAGAGTCTCCAGAAGCCTCCAATAACACCGCAAAATGGCACTAGATTTGTCGTTAATGACCTTTTATGAAAAATAGTTGCTCAAGGGATTTGAAAAGTGGCTCGTTTGACAATAGTAGCCCCCGCTACTGGTCGTTGATGCTTCTTCTTTGACAACCGTGCCATGTTTTTGTGGTTCAATAAAAAAATAATACAGGACAGTATATTGTGTGTGGAGCTTAGCTTGAAAATCCGATACAGGGTCACAGTTTTTTCGTTGCACTGCGTCAGTCGATTCGGGGTGCTCAGTTGCTTGCTGTGCGGCGAAGAGTCACCAACAGTAGTTTTTTGCGCAGTTGTCCACTTCAGTTGCATTAAGCCGGATTGCTCAGGCATGTTGGAATGTACGAGGAAGCCAGAGCTCCCGAAGAAAATCCACGCAAGTGTGTGGAGAACATGCAACTCCACACAGGAGGAGTTGTGTGGAGTATCAACCACTGAACCTCAGAATTGCAAGGCAGACGTACTAACCACCGCGTTGCCCATAATACAGTATATCTCCTTTAAACATTTACAGTAAGTCAGATGATCCAAGGAATGATTCATTTTCCTTTAGTGGACACCTCCGGGCTAGAGCTTCAATAAACTGTCATGCTTCAACAGACCGTGCTACAGCCTGAGAGCTACAACTAGACAAATCGTCAATCATAAAAATCAATCCGTTTCAATTGTGGAGATAGATGTAGCTTACAAACCTCCAAAAGGTACGATGGGCTGCTGAAAAGAACCCAGGGAAACGCCGACTTCACTTTGTCTACTGTAATCTTCTCTCGGAAAAGTTATTCCAGAAAAAAGTAATCCCCTTCAAAACCCAGACCCCAACCCCTCCACCCCCACCCCACACCCACAATCGCCGCCTTCCACCCTGACAGCGCAGATGCTCCGGCAGGCTGTGACTGGTCATAGAGTGTCAATCACAATCAGCCTCTGAGTGCCAAAGTGCATTCATCCAGAGAATGCCAGATTCGACTGTAATCACTTTTTTTCTTATTCCATCTCCTCGTCCTCACCCGTTGGCTTTCTCGGATTCAGAAGACAGGCTGTCGTCAAGTTTGACCTTGAAGGTGACTGACAGCCCCGTTACAAAACACGTAACGGGGTTCAACCTTTGTTGATGAAAATGCCTATATATTGCACTCACCTGTGTACGTACTGAGCATTACAGTTAAGATTGGGCAAATGTCTCCACAATTAAAAAAACAAACAAATCCAAATAATATTATACCCAGAAGTGTTATTACACCAGTGTGCAAGTTTTGTCACTTGAAGCCATACCATTTAGATTGTTTTTTGGTGCAAAATTTATAATGCAATATTAATTAGTTATGGCTGGCAATGAAAGCAAAATATGCATAAAGTCAGCATTAAAAAAAACATGAAAAAATAATACACTTTGACTAGTCCCCCAATGGGGAAAGTCCATTTTATTTCAGCAGTAGCAACAAAGAATGGGGACACTAGGGCTGCACGATATTTTGTTTGGGCATCATCATTGCGATGTACGCTGCAATGTTGGTGTACTGTAATATACAGTGAATCAACTGTAATATTAAAAGTTACCAGCAGAGGTACCTGTTTGGACATGCTCAAAAGATTAAAAGATTGTACACTTGCTGCGTTTCCTATTTCACTCTTCAGAATGTGTGAGTGGGTGAGGTGCGTTCAGGGACACTCGTAAATGGGGCTGCAATGTGTTCTTTTGTAATACAGTACATAATTGTAAAAACTGATTACTAGGAAAATTGTTATTTGTATCAGATCGCTTGGGTTAAACATTACGTTCACACTGTGATAATATGGAAATTATTTTTGGGGTAATATAAGCGTAGATAAATTATTTTGTTAATATAGTCAGCTAGAGCTGCGAGGAATGCAAAGTTATCAATGTCCTTTCACCATTGTTCCTGTCATACTGTGTGGTGTGTTTTTGTTTGCACCTCAAGGACAAATGTCCTGTTTTTGTTTTAAAGCCTCATTTTTAAAAAAACAACATTCAAGCAACAATTTTTTTCCTCATGTTTTTGAGATTGTAAAGTTAAAGCTGCGGCTGCCTACTAGTGTGGACTGAATGAGTGGCAGCAATGGGGAAATGAAATGCCAGTATTTTCAGGGTAACAGCCTGTCAGCAGCATATTGAATTAAAAAAAGACTACTTAATTTTTTGGACCGGTGAATTTCGTTCAAAATTTTGAATTATGAACTGAACTAGTTCATTTTGGGAACGATGAACTGTACTTTGAACCAGTTGGTGTAGAAAATAAATTTTGCCAACACTGATCCTGTATTATTTCACATTGCAATATATATCGCAATATCGGGCAGCCCTAGTGCACATTAACAAGAAGGCAGCAAGAATAGTCAGAGCTACTGTAAATGATACAAATAATACTATATATGCATGTGTGAATGGCAAACTTCATGAATAAATGCACTATATAAGGGAATGTGAAATGCAGCGGCAATAGCAATGACAACTGTACATGAAGAAATACATACTATATACACAAATACAAACAATCACTACATGGATAACTAAATACTACACAGTATAAGCAGATGTGAATGTGAGCAACAGGGCAGCAAGAATACTTAATAGATATGTAACAGTAAACAGTCGTGTATACATTATTGAGCACAATACTGTGATGAAATCTGAAGTCATCCGAGCTAAATCACATTGGAGAGCAAATTGGGTTGTAGAGCACCCACTGTGGACCACATGGCGAGCGTGTGCATTTGTTAAACTTGGGTTGTCCTCTCTGCAACACGCTAATGTCCTTGAAAAAAGAAAATATGTTTGCTCGCCCATTTTCACTCAATGTTGTCCCAGGCAAATGAACGTGGAGAGCAGGAAGTCATTTCAGCATTTTCGGATGTAAAAATGGCCAGTCGATGAAATCTGCAGTCAAAGGTCTCATCCAGTGTTTCGCGCTTAATCAGGAATTGCATGGTGCTGCGTGAAATGTAAAACAGACAACCTTTAAAGGTGACATCTAGTGTAAAATACATTTTTAAAAATGTTTGTGTACCAATTGTCTCTGGAGTTGCCTTCCCGCCGAACAAGTGTGAAATTAAACAACCAACTGAATCTTTTGTGAGCTGCCTATTTCTGTGAGCGGGCCGTTTAGAATTTTGCCAAATTGTGACATCAGCGACTTGGCAGCTTTTGCTGGTCGAAGTTCCAGTGCCACTTTCAAACCACAGCTTTATTGAGACAAGGCACATATGTTACTGGAAAAAAATATAAATATCTCATGGGACACCACCAAACAAATGTCACAAAAAGTAGGCTACATGCACTGTCATAATGATGATGTTGCCCCCAATTACTCACAAATTGCTTCTCGTGTATAATAAACATTTTCTTCTGACAAAATTCGTCAAAAGTTGTTAGCGCGTACATTGATATAGAATGAAGACAGAAGAAAAATGTAACAAATTTTCTACATTGTATAAATGTATACCAGTACCTAGGGGTTGTGAAAAGGGTGTACTCTCATTCCAATATGACATTTAATGTCTGATATTACACATTTCTTTTTAATACAGTAAATTTTCGCTGCTCACCTGAAAATCATGACATCCGAGCAAGTTCCTTGTAAGATTCTTAGTTTCCGAAGGAGGCGTTTTATGGCTTACAGCATTCCAGTGGAGCAAATGAATGATGCATTTTGGTTTTAAAGAAGTGGGGATACACTACTGCGATTGGCTGGCAACCAGTTCAGGGGGTACCCCGCCTCCTGTCCGATGATAGCTGGGATAGGCTCCAGCACTCCTGCGACCCCTGTGAGGATAAGCGGCTCAGAAAATGGATGGATGGATGGGGATACCCTGCTGACCATAGACCATTACATTTTAATTTAAGAAGGGGAAGCGCTCTCTGCTGGCTGTAGAAAGACTGTACTATTAGCAATATAAAAAAGGTGGTACCTGTACTGAGAATGTATATCAATAACTGATGAGATTATTTGCATTGTGCAAATACATTTGAAGAGTTAAAAAATAAAAATGAATATTTTATACAAAGGACCAGAACTGATGTTAGTTAAAATCTTCATGTTGTAAAAGAAGCAAAACACATTACAAATTCATAAACATTACAGAATATATCTGTACTACGTGGCAGAAAAAAGGCCAGGAAAAAGCACAAAGGGTCGTAAAATCCAACAAGCCGTGGGGTTATTAGGCAGACCGAGCGCCCCGAATCGGCATTGATTGATGCGAGAGGAAACATGAGGCAAAAGGGAGGATTTTGAAAATCCACACGCAGGCCGGGCGTTGATACACTTTGAGTCTCATATCAACGCCCCATACTGATTGCTCTTTGTTGGCCGTACCTCCAGGAAAACAAAGAGATTGACCTTCTGCCGAGCGGAGTCAAGTTTTAGCGAAAAAAGTTCACATCTGCATGCAATCTAAAAATATAGTCTCATTTGCATGATTAGAATTTGGAGCTGGGAGAGAATACTCCCCGAGCGTGCTGCAGGATACCTGAAAACCTCCGCAGAGGACATGTTTTAAAAGGGAGATGAGGCACCAAGCTACAAAGACTCACCCACCGCACATGAAAACCAGGGGAGTCACCCCTCCGTGGCTTTACCGTCTCCATACAACTGCTGTATAATGTAGCACTCCTTATCTACCAGTGTAGTGTGCGTGCTGATCCCGAATAATGGCGTTGTTTGATGCGAGTGCTGTTCTAAGATAATGTACTGGCGTACGTGTGGGGAGCTTGTTGTCCCGTAAATCAGACAACAACGTGGGATGGAAAAAAGCCATTTGTAATCTGATGGTTGCATGTAATTCAGATTATTCCGAGTGTTAGGATAGCATTAATCACGGGAGTATGCATTTTAACTGGATGAAGGAAAACAAAAATCAGCCCTTTTCCCATCCAATAGGAGATATATAGATCACATAATAGTGAATAAAACATAAGCGAGAGTATAAATCTTTGCGTGTGTGTGTGTGTGTGTGTGTGTTTAGCCGACAACAAAAAGATAGTACTAAGCACACACTCCAAAAAGCAAATCATGAAAAATAGGGTGTCAAAAAAATCTGCCTAGCGACGCATGATGAGCCACACAAGCATATGAATTGAATCTTTATCTGATTGTTGATGCCACAAAAATAAAAGTTAGGAAAGTAGAGTTTCATCATATCTGCCTTGCAAAGGGTGACTTCCACAGTTCGGTGAACCCACGCATATTCTCGGTTTGCCATTTGTGAATTTGCCTATTAGCAAATTCCCGAATCGCCCATCCTTCTTTGTTTGCTCACCAATTAGCTGTTTTTGTGCTCTGGCTATAGCCATGTTCAATAAAAAAAAAGTACCGCATTTTCACGACCATAGGGCGCACCGTATTAAAAGGCGCAGTCTCAGTTACGGGGTCTATTTCTGTATTTAACACATACATAAGGTGCACTGTATTATTGGGCGCAGGCATGGTAAAAATTATGCTATCTTAAAACATAGGGTAGCATACATGCACGCTAAAACAATGTTTTTAAAAAGGCAGCAGAAGCAAAACTGAGTTCGGTTGTACTTTATTGAAGTATTTAACAATGTACTCACGTTATTTTTTTATCCATCCTCATGCACAAATCCATCAAAGTCCTCATCTTCTGTATCCGAAATGAACAACTGGACAAGTTCTCCATCAAACACGTCAGGTTCGAGTCAGTCTCGTTGCCTTGCGAAAGCTCGAACAACAGTGCAAGCAGTCACGTTAGCCCAGCATCCACAAGTTTGCATGTTCTCCCCGTGACTGCGTGGGTTTTCTCCGGGCACTCTGGTTTCCTCCCACATCCCAAAAACATGCACGTTAATTGAAAACTCTAAATTGCCCGTAGGTGTGAGTGCGAATGGTTGTTTGTTTGTATGTGCCCTGCGATTGGCTGGCGACCAGTTCAGGTTGTACCCCGCTTCCTGCCCGATGACAGCTGGGATAGGCTCCAGCACGCCCGCGACCCTAGTGAGGAGAAGCGGCTCAGAAAATGGATGGATGGATGGATGGAACTCGGTGCACACATAAGGCGCGCCGCAATATAAGGCACCCTGTCCATTTTGGAGAAAATGTAATACTTTTTAGTGCGCCTTATGGTCGTGAAAATACGGTACTGTCCCGCCATTCTGTGGCATTTATAGGCAATTGCAAACTTTTCTGGTGAGGCGTCAATTGCAGGTTTTTATATATGTATAATATATATGATCATTTTAAACCATTTTAGAGAAGATGCTGATGTGAACCTATTGCATAGCTCCTGATAATGCTAAACTTGTGGGGGAGAAAATATAGTGTCCATCATATACTGTAATACCTGCCAAATGAGAAGTGAAATGCCGTATAAAAGCAAACTGTTTTAGATGACAATGATACTAACACGGCGATACTGCAAAAGTTATGAAAACGCTTTTCTTGTACACATCGAGATGACCTCTGGTAACATTCGCAAAAACTATGTGGCAATTCAAGAACTAAAAAGTCTGCGAAATCGCTTGTAAACATCTTTCTCATTCCGTTCTGTCACCGCTATCGCAACAATTGTCACAGTCGGGGTGGAGCGTTGCAATAATCCTCTTTGAGGAAGCGGAATTGTACTTTATGCTCCCCTGACTATTTCTTCCAAAGCGCAGGGGGGGAAACTACTTCCTGTGCTGGAACTGCAGTCAACATGATCAAAAGCAAAAACAACCATTCTTTTGTTGGTGTGTTTTGGATATGTCGTCATAGATAATTTTTGCTATTGGTTTAAAAGAGGTAAAAAAGATAAACGCAATGCTGGCAAATAATAAAAACCTGCTGAGGTGACTTTGTCAAGTCTGCAGGGATTCCTAACATTTTGCTGGAGCTTGGGGATGCAGATGATAATGTCTAGAAGTCTCGACGACATCAGCTATTTTTGGGGCGCCGTGCAAAAATAAATGTTTGAGCTGAAGGCAGTCACTTGGTTTGTTCTGTGTTTTGATAAATGACAGGTGACAAAAAGATGACAAAAGCAGCAGGAGGTATTTCAAGATATAAAGCCACATTTCAACCGTCTAACGGGCTGCCTTTCCATACAAACTACAGGAGGTCCTCGGTTTACGATTGTACTAATACTGGAGGTTTCAAAGTTATAGAATAGCATGTGAAAAACAAGTTTGAGCAGTGGCAAAACAATGTGGGGCACAAGAAGGCACACTCGGTTACTGCCATACTTATGTTTTTTTTCATTTGATTATTTTATATTCACGGCCTTGAAGTGTTTTTCATGCAAATACTGTATTCGCTGTAAATTATGACTTTACTTCTGCATTAGGGTAGGTTAGTGACAGACTAGAGCGCATTCCAACTTAAATGTGTATGCTCCACAAGGCTCTACACTAGGTCCACAGATTTTGACATTTTACTTTGTATAAATGTCACAATTACTTGGTTTTACAGTAGATGTAAAATGTTGTGATGTTTTATCATTTACACAAGCGATATATATATCTAGCAGCGTAGCAGTACAATAAACCACAGCTATGCTTAGGGGATAGGGACCGAGCCCTGCCGAGAATAGTAAAAAAAAAAGTAATTGACGTCCCCCCAAAAATGTTTATAATTACCCATGTTAATAATTTTACAGGTAAATTTCCCACAAACTATGATCCTAAAACACTTCAATATAATTTCAAACTCATTTTATAGCATTAAAAATAAATGGCTTACAGATACTTTACCTTTTTAATAGCCCCAACCTAACTTCTGCTCACAACTCCAGCTAAACTAGCTCCTTCCCGATACAAAAATCTGTCTCGGTCGAGAAGTATCACTTCAACCATACTTCCTCGGCACTGATTACTGCCAGGTGCTTTAGCAGGATCTAATGACTTCTTAGATTATTACAGAGTTTTTCAGAAAATAGCTGAGGATAGTTTCCACAGAAAGAAAAATAAATGTGATAATGTACATTTGTGAATTGCAAACTGCGACTAGGTGAGGGTTGACTGTGTATACCTACTGTAGGAATGGAAGCGTACACGTATTCTTATTGTGATTTATCATTGGACCTCTGATACTGAGCTACTCTGGGAACAAACACTGTCTAGGAGACATCATGGCTCGTGATGTGCTTATGTACGTACCTAACTGTGAGTTTGACGTACCTTTAGACCCCTTTTTATACCGTACTTTAAGGGTGTCCACGGATCCTGAAAGTAGTGTTTTTCATCAAAATATTTACTGTAATTATGACTTTACTCCCGCGGAACTAGTTAGCACATCAGCATCACAGTTCTGAGGACTGGGATTCAAATCTCGGCCCCGCCTGTGTGGAGTTTGCATTATATGTGCCCTGCGATTGGCTGGCGACCAGTTCAGTGTGTACCCCGCCTCTCACCCGAAGATAACTGGGAAAAGTCAGCACGCCCCCGTCCCTAGTGAGGATAAGCAGAACGGAAGAGGAATGAATGAATGAATGACTTTACTCCTGATTTAGCGGTTAGTGACAGACTACAGCACATTCCAATTAAATTTGTACATTCCACAAGGCTCTATACTAGGTCCACAGATTTTGACATTTTACTCTACATAAATGTCACAATTACTTGGTGTTACAGTAGAAAACCGATAGTATTACTGGCAACCTTTTATTGCTCAGTGACTTTAAAAAAAGATATATGTCTTTATGTCTCAAACGTATTCTATGTCTCAAAAGTATTCTCTGTCAATTGACTGTCTGTTGTGGTACTAGAGCAGCTCCAACTACCGGAGACAAATTCCTCGCATGTTTTTGACATACTTGGCAAATAAATATGATTCTGATTCCACAAGACTCGCTATTCAGTCCACAGAGTTGTTTGTCAAATTAAGGCCTTAATTGTCCTAATGAGATATAATTATTTCGTCTGCCATTCAAAGTTATTAAAAATCTCACAGACACAAGTGAGAGAATTGAGAATTGAGAATATATGAATAAATCACACAGCTAACATAAACATGAACACACAACATTGTGGAGCGACCATGCGTAAATCTCCACACTCTACTTAATCCCAGAGACTACTTACGTGCTTCTGTAGGTGCTGATGCCTTGGTCAGCAACAAAGTTCAAATGGGCAAAGCAGTTAATTCCAAGGTAAAATGCCATGGTTTCCGAGTTTTCAGTGCTAAGGATTTTGTCTCATACCACTGAATACCACTGGAGAAAGCCTGCGCATGCCACACTTTGAGAATCAGGGAACTAGATAAACAACTCTTATTTTAGTATATCCCGCCGTTTCTTTGATGAATAATCATCGAATGGAGCTCTTCTCTCTTTATGTTTTTATTTTTTTCACAAAAAGTGGAACACAAATAACTGTAATGGATTTCCAGCCACCTGTGCCTGCAGGACAAGTGTTTTTTACACAGTACCCTCTCCCTCCTGTACCCCTCAAACCAACCCCTTACCACCATTCATCCAACTTGATAATGCCAACCCATTGTTTCATAGCCACACATTTGTTTAATAGCCTCTTCAGCGAGGAAGCATTTGGCAAATTCAAACCGCTCCAGGCCAACCTTTCCAACACATTACGGCCAACACAAAATGTATGTTTTTTTTATATGAATTAAAAAAAACGCCATCGGTCTTTTTAATGGCTGCCATCGACTTTCCACTGATGATGCGGACCAGCTGGCCCAAAGGCCCATTTTTTTCCCAGTTAGTGTTACAACATAATGTTTAACATTTAAATGAGAGGTATGGTGCATATTTTTCACAGTTACAAAAAGTTCCAAGTTTTCAAAACAAGTATTTTATATGGAGTGGTGTCTTGAGATATGAGTTTAGTTTGTTCCGTGACCACGCTTTTAACTTGAAACAATCGTATTTAAAATCATCTTTCCCTATTGGAATGTATGGAAATACCATTTATCCGTTTCAGCCTCCCCCCAAAAAAACAGCAGTCTATAATATTGTATTTTATGAATACATACAGTAAAAACATAATCAAACTCCTTTTGGTGTGCTTGATCACCCGGGCTCAGTATAATACCGACATAGAGACACACTTGAAGAAGAGTTTGTGAGTATTGTTACCGTGTCTGTCTACGTGTTACTCCACCGTTTGTGTTCAAATATTCATCACTTGAAAGGGTTTCAACACGCGATACCAATCCTATTAATCAGCCAGTCTATGGTGTTTTTGCATTGTGTGTTATCATTAAGATAGCAGAAGGCGAAGTGGTGTGGTTGTTTTAAATACACAATGTGTAATTTTCTTTGTTTAATGTTTAGTTTGACAGTAGACTTCAACTGGGAGTGGCAACAAACAACTCGAAGCCTCTTTTTTTTTTTTTTTTTTTTTTTAGAAATTGTTCATCAGTATCTCAGATTTTTGCTTGCAAGTCAAAGCAAATCGTATCTCAAAAAACTCGAAAGTCACTTGTATCTCATTGTACAGTAAAAATTCGGTCATACTATTTTATTTAAGAACATTACAAACTCTGTACTTTTGTAGTTTTACTCAGTACAGGAGTTGAATCAGTATTTAAATACCTGTAGAGCGTGAGCACTTTGTCCATCTCTGGTATTTATGACAGGATTAGAAAATTGGAGTTTTCAATATGTTCCTGGAGTCATTCAAATGGTCTCGCAGTGCGTTTGGCAGCTACTAAAGAAGTCAAATGGATGCAGACTGGAGAGAATGCATTTATTGCTACAGGCGGTGCACTTTCTGTGTGATTTAAGCTGCCACAGAGAGCGTAAATACTACACAAAGTGGCTGCATGCCGAGTGAAGTGAAGTGGCTTTATATGTGCTCTTTGTTCAACCAGATGTAAATCAATGTTGTCTTCCTTCAAGCCTAAATTGTACGAGAGAAATAACACGTCAACAGTTGACCCGTTACCGTCGTAAACACATTTTAAACTCATCAGATCACCAGCCATCCATCTTGCTGTGCTGACATTTGTGAACAAACAGAAACATATCTGCCGTTCAAAAAGAAACAAGAGCATCAGCGTCCGTCAGGAGTTCTAAGTGTGTATGAAACTAATTTTCATTTGCATGAAGCAAAACACAATATGGGAGATTATTTCCCGCAGCACCAAAGTGCAGAACATCATATAAATCACACTGCGTTAAAAGCAGCCCCAGAATAAAATATTCTGCTTCCCAATTAGAGTGCAGCCGGCTTTTAAACTGAAATGATCTTGTGTGTGCGTGTGGGTGTGTGTGTTATTGTCGCTAGACTTTACACCGATTTTGTCGGGCTGATCGGTATCGGCCGATATTTAGCATTTCATGCTGATTGGCTGATCGGCTTTAATATCATAATTGGGCGATCCGATCAATGACGTCATTGAACGGCTCCGCAAAAATGGGGGAATAACAACTGTAACTTAGTGAACATAGCACTGTTAAATTCTGAACGAACCCTAAGTTAAAATGTTACTTGAAAATTTCCATTACAATTAAAAACAGTACTTTAAGACACAGGACTGGAATGGATCTTTTGTATGGGCAAAACAATATTTGTAAACACAGAAAGCTTCCCGACATATCACTTTCACTGCTTCTAATTTACTTGTTAATTAAACTATCATAATACAAGCAGATCAATACACTACACCCACCGAAAAAGAATCGTGCTCAAATTGTGTGTCGCATGCTCGACATCCAGCAACCACAATTACACGCCGGCTGTGTCGCTGTTGCACATTCACTTGTTGTCTTCACGAAAGTTATCAAAGAATTGGGAAAACAAAGCATCTGCTCATCAATTAAACTGTGTTTTTGTCTTCTGCCAGTTAGGGACACAAAATATTTATTCAAAGTGGACTGAGACAACTACGAGATGTTTATCAGGTGGCGCGTTTGGGAGTTGAATTGGACATTTTTGGCTATCATCTTTCCACATGGAACTGAATAGAAATGCCATTAATTCATTCCAACCTCCCAGAAAAGAATAATAAAGAAATGTCCAATGTGTCTTTAATAAGAAAAATATCACGCGATAATATTTTACTTTATATAAACATACTGTTATGACATAATTAAATAGAATGTAAAGAATTGCTTCGTTTTTGCCACATATTTTTGCTTCAATTCAATGGACATTGTGCTGCTCTTTCTGGTGTGCGCGCCTTGACCACCAGGGGGCAGTATAATACAGACAAACTGATCTACATGAAGACAGTCCATTCTCAATCAGCTGCAGTAATAGTTGTTCTCCGCAGAGGATAAAGAATGTATACTTGTGAATATTGTTGCATTATCTGTCTACATGTGTTGCTCCAATGTTGTGGTTCAACTCTGAGTGGCACTAAACAGCTTGAAACCTTTTTTTTTTGGGTGGGGGTGGGAAATAATTGTTTACTATCTGCTTGTTTGTTGGTCTCTTTCCGAAACCCAGATCCCAGATCTATATAGGCAGGATAAACTAAATGCTAGGAACCTTATTTTATTTTGATCAGATAATTGACAATAAAGGCAGATTTTCCAGGGTCAAACAGATCAAAAGCAAGTAGCTAAATTAGGCATTGAACTACAAATGATGCTGATTTCAGTGTAAAACATCAACGCAATGCTTAGATGACATTGTGATTACTTTAAATGTTCACATCCAACATGCAGTGATGGCTATGAAGACAGATTCCTGGTGTCTAATAAGAAGCATTTATGCTGTGTTTTTACAAAATACTTTTTGCCCCGGGAAGAAATGTGACATACACCGTGACAACATGCGTCTATTACTTGACACAATCTCATAGCCAAACAACCTCATCATGTCCCCAAAGTCAAACCAGCATCTCGAGGAATTTAAATGGTAATGAGACCGACCGGGTCGCAAATTTTATACAATTAATCCATGTAGAAATTAATCTTGTTGACAGGATTTTTTAAAATAATGTCAGGCAGCGAGCGTCTGATTTGCATGATTACCAAGTGAACCTTTTTTTACCTCGTTGTCATGAACTTTTCCTTGTTTTTTGCGACCCGGACTCACTTCGTAAAGTGGAAAACTTTGGAAGGACTTCGGGCCTTGTCTTGAAAATGGCCCTGCTACGGGCGAGCGAGAAATGTGGCCATCTTGACATATTAGAAGACATTGTAGAGAGCTAATTATGGTATAATTTCATGCTGTCTACACTGATAATAGATATGAAGTTGTCCAATAAAATGTATCACACATAATTGGACACAACGCTGTTTAAAAAAAAAAAAAAAAAAAAAAAGGAATTGTACTATATGCTGCACTTTTCTCAAGTAATAACCCCCCCTCAACCCTAAAAGGCACATTTTTAGTTATTTGAAACATTTTGCTTGTAAAATTTTATTATTAAACCTCCTGTTGGGTTTGTTTCTCAGGAACAGCAATAATGTCCCCGGGACCATTCGAACCATTGCAGTAAATGTGTCCAAAATGAAAAGGGGAAAAAGGATATTGTTAACTCTATTACCTCTCATAGATCATGCTTCATTGAGGATCATTTACTTGTTTTGTTTTTTCAACTTTTTTTTAACAAGCATAGGAAGTCCCTACATGGTATTATTAATAATAATACTATATAATAGTATTATTTTTTTCCATGTCATTGATTATTTAAATTGACTCATGATTTGATTGATTTTAATTATTTTCAAATTATAGATTTTTTTTTTTTTTTTTTAATTATACATCAAATCAAACACCTCTTGTTCTGGGTCAAAGTGACCTATCGACTTAAAATTGTGACAAAATAAATACTTTTTATTTACTTTATTTAAATTAGTTTTTAAATCATTATTATTGTTTTTTATTATTATTATTTACATTTTTAGTTTGGATTTCGATGAAGTGATAGATTCAAAGGGGACAGACACCTCTTGTTCTGGGTCAAAATGACCCACTGACTTAAAATAGCGACAAAATGAACCATTCCTTAAGCCTTTTAGAAAAAGATGGGTTGATATGACCCGCAACATAAAAAGAAGTCCATCCATCCATCCATCCATCCATTTTCTGAGCCGCTTCTCCTCACTAGGGGCGCAGGCGTGCTGGAGCCTAACCCAGCTGTCATCAGGCAGGAGGCGGGGTACACCCTGAACTGGTTGCCAGCCAATCACAGGGCACAAGCAAACAATCAACCATTCGCACTCACAGTTATGCCTACGGGCAATTTAGAGTATCCAATTAATGCATGCTTTGGAGATGTGGGAGGAAACCGGAAACCCACACAGGCACGGGGAGAACATGCAAACTCCACACAGGTGGGGCCGGGGATTGAACCCGGGTCTTCAGAACTGTGAGGCTGACGCTCTAACCAGTCATCCACCGTGTCACATAAGAGGAAGTCTTCAAAACAAAACTTCCTGCCAATGTACTGTTAATGGATTTTACAATTTTTCATGTATTTATGTCCTTTTTTAAAAAAAGGTAATTATGGTTAGCACCCACTCTACCCTAAAAGGCATATTTTTGGACTTATGTATCAAACATTTAGCATGTAAAAAGACCTTATCAAACTTTCTGCGAGGTTGGTTTCTCAGGAACAGCAATAACGTCCTCTTCGAGTCAATTTGATCCATTACACGAAAGTGTTCGAATTGAAGAAGAGAAGAAAACATTGTTAACTCCATTAACACACACAGTTCATGCTTCAAGAGAATTTACTAATTTTTCCATTAAAAGTGCATGGTAAAATGTTTTTTTTTAATGTCCACTGGAAAGCCCTACATATAAAATACGTTTTTAAATGTCCTTGATTATTTAAGTTTAGTTTTTTAAATTATTATTATTATTCAACTTTTTATGTTTTTATATTTTACATTTTTATTTGTTATTTTTATGAATTGAGAGATTAAAACAAGACACCTTGATCTGGGTCGAAATGACCTACCAACTAAAAATCACAACAAAATAAACTCTTCTTTTAAGCCAAGCAGAAAAAGTTGCGTCAATTTGACCCGCAACATAAGAGGAGTTGTTTATAACAAGATTTCCAAGTGGTGCTCTGTTGATGCATTGCTGATTTGGGTTGTATTTTTGCTCTTATAAAAGATAATTATTGTTAAAATAAAGTGGCTAAACCGGACAAAGCTATGCAGTCGTCTGCATAGTCGAATGCTTTTCTGCTCCAAGTAAAGCAATGTTACCTGTATTATCTGTAAAATTAATGCATATTTGTACAACGTTGTAGTTAGGCATATGCTAATTCACATATGAATTGATTTTTGGGGGGGGGGGGTGGAAGATATCCTCCTTTGACTGAAACCCATGTTGGTCGTTGTTTCTGCGCTCAGGCCAAAGCCATGTCTAATGTGAAAATATTACTTTGGCGCTAGCCAGTGGGATCTTAGTGCCAAGCAACTATGTTGAACTGAGGGGAGGAGCTTCATTTAAGGTCATAGCCTTTGTCTAATAAGAAAACACACACAACCGAAACACAAATACTGCAATACATACAATAATTACACTCCGTAAAACCAGTTTATTTCTATGCAATCTCTTTCAAGTGCATTGCCTTTAGTTTTATGCAATACGGTGCTATTTTTCTTTATTACACATTTATTTTTGGGAATTTGAATGGATTATTTCCATTTTTTATTTCAATGGGGAAAACTGATTTGATATACGAGTAAACTGTGTTAACAAGCCTTCGGGGTCACAGAGCAAATTAAACTCGTAAGTCAAGGTCCCACTGTACATTGAAATGTTCAATAAATAAATAAATCCCATGGCACTTAGGGGTGCAGTTTGTAGTTCTTCGAAGCATTTTGACCCCTGTAAGGGGTCCCTGGACCCAAAAATGTTTTCAAAGCCCTTGCATAGCGACAACTTGTGTACATTCCAGAGTGCTCACACAGAAATGGAGACAAATCCTCATGGTGTGTTTTGCCGGCTAAAGAAATCCATTTACCAAATGAAGTGTAACAGCTAATGTGTGTGAATGTCAAGAAAAAATTGCGCAGCGGGCTTTCAAGTTAACAGAGGCATGACCCCCTCCCCGGCCCCTAAAAAGATGCCGAGCAAGTTCAGTAAACAAATTACGTCGGCAAAGAGGCAATGTCGTCTGGCCCACTGAGCACCAGGCAATTTATTTTAACTTTTTATTTTCTTTAGCTGTTGCTGGTACACCCTAAGGTTTTACAAGACCGGTTGTAAATTATGAGTAATAGAGTCTCAGATTAAAAACATTACAATATGAAATCCATTAGAAATCAACTGCAAAAATCGTCAGAAAGGCTGAGCAAAAAGCAATAGGCCAATACAAAAGAGCACGAGGACAGCTAGAGGACTCTGCATCTTTTTGCACAATTGTCAAAAACAAAAAAACAAACAAAAAAATAAATTATACCGGCATTACCACATTACTGGTGACCTTTTATTGCTCAGTGACTGTTTTTTAATGTCTTTATGTCTCAAAGGTATTCTCTGTCAATTGACTGTCTGTTGTCTTACTAGAGCGGCTCCAACTACCGGAGACAAATTCCTTGTGTGTTCTTGACATACTTGGCAAATAAAGATGATTCTGATTCTGATTCTGATGTCGCTTGCCTTGTTAGCGCCACTGATAGAAACTCGGTCTTGGTAGAATAGTGTTGGCATTTTTGTTAACGAGCTAAGAACAGCATACCATTATTTTACAGATAACATTGACCATGGGAAGAATTTGAGGAAACTGGAAATAAAAATAAATATTGAATATTTCAATCGAAAAAAGCAACAGCCAACCATGTGCCCGTTGCCAGCCTCGAGACTTACTTATGACTAGCACATAGGTGATTCACTTCCACCTCTGGATTACATAGATATAGCGAAAGTCATTGATTGGTCTCACACTTAAGCGAACGTGTTTTAATCATCAAAAATGAGAGCGACACCTCAGCAACTTGAAAGGGACAATCAGCGACAACATCTCAAGCATCAGGAAACTCAATTAGCACAAAGCGAGCGGTAATGCAATCGCACTCTTTAATTTCGAGATTAAAGCCTACTAGATTATTTCTCTCTCTTTCAGTCATGTTTTAACAACGCCAAGATTCGCCGCGCCTGCACAACTGTGACAATTGGAGCAGACAGCGACGAGATGACAAAAGAACAAAAAAGAAAAACATCTGTGTGCGTAGGTCGTCAAAATGCTGCTTTAATCTCAGGAAAAATGACGCTTGTGCTTCACGCGCCTTGAAATTCTTTTTCAACTTATTAGCCGAAAGTCATGAAAAGGCCCCAACTGGCCCCCCCAAAGAATGTCATAAATAAAAAAAAATAAAAAAACGACACTTTTCTTGACAAATCAGTGGTCCTACAAAACGTCCCTGGAGGAGTTCATCTTCTGCAGTCTCGAGCTGCGATGCCATCGATCGCCTCCGTTCGGGCTAAATTCGTTTTCATGATAGGTGACAGTTGCCTCCAAAAAAAGCTTTTGATGAGCTTACAGTTACGCAATTGGAGAAAATGGACTGAAGTGAGACATTTTTGAATCAACTTCAAAGAGAGTCATCTGGATGTGTGTCACAAAAAGACCACCCCCCACAACCCCAAAAACCCCAACAGGACCCAATGTACTGATTTTGATAGTACTGAGGTCTGTAGGAAAATATTTTATGTGACTTCTTTTAATGAACATATTGGTAAAATCCAGACATATGCAAATGTTCCACAATTTTAAAACGTTCCCCAGGTGTCTTATTAAAATATCTGTGACATTTATAGGCCAAAATACCCCAAGGATGGAAAAAAAATAATTTGTTCCCCTCTTTTAGCATTGCTTTTGAAATCAGCCAGTTTTGGAGGGGTCCTGTTCCATGCAAATGCTGCTCACCCCACCCCACATCTACTGTCGGGTGTGAGAATACAAGTAAGGTTTTGACAACTACCAAGCATGAATCCTTCATCCAGCTGAGTTGCTAAGACAGTGATGTAACTCAAATATGTGTGAAGTCATAATGCACCGTAGTCTATCACTAACCTATGCTAATGCAGTGCAACATAATGACAGTAAATATTTGTTTAAAAACACATTTCTATGCCATAATTATGAAACAGTAAAATGAAAAACTGTATATATGGTGCCAGAGCATGCCTTCTTGTGCTGTGTGATCACGTATTCTTTAATTACTGTGCAAAGTAGTTCATCGCCTGCCGTTCGTAAACATTAAAATGTCATATGTCAGTAGCGCTGCAACCCGTGGTTCCTAGTATATCTATCTAATCTACATTTCCGTCTGGAACGCCAAGTAAATTATGTAGAGTGGACCTAGAATCAAACTTTTGGAATACTACTAGTTTTCTTCTGGAATGCTAGATACTTTTCACATTCAATGTAGGGTATACTGTAAAAATGTGTGGCCTGAGTAGCGAGCCTTGTGCAATGCAACCAATTTTCTGTTGTAATGTTTATTTAAAGTGCAATGCGAAAATATGTGGACCAAGTACAGAGCCTTGTGGACAAACCAATCTCGAGCAACAGTAAATATTTTTATTATGGAAAACACTGGCAGCACAGTGGTTGACTGGTTAGCACATCTCCCTCACAGTTCTGCGGACCCGGGTTCAAGTCCGGCCTCCCCTGTGTGGAGTTTGCATGTTCTCCCCGTGGCTGCGTGGGTTTTCTCCGCATACTCCGGTTTCCTCCCACATCCCAAAAACATGCATGGTAGGTTAATTGAAGACCCTAAATTGCCCGTAGGTGTAAATGTGAGTGCGAATGGTTGTTTGTTTATATGTGCCCTGCGATTGGCTGGTGACCAGTTCAAGGTGTACCCGGCCTCTCGCACGAAGATAGCTGGGATAGGCTCCAGCACGCTCGTGACCCGAGTGAGAATAAGCGGTACGGAAAATGGATGGATGAAAAACACTTCGAGGCCATATAAATAAAACAATCAAATCTTCTACGGTCGCATGACCAAGTATTCTTATGACTCTGTACAAACTAGTTCATCGAGCACCGTTAACCTCAAAATCTCGATAGTCATAAACCAAGGATTCCATATGCAAACAATTTAAAAAGCCACTTAGCCATAAATACATCTCAAATTATCATTAGCCTCTCCACACTTCATTAACGTGAACGGAGGGCTGTGGAAAGCTCAGTCATATGTGAGGGAGATGTGGTCATTTATTGTAGAACTGGATGCTGTCTGGGACCTGGTGAATCACACTCACACGTCTGAGAGCCCAGTAAGGCAGGAAGTAAACAGTCAGGCTTTTAACGTCCCAAGAGAAGCTTTCAAGTTCGAAGCCATTCCGGAAAAATGGATTACAATGGTGTCTAAACACTCTCCAGAGGCACGCAGAACCTCTTATTGAATTTCTTCCCAAGTGTCTTTAAATGTTCCATCAGGGCGCTCACGTGTGACACTGTCATGTGTGGCTTACGTAACGGCAAACATCCCTTGCAGCCGGTCGGACGGAAAATGTTGTCTTCAGCTCAGTGAGGCGTGCCAGCCTCTGACAGCCATTACTGCCGCTTCCTTGTACTACTGTGAGCATGAGTACCATTTCAATGACTTCCATGCCGCTAAAACAAGTCATAAGAAAACAAGTAAAAAGGTGATGAAATCAGGACTATATAACTTAATTAAAGCAAAAAAATATTTGCCAATAGAACAGGAACATTTGACTGACTCTTTAAACAAGTAAACATAACACTGCAACGATACCTCGAACCAATATGATCCACACCATCCTGTTGTACTGGTGCAAGACAGAGCCGGTGAGAAACGCAGATACTGGAAGTCCTTGACAACGACTGCCTGAGGTGCATCCTTCGTTGCCGCCGCCTTGACCGTATCCCTTCAGCAACCGTACGGCAGCAATGCAGACTTTGTGATCTCTTCTGTATTCTCCTGCAAACATCGCCTCCGGGGGTTTGGTCACGCAACCTGGTGATCCCTCTGGCGAACTTATGCGTGAGGTCCTGTAACCGCTCCCCCTTCAACCTGGTGGGCAGGCAGCTGAAGAGGTGGGCAACCACAATCAAGGATGACCTAGCAGGCATCATCGGCCCCAAAATTAAAATCATACACACATACAATCTAAAACGCTATGGACAGCCTAACAAAAATTTGCATTCAAGATGTGGTAGCAATACAGTATATTTTAAATAACATACATTCACCCACAAATGCAGTAGGAACACATACAGACAGATAATATAACAATACATATATACAATACAATATTACCTTCCTACTCTGTGAAAAACGTGTTATATTAATAAAGTTCAATCGTGACTTTTTTCTTTTGGTCGTTGAATTAATGTATTGTAGGTGTGTTATCTGCATTTCGTCAGCTCAATGTTTGTTGTCTTGATTGCATGACTAATGCCTCTAAGATGTTTGAAAAGTGTTCCAATGGATGAGGTGACAAAGGTGTTTCTGTTGCATCCATGGTGCCGTGTTTGTATCCTTTCAATCAATGACACCCTCATAAATAAGTGATTTTTCAGCATACGTGTGTGTGTGTGTGTGTGTGTGTAAATAAGCTACCTCTCACAGGTAGACACGGGTAGATGTTTTTCTTCTCGTTCGAATGAGAAACTAAGTTTTTTTCTTTTTTTTTTATCTTGTTTTTGTCAGTCTAGTATGAAGGGGAAAATATTAACCCTTTAGTAGACAAGAGACAGGACAAGCATTTTGAGAGCAATGGGAGATAAAATCTTGCATGCAAGGAGGCAAATACAACCTGTTAGCTGCTTTCTAAGAAGTGTCTCATGCAACTGGCACACCCATCGAGGACAGAAATCTTGCTTTGTCTCACAGTAAAGTGTTAATACAATGTCAGAGAGAGGAACAAGGTCACCTTTCTTATCTTTGCACGAAAATAAATGGTTATATGAGGTTAAATTCAACAGAATATACATTATAAGTGCAAAGCCATAATTTTTTTGTCACCTAGTTATTGCAGTGCAGCCAGCCTCAACCCCCCACACCGATGTCTTATTTTAAGGTGAACTTACTCATAGACAGCAATAATATTGCTATAAATAGCTTAAAATACCTCATTAAGATTTTTAAGGGAAAACATGCTTGAAGCAAGGGATAGGCCCATACACAAAAACTGCCTAATAAGAAGAAATATCTTTGCAAAGAAAGAAAAAACATGTTTCATCTTGATTTGAGGTACAGTCCCCTCCAAAAGTATTAGAACGACAAGGTCAATTCCTTTGCTTTTGTTGGGATACTGAAGACGTTTAGGTTTCAGATCAAAAGATAATTATGAGATAAAAGTTCAGAATTCCAGCTTTCATTTCATGGTATTTACATCTAAATTTGTTCAACAAATTAGAACAGAGCACCTTTTGTTTGAAGCCACCCACTTTTCAAGTGACCAAAAGTATTGACATCTTCATCATACAGACATCTTACGACAACAGCATCTTTTCACCACTGACTGTTTTTTGCTTCTTCGTTCGCCATCGTCTGTCTGTTTTGTCGAACAAATGTGACATTTGTCACCTTTTGATGATGTATAGGTCATATGAGTGCGACCTGAGCATCCTTACTGCACTTGCATTGGATACATGTCCGATTTATAGCCACATACCAAAGAGGCTTGGATCGGCTTTTTAAAAAATTGGAATTGTATTATTTATATTGACATGACAAAATGAGATACATGTCACACTGGGGGGAATTTTTTTTTTAAATTGACCTGCTGTGTGACCATTGCCTTTGATATTAGTTTTTGCAGTGCAGTCTCCCTTTGGTGGAAGCCTTGGTATGGTATCACGGAAAGTAGAAGACAAAGGTCAAGGATTTTGGTTGAACTTGCTTTATGCAGAGACTGCGGGCTACGGATGAAGATGCTGTAACTGATTCCAGCCAATGAGAGTGAGTGAGGAAGACAAGCGGCAGTGTCTTTATTCGTGCAGAAAATGGCAAAAGCAAGGAGGTGAGGTGAGCATCACGGAAGAGGAAGGGGGATTTTGTTTACACTTCAAAGAATCCACTGGCTCAAAATCCTGACAGGAGATACTATTCCCCCCTCCCCTTTATCCTGTCCATATTCAGGAAGCTATTACTGCTAATATGTACAGTAATCCTCCTCATATTCGCTAGTCATGAATTCATCTATTTGTGTTTTTTCTCTGTGGAAACTGCACAAAAAAAAAAAAAAACCCCTCTCCTTTTTGTGTTTTCTTAACTGCCCTTAAATGCCAGAATATTCCACCAAAGCCCTGTCCAGATAGAAAAGTAGTACAGACGTATTATTGAAGTGATACATCTCAACTGAGCGACAGGCTTCGTATAAGGGGCAGGAGCTAAGTTTATCCTATGTTGTTCGTGGAAGTTATGGAGTCGTTATCACATGTGCATGTGCTCTTCCGATGCATTTTTTTCAAACTCAAATCATCTGTAAGCCATTTTATTTCTAGGGTAATGTCAGGTGAGGTTGACATGATGCTTAAGTGTTTTGGCATCATTGTTTGTGGTATATTTACATTTAAACTATTAACATAGTTTTAAACATTTTTTAGGGCTGTCAATTACTCGATTATTACTCAATTACATGTGTCACTTCAATATACTTCATTGACACCAATTACTAATTTCCTATTATCCAGGACTTTGGCATCATCTTGTGGCATCTTAGGATCTTACAGAAAAAGAACAGCACGTTTTTCAGTGAATAGCTGATTGTAGGTTCCAGAGGGGGGAAAAAATGCAAAAAGATGAGATTGTATAAAGGGCAAACTGCGAATATCGCGTTCTTTACTGCACATTGTTTAACTTTGCTGTTGATTTTTGACCAAATGAAATGACAATGTGGACAGATGCATAGCTAAAAAAGAGCTTTGGGGAAAATGACACTTTTTATGATATTATTCCAACATGTGTGAAGTTACAGGAATCAAAAAGACTTAATCCTTACATGGGCCGTCCCCCTTGATTAGTTTACTGCTGTCTTCCAGTATGATTAATATGCTGCTCTCTGCAGGGTAATGTCAATGAAGGCTCAAGGAGTCTAATGCTGTATAACCAAGGAACGTTTTGTATACTTTCATTTGTTCTGCAAGTTTTCCCCACAGATAAAAAGTCTGGGAACAAACTTCCCGAATAGTCACAGTCTGTGCTCTGTCCTAAGTATGCATAAAGATATTTAATCAAGTTATTTGGTTCAAAAAGTCTGAAAAGACGCTATGAGCGTCATTTATCGCCGGTAATGTGCTGCCCGTCTGCTTCCTAATTTTTCTTACCTTTTTTTTCTTTGGTCACACTCTGCAAAACTCGACGGTAAAAAGTGACATTAAACAATGCCATATTTCTTCCTCTTCCTTTCTCTTCTCCCCGGTATGTTTCACTGAATGGTGCCATTGCCTTGTCAAACGGGAGATTGAAGTTACAAATTGATAATGTAGAATCTTACTGTCAGTACCGAACTCGCCTTGTTAGCATTAGCTCACATTAGTAACAGGACGTTGACACTTGCGAGGTAATGACAGCATACCATTATTTTACAAAAAATATATATTTAAGAGGAGGGTCTAACTAGCCTTGTTAGCCTAGCTGGCGAAGCTTTTTACCACCACTGGTCATAACTAGGCCTCATATTACTAGCATAGTGTTAACGTTTTTTTTAACTAGCCAACAACATACCTTCTTTTCCAGATAATATTTGATTACAATTTAGGGATGCACAATAACTATCAGAGCGATAACTATCGGCCCAATATTAGGGAAAAAAGAGTAATCGGTCCGATAACTAAAAAACTGGACCGATAACAAGCTAACAAAATATCATTCAGCAGCACTCTGGTCGTCATCAGCAGCTGTTTGCATTGTGGTGTGGGACAGTCATGGATATTTTCGTCAAAATCCTTCGCCTACAACACCAAAAATAGTCAGTATCCGCAGTAAATTAGCACATGATGGCCAGCACTTGGTGCAATTGCAAGCATTAAGTGACTTTGAGTTCGTCCTTTGAAAAGCAGCTCTCGGCAAACGGACACATGACCGAGCGGGGTCGTTTTGGCCGCATGCAGAAGCACGGTTGTCGCGGTGGGTTGACAGAGAAGGGAGACAACAGGCCGAGAATGAGTTTAATTTGGTATTAAAAAGATTAGCAATTCATACACAAGAGGTTTACAGCGCGCTGGAGACCATTCAACGAGAGTCACGCCAGATGATCTTCCCCTCTTTCGGTGGGTGAATGCTTTGCTCAGCATAGCCTATATGCAACCTTAGACAGTACAAAGTGTGGCGATAATTTTGCAAATGTTAACTAATCTTGCGTAAGTGACAAAGATATAGGCCTAATACATAATAGTTGGTAACATAACATTTTGCATAATGAGCTAACAACAGAATACCATAATTTTTCAGAAGTTTATATGATTACATAAGCGCAAGCTGTGTTAGCCTAGGTGGCTTACCATTATTTTACATCTATTGTATGGATGACCTAACTAGCTTTGTTAGCATATATGGATCAGTTTCCTACCAACTCTGATCGTAACTAGGCCTCTTGTTCATAGCATAATGTGAGCAATTGTCTTAACGTGCCAACAAAATTTGACAATTATCCATTCACCCACTCGGAGCAAGTAACTAGCCATGTTACCTTCGTTGGCTAAGCTTGCTTGAGTGTTTTTCTGGGATGAAACCCCAAACAGGAAAACTAAGAGTGTTTTCATCCTAAAGACAAACCATAAAGGATCACTTTTTTTAAAAAAAATAAATCTCATGCTGCATTCAGGTAGTACAAGACTAAATTTTCTGCTCCAACTGTTAAAGTATACATTCATCAAACGGGGCAGCACTTGGTTTGCCACAACAGTATGACAAGGCACAGCTAAGGTGCCATCCAGTGTAATAACTGTCAAAAACAGAGTTTAAATTCTCAGGTGGCGAATCCACAACACGAAGTCAATAACACTCAGACAGGAGTTTGACATTAGATTATCTCTGAGTGCAAATCTGCCTGCGGGCAAGTGCGTAATATTATGTTCTCAATTTTCTCAATAAAAGCTTCCCAACTAATTTGGTTGGCGTGTCTATCACAAGTAGACCACAAAATTGTACCCATGCTCAAAAGACACAGGAAGTCTTTCATTTTGATTTGTAGTGGCCATTTTTAGGATCATTTTGGTGGTGTTAAGGGGTCCTCAAAAATGAACTTCTCCCAGAAATGTTGTCCAATTGCTACTACATTTGAACCCCATATATTCAAAACAGATGGAAAACACTACATTTTAAACTGTTTTGTTTTCCTCATTACGTGTGGGTGGAGAGTGGTGGTCGAAGTTTGGTAACTAGGGATAAAACACAAAACTCTAATAAGTTGAGTTTGAAAATTCAGCCCTTGAAGCCAATTTGTCTTCGCAACATGATAATTGGTGGACATATCTATCACGAGTAGTCTCAAGAACCCATGCCGGAACAGAAAGTCAGCCATTTTGGTTTGAAGTAGCCATTTTAAAGGTAATTTTGGCAGTATGCAGGTGTCGTTCAAAAATTATTTTGTTCTGGAAATGCTGCCCGATTGCTATCAAATTTGAATCACGTATACTAGATACATGGGCAATGCTAAATTGTGAAAGATTTGTTTTTGTCATAGCCTGTGGCCAAAGTATAGGAGCAATCTCACAATACCTCCAACCCGCAATGACCATGTGATGAGTGATACCATGAAACTTCAGTGAACTCTGCTCGAGTGGTTAGGAAGGCGGCACAATGGTGACTTGATCAGTTACCACTTCGTACCTGAGAAGAAGCACCTTCAATGAAACATTTTACAGAGAATTTAATACAGGGGAAATATTATCTCTTCTCCTTGTTACAGGCAGTACACAAGCAGCAGCATTTTGGACCACCGAGAAGTTCACAATAATCTAGTTACATACTTTATGCTACTAATGTCTGCCAAAGAATCAGAATCATCTTTATATACTAAGTATGTCCAAACACACAAGGAATTTGTCTCCCGTAGTTGGAGCTGCTCAAGTACTGACAACAGACAGTCAATTGACAGAGAATACTTTTGGGACATTGACAAAAAACAGTCACTGAGCAATAAAGGGTTGCTCAGTTGTTTTTTTTCCCTGAGTCACTGTTTTTTTAAAAGGTACTGACACGAAATGGGGGTACAAAGGTAACCTGCAATTTAAGTACTCGGCAAGAAGCATTTCGGAGCAGCTGCAGAGTCTTGGAGACTTGCTGCTAATAGAGTTACTATAATCCAGCCTAGAGGTCACAAAAGAATGGACTAATTTCTTTCCAGCATCAGTGTGAAGTGAAAAATGCTGTCCTTTAAACTTTTAGGTGGGAGTGGAACAATAAATTTGATCCGAAGGTGACGCCAAGGTTCCCTCTGGTGCTTCTGGAGGGGAGCCCAAAGCCTTCTAGAGCAGCTAAGCCATTAGAGTCCTCTGCTTCTGGTCCTGGGAGCCAAGGACTGTAATTACTGGTCATCCAAGACACAGTGTAAGTTTGGATTGTGTGGGTCATCTGCGTAACGGTGTGAATTAACAAGGGTGCCTTCCAATTATACCGCAGAGGGGAAAACGACAGAATAGTACTGGTTCAAGCATGGACCCCTGTGGCACATTGTGACTGACTTTTACACGCAGTTTGTGTTACCGATTCACAAGCTAACAAATTACTTCACTTTGCTTTTTATTATTTTTTTACACCAAGTGAGTAATTCATAAAGTACAATACATAACTATAGTAGTTTTATTGTTATTCTTGTAATATTTAGACTGTTAAAACTGTGACTGTTGTATTTGTCTTGTACCATTTGCCAAAAAGAAGACAAACTGTTGATATTGCAATTTCTGAAAAAGAAAAGATGTGTTACACAATATTTAAAAAAAATACAAACTGAAAATAGGGACCATCGCCTGCCACTGATAGCAAAAAAACTGCAAGTAATTGAAACTATGATACCAAACACTTAAATATAAATGTGGTCATTTTACAACTTCACCCTTAAAAATAAATGGATTACAGATGATTTAATAAATAAAAAAATGCACTCCGAGCGTGCCTATACATGCATATCCAATGAAGACTCTCCTTAACTTCCACTAACAGCCTGGGCTAAACTCAGCTCTTGCGCAACATTCAGAAATCTCTCTCAGTCAAGATGTAGCACTTCAACATTACTTCCTTGACACGGATTACTACTTTCCTATTAATCAGGGTATTTTAGGGCATTTCAGAAAGAGCACAAAAATATGCAAATACATGAGTTTTCGGTAAATAGCTAAGGATAGGTTCCACAGAAAAAAACGCAAATACTGTAAATTTTTCGCGAATAACGAACCACAAAGGCGGGGATTCTTTGAATACATGATTTTAAATTAAAACCGTGATACTTACCGATCCATGATTTTTGGCGTACGGTTACGTCTTTAATTTTGTTCAAATAATTTTTTGCTTTGCAAATAACAGTATCTCTGTTTGTGCCGATTCAAACCAAGCCGGCGCTTGGTTTGAATCTTAATGCTAGACAGATTATAAAATATGAATGAGAAGTAACACCTGTTTATAACAGCCCTTGTAGATATCTTCCATTTTAAAGAATGTCAACATTGACGGAGTACATAAACGCTACCTGCCGTGCTCGACCGGGCACTTTGCAAAGTGTCGTTGTTGTTGTTTTGACACGGAGACAAGCCAACGCAGCCGCTCGGACC
The DNA here is from genome assembly GCF_024500275.1 of Phycodurus eques. NCBI lineage: Eukaryota > Metazoa > Chordata > Actinopteri > Syngnathiformes > Syngnathidae > Phycodurus > Phycodurus eques. The sequence continues at coordinate 26,405,241 of NC_084531.1, forward strand.
ATTTAATCAATCTTGGCAAACCCTCAGAGGCTTAATGAATGTCCCTGCCAAGTTTCATAAATAGGGATCAATTATGATTGATTTGGCAGTCTGATACATTTATTAAAGTGACATCCATTTATTCGCCCGCTTACCTGCCTGCGCCGTCGGCCCAACGAGCGGCAGCATCTCATGTTATTCCAAGTATAACTTTCACATATTTGTTCAATAATAGTTGGATGAAGATTCGATATGCCATTTCTCAAAATGCTCATATGGTTCTACTATTTGCCCTGAAAAGTGACATATTGTGATATATAGTGGCATAATCTGAGAAAGAAGACTATTGACAAGGTGCTGCAAAACTGCTGCAATGCCTTTCTCACAGTGCAGCGACACTGTTACAAAAAAATGTAATACAAATCTGTCTTTGACAGGCAGTATGGAAGGGAATACAGACATCATAGAGATGGAAGGGTTATGCAAACATCACAGAGATGGGTTCAACTCACACGTGTGCAAGTCTCAAGTACAGTCAGTCTTAACTTCAAGTATAAAGCAAGTTCCACATTTTGTCTTTGGCAAGTCAAGTCCCAAGTCGTGTCATCCTATTAATACAGTCTTTTACCTGCCGTATCTGGTCTTCATAAAGAGAAATCAATAAGGTTAAATTGTGAGTCAAAGGCCAATTTATCTAACCTTTATGTATCTATAACAGCTCCTAAGACAATGCACTCCAATTCAGCATCACTTGATAATACAACTTCAATAATCAGCACTTAGTTTACGCAGTAATATTTAAGTGTCAAACTAAATTTGTTTTACACAAAAAAACAACTTCAGCGTGTGTGAAAATGAAAAATGAAAGCAAGACTGCAACATCTACAGGTATGTGTTAGCAGAATATCTAAACAAGCCATTTCCTTTTTTTTACAAATTGTTGTATTAAGCCCCTATACGACATACTGCTCATATGTGTCGACAGAAAAAAACAAAAACGTGATGTTAGATCTTTAAAACAAAACAAAACATTCATTAATGTAATTAGTTCAGTCATTCATTTATAAAACCTCATTTATGAGGTGTGTCGGAAAAGTGCCATGAATGGTGTCACAAAAGATCATTTCAAACCCAAACTACACATTTTCACGTTCATTGTGGGCCAGACGATCATATCTACAAAGAGATCCCACGACGTGTGCTTGGTTGAGTGAGCGAGATGAGGCGAGAGTTGTGGCAGGACAACGTGCCTGCTCACTATGAGCATCTGACAGTTCCTGGCTGAGAAATGCATAGCCGTGCTGGAGCAACATCCCTACTCACCCGACCGAGCTCGATGTGTTGTTGTTTTTTCACCCCTGTTTCCCAAGCTCAAGCACAAAAGCAGAAGCAGAAGCAGACTTCATTTTAAAACCAATACCTTAATTAATTAAATATTATATCATTGAACTGAAAATATAAAAATAGCAGCAATCAAATCTGTCAAGTATAGCGAGTCAATTCTCCAGTCTTTTAATTTTCGTCATGTCACAAGTTATCAAAACAGTGACTTGACTCAAGTCCATGTCGTGTTGACTTGAGTCCCTGTCTTTGACAGACGGTGGTACACGTCTGATACAACCTCTAAATCCGAGAAATCATTGGGTTGCCTTTGCCCCTCACATTCCCAATCCGTGTCGGTACCTTTCACATATTGTAGAAGAGCGCCATGGGAAAAAGGATTTTCATCACCTTTTGAAGAGGGCTACATTCGCCATCGCACCTTTTGTACACATCTGATACTCCTCTGATGCCGGGGAAATTGTCCGGTCACCTTCAGATATCATTCCGCCTTTATTTTTACCTCCAAAAATGGCAAATTGGCAGCTTGCCTTCACCCGCCCAGTCCATATACTGTGGGTACCTCTCAAACAGAAGAGTGAAACGTGAATAGGCCAGCTTTGACGGGTAGTGTATGAGGAGCCACAGCCGCAGTGCCATTTCTGAGGGACACCTTCTTACCCCCCGATTTTGTGTCACACCTTTCACATAGAAGAGCGGCATTGAAGAAAAGCCAGCTTTGGGGGCTGCGTTAAAGGGGCTACATACAGCACACTGATTCATACTACCTCCAACACTGGGGAAAATTGTCTGGTCACCTTCAGGCACCGTTCTACCTCCGTTATTACCCCTGAAGACTAGTTGGCCTCATCGTCCCTATTTCGTGTCACTAACATGATACTAGATAAAGGCATAACATTTCCAGCATTAATAGATAGCGTGAAAAGGACGAAAGGAAGTGAATTGTTTTGCACAGTTTAAGTCAGGTGACTGATTCTCGCACTGATGTTGTTGTTGTTGAGTTCCAAACCCAAACGACAAGAAATTGGCTTTTGTTCAACATGATTATAATCACGCGACTTGTTTCCAAGAGAAATTATCTTCTTGTTAAGCAAATATAAAACTACTGAAGATGAGAGAGTGTTTACAAAAAGTGAAGGCCATGCTTCAGTGATTTCTTTGTCTGCATGTGTGCATTCGTGTGTGTGTGTGTGTGTGTGTGTGTGTGTGTGTGTGTGTGTGTGTGTGTGTGTGCACGTATGCGTACCCTGCAAATTGTCTCAGTGCTAATTGTCTTTTTTGCACAGATACGAGCCAAGAGAGAGACAGATGGTTAGCTCTCCTAAATCCTCTCTGACCGAATGAGATGAACCACACCATGACTTGTGAAGGACAATAATCAAGATGTCATTCCAAACATTTGCAACGTTTTTGAATGAAATGACTACAACCAAGCATTGTATTTTGCTTATTATAAAAATTAGTTTTTGCCTTTTAGTAGCTTTTCTTTTTCATTTATTTTTTTTTTGCCCGCACGAAGACACTTTCTGGAATGGGCTGCTCGGAGGGACTTGGAATAATCATAATCAATCAACATAATCAATAATTCCTCATAACAACACGCAGCAACACCTTTCCAATCAAGAGGGGGGTAATTTATTTTTAACTTGTATAACGTGTATGACAAGTAAGTAAAGTAGCATGCAAGACATGACTCATCTTTGCATTCCGCTTTCAACAACATAAGACTTAAGACTTGTTTTAGTTATTGTCTTAATATTAGCAGTTGTTAACTTTTTACACTTTTAAGATGGGTAAGGAATGATATGAGACAGATTAAAAAGGTGAAACTCTCTTGGGACTGACTTACCAGTTGCCTCTATTTAACCTTTGCGAATTGACTGTTGACCAGGATGGCCGAACAAATCAGATTTTGTTCCAGCCGGTGAGCAACCAAGGCTATCAATTTTCAAGGGTATGTAACTGAGGTCAAAGGATGAAACCTTTACCTGTTCCTTTTCAGTCCCTGCATCATCCAGTGTTGGAAAACATGGGCAGTATTTACTTTGATGATCGACTAATTGTCACAATTATCATCATAATCAACAGATGTGGTTTTAATGACTTTGAAATTTGGGAAATGTGATTTGTGGTGTACGGTGGCGTTCCGTTCCCACGGTGGTGATGTAACAAAAATTTGTAAGTCAGAAAGCGCTGTAGTCTATCACTAGGCTAGGCTAATGCAGTAGAGTTATAGTAAATATGTGTACAGGGTAATACATATCAAGCAGTCAGATAAAAGTCTGCGGGTACAGCAGTAAATGAGCGTGACCACGTATTATTATACCGATTCACTCCTTCCTTCACTCATATGTAGGAGTGATGTTAACAGAGGACCCCCTGTATCTGTTTATCTTATATATCTTTGGACATTCATGCAGAATGGCCCAAGCTTCAAAGGTTTGCAACACCATTAGTTTTCTACTGAAATGCCAAGCTATTTTAACTTTCGTTTTGGATATACTGTAAAATCTGTGGAATGATTAGCGAGCCTTATGGAACGCCACCAGTTTTCTGTAACAGCAAGTAATTGTGACGTTTATGGAGCGTATAATGCGAACATATGTGGACTTAGTATAGAGCCTTATGGAATGCCACCAGTCTATCGAATATTTGTATGATCTACACTGCTAAGCTATAAATAAACAATAATCAAATGAAAGTTAATAAGGAACGCTGTAAGTGAGAGGCCATCTTGTGCGTGAGCCCAGGTATACTTCTGTCACTGTGCAAACTATTTCATTCCTAACCTTGAAACGTCGTCTGTCGGGACCGTTGTAAACCGAGGACTTTCTATTTGTGTTTTTAACGCTTTAAAGGTTAAACGGATGCAGAAAATGGCACACAGCAAAGGGATGCAGCATCTGTGGCTTTCCGGCGTGGTGCCTTCAGGTGCCTCCGACTATATCTGGACATCGAGAAACTGCTCTCTCTCTCTCTCTCTCTCTCTCTCTCTCTTTCTCTCTCTCTCTCTCTCTCTCTCTCTCTCCATTTATTAAGCGGCTGCTGCTGCTGCATGTGTTTGTGGGTCGTCGCGTGGCTCTCGGTGATAAATTCAAGCAGCACTGAGGTCAGCGCCTTTCGCCTTTAGCTGACTGTGAAGCGTCACAAACAATATGTGGAGGCAGTGGGGGAGGGCAGAGTCGTGTAATAGCTGTAGTAACAGCATTTATGAGCATCCTTTTTATTAATACCTTTTTGTTTGAAATGGGAGTATTTATGGCTCTTGATTTTGTCAATGTTTGATGTCCACTGAAGCCAGTTTTGTAGTTATGGTTCATTTGAGACATTTGAGACAATTGTGATTTGTGTGTGTGTGTGTGTGTGTGTTTGGGGTGGAGTGGGTTGGTGTCATGCGTCATGGCGTCACCAATAGCAGAAACCATCGTGGAGTTAGATATTTTCAGATCGGAATCTGGCCTCGTCCAAATGTGGATAAAAAGCTGAGATGTATCGGATATCTGCCAGTGCAAGTATAGCGTTAACACAGATTGGGTACATGGGACCATTTCTGCAAGTGTTTACATTTTTCAAGCGATCACTTCTACAACATTCCTAGAAAATCACAATGTCCCATCACTGCTGAGCTGCTTTTGGAATTGGCCCATGGGCTACTCATGTGGGCCTTGGGGGCTACCTGGTGCCCACGGGCACCATTTTGGTGACTCCTGTGGTAAATCATTGCCAACGGCTGCCAGGGTTGTGTTATTTATTTTTATTGTTTACTTCCCTGATGTTCCTACTTGTAGTTGATGCTTGTGGATTTCAATGTGGATCTCTTATTTCAGGTTATTTCATGTGTTCTATCACAGTCAACGCAGCCGTATTGGATATGTGTCACTTGAAATGTACAGAAAGTGAAACCTGACAGTCAAAAAAATATATATATATATATATATTTGATATAGGTATTAAATGGGAATTTTAGTGTAATTCCAGCCAAAGACAAAATGGCTCCTCTCATCCAGACGCGTCTTGATATTGTATTGCTGAAGGCATACAGACGAGCCATGTTTTATTCAAGTAATGTGTGTGTGTGTGTTAACATGTAGATGAACCTCTCATCCAGAAGACCTCGTTGGGAAGGGCCAGTGTGAGAGCGCCACCCTTTGGCCGCCACGTGTCACTGCACACAGAAAAATGAAGGTGACCATCCGAACAGAGGCCGCTTGAACCTGCCATTTATTTTGCTACAGTACCTTTTCATTTTCCAAATAAGTTCAGCCGTCCCTGTGTAAAGCACTCAGCCGCATGACATCAAACTGTTAAAAAAAAAAAAAAAAAAAAAAAGCTCCTGAGCCATGACTGCGTTTTGAGGTGAAAGGAGGTGAAAGCGGTCTCCTTGGATTTTCCTGTGAGCTCATTTCAATTTCTAATAGTGGATTTTCAAATACCTGCTTGAATACACACGCAAAGACACACACACACAACCAGAGAGCAGTTTCTCGACTGCATCCTGTCATGATAACACTTGTCTCGTAGGGTAAAAATGAAAATGTGAATATGTTCACCTGTTTCCCTTGTTTTCTCTGGAAGCTATCCTCAGCTATTCACTGAAAAACAAACTATTTGCAGCGTTCAACGTATTTTTGTACTTTTTTGTTCTGCAGGTTGCCACAAGATGGCTCCAAAGTCCTGACAGAAAAGTATAGGAAGTTCTCATTATTTGTGCGGAATGGAGATCAAGCGCTGCTGCGAATAGCGAAATTCATGAGAAATTGACACCCACCCAAGAATATTTCTAATTGCCTATAGATGCCACAAGATGGCAGCTAAGCATTTTTTCCACTCGCCAAGTCTATGGCCCGACTAAATGAAGCTCCTCCTCAAAGCAATTATTTTTTATATCAGACATGGCTATGGCCTGAGCACAAAAACAAAATAGGTGAGTCTTTCAGCAAATAATGGAAACTAGGTTCCCCAAAATATCTGCAAATACCTGAATTCCTCACCAAGAATACACGGGGGTTCACGGTACAGCAAACCCTCAATCCTGCGAATCGCAACTCAAGTAACTGACACCCCCCCTGCTAAAAGGTTTTTAATTGCTTATATTAATATCTTAAACCTTAAAAACACCACAACCTATGCTCCCCAAATGCTTTAATACTTTACACTTTCAAACTTATAAGAATACTATTACATTCACTGCCATTGACGGCTTTAGAAGTCAAATATCCATATTAACTGGGAAGGCGTGCAGTGAATGAGTTTAAAAAAAAAATTAAAAATACTTGCTGGACCCTAAATATTAGGGCAGCTGTGGCCGAGAGGTTAACCTCATCGCCTGCCACTGTGACGACCCCAGTTCAAGTCACCAACCGACAAAAAACAAACAAAAACAAAAAAACATCAGCTCGACAGAGCTTGAGAGGATGCAGCAACGTACCATCCACCCCCAACATCCCCTGGACCCACGGCTGTTGTGTTCTTGAGCAAGACACCGATACCCGAACTGCTCCGCGGGTGCTTAAGTAGCCCCTGCTCCAGAGTATGTCCTTAACAATGCGTCTGCTACTGTGATGGGTAAAATGCGGAGGGTAAAATTATCATACACATGCAGCAAAAACTCTCTCTAAATTCCACTAACAACCCAGGTTAAACTTGCCCCTGCCTGACAATGAGCTTCCCTCAGTCTAATCTTTAAATATTTTAGTTATTTTTCTTACTTAAAAGAAAAAAAAAAAAAAAAAACGTTTTACTTTTTTTGGGTGGGGGAAGGCTGGAACAGATTAATGGCATTTCCATCCACTCCAATGTGGAAAGATAGTTAATAAATTGAGATACAAGTACTTTGAGTTACCAGCCCGGTCACGGAACAAATTAAATTTGTTATCTCAAGGCACCACTGAACTGTCGGCAAGTTTGTGAACTGCCAACAACAAATAGTGTGTGTGTGTGGGGGGGGGGGGTTCGCTGTATAGTGCTTTTTTGTGACATATTTGTTTGGTGGCGTGCCGTGACATTTTACTCAATGTGTGCCTAGGTGCAATAAAAAAGCTTGGAAACCGCAATTTAGCACATGTGCGACTCCTTAGATTTAACAGAACTCTGTTGTGTAGGCCCTAGTGCTTTTATTCGCCCTCTGCGGAGGTAGGGATCTCGAAACTTCAAAGAGAGGCGCTGCCAAAATGGACTAAGCTGCTTACGAAGTTGACACTTTTTTTAAATGTCTGCTCACTCCCCCAACACACACAGATGCAAAAAGAAAAAACAGAGCCTGAATTCCATCCAGCGTGTCAGCCAGTCCTTGGAAGCGCAGCGGGATGTCGTCCTCGAGCCTCCAAACCGGGACACATCCGGGACACATCCGACAAATAATAGTGTGATGACACAGCTGCTTGCGTGGGCCCCAACACACTATTAATACGTGAATCATATTCAGATTGTGTTACTTGAACCACATTCAAATGTAGCCTCCCCAACATGTTTTCTATACAGACCACAGCAGACATTACTGACACAACAAATGGCGGGCAAGCTTTGAGAGGAGAATTAATGAATGAGAGCAGAGTAATACTTGATTATCATAGCACACCCTTGAACCCTTGTTTGAATAAAAAAACAAAACAATTTGAAACCTAAAACAAATCTTGAAACCCTTTTGAAACACCTTACTTTGAAACTCTAATCTTTACTTAAAACTGTACTTTGTAACCCCAATTTGTCCTCAAGCACTAATATGAAATTCTCACTCTTGTTTGAAACCTTAACCAAGGCTAACCCTTATTCAAAACCTGAACTTTAAACCCGAACCATTGTTTTAAAACCGTGATATGAAACCCTAACCAAGGTGTGAAACTCAAATTTTAAACTAACCTGAAACCTTCATCCTTACCCATAACTTGTAACCCCAACCTTGTCTTTCAACACTAATATGAAATCATTCCCCTTGTTTGGAACCCTAAGCAAGGCTTGCAACCCTAACTTTGCCTGGAAACCCTTGAAATCCTAATTCGAAACCCTAACTCTTACCCCAAATCATACTCTGCACCACAACCTTCAAAATGGCCTATGATGATAAGAAGTCAAAATCCTTGTTTGAAAACCTGAGTTTGAAACTCTCAACCTTGTTTGATACCCCAAGCAAGGTTTAAAACACAAACTTGAAACTCTACCCAAGGCTCGAAACCCTAATACCAAAACCAAACTCGGGATTAAACCTCTAATATGACAACCTAACTCTTGTTTGAAACCCTAATTTGACACCCTAACCCGTATTTGAAAGCCCAACCCTTAATTCACATTTCTTGGTACGTGAGGTCTGAGCTCAGAGGCCACGTGATGGTTCGAGACATGAAGCCGTGGTCCCCAAACTAGTCTCAGCCTGTTGCTACTTTATGGCACCGAAAAATGAGCCACTTTGTTTATTGATTTAACCTCTGCCGGATTAGTATACTTTGTTTTAATCGTGTTCAGATTTACAGTGGCCTAGCGCAACGCGTATTAACCCTTCGTCATTGTTGGAAAGGTATCAATTAACCTACTGTGCATGTTTTTGGGATGTGGGAGGAAACCGGAGTGCCCGGAGAAAATCCACCCAAGCACGAGGAGAACATGCAGGGATTGAACCCTGATCCTCAGAACTGTGAGGCAGACGCTCTAACCAGTCGTCCACCGTGCCGCCTGGTTGCTATCATATCTTTTCTTTTCATCTTTTCGTCATCTTCATTTGAAGATGTGCTGATTAAGTGGAGTAATCTTTGGTGGCTCAATTAAAGTCAATTTGCATCCCCCCCCCCAGCCCCCAAGCATCTTTTAAGAGTGAGAAACACTATGCTGCAGTTAAAGACACTGTAAATTCATTTCCATGATTTGTTTTAAATACATGGAATATGTTTGAAGATAATGTTGCCCTGCGACTGACTGGCGACCAGTTCAGGGTGTAGTCCGCCTTTCGCCCGAAGATAGGCTCCAGCGCCCCGCGACCCTAACCAGGATAAGCGGTGCTGAAAATGGATGGATGGATCGATGGATGTTTGAATATAAGAGCTGAAAACGTGCAAAGACTGAGAGCAATTTAATAATAAATTGTGGAGATATAGCGCTCTATATTTATAAACTGCACAACGAAACAAACTTCGGAGGGGATGCAGATCAATGAGGTCGGTGGACAAATTTTAGACACCAGCATTTTTTCACCAGTGTATACCGCTCATGTTCAATGTGTCAGTCTCGAACGGATCGCCAAGTCCTCTTTCGCATATATGGCGTCACCCTGCCAGAATATTTGCGCCGCTTTTAAAGGGTATGTACCAACCCGCTTCGATTGGACAGAATTGAAGTTGGCTGTGGTGATGCCCACACCAGCGTAGAGTTGCATGATTTGTTTGGCACAATTACAAGACTACCTATATACTATACTATACTATACTATACTATACTATACTATACTATACTATACTATACTATACTTTACTATACTATACTATACTATACTATACTATACTATACTACAGGGCTCTGTCGTCTCAGGATGTGGGTTGTTTTAAGGTGTTTGTGATGTGATTGAGAACACCGAGTGTCCATGACTTAGCACATTTACTGTGCCCTAAGGCTGCAAAGAAGAAAAAATAAATGTTCCGTACACAGTTTATGAACACGAAGTAGAGTGGACGAGTGCACGGCAGAAATAAAAGGAGCAAGGTTTCCCTCTAGCGGTCGATGAAGAACCTACCAGTAGTGTCTCGGTTTGTTGAGTTTAATTTCACTTTTATAAATGTATTTTATGAATTCCTCCAGGTTCAGGTTTGTAGTCCTGATAAAAGTTGTATGATTACATGAAATAATATTATGTCATTACTTAATTTTTTGTTTTGTTCAAAAAAATAAAGCAATTAAAAAATATATCATATAACATACATCGTATATATGGATTATGGAATAAAATAAAATGGAGGAAAATGGAAAAAAATACTTATTGGATATATGAAATAAAATCAATTATAAATACTAAAATAAATTAAAATAACCATGTCATAATTAGATTAGGAGTGATTAAAGGTTGAAATAATATTGTCACATATTAGTGTGGTTCTAAAATAAATTGCAGATTTTATCGTCAATGTGTCAGAAGAATTCATTCAAATTGAGGAAGTTTTTATCATAAATATGTGTTGAAATAAAATAAGAGCTAAGCAGGCTTAAATAACTATTAAATTGAAATGCAAAAACAAAATGTCGAGAAAATAAATGATAAAAAAAAGTAGAATATTGTACAGTTAAAAAAGGCATTTCAAATATAAAACAAAAATTTAATTGACATAATAAATAGCAGATTTGGGGTGGGGGGGGGATAGGTTATAACAAGAATACGTTTTCATACCAAGAGATTTTTAGAGGAAATGCTCTAAGCAAGTGAAATTGTTCTTCTGAAATAATAAAAATATACTTAAATTGAAATAATAAGTCAGCAGGTGTGAGTCAACCTGTGAAAGTAAATCAATATTTTATTGGGCAATGATTCTCAAAGCGTGGTACAGGTACCACTCGTGGTATGCGGGCTCCCTCTAGTGGTATGTGAAAAAAAATCACTTCAATACAATTCATCCATCCATCCATCCATCCATTTTCTGAGCCGCTTTTCCTCACTAGGGTCGCGGGCGTGCTGGAGCCTATCCCAGCTGTCATCGGGCAGGAGGCGGGGTACACCCTGGACTGGTTGCCAGCCAATCGCAGGGCACATACAAACAAACAACCATTCGCACGCACAGTCACACCTACGGGCAATTTAGAGTCTCCAATTAATGCATATTTTTTGGGATGTGGGAGGAAACCGAAGTTCCCGGAGAACGGAGAAAGCCCACGCAGGCACGGGGAGAACATGCAAACTCCACACAGGCGGGGACCCCACACCTCAGAACTGTGAGGCTGACGCTCTAACCAGTCGTCCACCGTTCCGCCCCAATACAGTTCAGTTATATTAAATATATATATCATATATAGTTATATATTTAATATTTAAGTTCAATATATTTGCATTTACTCTTTAAGAACTGTTTATTTTTATTCCAGTACAATTTCATGTGCAAAATATTTGAATTAAATCATAAAATATACATATATATTTGCATTTTCCTACATTTCAGCACAGTTTAAAGTTCAAACTGTACATAATGCTACAGTGACACTATAATATTTAATATACTAGATAGGAATAAAAGATCTCTCTCATTTTGGAGAAACACATAGGCCTACTATGCTACTGGATTTTAATGTTGGTCATGATGGTGATACTTGCAGAGCTAAGTATTTTATTTCGGTAGTACTTGGTGTAAAAAGTTTGAGAAACACTTTCATACTGTAGATACTTTTTTTTTTTTTTTTTTTTAATGATGCTTTTGGACTGATACTGATTCTGATACAGTATCATTGAGTCCAGTTGTTTTGCTGGTTTGAAAGGCTCCACGACATTGTGCAATGGCGTTCCGGCTAATCACACCCAGATGTGCTCAAAGTCCACCTCCTCTGCCACCCCCTCACCCGATTGGCTGGCTACACCTTTTTTTGGGGGGGGGAGCAAGACTCAAATCACAGACTCTCCACTCCTGCTGTAAACGAGCAGCACTTCTCCTCTTTGGATTTCTCAATCTTTCTTTTTTTTTTTTTTTTTTGTGCCCACAATGGCGTCGGCGCATGACAGAGCAGTCCTGCAAGCAATCTTCAACCCCAACTCCCCTTTTGGAGATGTTCCCGGCCTGGACCAGGAGCAGGAATTAATGGACGACGGTGAGCCTAGATGTCGCCCTGGGATGTCCGCACTTCTCCTTGTGTTTAGGGGGGGGGGAGCCTAAAACCAATTTTAGCATGACATTTTTTGTTATATTCCGGCATGACGTGTGGGTGACATTTCAGAGTTTATGTTTTCAACCAGTTTGTGTGTCCCCCCCTGCCAGACAGCCCCTTTGATGAGGACTCACTGAGGCTCGTGAAGGACTTGGAGACTCGTGCGGTCTCTGCAGCTGAGGTGGGAGATTTGCAGGGGGCCCTTGAACTCTTCAGCAGGGCTGTACGGGTTTTGCCCCACCGGGCGTCGGCCTACAACAACCGGGCGCAGGCACTGCGACTGCAAGGAAACACAGAAGGTACCAACTCATAATAACAAGTAGAAAACTCCTGTGGACATTTTGTATGGGACTTCTGAGTCTTGCATGTCCGAAAACCACAGTTTTTTTAATTTGGGGCTTTTAATTTGAAAATTTGGAGAGTGGAAATAGTTACTGTTACATTTTAAATATCGAATGGGAAGGATCCATCCATCCATTTTCTGAGCCGCTTCTCCTCACTAGGGTCGGGGGCGTACTGGAGCCTATCCCAGCTGTCATCGGGCAGGAGGCGGGATACACCCTGAACTGGTTGCCAGCCAATCGCAGGGCACATAGAAACAAACGACCATTCGCACTCACAGTCATGCCTACGGGCAATTTAGAGTCGAATGGGAAGGATGTTCAAAAGATTTACGTAGCGACCTATTCATTTTCAATGGGACTTTTTTTTTCATAGTTTTTGGGGAATTGTGTCACCCACACTTTTCCTGGTGAACAATATGAACGGCCACACTTTGTGCCACACCTGCAGGCGATGTGGATGTTTCATTTTCCGACACCCACACTTTGTATTGGGTGGGTGTCTTAACACCTACACTTTTTCCGATGAAAGGTTATAACAGCCACGTTTTTGAGAGATGTGGGTATTTCGACATTTTGTTGCACCCACTAGGATGCGGGTGTTTCAACATCTGTTTTTTTTTTCAATTTAATCGTGGTCTTTCTTGTGATTTTTCTCTGCTCTTAGGTGCTCTGGAGGACCTGGACCGAGCCATCTCCCTGAGCGCGGGTCGGGGTCGGACCGCCTGCCAGGCGCTGGTGCAGCGGGGCCTCCTGCGCAGGCTGGTGGGCCGGGACGACGAGGCCCGGGCGGACTTCCAGGAGGCGGCGACGCTCGGTAGCGAGTTTGCCCACCGGCAGGCGGTCCTGCTGAACCCGTACGCGGCGCTTTGCAACAAGATGCTGTGCGAAGTCATCGGCAAGCTGCGCAACCCCGACGTCTGCGAGCGCCCACTGTAGACGCGATCCATAAACCAGCTTTTATTCATCTTAAAGGAGACATATTTTCAAAAATTGACTTTTTACTTGTTTGTATACAAATAGTTTAGTCTCTCCTGCCTGCCAACCCATTAAGAGTGAAATTAAACAACCAAGTACTACACTTGAACTTTTCATCTTGCGTGCATTTGGTGTGAGCGATTTGGCACCCACACATTTGCCAGACAAAGATTTCAACACCTGCGTTGTCAACACACCCGCACGGGATGTGGCTGTTTCGACACCCACACTTTTCCAACCACAAGGTTCGAACACCCACTTTTTATTGCACCCATGGATGTGGGTGATTTGGCACCCACACATTTCCCAGCAAAAAGTTTCAACACCCACACTTTTCATTGCGCCGGCATGTGATGTGGGTGATTTGACAACCACACTTTTCATGGTGAAAGGTTTCAACACCCACAAGCAAAAAGTTTCAACACCCACACTTTTCGCTGAATCTGTGGGTGTGGGTGATTCGACACCAACAATTTTACCTGCAAAAGGTTTCAACACCCACACTTTTACCTGTGAAACATTTTCACATCTGCACTTTTCATTGCACCCGCATGGGGTGTTGCTGATTTGACACCCACACGTTTATCAGTGAAATGTTTCAACACCCGCACTTGCACAAATACTCCAGAAGCCGCTCACCTCGTTGGTGAAAAGGGTTCAACTCGGCCGTCATTGTGATGACTCGGACTCGCCGTTTGGTCCAGCACAAAATGGGGCAGGGTTAACAATTTCTTACTTGCATAAAACAGAGCTGTCCCCTCAAAAGGGCTGATTTTAGCAAGATAAGAAATCGGGCGTGTTAAGTATCCCGTAATTCTTAATCCTTGGGGTATTGGAGCAAAAACTGAAAATTTAAATGTGACCCCAAAAATGCATAATACGCCTCGTTTGTTGACAATTTTATTATCTTTTAAGGCAAACACTGTCTCCTCCTCAGCGTTGACGCAAAATGCACTGTAGCTTTTAACCAGTAGGTGGCAGTGTAAGGACATGAGAGGAACAGTCACTGGACATTTCATAAGGTACACCTGCACAATCCAATATAATCCAATACAACAAAATGTTTAAGGTGTGTTGTTGTTTTTACAAAAGTATTCTTAACGCACCATATTCTCACATGTAAAATAATCCGACCCTTTGCGTTGGATAGGGACCAAGATCTGCCGCCAAGTGTGAAAAGGTTCGTTTTATTGACGCCCTTCCCGCCCTACTCCTTTCATGTTTCTATCATTGCCTGAACATGAATAGTTTAAAGAGTAAACTACACATTTTTACAATAAAGCAAACTTTGATCCCGAAACAGTTTAATATCATTTCAAACTCCTTTTTACAACAATATCTTTGAAAATAAATCACTGACGGATCACTTAATTTGGAAAAGAAAAACGAATGCACCAGAAGTGCGGATGTACATGCACAGGCGAAAACTCTGTGAGTTTGACTAACAACCCGAGCTAAACTTAGCTCCTACCAGATATACAAAGATCTTAAACAGTCTAGATGTATCACTTCAACATATTTTCTTGACATTTACTGTATTTAGTCTTTACACAGGGCTTTGATGGCACCTTCGGACATTTCCAAAAGAGCACAAATAATAATTCCAGTAAATAGCTGTGTATATTCTCCACAGGGGGGAAACAGAAAAGAAAAAAGAAAATAGGTGGATTAGAGAATAGTTAACCGTGGCTATGTGGGGAATTACAGTGCATAGCATTTATTGTCTCGCCTCTCTGCTGACCTCCTGCAGGCCCCTTAAGGCCACGGGCTCGGTGCGCTGCGCTCTCTGGTAGAAGGGGCACGTTCGGAGGTGGTCCGCCATGGAGGGCGCGTCGCTGAAGCGCCATCGCTCCACCGGGCAAAACAGCGAGCTGAACTCCCAAACCTGTGGAGCACAACACACGGGCAGGGTTGACGGATTTCAACACATGTGAACAGAGGTGGCAAGAGTACTCAGGCAATATACTTAAGTAGAAGTATGGGAACTTGTGGGGGGGAATGAAATAAAATTGCTACAAGTAGAAGTGCTCCTTCAACTCCTATACTTAAGTAAAAGTTGTTGTTGTTGTTTTTTTTAAAAAGTGCAGTATTTCTACCTAAAAAAAGAGAGAAAAATGTCCATTCCTCTATCAAACTTCAGAGGATTCAGAAGCGACGCGGAATTAGCAACATTTCTGCTCGACTGGTACTGTACGTTTATCACCTCTTTTTGATTTTTAATTGATTGTACATTCTCAAAAATACCAATAAATTAAGTGTTATAGTAATACTCTGTTACTATTATGTCACGCTACTAATGTGGCAGCTGTGGCCAACTTCAGCTCGTTTACAGTGCTAGCTTATTGTATTCCTAGTGCTGCTGTTTTGTTGAATCAGGACCGCGTTTTTGTGTGTGACAATTTATCACAACTACGGACTTTCATAATCACCGTTATGAATGGCCATGTTGGAGAATGAAAAAGAATGAGGGGCACACTTTGCAAAATGAGGAGCTGTTTAAATCAGTTTTAAAACTGCAAAACTCCCCATTGAAATCCAAAAGTAATTATTTTTATCGTCAAAATACCCGTATTGATAATGTAGCACAATGGGAAAAAATATATATATATTTTCCCTCTTTCATAGTGCTTGTGCTGAGATAAAAGAAAAAAAAATCACGACTGTCATTTCTCTGTTCTGTATAATATGGATGTTTTTGCAGGGGAAAAAAGTTAAAAATCGAGGATGCACATTATATATAGGTACAAGAAACGATGAAAAAGAATTGTCACATCGTATTGACATATACCGGTACCTAGGGGTTGTGAAAAAGGTGCACAGTACTTCCATTATAATATGATATGTAATGTCTGATGATATAAATTTATATGCAATTACCGGTACATCATTTTAACTGTTCAACAAGTATCATGGCGGTCTCGCTGCTGCTGCCCTATTGATATCTGTCGTATAATATATCTTGTCCTATTTGTCTAATATATATTTTCCTATTTATCTGACTTACAGTATTCCGCCTACAAGTACTATGCATCGCAACATGGTCTCCAGTTGGCTACCTTTTAAATGTTCCGCGAAGGAAACTTACCCCTTCTTGGATTGCTACTCCACGTTGCTACTGAAGCTAGCTCCTGCCGCTAGCTCTCACAGCTGCCAGCCTCTCCAGACTCGCAGCACAACACTGGCCTCCAAAATAGCAAAGCCCAGTGGACTTTACACCAACGACTTGACTCATCCAACGCTGTGGGCTCCTCACGCGTAAGTACCCTACCGGAGTTTCACCGCCGCCACTACTGCAACAAGCACTCAGTTCCCTCAGCGACTAAACCACACGCCATGGGCTCTGGTGAGGAAAACAATGGCCAAACTCACTTCTTCGCCTGGTTTTCTGCTTTTCTCACTAGTGATTTATTTGAAAAAACTAATAATATACAAATTACTTTTCGGATAATACTTCATTTTTTTTTAGCATGGATATCAGCAATTTATTTTTTTGGGGGGGGGCTATTATACATGGGTACAAGGAAAAATTCAGCTGCGACAGTCAACTTTGGCTGTGCGTCTTATATTCAAGAACGTATTATACTCAAGAATTTACGGTATATGTCGCATGTTGTCGTGTAAAATCTAGCTATCCTTGGCTTGATGTGTCTTTTCAAAATGTATTCCCGTAGCGAACTTTGTGAACTGACTCACTTTAAATGTTCAATTAGCTAATGACAACTGAAAAAATACACCTTACTTGTTTGTGTGTTTTTTTTTTTTTTTTTCTCAGAATAGATGGAGATTTTTAAACCCAGAAGCTGGTGGTTTTTAGTCACAAGACAATGCATTGGCCACAAACCATTCATGTAGCCAAAAACATCAAACATTTATATTAAATAAGGTAATGGATGGGGAAAATCTTGTTTCTCTGTATGTGTTGTGTCATTGTCATTAATTCTTTCTGGTTCATGTTCATGTTCCTCCATGTTCCTCCATGTCACTGCTGTCCCCCCCCCCCCCCCCCCCCCCCAATAAAAAAGGTCTCAAAATAAAAGGTCTCAATCAATCAAGATTTTGGCGCTTTTGACTTTACCTCTCTCAAGTTACACTACATATTTTTTTGTCGTGTCATTATTTGTGGAGTTTGATAAAAGTAACAAGCCTATAATGACGAAATAGGGGTAGAAATTACATATCTGTTTTCAAATGCAGGGATTAAAATTACAAAATTATCAAAAAAATATGAAAGTAAAGTGCAGATAAGAGAAAAATCTACTTCAGTGCAGGAACAAAGTATTTCACACACTGCGCCTGAGTGCAAGGGTGTTATTTTTTTGCATCCATTTCAAAACAACAATTTACGACCTTCATTCGGGAGCACATGCTCAGCTGTTCCGCACGTCAGGTTATCAACGTACTGTTTCCATGAACGATCACCTATCTGGCCTGCTGTCAGGCCATTCCGTGTCACTCGCATCACATCACCTAACGCATGCTGCTTGTCTTGTGATCCCCGTCTATACATAAATATATTGATCATTACTTCTGCAAAAGGTGAGACAAGAAGAACAATATAACTATGATGTCTTCTCCTAGTTCTCCTCATGATGAGAAGTTCTAGTTCTACTCTACATGAGAAACCAACCCATTGCACGTTAGCAAAGCAACCACCAAAGACTTCATTCTAAAGAACGTGAGGGAGGAAATAGAATAGAAATATTAACTGTGATCTATTTTATGAGTTTTAGTCTGTACTCAAGCATTTGATTTGTCCAATAACAACCTTAGACGATCTCCTGTACTTCGTTGTGAAGCAGTGTTCCTTAGAGCTTTTAGATGGAGCTATAGCAAATGAGAATGACAATGAATGGCTACAGGTTGCCTCCTCGAAAAGTCGTAACTCCACACAGGATTTAGGTAAGCTCCAAAAATTAGCCCACAGCTCAGACCGCGAGGCGTCCTCGGGGCCACAGGGTCTAAAGTCTAGATTAAGTGACTTGAGCTGACTGTTTTGTTTCAAGCCTTTCTTATTCGGCCAGTGTTTGTAACGAACACTGGATGCTATTCAAGGACTTAGAGCAGAACGGCAATAAATCTAGTATACACCTCTTAATAAATTTATCAATCATGGACTCAGGTCCTTGGCACAGGTGTTATTAGACATTTTGGGTTAGTGTTACGAGAGCAAATGAATTATTTTTCATAAAAAGTAGTAATGTTACGAGATTAATGTTATACATTTTCAAGACAAAAAGAGTTGTAATCTTCACAAGAACAAAGAGATATTGTCAGCGTAAGGAGTGGTAATCTTACGAGAATAAAGTCATGTTTCCAAGATGTTACGATATTCAAGTCAGTTTAATTAGGGAGGAAAGTCACGTTTGAAAAAGTGAATGTTTTCAAAAATTCAACTTTATTCTTGTAACGTGACGCATTCCTTTCTGCAAAGGGGCCTTTACTCTCGAAAAAATGGGACTGTATTCTCGAAAAATATCTTTTGTCGTAGAAAAATTCAGATTTTTTTTCCCCCCTGCAATAATACGTTTTTTATTCTTATTAAAAAAAAAACTTTATCCATGTTTATCCATTTATCTGGCTTTATCCATTAGTTGTATATCAAACTAATTTGAAATTGTGTCTCGTAAACGTGACTATCACTGCGGCATGAAAGGAAACAAAGAAACGATACTGTGGTTTAGTTTGAAAATCGAAAATCCTGCACGTTTTCAAAAACTATTTTGAAACAACATTTTCTTCGTTCTTGATTTTTATAAAAGTGGGTTGCAATTTTACAGCAATAGGAAGGTCCCAGAGTAACAACAGTCGAGAACCACTGGTTACTTTGCTGACCGCCGAGCAACGGCCGGTTTGAGAACCAGTCTAAGTGGCCGCAGAATTTGGTGAGAACATATTGGAAGAAAAGCCATTGTCTGTTCTCAGTACACAACGCGAGATCCGTAAAGGTGAGGTTGTTATGGAAGAACACCTTTGAGATTGAATTACAATTGTCGAAGGTCTTCTCAGAGCAGAGGGGGGTGAGGGGGGTGAGGGAGGTGTGGGAGTCCCAATACTTTTGTCTATCAAGTGTATGACACATGACGTTTGCGCATATCTGAATCGTGACCTACTAAGGTCTATAATAGTAAACTGATGAAATCTTTCCAGCATACTTTGTATTGTTCCAGAGGCGTGCTGAGCGTCTGGTTGGTGTTTACAATGCAGCAGCTGTTTAAAATGGCTGACATTTTCCACTGACAGCTAACAAGACCAAGAGCTACACATCAAGCAAGGAAGCGACAGGGACTTGCAGCCTGGACTGCATTGCACGTGATACATTTTGCCAAAAATGAAATTAAAAAAAAAAAAAAAAAAAAAAGGCACATTTTGGTACAGAGGAGTGGTTAGCACATCTGCCACCTCGCAGTCAGGAGGATCCGGGTTCGAATCTCAGTAGGAACATCGTTTGAATGTTCTCCCTGTACTTGTGTGAGTTTTCGGTGGACTCTGGTTTCCCCCCCGGGCTAATTAAAGACTCAAGGGCCACATTTGATTGTTTAAAAAGGTCAGGTGGGTTTGGTCATGGGTAGACAAGATACATTGTCTATAGTAGATAAACACTGAAAATAGTTTATTATTAATAAAATAATTCATTCTCAATTTGAATTGTATTATTTATAATGCACTTAATTCGAAACAATTACACAATGATTCAAGAAAATAAATACAAAATGCTCGCAGCATATTGAAAATTGTTCATTATACTGTTTTTTTAAATTATTATTTACAGTAAAGCAATTAACCACTTATGAAAGCATGTACATTTGTAAGCATACTGTAATATTTATTGTATTAATTTAGCTTTTTATTCTCCCAAAATGGATTAGTTCTGTTTTAGATTAATTTATCTCTTTAAAATCATTGGTTGATTGATTTATTGTATAAATAAAATGTATAATCATAATCAGTAAATTAGTAAAATCATAATCTGTAAATTAGTAAAAAAATTAATTTTAGTATATATATTTGTTAAATAATGTACAATGAAATTAATTATAAATAATATAATTTAAAAAACGATATTTACTTATTTTATTATCAAAATAAACAATAACTCTTTTTTTTTTTTTTTTTTTTTTGGTCTCATCTATGAATGACCTGACACAAACGTTTGCCCACCCCTGCTCTAAATTCTTTATAATGTGGAGGTTTGTCTGTATGTGGCCTGGTATTGACTGGTAACCAGTCCAGGTGGTACCCAGCTTCTCTCACCTAAAGTCAGCGGGTATAGGCTCCTGTTACCCCCAACACCAACGAGGACAAGTGGTGCCGTGAGAGGACACTTGCTTTCTGCATAGTGGTTAGCAAGTCTTCCTCACTTGTCTGCGGTTCCCGGTTCGAATCTCAGGTCAGGCCTTTCTGTGTGGTGTTTGCATTTCTTCCCTCTGCTTGCATGGGTTTTCTTTGGGTTCTGCTGCTTCCTCGCACATTCACACATTCCTCCCATGTTTGTCTATTTGTCTCCTCCAATCCGCTATGTCTCAAAAGTCATATGCCCAAACCCTTGAAAACGGGATAGCTGACTTCCTGTGTATGCTACGCCAACGAACATGGCTACAGTTTGATTACGTGATTGTTTGAAGCCAAAATTACTAAAAAAAAATAACAAAATAAAATCTTTATAGCAGGTGTCTTCGGACAAAAGTTAAATACATGTATTTCAGTTATTTATACAAATATGATATATGTAAAAACGAACGTAGCCGAAACATAGAATATTGTCATCTTTGGTGTTTCTGTGTTGACATCTTCTGTTAAAAAAAGACATGGTGGACGTTTAATGTCCCTTTGGTTGCTTTGTCACGGCCCCCTTCGCCATTGACCCGAAGCGAGACAAGTGCTTCGACTCGTTTTGCTGAAATCCGAAGTAGGGTGCGCATATACCGGATAGGGTGTATCCTGACTCGCCTCCATGTAGCTCTTCTCACAAGCACAATGAATACATGTTTAAATCAGCTCCAGCTCACTTGTGACACTATTGTGGACAAGCACTACAGAATATGGACGGGTTGGATACTTGCTTTCTTCCGACTCTTCCAGCAGCTCCCCCCATGGGAGTACGTCTTCTTCTCCCACTTGAGGGAGACCATCCCTCGGGCTTGCAACAAGGTGGCGCACGCCTCCCTCATCGCACGCGACACCTGCGACAACTGTGACAAGGTGAATGTGTCCAGGTATCCGGCGACGTGCTGGAGGATCTCCAGGGGCAGTCGGCTCAGAGGGTCAGGGTGACGTGAGGCTTTGACATCCTCAAGGAGCTCCCAGGGGACGTCTGGCCGGATGACCAGCTTGTCGACACCGTTGTGGTATTTGACCTTGGCTGGTTGACCGTCTGGGTGAAATCTAGTCTGTGTGAAAGTGCAGCCAAGGTATGCCAGGGGGCAACGTTGCAAGAACCAGCCACAGAGGCCGGCCTGGATGTCGGAGTGGACATTCCTGAAGTGCGAGGGGTATTCGTCACGCCGGAAGAAGAGGCCGCACCTGTAGCTGAAGGCCGAGCTTGTCTTGTTGTGTCGCCTAGTGACCGACTCGACTTCGGTGCAGACGTGCAGAAACTGCGGTTTGTCGGCGACGACGTCGGCGAGCGACGCCTCAGCTGGGAACGGCGCAGAATCAAAGTCGTACGTTTGTGTCCCAACGTTGACGTACAGCCCGTCCGTGCCGGTGCTCTCTGAAATGAGATGCCCTTTGAATTCTTTCTCCAGACAGCACAGCAGTGCGGCGCCCACCTCGTCGCACTTCGGGAGGTTCTCCGCAGAGACGCCTAGGTCCACAGTGTCCACGCTCTGGTGCACAACCATGATCCTGCGACTGGGGTCCTTCAGGTGGCAGCGCTTGGCTCGATAGCTGCTGGGAATGTTGAAGGAGCGGACGGACTTCACGTCGATGGGTTCCAGGCTCCCGTAAACGAAGTCCCTTTCTCTCGGGGTGCAGGCGGCGAGCTGTCCAAAGTTGATGAGCATGGCTCCGTTGTGCGCCAGGTACATGTTGTACTCGCTAATGTTGGCCTCCTTACCTAACCTCTCCAGGACACCTTCCTGCCATGGCGCCAGCCCAGATACCCCGTTCCCGCATGAGGAACTTTCCCCAGTTGGGTCAATTTTCATTCCGCGCTCCGTTTCTTTCGCTACATTCTTGCTGGTCTGCTCGCACCCGTTCATCTCCTTCTTAAATATTCTGTCCCAGGAGTTGTAGTTCTGAAGACTTTCCACGTTCAGCACATCCCTTGCCACATCACTTGGTTCCCCTTCCCCTACCCCCATGGAGTCATTTTGTGTACATCCACCAGAGGCTAAACATGAATCTCTATTTGCGACCCCAACATCTAATTCCCGAGGATCCGTCAATGTCAACTCAGGGAAAATGCTCTTCATCTTGATAGACTTAAACAGCAGCTCTTGATCCCTCAGCGCCAAGGCGACATCAAGGTGGCCCTCGCTTTGTTGGGACACGTTCCTGTAGAAAGTCAGGTCGTTGTCAGGAACGGGCCAGCGGTTCCACTCCTGTGAGCAACCGACCACGCTGGCGGGACAGGCCTCCAGGTGGGGGGCCCGCCGGTGACGCGGCATGCTCATCGGGCAGCCGTAGTCGGAGTTGAGGCAGGTCACCGTTTCGTTTGGGCACAGGAGGCGGTGCTCATCTTCCTTGCAAGCATGCAGGAAGGCGCCGCAGTCGTTGGGGCATCGGATGACCATGCAGCCAACGGAGACCCGCGGTGGTGCCTGGCAGTGGACGGCGTAACACCGCTCGCAGTGCTCGTGGCGGACCGCTGGCATCCTCCTGCGCATAAAAGCGATTAGACTGGCTCATCTTCAGTTTTGGAAATGAACTTTGTGCACATGCTACATTTTCTGTAATTAAGATGGATTTTTCAGGTAACTGTACTTGAGAATTTGTGTTTCTGACATTTTACTTATTTTGCTTTTCTTTCAAATCCCAGAGTATTCGTGGGGAATGCATTGTGTCTTGTGCCAGACTAATAACCACCAGCTTTTGTGATTAAAATTGTTCTGTCTAATCTGAAAATAAAAACACACAAAGGAAAGTTGTACGTATTTTTTTCGTTGCTATCATTAGCTAATTTAGCACATTTTTGCCAGTCAATTCACAGCTATAACAGAGCTAATGGAACATGATGTTTTGATATCACACATTTCTTTTACTTTTACTTTAGTAAAGGAGTTAAATAACCACTTCTACTTTTGCCAAGTATCTGCACATAATGTGATTACTTTTATCACATTTTCCCATCTTTCCATTAATTTTTCATACAACTCACCCTTATCTATCTTTTTGGGAAAAAGTTATTAAAACCAACAAACATTTAAAGTTGCTTTCACATCCTTTGGCTATTCAGAAAACCTTTTTGAATGTTTTTTTTTTTTTTTTTAGGTGCCTGAGCATCTGTAACTGGGTTGCACCAAATACAGCACATGACATAAAATATCTCTTTTAAAATGGTTGAGATGGACAAATGAAATTATAAGATGGTTTATCACTTGTTTTTCTTGAAAACAACAAAAATGATAAATGTTTTGCTTTTCAAAAATGTTGCTGCCTAAATTGTCCTCCAATTCTGCAATGACCCCCATATTAGTCACATTATTATTTTTGTTCTTAAAAATGAATTGTTAATTAAAAGAATATATATCCAATCTTTTGTGTCAGAGGTTTAGCATGTTTAGCAGCGAGCGCAGTCACAGCAAATATTTCTCACCTTTTGTTCTTGAGTTGGTGTCACCTCGCGTTGACTGACCTCTTGCACCGCGTCTGCTCTTTATAAATAGACCGGACTGGACCACGATAGGAGGGTCCGGACGGGGCGCCATTGTCACAGCTTTTCATGAGTGCCAAGGTCAAGTTACAGCCGCCGGCTCTCATTTGTGTGCGATAAGCCCTGCACTAAACACTTGAACTACTGCTGGACACGCTCTCCGAAAACAGTCACCGCTGTGGAATGTTGTTGATTTCAGTCTTTAAAGATGAAAGCAACATTTGCATATGAAGTGATTTTAAAATTAGACATTGTGCTGTTTTTTTTTTGTTTTTTTTCCACAATTTAAAAACATTTCTCAGGTGTTTTGAATAAAAGGTCTCAATAAAAGGACATAATTTGATCAGTAGTATACACAAATACACAGAATGTAAAGAAGGGGTGGGCAAACTTTTGTGCTCGGGTGTCACATTTCATTTTTAAATGGACAGATGAGCCAGGTAATTTATAGATGAGGTTAAAAAAAATGTGTAAGATAATTTATTTTAATAATAAAATACTAATTAATTTTTCATCAATAATGAATTTAATCGTAATGATTTAAAATACAAAATATATGTATATATAAATATGTATCTGTTCAATAATTTATTTAAAACGTTTTAGAAGAATTAATATTAAAAATTAAAAAAAATTATGAATTCATTTTCATTTTTAATTATTACTTTTTGTTTTTATTATAAAACCCAGTACAGATTTTGAGCAATTTTTATACATTACAAGAAGTTAAATTCAATTTCCCCCTTCATTGCACTTATTTTATAGATTTCTTTAAAAAAAAAAATACATAAACAAAGTTTAGGATTTCCATATTTTTGATACCACATTTAAAACAATGTTTAAGTACAGTACAATATATTTTCAAATATTAAAAAAATAAATAAATCAAATGTCTCCACTAAGTGGACTCTCCTGGCTTTAAATAGACAATACATACTTAGTTGGGTAAAATACAGTAAAGTAAACTATATTTCTGGTACTAAATCAGTCTCCTCATTTCTGTAGCGTTTTCATTTTTGTACAGGCACAAGGAATAATTTCGTGTGTTCACCACTTTTTTCCACGAGGTGGGAGTGTCACTCTTTTAATTAAAAGATTGTACAGGACAGTAAACATCTTTTCTACAGCTTTTTATTCATTTCAAATTTAAAATGCTTCCTAATTTGGATTCTTGCTGAAAAAACATAGTAGTATTTTCAGCGCGTGCATTTACAGTCTTACATCAACATAATACAGACCTGACAAAAAAAATGCAGGTGTATTGCCTACCTTTTCATCCTTGTGCCCTGTACATGTAATAAAAAACAAAGACATGTAAAATAAATAAAATACGTAAATGAAAACAATAAAAATGTGAAAAATATTTAAAATCCCAAAAATATGTACATATATAAACATATGGAAAATATTTGCATTCCATCCATCCATCCATTTTCTGAGCCGCTTCTATCCCAGCTGTCATCGGGCAGGAGGCAGGGTACACCCTGAACTGGTTACCAGCCAATCGCAGGGCACATACAAACAAACAACCATTCGCACTTACAGTCACAGTCACACCTACGGGAAATTTAGAGTCTCCAATTAATGCATGTTTTTGGGACGTGGGAGGAAACCGGAGTGCCCGGAGAAAACCCACACAGGTACGGGGAGAACATGCAAACTCCACACAGGCTGGGCCGGGGATTGAACCCAGGTCCTCAGAACTGTGAGGCTGACGCTCTAACCAGTCGTCCACCGTGCCGCTATTTGCAATCTAGAAAACAAAAAATATACCAGTATGACAAATCTAAGGTCAGAGTGTAATGTAAACGCGAGTTTACAATATAGACTATCACGACTCACTTTGATTGGCCCGCGAAACCCAATAGAAGACTTTGTGTGTGGATATGTGACTTTCTTGTGTTGTTTGATTGGTGAACTTGAGTCAATTATCACTGTGGTAATGACGGTGGATTGGCGCAATGGCGCCCGATGCAGAGGTCGAAAACGAAAGTCTACAAATAGATCACGCATGCAATTATTGATAAATGAACGTAGCGAGCAGCAGGTAGATTATTGTAACAGAGTAAAAGTAACGTTTCTTATTAAAACATAAATACTCAAGTAAAAGTAAAACGTACGCTTCATTAAAACTACTCTGACAAGTACAATTTATCCAAAATGTTACTTGAGTAACTGTATAACGGAGTAAATGTAGCACGTTCCTACGCACCTGTGTATTATACTATCCCGAGGTGGACAAGTTGTGCATAACAAGAGCCACAATGAATTAAAATGCACAAACTGTTTAACTATTTAAATTCTGTTTCATTATGTTATAACTGTATGGTTTTATAAAGTACAATATTATATACTGCTATATTCCTCATTAAAAACACATTACAAAATTTGTTGTTAGTTTTTTGGGGGAGGCTGGAACGGATTAATGGTATTACCATTCATTTCAATGAGGAAAGTTAATTTGAGATATGAATATTTTGAGTTACGAGCGTGGTCATGAAACAAATAAAGCTCGGATTTCAAGACATTACTATATATTTGTGATTTTTTTTGGAGATTTTGTATGATATATAAATATTGGATTTATCTTACCCAACATTATAAAAAATAGACACAAAAGGAATGAAGACGCTGGTTTCTTTTTCTCATGAGGAGGGTGTATGGGAGATTGTTCAGATTACAGCCTCTCATCACGCTCTAAACAATCTCTCCCGTCGCTCCTGCATTTATTTGAAAATAGGGAGGTTTCTAAGTTTACAAGACACAACGTACTAAGCTACAAGACACAACACACTAAGGGTAGGGTTTCAAAGTGAAAACATGGGACCAACACCTGCCACGTACCGGCCACGTCCTTCTCTCTGATGATTCCTGCTGAGTCATCTTCTTGAAGGCGAGACAAGCTAAGCAAATAAATGATAACTTCCACAATATATTTAACATTTCCCTCCTGTTTATCATGTATTTGCACAAATTCTCATATCATTTGACAGTCACTTCATTTCGATTTTTTAACTGTAGAATCATTTTTATGAAACAAATACATTTACACTCAGAGTAAACTTGTCATACATGAATGTTGTAGTTTAAACATCGTAATCACCTGGATCAGGAAACAAATCAGGTAAAACAACATCATCATCATCATCATCATCATCATCATTATCAACATCCAATAAAGGATACATCTGCTCCATACGGTTCCATATGGGTAATTGCTGTGGTGATTAATCTACTGATGAAAGCCCGAATGCATGGGATACAACAACATCCACGCAATGTCAGAATGGCTGCATAAACAGCAATTGATATCAATATCGGTGAAATTAGGGTTTTGTATTTACCAAAAACGGCCATCCAGCTGTCCCACAAGGAGTGTTGATTGAGGGTCCGTAGACCATCGATGGCTCTGGTCAAGCTGCCATCTGAAGCAGTATTGTTTGTTCTCCAAACATACCGCAAACACCTCCCTCTCTTGCGAGGAGCATGTCGGCAGCTATGCGGTTTTGGAACGTCCTTGAACTGCTCATGCACAGCTTCCAACCCACTCTGAGTCCAATTTCCTAATCTCTGTACATTGAAGTGGATATAGTTCATCCCATCAACATTTTTATTAATCGTACACCACCAGCATGTGAAGTATTCAAATCCTCCTGCAACTTGGTCAGCTAATTTGTATTGATTAGGAACCCCACGAGGAACACCTATGGCGTCGATGTATGTTTTATGTTGGATAATTTTGCCTCTGCCAGGATAAATCTCTTTTTTGTCTATGTTCTAGATTGGACAAAAACATTGGTGCCCTTTCCATTAAATCTTGAACAGGCATAGGGTATACTGACACATGCAATATCAAAGTGATAATAGCGCACAATCCAGATATATCTTTAGGTAATCCATCAAACAGTCTATCATCTCCGCACCACCACCAGATGTCGCTCCGTGATACTGGCATAAATTTTGGTCTGACTTTTAAGGTTACTTTACACTGTGTGTCGTTCAGTGGTCCTAATTATTATTATTTTTTTTTCCTTTACTAATCATGTTTACACAAGTAAAAGTATTCGGTGCTACTAAAATAGAAAACATTGGTTTGTGTTTATCTGCTTTTGTTACGGGATATATAGGATCCCATGATTTACACCTCTCAGTTGGTACAGTAGCATTCATTAATGGAATAATACAATCTTGTGCTAATTGTGCCGGAACTATGCGCAACAAAGGCCTGGGACCCATGCAAACCACACAATCTTTTCTCGTTACATTTGCTGCTTGTTCCACCAATAGTAACCAATTGTTATTTTGTCCTGAAACTCCTGTGAGAACAAGGAACCAATCATCAGTAGTTATGTTGTTAACCATTAAAATTTGTCCACCTTTCAATGGCATTTCTGGTTTAACACGGTTCCCATAACACAATGCTACTCGGAAGTGGGGATCTTTTCCGCCAGAATATGCCCACAAGCTCATCATCAAACACACTGGGTGACTTGATTTGTATTTCAATATTAAACTATGGGCTGTTTTGCTTATGTTAAACTTCTTTCTATGTTATTTTGCTGTTTTTTGTGACCAACTGGACCAATCATGATCTGTTTCACCAATGAGGTGTTCCCATCCAAAGCCTATAGTTGCATACCAGTCATATCCAAATCCCCAATTCTGCCCATTCTCTTGAGCATCATTGGTGAGAGCCGCATATGGAATTATGATTAAAGCAGCTTGATTTTGGGGGGCACAAAATAGTAAACCGTTTTGCCGAGTTTGGAGGCCATGCCCATAGTTGTGATCATCAGCTGTACTCCTTTTGATACGAGTTAATGATTCAAAAATTTTTATTATTGGGTTCGTCATATTGGTCCAGTTGGTAGGTGGTTTTCTATCTAAAAAATTGGTTGTATCATTTGGGGTGGGACGTCCCATGTACCACATAAACAAAACCAACACCATAGTAGCCAAGTAGCCAACTTATCGAATCTCGTAACCAACGCGGGTGTGCCTTTCCGACGAGTTCTCACTAAAAGGGTTGGTGTCTTTTTTCCTCAATGACCAGCAAGCGTTTTCAGAATCTACACATCTGCTCCCGCTCCGTTATCAGACTTTTGCTCACCTTCCCTATTTGAGTACTCAGCTGAAATGACTCTTTTAAAGTGTGTTAAATGAACCCACGTATTTCTTTCTGCTATTTTTAGGGCTGTTAAGTGTCGATCTATCTGTGCCACCATCCCTCCGGTTGAGACATGTGACACAGCATGGCTCAATATAGCAGCCCATTTGAAGAGGTTTTTTTTTTTTTTTTTTTTCTTTTGTGCTAATGTAAATTTCATTTTGTAGTTTTGCACTTTGTTTTTCCCAATAATTGCGTTCTTGTTGTGGAATACTCATATTAGCTATCAGTATAGATTGTACCATCTTTATTTATCATTAGTTTGCATGCCTCGGTTAATGCTACTAATTCAGCAGCTTGTTCAGCCAATTCCTGACAATCATGCTGCGTGCCTTCATCAGGTAAGGGTATTAGTGTGGCTGGATTTAAGGTTGTGCATCGCTCAACAGTCAAATGTGGTTGTGACAGCAAGATGGCCACGCAAGATAAATGTCTTGCAGGTGATAAAAACGCCATATTCGTTTGCAATAGGAGAGCAGACACTGTATGTGGGACCTTAAGAAATAACACAATTGTGGAACTGCTCTCTACTGCCATCGAAGCTGCCACAATTGTTCTGACACAATGCGGTAATGCACACGTCACGATTTAGTCGAAAAATAAGCCCTTGGTCTTATTTTTCATGTAATAGCTTTTACAGTCTACCATTTGAGTGAATGTTTTATTATTAAATTTGGAAGGCCTCGTGCAGCACTGGACACCAAATGTCGTTTAATGTCACAGAAGGCCTTTTCTGCCTCTGTATTCCATTGAACAAGTGATGTCATTTTAAGGTTGTCTTCATACATTAACATGAATCCATGCTCTGCAATAATTTGTCAGACCTAAAAATTATTATTATATGTTTCTTCGTCTGTGGTTTAGGATTTCTTTAAGACTATAGCTTTCCTGTCTTCTAATATAGTCCTTCCTCCTACACTTAAATTATGGCCTAGATATTTGACTTGCCTTTTACATCATTGCAATTTATTTTTGTTAACTTTATGTACCTCTTCTGCTAGATGATGCAGTAAGGCCAATGAATCTTTGCATGTCTCTCTATTTGGAGATGCCAGAAGACATGCGTGTTGTCATAACTTGTGAATAAATGGTTGGACTTTCACAGTAACCTTGCGGTAATCTAGTAAATGTATATTTTTTGCCCTCAAATGTAAATGCAAACCAAAATTGACTGTTCTTTTCTATTGGTACAGAAAAGAATGCATTACTTATGTCCACTACTGTAAACATAGTAGCGTCTGGTCTTAATGAATTTAACAATGTGTGTGGATCTGGTACGCATGCTGCTCTCTGTATTACTGCAGTATTTACTGCCTGTAAGTCTCCAACCCACTGAAGGTGGGGCCTTTTTTACAGGGATATTGACAAATCCCTGGTCTATATTCTGTTTTGGGTCTAATTTCTACCGGTAAAGCCCCTTTAATAAGGCCTACATCAAATGGTCCTGTGGACCATAATTTTTTGGGAACTTTTTAAAAAATATTTCTTCATCAATTTCAGTGAGGATCATTTGGTCTAATCAAACAGGATGCATGTGTTTCCCTTCATCACCCTGTATTGTCCAAAACATCGCCTTCCTAATTAGACCAGTTGATGCACTGTATTCCAGTTTGTTTTCAATTTGCTGCCAATCATCTTTCTCCTGTCCTTGTTTTACTAATGTTCCCATATGTTTCCACTGTGACTCATAATCTTTGCACAATTAAATATGTGGGACACTTGTATTTTTATACAGGTCCTTTAATTTGTCTGGTAAAATAATTCCTGCCGCGACTTTTGCTTCATTGTCTGAGTAGATTCCTGCAACGCGGCTATTTTTTGTGTATTTAACCAACCATTAAAGCCGTGTTCAGTTATCCCTGTCTCTAAATATTAAATTTTATCAGGATCCTGTTTTTTTTTTTATTTAATGAACTTCCAACCTTTACACTGTAGTGTATCCCTGTTTTTTATTTTACTACTTCCTTTCCCCATTTGAAAGAATTTGGTTCAGTGTAATACTACCTAGGGTAGTCGAGAACACTGTTTCTTTTCAGTAGGACGGTGATTCAAATTTACTTTCTGTGGTAATTCTCACTTCAACTCTTTCGAGTGGAGAATTCTTGCCTTTGCATCCACAAAAGTCCACCGTTTACTTTCCCACTGTTTTGGTATGGAATGAAAAACCTAGTGGTTTCCCATTTCCCATTTACACTCTCATTCAAACAGTTTCCGTTCACACTGGCTCGTCAGAGGACTCCGTCGTCCTATACGGAATTTAACTACGTCTGTCAACAGCTCGTCAGAGGACTCCGCCGTCCTATACGGAATTTAACTACGACGCCACGAAACAAGTATTCACAGGGTTTATTAAACACGGAATTTAAGTACGTACGGGACTCCGCCCTCCTCGCAGAATTTCTCAGACTCCGCCATCCCTCTACCACTTGCCAGTGACTAGTATTACACAAGGTTTATTCTGTCGCAGACTTCTTCGTCGCGCAATTCACTCACTCTTTAATCCTTTTTCCTAAAAAACATTTTTTTAAATTTAACTCACCAAAGTCGTCCCAGTTGAGAAGAACGAAGACCAGCCCCGGAAAAGGTCTCAATTGACGTGGCCAGGATCTCTTAACTGGATGTCGGCTCCACAACTGGAATCCTCGGGTGTATCGACATCCGGCTCGAAGGACCAATTTAATGTTGGATTTATCTTACCCAACATTATAAAAAATAGACACAAAAGGAATGAAGACGCTGGTTTCTTTTTCTCATGAGGAGGGCGTTTGGGAGATTGTTCAGATTACAGCCTCTCATCACGCTCTAAACAATCTCGCCCGTTGCTCCTGCATTTATTTGAAAATAGGGAGGTTTCTAAGTTTACAAGACATAACGTACTAAGCTTCAAGACACAGCACACTAAGGGTAGGGTTTCAAGGTGAAAACATGGGACCAACACCTGCCACGTCCCGGCCACGTCCTTCTCTCTGATGATTCCTGCTGAGTCATCTTCTTGAAGGCGAGACAAGCTAAGCAAATAAATGATAACTTCTACAATATATTTAACAATAAATATCCTCAATTTAATATAATATAATTTAATATAATTTCACATTCTCTATACATTACTTTTCATCACAACATGTCCCTGAACATGACGGTAGGATGAAAAATTATTGCACAAGACAATGAATGCAGGTATATTGCACTATGGCTTTTGTAATACAAAATGTATCTAAAATTTAAAAGCAAAACATAAAATTAAAAAATACATTAATGGAAGATATATCTTCCTTATGACTTTTTCTATTATGCACGTGTAACAAATGAAATTCCTTGGTGTGACAACTGTAGTCTTGGACTGGAACTACTAAACTGACATCAAATGCACACATGCAATGAAATGAACTCCATTTGTATGTCAGACATGCACAATGACCATCATGTTACTTGCTTCTACATTCATATGCTGTGTTTTGGAGCTGCATGAGGATGCATTGATCCGGTCCTGCAAGCTTAAACAAATGACACTGATTTGCATCGACTGCACTATCATCTATTCGCTTGCACGAGCACCCCATCCCCAACAAAATACACTGGAGAGCCACAATCTACACTGTGCATCATGCAAGTCTCCTCCAGCCCGACACATCACCAATGCACACGCTATCAGAGGCAGCTGCGCCTGGCTCTGCTCAGTATAGGCGCAGCAATCAGCATATATTTTATTTTATGGGCAGGCCTTCTTGCTGTAGAACTGCGGTGTGGTTCTGCGGGGGTCCGACTCTTGAATTATGCAGTTTAAAGATTTTAAGGCACGAGTGGAAACAGTAGAGTTGTTTCTGAATTTGCCATGCTAATAAAGACGTATTTAAAGCTTGTGGAGCAGGCAAGAGCTCGATCAGATCCAGCAGATGGCACTGTCGTTAAAAACGTTTGTTTCTTTTTTATACAAATACAGCAGAGCCTTGACTTACGAGTTTAATCAGATATTTTTTTTCCAAATGTTTTTCATAGGTAAATGCAGTGGAGTTACCTGCACATCGCTGATACAGGTAATTTTATTGTCTATATGATTTTATATGACCCAATCGTTCACATAAAGTCAATTAGGTATTTATTCTTAGCAGAAAAAGAACCCTTACTGCAAAATCTCAACTCATAAATTTGGTAAGTCAGCAAATTGCTCGAGGATACAACGAACATGACCGCAAAGCCCCTGTTTAAAACACAAGGCACAGTCAGAGTTTCATGAAATAAATTCATAAATACCAACCTTAGCCCGACGAATTGCTAACGCACACACTCATAACAATATTGACAGGAGCAAATGCTAGTAAAAAGCAACGTTTAACTTGATTGTCTAGAACTAGAGTACGGTAATTAAAAACAGCGCCACAATGAATTCTGGGTTCCCATAATGCTTTTTGCTGACGACATTGCCAGGACCAGCAGTGTCAGGAACATTGCCCTTGCTTAAGGCGGGAAATCGCCTGCTTACACTAATTCCACATTGGCTGTCGATAACATCACTTCAGTAGAGCACACCCACCTTTATTAGGCATTTGCTTGTGTAGAGTGTGTGGATGGTGACCTCAAGTGGACAAATAAAATATCTGCACCTCACAAATTGGCATTCAATTGCACATATGAAATTTATATATTTATATAATAATATAATAAATAATTGGACACAACTTTGTGGCTTTAATTTACTACTTCACTAATTACTACTTTAATTTGTTTCACAGTCATAATGGCCCTCTGAGGGAAACTACAATGTGGCCGTAACAACAATGTTTGACACCAATCTAAATGATCCATGAGTGTGAATATGCGCATGAATCCTCGTTTGTCTATCTGTGTCCCGCGGTTGGCTGACAACCAGTGCAGTGTGTATCCCGCCTCTCCTCTGTGTGGATCCTCTAACAAGCACAATGAATGCAAGTTTAAGTCCTGTCAACGGCATCAAGTGATGCAAAACTCAAACTGCTGCTACCAAAAACATCATAACAGTGTTTGGAATAAAGGTCATAGTGATGAATATTTGATTTATTCATCCCTTGCATTACTTAATGTGAGTGTGATTGGTGGTTTTGTATATGTGCCCTGCTGGTTGTGTAACCTACTTATTTTCCATCCATCCATTCTCATCTTGTTTAGGCACGTGCTGCATTTAAAACAACGTAACAGATACTCATAATAACATCCACCGTTGCAAAGATAATCTAATAAGAACTCTGTGTCTAACATCCATAGGCCTCACATCCGTCTCTTGTAATGCAATTAATTTCAACGTTCATAACTCACGGAACATGACAGTTCCAAAGGGGAATGATTCCAACAAGTCCATTTACTGTAGCAAAGACTAGAGGCCACAGGTTAAACATTCACAGAGGCTCCGTGTCATGTCATTTAATGTTCTGAAATATGACTGCACCGCTTTAGTTCGATGGCAGCGAAACACAGAGGGGAAAAAATAAAAAATTCAAAGCCGGTCATAAGGTGTCAGCGTCACGGCAGGACTAATAAAAGCGTCGCTAGTTGAAGGTTTGGGAAGCAAGTGCATACTTTACGGTCTGCAGAGGCTCCTATAAATCTCCTCCAATTCTAGGCGACGGTTTCCTCTTATTGCCATTCCTCTTAAAGATTGGCCCCGTTTGGGAATTTCCATTTTTATTAAACCTGGCAAACGTGTTAATAAAGAGGCCAAAGTGATGGGACAACAGAGGCGAGATGCTGGTGGGTGTGGGGGGGGTTGATGGGAGAAAAAGAAATCTCTGGCAGAGATTTATGAAAAGTTTTTTTCCACAGATTCTTTTTCACATATTGTAATTTAAAATTACAAAATTTCCAGATAGGAAATCATAAAGACTTAAATAATCAATTCCTGGGTCAAACTGTCATTATCATAATCCCTTAATTAGTACAGGCAATGGTTTGGGTAGAGTTCGTGGTTTGGGTTGTGCGGCTTTCGAGGCATATTATTCCCGAAAACCTTCCTAACATTTTCAGTTGTTCAGCCTCGGGGGCGTTTAACTTGACAGGTTACTCTTTATCTCAATCTGAGAGGAGTGCAAAAGGTCTATACAACTCATTAAAACCGGAAATCATTGGGTGATTATGGTCTGTTTAACCTGACACCGTGAATCACTGCAGCGCTGTCGGGTACATTTAATAGGAAATGCTTTTAGGAAAATTTGGTGGGGGTTCCAGATGCCATCTTGCAGAATATCGTCAGCCCAAATAGGTCACAAGTTCCAGACAGCCAACTTCTATGCGCCCTGATTAAACACCCGACTGCCACTTCATCGAGATGACGTCATACGTCTCCTTGTTCTCCCTCTGCAATTCAACTTGAGCCCAAACGAGACCACTGACCAATGAACATGCAAATGTTTATTGGCATATCAATTTCGCTCGCAGCCTTTCTCGGCACCCTTTATTCATCTTTTAATTACAAAGACTAATTAAAAGTAGCTTGTAATGAGGCCCCTTGGGGCAGGAAGTGCGCCATGTCACTTTGCATCATTAACAGAGAGTACACTGAAAGAATGGATCTGAAAGTTGTAAATTAGATATTTCCCTTCAGTCATTTGCAGAGCTAATAAGAAGGCGTTCCTGCGGAAGGCGGCGGCGGCGGCAGCGGCACGCCATTTCACGCCCGATATACCGCCGCCATAATAAATGACAGCGCTTATAAAAGTCATGAAAGCAGTAAAACAGCTTGCTGTGAACGAGTCCAGTGATGAAGTGCAATGACACAATTTATGTCTTCGCTCTTGTTCCAAACCCAAAAACTTTTATATGAGTAAAAGTTACTCGTGCAACCAGTCAAAGCAATGGTGTGCATATGGAAATTAAACAAAGCAAAAAATGTCTCACGCAGAACACAAGGAAGTAGCAGAGCACCGTGACAAATAAAATCAACACCTCATGAGGTTTTTATTGTCTTTAATATGAGTAAAATGAAACTATGTATATATGTTTTTAACGATGCACCGATTTAAAAAATAATTACTAACATTTAAAAAGTCGGCCTCAGAGTACAAGTTGAGATCGTTTCTTACTAAATGCTAAAAATGGTAAAAACTGTGTGTTTAACATTTCAGTACATATTAAATACGTCATAAAATTGGTTAAAATCAACAAAAAATAATTGGCAG
This sequence comes from Phycodurus eques, assembly GCF_024500275.1. Taxonomy (NCBI): domain Eukaryota; kingdom Metazoa; phylum Chordata; class Actinopteri; order Syngnathiformes; family Syngnathidae; genus Phycodurus; species Phycodurus eques. Next base: position 26,441,829 of record NC_084531.1, read on the forward strand.
AAATGTTTCAAGTAAACAACAACAAACTTGGCATACATGCTGTTTTCAATGTCAGACAATCAGTCTCCAATAAAGCGAACATGTTTTTGCAAACATCAAAGACAATTAAGACTTCAGTGAACCAATTGTGTTTATACATAAATGGCAATTTAGTCTTCAAGAACTTCTTTAAATAATTTGTCTTCAATGAACCCGTCATGTTTTCTCCGGGCACTGCGGTTTCCTCCCACATCCCAAAAACATGCATGGTAGGTTGATTGAAGTCTCTAAATTGCCCTTTGGTGTGAATGTGTGCGCGGAGGGTTGTTTGTTTCTATGTGCCCTGCGATTGGCTGGTGACCAGTTCAGGGTGTGCCCCGCCTCTCGCCCCAAGATAGTTGGGATAGGCTCCAGCACGCCCGCGACCCTTGTGAGGATAAAACACTACGGACAATGGATGGATGGATGGATGGATGGATGAACCCGTCATACGTTTTTCAAACATCATCGACTAAGGAACCTAGTGTTGTATGCAAACATCTTGATAATTTAGTTTTCAATTAATATGCATGTTTTTGTAAACAGCAAAGGCCAGTCAGTCTTCAAGTAGTTATATGGTTTTTGTTTTGTTTTTGTGACTGTGGGCCTTGAAAAAGAAATTTCAGCCATCTGTATGTTCCACACAAATTGTGGATTGACAGTAAAAGCATATCAGACCGTACCGTAACCATTTAGTCCTCAACAAATTAAAGACAATTTAGAGAATCTTGGACGCTGGTGTAACGATACTGGATTGTAAAAGAACACAATACGAGACATGCAAACATCAATATTTACATTTTTTAGTGTAAATTTAAACCTAAAAGCACCGTTATAGAAAGTAACAAAATTCCTGTATTTTGTACCTATTGGTCAAAAATACAAATATCGATGATGGCTTTCAGGCTACAAATATCATCTGTGTCCCAAATTTGAAAAGTCCTGTAAATAGCAAACACCTTTGCTTTCTCACTTGCTTGCTCCTTGGCCACGTTGCATGTTTTTATCAGGCTTCCATGGGACAAAAGTGTGGGGGGGGCGAATGCATCACACAGTGGAATCGTACTGAGATCATTTCGTCTCAGGTGGTTCAGTTCAAAATAGTGGCCGCGTTTGTGTTGTTCTTGCCAAGTGATAAGGCACAGTTGTCTGATAAGACCGCAGGAAGTCACGGTCAACGCTGCAAGCAACACTCCAGGGATGTGACGCTATGTAAGCAACCGTCATTGATGACTACAGTATTTAGTTTGCTGCTTGCACTCGTGACTTTGAGTTTTCTTTTTCGACCTAATCACGCGGAACCGAAAGGTATGAAATTCCCCGCTGCGCTGTTCTCCAATTACCGCCAGCCATGTTTAACCGTGAATCAGGCCTGACTCGCACAGCATGGCCTCTCGCCTGCAGCTCTTCTGGAAAGGGGGCTGTGACTCAACTTGGCAAAAGGAGTAGGGGGGGGGGGGGTACCGTCACTCTCATGCTCCATTAGGCCCCATGTCGCCGGCGGATGAAGAAAAATGTCTTCGGTTCAAGGGCGGTGCCGCACAGACGTCTAACTGGCGACCGATCGTCCTTTGTGCGATGACCTCATGACGACGGGAGCCCGCTTGTGGCTCAATCAGCGGAGAGAAGTGCGCTTATAATCACAGCGCGGGAGGAAGTGCGCCTCACAAAGCAGATACAAGAAAACGCACGTGGCGAAGGCTTGCCATAACCTCAGCTAATAACCAAAGCAACAGTAGCTCCTCCCCAACAAACAAAGATCTTCGTCTTTAAGTCAAATTTCAACATTTCAACATACTTCTTTAACACCAATTAATGCTTTTCCATTAGCCAGACAGACTTTCCCATTTGAAGATTATTTGTTGACAGGTGTGGGGTGGAGATGCAGATGGACTTTCCCCAAATTATTTCCTGACGAGAGGCAGGGAGGCGCAGAGCGTCTTTGACGTTCGGAAATTATTTGTCAAGGTTGGCGTCGGGCGGAGGAACTTTCCAGATGTTCCAATTTGCCCCCCCCCACTCCGACACCCCTGACTGGGACCTTTGCAATTCAGGGTTGGAAATAGGAAAAATGTAGTTCAACAGTACTCATTTTCAGAGTTCTTGCTTGTGAGTTTTCCGACCTGATCTGGAATCCAGCGGGAACATCGAGCCAATGCAGCAAAACTGCCAGTGTGACAAGGATGCGAATGATGGCGGCAGGAGCGGGGGTGACGAGAGCAACACAGAGCAGGTGGATGTGGAGTGAATTCCTGAGGGAAATCATGGAATGGGCCGAGTCAGACCTGCTCTAAATGGGACGTATCACGGCACAAGCGATCACTTGACTGCCGCAGTATCGATTGCCGATGTCAGGTGTCTCCTTCTCTTTCTCAAGCAGCGCCGCATTCGTCTCTGCTCCCCTATTGAACTCCTTCTCGGTACAACGGGGAGTTGAACGTCTTGAGCTTGAAGACCAGACTATTCAAGCGACTATTGCCTCAGTGCTGCAGTCGAGACATGAGTGCAGAGAGCTCACCAGGGTGTTTATTGAATGCCTGACCCCGTCCTGTGCTCATTAAATTGATTCATGGATTCAATAAGTGGGGCGCAGGCAGCAGGTGAGCATGTCGGGGGTGCACGGCGAAGCTCGGCACAATCCATCACTCTGATCAAGTATCTTAGGTGGCTTCACCGCGCAGATGTTGCTGGCACAGCAGTTGTGGAGTGGAATTGACTGTTGACGTCTGTGTGTTCGATTTGCTTTTCCTTGTGTCTAACAAACCTCAAATAAAGTTTCTTTTCATTTTAGAATAGAATAATTCGTTGCTGTTCGCCAAGGTGGAAAATTGTCTTTGGCTCACCAACAAAGAAGACGACACTAAAATACAGATGTTGACGTATATTATTACATTATTAGCGAATAGCTGGGAAAGGTTGCACAGGGAAAAATAATAATGAAAAGGTGAATTTGTGAATAGCGTTCCGTGACTCTGCGAGGGATTACTGTATTGTGTCGAACAAACTTAAAATGCAGTTTCTTAAAGCCACATTAAGAATGAATCAGCGTGAAAATGGCCTTTTGAAAATCATACATTCAGTACAGAAAAATAAATGATATCAGCTGTGAATAGTCTTAGGGTTAGGTTACTCTAGAATTAGTAGGAATATGGGTAGTAATAGTAAAAGTAATTGTAGTGGTAGCAGTAGTAGAGCCTTAGGTGGAGGGAATTATGAACAGTTTCAAATAGCATTCAGTGTTAGCATGAAACCTTCAGGCTTCAGATACAAAGTAAAAAATGTCAGGAAAAGCCTACTGGAACATTTGAACTTGATTTTCAGGTTAATCAGAGGCACTGTAAATGGTGGCAGGCGTGTGCTGATTCCCTTTTAACATCATTTTGAATGTGATTGGTTAAGTCTGAACTCAGCCACATCGCCAGTTACAATCTCAGTTGTTTATTTCTGCATCTCCTCTCTAGAAGATTTCAGTTCTTTTTTTAGTTGCGACGCACAGGATATAGGTCACATTAACGGTGGAAAAAAGGTATGAAATGATTTATCTCGGAGTATTTTTCTTTTTCTTGATCGCAAAACCCGGTATTTTGATCTCTTAGCGTCCGCTGTATGCATTGAGGAGAGACTAGCACCTCATCCTGAATCCCTCAATTACCTGTGTAGCACTGAGGCCAATCGAGGCTAAAGAAAGAACCTGGCGGGAAGAGACGCTACATCTCGCATCAGACGCGAGGAGCCTGATCTCAAGGCTCGGCTATGTTTTTTTTTTTTTTTTTTTTTTGGTGTTGTTGGGAGACTTTTTTTGATATTGCAACACCATCAGATTATCTCGCCTTTCTGAAGATGTGTCAGGAAAGGACAACAAACAGCCTCCAGTTTTTCTTGTCACCTTGGAAGTTGTTTGACTTATTTATTTTAGTTTAACAACCGAGGGAACCGTACCGGACTTTTTTTTTTTTTCCTGATTGAACCACCAAGAGGATGAAAACAAGTAAAGCGAATGAATATGGAGAATTGAAATGTTCAATATTTATCTATGTACAGTCAGGGCGAAAGAAAATGGTCACCCCAGGGGTAATCTTTTTGTGTTTAGCTAGCCTGGGGCTAGTTGATGGGTCCATGGATCACAAATGATATAAAGGGAAATATAATGGAGATTGTGTATTAAATTCCACCCCATTCTGAAAAGAAATTTCATCTTTTCATGAAACCATACAGAAACGGCCCATCTTCAACGCAGATTTAGCTCAGACCATCTGTCCTCCTGACATTTGTGAGGTCATGGTCATTGCTTTGCCATTTTGTCGTGCGCTGCTTATCGCGACCTCAGCCAGCCAAAACAACAAACCCGAGAACTAGAAGGCCATGACATGTTCCTGTCAGACGTAACCGCACCGGAGAGCATTTCACTTTCCATTTCTTTTGTTCTGTTTTAATGTCACGCAAATGTCACTGACCAAACACTTCATTTCCTTGAATTATTAATGCAGTGATGAAGGAGGCTGGAATTGTAATGATGGCTAACCTCAGCAAACATAATTTGTCAAGAAAATGGCGGCACCCTGCCCGCACTGAAATGTTGACTAATGCCAAATATTCTGACTTTAAGCAAACACAGTGTTCATTACCTTTTTAAATGATGATACATACGCAACAGGCACACCACAGATTTTATTGGGAAAATTGTAAATGAATACCTCAATCCAACTCAGCAATGTTTAAAGGCAGAAAAAATGTGTAAAGGCAGAATTTTCTTTTTTTTATACAGTTCTTCCCAGAATTGACATCAGCCACTTCAATCGAGCTGTCTTTTCTATGATTTAAAATCTAAGATGTAGTAGCTACGCTCTCGATGCCTTTAAAGGTCTTTGAGACTTTTTCGTGCATTCTGTTATGATAGACATGTCCACCCAATTTTGTGCTGATCGGGTGAAACTGGTGTCGGGGACTGTTGTTGTGCTGTTTCAGTTGTAACTATCCGGCCAAAAATTCCAATAATGTTTTTTTTTCTTTACAGAAAATTATCCAAAGACCACACAAACATGCAGTATTGGATAAAAGAAGCTTATCACATGGTGACTATAGTACGATACCTGCCATTAATGGCCATTACAATGAATTCAATAACATCAGTGCATGCCAATTACAGAGCCCAAGTTTAGCACTTGAATGAAATTCATGTGTGCGATTAAGACTTTACAAACCAGAGTTTTTAACCCCCGGTGTGTGTGTGCGTGTAGTTGATCTCCTGGAGTCCAGGGACACTCAATCAACGTGACGGCACTTTAAGGCACAGTGGACGACTAAACTCTCTAAAAATATATATGAAAGTCGGCGCGCTCAGATCACAGCATGACGACAGGTGCCTGTTGAAACAAACGCAGCCTCTCATACTGTGAGAGTGTGCATCATGAGTGCTGTACTCTATCTTCATTTATTTTCAATTCATTCCCCCCCCCTAATTGGAGTAATGAAAATGTTCCCCAAAAAAAAAAAAAAAAAAATCAGTTCCTGATTCCAACTCTCACCGTGGTCATAGAAGTGTAAAGTTGAATTAACAACTGCTAATAGTAACATGTAAAAACAATTGGCTGCTCAATTCTAAACCGATTGGCGAAGATGTAAGATTTTGTTCTTAGGTCCTAACCCTAACCGTGAACTCTGTTTCATAACCAGGATGACCATGACCTTAGCCAAAACCACAATCCTAACCCCTAATCCGTAATCATAGCCTGAATCATAAAGCCTAACCGTAACGATGCTAACCACAATCCTAACCATAACCATACCCATTACTAGATCCTTTAATGCCTGCTAAACTGATTTAATTCTTGCACAATATGTTGATGTCTCCCGGGTGTTTTTGTAATATGCAGGCGCATTTATTTTTGGAATAGATTTTGTAAACGTAGCGGTAGAAAAAGCACAACACCTGAACATTTGATTCTCGCAGAGCAGCAGTCTTGGACAACATGCTGATGTTTTAACAAAAAACAAACAAACAAACGAAATGCATGACTTGACATCATGCAGGAGATAAAGTCAGAATTTTTGTGTAATTTCTGCAGGGTAATTACCTCGAAAATGTTGTAATGGCTGAACTGTTGAATAAGTGTAAGAAAACTCAATTTATTTCAAATTGGAGCGTCCTTTGGAACAAAACATTTCAAAATCAATTTGTGTGACTTTCCATTTGTATCATATTTACAGTATATTATATATATATATAATATATTATATCATATTTTCAAGTGCTTATATGCTGTCAATGAAAATGACTGGTGATGTTGTTTTCCCTTTTGATCAAATATGGCAATTTTATATTCATTAAAATACAATAAATAAATAAATAATTGTCTGTCAAAGTCTGCCCTCTGACTTAGCGTCCTCATCATTCATGTCGGCGACTGTAACATGAATGTCCCGGTGACCATTATGGTTATTGATGGCGGTGGCGGGGGTCGTTATGCATGCTGGGGGCGAGTGTGTGCTCTTCTCCGTGCTCTTGAAACTCCTCTGGGCTTAAATAACTCCTGATAGGACGTGCATCTCCACCTGAACAATGAATTAGCATGTGTATTACGGTCAGTGCGCCATACACCTGAAAGCTGATTTAATGCCTCACTGTGATGGGGTTGAGCTCCAGAGAGCTACGAATACAATGAAAATATGAACAGAATGAATCGCAGTTTGCTATTGAGGAATTCACCGATTCTCGTTTTTTTCCCCCCTCTAATTAGAATCAGAATCATCTTTATTTTGCCAAGTATGCCAAAAAAAAAAAAAAACACAAGGAATTTGTCTCCTGTAGTTGGAGCTGCTCTAGTACGACAACAAACAGTCACAGCGATTGACAATCGATATTTTTGCGCCGACATACACGCCATCGTTCTTGCATTTCTCGGTGTAGTTTTCGAAATCAAATCATCTGTAAGGGGGGGGGGGGGGAGGTCGGAGGGCGCGGTGGCCCCCAGGATCCACCTGGAGGGGCGCATCCAAACGGGTTTGGGTGTGAATCCAAACCCACAAACCCAAATTTTGCTCAAGAAAAACATTTTAAAAACATTTTTAAAAAACATTTCCATCAGCACTGAACTCTTGTCTCAAGCCACCAACTTATAGTTACAATTTACAGTATATTTACAGTTTCCACTACTAATATAGGCAATTATAAACATTCTTTTGGGGTGGCATCAATTACTTGCGGGTTCTGGGGGTGCCTGTGCCAGTGGGGATGTTCTCTATTTAATTTTTGCAAAACTGCATCCGTGTCACACTCCAGAGAGGCGCACTTATCGTGCCCCCAAGCAAACATCTGTCAAGAACGGAGATTAGTTATCGACTCGGTTACACAATTTCACATCTGCGCATCGTGTGCTGCGTTATACTGTAAGTCATGTCATGAAATTACAATAAAACATCATAAAAAAAAACAGGAAGCACATTAAGCTTGTGTCGGGAAAAGAAAAAAAAGCATTGGGGCATTTTAGGTCATTCTCTGGAAGGAATTTCTTCTTTTCATTGACATCAACACATCAATTGTGTGCTATACTTATGACTGATTCATATATTGTAGATACACTCGCTTACATACTCACTTGTCAATGAGGTATATTTTCTATGAACAGTGGATGAAAGGTTGTTTTCAGCAAAAATGTCAGCCACAAGCAGTGTCAGCATACATTTAATCAAAGAAACAGCAACACACGCCTGATGAAAGAAAAGCATGCTGAGAAGTTGTTCTAGTTTCACCAGACTGTCAAACTGCCATTCAGTCTTTGGCAAATACAACATGCGGATCATTTGTAACGACCATGAAATGTCAGAGAGAAAGGCTGCGTAGCTTGTATCACGGATTGCCAAACTGTGTATTACACACCCACACTTAAACTTTTTTTCCCTAAAAAAAATGTATTTTTAACTCAAAAGCAGAAAGTGAAAAAAACAACAAGTTGTTGACGCTAATGTCAAACAGACGCCTGAAATAAATGTCACTTTTGCATTTTTGGTCCTTTTTTCACATTTTGATCATACGTAACATAATGCCTTTATTTACAGTGGCCGAGAATATGAACATTATTTCACCAGTGAAAAAAACATCTGAAACACTTTTACAAATGCCAGAACAAATTGAAAGGAAATTTGAAAACTTACTAAAAAGTAAACACAAATTTGTAAATATGTCCCCGACAGAGTACCCAGAGAGGAACTGTGGTACTTCATGTGAAAGTCTGGAGTGGCAGAGAAGTATGTTAGAATAATACAGGACATGTACGAGGGCAGCAGAACAGTGGTGAGGTGTGACAGAGGAATTTAAGGTGGAGGTGGGACTGCATCAGGGATCAACCGTGAGCCCCTTCCTGTTTGCAGTGGGGATGGATAGGCTGACAGATGAGGTTAGACTGGAATCCCCGTGGACCATGATGTTTGCAGATGACATTGTGATCTGCAGTGAAAGCAGGCAGCCGGTGGAGGAACAGTTAGAAAGATGGAGGCCTGCACTGGAAAGGAGAGGAATGAAGATTAGCCGAAGTAAGACAGAATGTGGACCAGCTCGCTCAGAATGTGGACCAGCTCGCTCCAGTCGTCACACAGATCTTCAATAGATCTCTGGAACTGTGCAAAGTACCATCCTGTTTCCAACGCTCCACCATCATCCCAGTCCCCAAGAAACCTACAATCTCGGGTCTAAATGACTACAGGCCTGTCGCCTTGACATCTGTGGTCATGAAGTTCTTTGAACGTCTTGTACTGGACCACCTCAAGAGCGTCACAGGTCCCCTCCTCGACCCCCCGCAGTTTGCCTACCGAGCAAACAGGTCTGCGGATGATGCAGTCAACATGGGACTGCACTTCATCCGAGAACACCTCGACAGCGCAGGGACCTACGGGAGGATCGTGTTCGTGGACTTTAGCTCAGCATTCAACACCATCATCCCTGAACTCCTCTCAGTCTCTCAGGACCTGAAATGGGTGATCAACATCAACTCTGTCCTCAAAAAGGCCCAGCAGATGATGTACTTCCTGCGGCTTCTGAGGAAGCACGGCCTGCTACAGGAGCTGTTGTTCTACAGTTCTACACAGCGGTCCTGTGTTCTTCCATCACAGTCTGGTTTGGTGCTGCTACAAAAAAGGACAAACTCCGACTGCAACGGACAATAAAAACTGCTGAAAAGATTGTCGGTACCCCCTACCTACCCTTGAGGACTTGCACACTGCCAGAACTAAGACAAGAGTGTGAAAAATCCTCTTGGACCCTCCACATCCTGGTCACCAGATCTTCCAGCTCCTTCCCTCAGGTAGGTGTTACCGATCAATGCAAACTATAACTAGCAGACATTCCAACATCTTCTTCCCTCTTGCAATCAACGTCTTAAACAGCTAACCTACAATTCCATTGCAACATGCTCCCAATTTTTTTGTCTTGAGTTTGTTGTCACATTTCTGTCGGGCCAATTACTCGTGCACTCACTGTAGTAGCCCCGCCACGCTGCACTATTTGCATATCTGTTGTTGACCAATACTGGCCACTCATGCCAGAGTAGCATCTGCCCCATTTGTACACTGACTGAGCAGTATGTGCAACATTTACACAATCAACATTGTCCCAGATTATCGCGCTACTAGTCACTTTAAACTGCATACACTCCTTAAAGTCTCGGCGCCCTTTGCACAATGGTCATTGCACCGGGCTATTCCTATATTAGTCATTCAAACTCCTCTAAGTGCTAGAGGAGTCTAACACTAACCCTCTAAATAAATAAATAAATAAAAGAAAATAAAAATTTTACCTGCATTACCAGATAACTAGCAACCCTTTATTGCTCAGTGACTGTTCTTCCCAATGTCTTTATGTCTCAAAAGTGTTCTCTGTCAATTGACTGTCTGTTGTCATACTAGAGCGGCTCCAACTACCAGAGACAAATTCCTTGTGTGTTTTTGAACATACTTGGCAAAATAAAGATGATTCTGAATATATGTGCATGAATGAGATGGGTTGTGGGGGAAGAGTGAGGCTACAGGGAGAAGAGATGGGTGGAGGACTTTAAATACTTGGGATCCACTGTCCAGAGCAATGGTGAGTGTGGTCAGGAAGTGAAGAAACGGGTCCAAGCAGGTTGGAACAGGTGGAGGAAGGTGTCAGGTGTGTTATGTGACAGAAGAGTCTCTGCTAGGATGAAGAGCAAAGTTTATAAAAACAGTGGTGAGGCCAGCCATGATGTACGGATTAGAGACAGTGGCACTGAAGAGACGACAGGAAGCAGAGCTGGAGGTGGCGGAAATGAAGATGTTGAGGTTCGCTCTCAGAGTGACCAGGTTGGATAAAATAAGAAATTAGCTCATCAGAGGGACAGCCGAGGTTCAATGTTTTGGAGACAAAGTTAGAGAGAGCTGACTTCGATGGTTTGGACACGCCCAGAAGAGAAATAGTGAGTATATTGGTAGAACAATGATGAGGATGGAGCTGCCAGGCAAGAGAGCGAGAGGAAGATCAAAGAGAAGGTTGATGGATGTCGTGAGGGAAGACATGAGGGCAGTTGGTGTTCGAGAGGAGGATGCAGGAGATAGGCTTACGTGGAAAAGGATGACGCGCTGTGGCGACCCCTAGCGGGACAAGTCGAAAGGTAAAGCAGAAGTACATTTTTATAATTTTTTTCTTTTTTTTTTCTCTTTTCCCAAATGTAAATTTGTATTAAAAGTGTTTCATACTTTGCAAATTTCTACAATTTTGTAGATATTTTCTGGATTTTTATTTTCTGGATGTTTATTTTATATTTCTCTGCCATTGTATTTATTGGCTATAAACAAGCATTGTTTTGACATTTGGGAAAAAAATATATAAAAATTATATTCACAAAACTGAAAAATCTGTATTTCCGGTTTCCGTATTACGAAAACATGTTTCTTGGTTAAATGAAGACTCTAAATTGTCCCTAGGTGTGAATGCTGTTGTTTGGCTGTTGTAATTGTAATTTTGTTTTACGGAATTCTTAGAATGTACAATTTTGTACATTTGTAAAAAAAATGTAAATTCCTTCACCCATTTTGTTAAAAAATATTTATAGTTTGTCCAATATGGATACATATTTTTGTACAAACCCTTATACATTTGGAAAAACTGTAAACATTTTTGTAACAATAACCCTACCACTTTTGTACAAAATAAATAAATCAATCAGTCAATCAATCAAACTTTATTTGTAAGCGCTTTACATACAAAAAAACAAAAAGAACATAACCCAAAGCGCTTTAGAAGAAAAAAAACCCCCGTCTGCCCAAAAAGACGTTTTTGGAAACTAGAAAAAAAAAAATGCAAATTGTCTCTTCGCAGAAATAAATCCCATTCATCACCTGTTTTAAATTTTATTTCCTATTGGGGCGATCTATTGAAGGGATTGATTTTGAGGGGGAAATTTTCATATAAACCCTTGGGGTTTTCACCTCTTCTGCAAGTGTTTGCCTTGCATCACTAAATTATTCTTGTTTATCGTTGTGGATATCAATAAATAAAAAAATCTAAACGGTCCAGCATTGCTATTTGCTTCAGTCTGTCCCAGCCTGGTGGCGTCTACATTTGTCAAAGTCTTTTAAAAGCGAAGAATAGAAAGATCAGAACAGGTGTTTATTCATGCGTATTTTGTGGATGCATGCTGATGGACAAACGAGTGCACATTCAGAGAATCATGTGCGCTCGTGGGAGCACGTTACCATGGGGACAAACAGTCGGTACGAGGTATTAAGCATCCTCACGGTTGATTAGCACGTAGGGAATGTCGGGTGCATCACATCTCTGGCTTTCGTTACACCAGAAAATTTTACAGCGCATTCGACACGCATCCTCTACTTTGCGGGGATCCAACTAGCTACCCTCCATCGAAGGAGAGTACAGAATGTGTTCATTTCAGAGAGAAAGCAACACCCACACAATCGTGGCCAAAGCTCCAAATTCCGACATCAGACAGGCGATGTGGAATATGCAGAGCCTCCAAGGCCCAATTTATTGGCAATGTGAACATGCTATAGTGCCTCGTTTTCCATTCTGTGAATCAATAGGGGGCAGCGTGTCTCCAGAATGTTGAGTGCCAAGTGTGAAACGCTAACTTCCTTATATTCAGCCTGCGGGGTCTGTTACAATGCTGCATGTTCTCTGTGAAATGTGTCAAACTTTGGGAAGACAAGGGAAAAAGTGCAGCCACTCAAGACTCTCATGCTCTGTAAGTTTTGCCAATTGTGACCGAAAAAAATTTCACTTTTTCTAAATAGTCCACAGGTGTGAATGCTGATACCGTGCAATTGACTGGCGAACAGACCAGGGTCAGGTGGAAATTATGGAAAAGTCTGGAATTTGTATACAGTGGTGCTTTGAGTTATAAGTGACCCATCGTACAAGTTTTTCAAGATAACCACTATCATTCTGCTGATTTTTTACTGACTTCGCTAAAGCTTTAATTTACGAAAGTCCACTTAGCTTAATGCCGGCAAACAATGCAAAACGCCATAGATGGGCGAACGAATAGCATCTCTGTTGCGATTTTATAACACTTTTTGCAACCGATATTTGAACACAAACGGTGCATCAAGATGTAGACAAACAATATAACAGTACTCACAGGCATATATTATTTATACTCTACGAAAGACAACTAATATTACTGAAGCTTACTGAGTCACTTCCAGTAGTTGTGAAACTCGTCTTCATTTGTGCTGCATTATACTGTCTGCTGGCCTCGTAATATATATATATATATATAATAAGTAACATCATAAATCAGGATGCACAAATTAATTATTATAATTCTTTTGTTCCATTTTTTATTCCATGGATATTGTGCAATGTCACCCATATGAAAAACTGCACTGGCTGTTTATGTGCAGTTTAAAATAAATGCCATGCATTAAACTTATCCAGGTTTGGTCTTCATTTATATGCACAGCACAAACTAGTTCATTACAGGCCATTTGTAACCTCGAAATGTTGCATTTCGCCTGTACCAACGTAATATGAGCAACAAACAATACCGGCAGTTGAGCTCCCCGTCACGCCACGGACTGTTATCGTTACCTTTCAAATAGATATCAACACAGTTATTCTTCTGCACCACCTCCGTCTTTGTGACATCAGTCTTTGTGTATCACACAGGAGAGGAGTGATGTCAAGGTCTCGCTAATGTCCAACTTGAATCGGTGTACAGACTGCAGACGCATAAAAATGGCAATTCAAACCACTACTAGCATCACACAAACATTTCAGATTTGATGTGATTTTTCCTGGATATGACAATAATAAAATAAATTAAAAAAAAAATATATATATATATATATATATATATATATGACTCGGGGGCATATGAACAAAGTCACTGAACCAAAGAGTTAGGACACTGTTTTAGTTTTAAATCCCAACTCTCACTGTACTGACTTAATTGTAAACGCTAACAAGCTCACACTATATGGAGCAGCTGGGAGACAAGACTTGACTGCTCACGCTTTACATTTACATTCGGTAGCTGTCAGTAGCGCTTTTTCAATACTTGCCGTCTGTCGAAACAAACCAAGAAATGCGAAAACTCAAAGAAAGAGGCACAGGCACATATGGACACTCAACTCCCTTTTTTAACATGATTTTGGCCAACTGGTTTGTGAAGGCGGCACGGTGCATTTATAGTGCTTTTAATGCCTATTTCCGATTTTTTTGACGTTCCATTTACATGTTTCATTTCAAGTGGGATCCATCTGATGTGGTTGTGTTTACGACACCCAAATTACTAACACAGAGTGAATTAATAATACAGAGATAATCCCCTTCTCAAATTCTTATTTTTCTTTTTGCATAGTTTCCCCACTTTAATGTTTAAGATCATCAAACAAATAAAACAATCAGATCAATCTCATCAATCAATCAAAGTAAACATAAAATGAAGCTTCTAAATGGTGATTTTATATATGAATGAAAAAAGACTATGAAAATATGAATGTTTGCATTTCTGTAAATATATTTTAGTCCACCCTTCCTTACAGAGTTGTTTTAATTCAACACTGGAGGTTTTTCGACCATGAACGTGCCACACCATTTCGATCAGATTCATGTCCGAACTTTGACTAGGCCATTCAAAACCTTAATTTTGTTATTTTTTAAAGACATTCAAGACTTTTTTAAAAGTGTTTTGGATCAAAGTTCTGCTGCAGAACTAAAGGGCGCTTTAGCTTGAGGTCACAAAGCTGATGGCCAAACATTTTTTCTTCAGGATTTTCTGTTAAAGAGCAGAATTCATGATTCCATCAATCACACCAAGTTGTCAAGGTCCTGAAGGAACAAAGCAGCCCCAGACCATCAAACTACCACCACCATGTTTGACTGTTGGTGTGATGTTCTTTTTTTCTGAAATACTGCGTTACATTTACGGCAGATGTAACAAGACACACCTTCCAAAAAGTTCAACTTTAGTCTCGTCATTCGAAAGAATAGTCTCCCAAAACTCTTGGGAACCATTCAGATTTTTTTTTTTTGCAAAAGTAAGATGCGTATGTTCTTTTTGGTCATCAGTAGTTTTTGCCTTAGAACTCTGTCCTGGGTGCCATTTTTGCCAAATCTCTTCCTCATTGTTGAGTCATGAACACTGTGGCAAGGGAGGCCTGCAGTTCTTTAGATGTTGTCGTAGGTTCCTTTGTGACCTGGATGAGTCGTCACTGTGTTCTTGGGGTAATTTGTGCTATTAATTTATTTGAGAGGATCTTGGCTCCATGCATTGACTGCATGGGTGCATTTCACCATTTTAGTGACAGAGACATTCAGCACTTTGCTTCTTCAGCCACAGATACATAAGAAATTATACATATTTAACCGGCTGGATCTGGTTTCACACTTTAAAACATGTTGTGAAACCTCATGTGATATGGCATTTTTGATTGGCAGATATACCTGAGATATTGCGACAACTTTCACCTGCAAATCAGATTTCGAATTTCAGCAAAACTAGAGGCCAACGGTCAGCTACAGTTCAGTGACATTCGGCCGCATCGCTCGGTGTGCTAAATAGGGAAGTAGTACTGTACAGTAATTGGAGTCAAATAAGTATGGTAAAATGATGCAGGGCGGCACGGTGACCGACTGGTTAGAGCGTCAGCTTCACAGTTCTGAGGACCCGGGTTCAATCCCCGGCCCCGCCTGTGTGGAGTTTGCGTGTTCTCCCCGTGCCTGCGTGGGTTTTCTCCGGGCACTCCGGTTTCCTCTCACATCCCAAAAACATGCATTAATTGGAGACTCTAAATTGCCCGTAGGCATGAATGTGAGTGAAAATGGTTGTTTGTGTGTATGTTCCCTGCGATTGGCTGGCAACCAGTTCAGGGTGTACCCCGCCTCCAGCCCGATGACAGTTGGGATAGGCTCCAGCACGCCCGCGACCCGAGTGAGGAGAAGCGGCTCAGAAAATGGATGGATGGAAAATGATGCAGCTTGATTGAGGGACAAAGATCTTTTTAAGTTAGGGAGGAGCTAAGTTTAGCCTGGCTTGTTCGTGGAAGTTACGGAGAGTCTTCGCCACGCATTCATTTCCATACAATATGCACTTTTTAGGGTAAAGTTGCAAGATAAGTTTGAAATGATGTTGAAAGTGTTTTGGGACCATATTTTGTGGTATATTTACAGTTGAAGCTTCTCAAGGAGACGCCACGACTAAATCACTATTACCATGCGGCGTTCCGTAGAATGATCCAGCTGGTCCGCGCCTCTCTCGTTTGGTGCCTACGGAACACCTGGATGAGACAGATTGACGGGTATTGTCAGGGCAGCAGGGCAGACCACATGTCAACCTGGGCAGTCAACGGGGTGCATCCCCAGGCGTTTAGGCACATGATTTATTGTTCTCAACTTGAATGTCAGTCCGAGAGTATTAGCACAGATGTTAACAGCTATTTTGAAGTACTTTCAACTCATAAAATGCTTATTTTTCGGTCGTATTTGCACACGTGCACGGCAAACATTTGCTCTCCGCCAGACGTGTGATTGTTTCCGAGGAGTGGCAAATTTATCCACCCCCTGCCAACGAAGCCTGGGCCCCATTTTCTTGTTCAGTGGAGTGGAAGTGGGTGGTTCAGCTCTGTTTGCTAGTGTGCTACCAAAAGAGATCTAATGAAAACACAATTACAACAGCGGCTTGGGATCTGTTGTGCATAAAATTGATCGACAATCGGAAAGGCGGCTTTAGAGAGGCACAACTCTGTAAATCTGAGAATACAATCGCTTTGGGTTAGAGAAGAGAAAGCAGAGTTCCACCAACTTCATCCTTCGGAGTTGCGGGTTCTTATGCTGGATATTTGCACGCCCCTGGGGGTATTAGATGCACAGAGCCAGTCGGGTCCAAACAACGCACAGAAGATAGCTGGATTTCTTGGCTCAATGCCGCATTTCTAACCATTGTTAGATCTCATGTCCTTTTTTTAGAACAACTTATGCATGGCCGCTTCCTCACACTTTGTGTTGCGGCAGCTTAGAAAGCCCCCTGCAATCGAAGGTTTTGATGTATGGCAGCGTTTGGAAGTGGCCCACTGATACATTTATTGATTGCTCTGAACCACAAATACTCCCTCTGCAGTTGTGCGTTCCCTTTCCCTTCGCTCCGCGGGTGACAAATAGCAATGAAACACTTTTAACAGTCCAATCAAAAGTTGTTTTCTGTCAGTGAGTATTCTTTTTTTTCAAGATGTGAGCTGATAGATTAAATTTGGCTTTTGTGTGCTTATCCTTTATATATCTGTTCACTTGTTTGACGTCTGGATTGTGTTTCTTGTCAAAAGCCTTTTTTGGTTTGTGAACCATGCTTTTACACTACTGCGCAATGTTTCTCAACCTTTATTGATCGAAGGCACATATTTTACACTGAAAAAATATCACTGCACATCACCAAACAAAAATGTCACAAGATGTAAACTGTATATACTGAAATAAGGATCTGGGCCGGTTTAGTTGAACCCTAAACTATTATTCGGTTGTGTGAACGACAACTGGTGGATACACAGATTAATTGTATCTTCTGCCATCTAGTAGAAGAACATTTAATTGTTCTGCTTGTTGCTGTCCTAGATCGATTAACAAAGATACATTATTTGTAGTAAATAAATAATTTGGGTCAATTAAGTGAAACTGCATAATTTCCGCGACACGGTGGGTAATCGGTGAGCACATTTGCGTCGCTGTTGTGTTGTGTGCTGTGTCGGCAAAGCACTACTTTTGTCAAAATGAACCTTCTCAACTCACTTCAACATAGTTCCTTGGCACCAAGATGGCGGCAAAAGTGCTACGTTTATTGCTTTAGCCTTATTTATGGGTTTTTTTTAATTTCAAAATTAACCCAACATCCCACGCAAGCACAGGGAGCACACACACTCCACACAGGAAAGCGCAAAGTCAGAGCTGAGATTCAAACCCCGAACCTAGGAACTGGCTCTACTACCTCTGATCTTCCTGACTGTATTCCTGAAGAAATTCATTTTACCTTCCTCAACTCAGAGAGCACCTGGGTTTTAATGATGTGACACATATGATATTTAAACGTAATGGAAGCGTGGGATAATAGCATATCATTTGGAATTTGAAACCATTTTCGCACTTCGCGACTGATACAAAGACCAGGCTGAACATTTTGCATGGTCATTTTTGAATTATTAACCACAGGGCCTTCATCCGAATGCCACCGCTGTTTTTAATTTACTCGGGCCGACCAGGGGTTCGCTGCGACGCCCCTGTCAAGACGCGCAGACGAAATGCGGCGTGAGCGGCTGCATGTGAATGAGCCTGTTACCGCCGCGGTCCATCCACCGCAAATAAATTGGGGTTGACTTTGCGAGTCGCCTTGAGAGAAGGCGGCGAGTTAGAGAACACGCCGTGTAATATTCACGCCAAATAAGAGCCGACGCTCATGTAAGGTGAGCGAGGAGGGAAAACCCCTGGTCTTCTAAGACCTTTTCCATCATTTTCTCAATGCAAAACATAAGTCATGAGAATTCTGTCACATTTCAGCCTCCCTGAGGATGTATTCGAATGCGTGTATTTTACTCAATTGAAAGACAGCCTTATTTCAATATTCATCACCTGTGCTAATATTTCTCCATAGAACGTAGAGAAATCAAAGCGCAAAGCATCCTGAATGAGGTCATGAAATTTTGAGGGGACTTGTGAGCTATAGTGATGCAATCAGCTCAATTATTTAGCAATCCTAGGCCGAGGGCCCGGGCTAGTTAGCATCATGCTACTTAGTGTTGTCGTTTTATTAATCCCAAATAGTATTGAGCAGGGAAATGTTGCAATCAAATGGAATTATATATATATGACCTCTTGACACAGCAGTTCAGCAAAAAATAAAATGATTCGCACAGATCCTGAGGTGTGTAGCCTTGTATAAAATATAAAAGCTGCTTCACAGAAAACCTGTCACAAAACATGGGCATGCGAAAACCAGCTCTCATTTATTTTCTTTCTTCTCTGATTTACTCTTTGAACAGTTCATAATAGCCTCAGTGGAAATGTCAAAACTGTGGTCAGTAGCGCACTGAAACTGACATTTATTGGGTCATTCGTGTGAAGTTTACCTGTATTTAAATTTACAGTACAGTAGTTGTCAGCAGCCTAATAGTTCTGTCAGATTTTAAGATCATTTCTAGCCTGTGATGTTTACTGTAGACACTGAATTACCACATTCGTAAGTATGAAGTATGCATTAGAATCCCTATAGTTGAGTGCATTAGTTAAAGCTACAAAGTTGTTGGGTCGGTTAGCCTCTTCAAGAATACGGTAGCTTCCCCCATGTAAAGTTTTGTAAAGTGAAATCGTGATCGTGTGCTGAAGAGTGATCATGTAGACGTGCACGTGCACGTGCTGTACTTCTTTCCCATTGTTATCAAACAAGAAGATAAGGTAAGTACATCACTCAGGGATGCTCCTTTTGTGTTGTTTGAAGGTTTATAATTACCGTAAAATCGATGCTAATTTCCATTAGCCCATTCATGGTGTTTCGTTATAATGTTAGCGTTAAGCTAGCAGTCTCCAAATGGGTTCGGCTTGGTGCGCCCTCGGCAGCAACACGCCTTTGCATGCCACTGGTTGACTTGTTTTGTGTTATCGCTATGGTGCAAGGTGGTGGTTATCACAAATAACTTTCAAAACAACAGACACTAATTAGCTGACAACCAAGAACACGGCGCTAATGGAGTGGAGGTTGGGAAAAAAAACAAAAATGTATCTGACAAATGACAACACGTGGCAATATTTTACGGCCTGCAGCTCACGCCGCCAAAGTGTGACAGTCAAACGGGGAAAGAGGAGTTATGCTCGTTACTCCGAGATGAGAATAAGTGGTCAGCCGTGAGGAAGAGGAAGTCCCGCTCCTGGGACTGACGTCAGCCGTGTGTGTGCGTGTGTGTGGTGCGCGTGCGCCTAGACAGCATGAAGAATGAGGGCGGACACCTGCAGGAGGCCATAAATCAATGTCCCTTATTTTCTTTTAAAGCTTTAAAATCCCGAGCGCGTCTTCTCGTTTCGACGATGATGGCGGGACACCCGGAAACTAATGCGGCAGTATTCCCGGCGCCCCCCACCCCCCACTCTACCGACCCGCTGTTTGCAGCTCCTCCCACGAAATATTGCGGCCTCGCGGCAAAAGCAAACTCGACTAATGAGTCTTCCTCCGGGGCGAGGCGCGTACTACCTCTAAATGCATCGCTCCAACTCCATGAATGATTTATCACAGGAGGCTCCCATGAGCCAATGAATTGCGAGCATTAATCCCATACATGCAGCCTCTGTGCTGAACACAAATGCAAAGATTCATGCGGCATTGTGTGCATAAACACCCCTGGTCAAAAGGTTTTTGTGCTATAAAAAAACTAACAAAAAAAACAACAACAAAAAACAAGACCAAGATAAATCATTTAAAAACCTTTTCCACCATTAATGTGACCTCAAACTTGTACAACTCATTTGGAAGAAAAGCTAAGAAGAAATGTTTTCAATAAGGGAAGTAAACATACACAACTGAGATAATGTGGTTGCACAAGCGTGCACACCCTCATAACTTGGGTACAAGGCTGTGTTCAGAATGAAACAGTCACATTCGAACTGATTAAATGGCAGTCAGCACACACTTGCGGCATTTCAAAGTGCTTCTAATGAACCAAAAACAAACTTCAGATGTCCTAGTAGGCTTTTCCTGACCTTTTGGTAGTCACATCTTACAGCACAAGCCATGGAGATCATCCCCTTTTTAGGTGGAGGGAATTATGAAAAGTACCAAATAGTATTCAGTGTTATTGCAAAATGTACAGGCGCCTGCGAGAAAGCAAAAAAAAATGTCAGGAAAAGCCTTCTAGAACACCAGAACTTTATTGAAGGGTACTCAGAGGCTCTTTAAATGGTGACTGATGTAGGCTCACTCCCATTTACTATTTACTGTGTAGCCACTGTATTTATTAGCATTATAGATACAATAGCAGGGAGGGCAAATATTCACTATTTAAGTGGTCCCGAGCTGGAATTCAAACCATAAACTTAACTCAGCTGTGAGGCAGACGCCGGATGCCCAACTATAAAATATAAAAACATTGTGGAAATCCATTTTAGAGCGCAAATGTGTGCCAAGGCCGAACTATTGACAAAAATGAATGAAAAATAAATTGCTGTATCAGTTCAGTTTATCTTGCCAATGCACAAAGGAGCCAAGACATGCTTCACTTGGTCTGTTTGTTTGTCGACAAACTTGCTTTACACTCACACGGCCCCACAAATAAGCACAAAAAACATTCGATGTTGACTGCGTTGCTTCTTTTTTTTTTTTTTTGATAAGTCAAAATAATATTAAGCAATATCCACTGTTTTTATCCAATCCTCTCCAAAAATTATGCATACTGTCTACAAGTAAGCCTGTAATAGCTGCACAGCTTACTGGATTTAAGAGGCCAAACATTCTGACCAAAGAAATTATACACAGTGTACAGTGAGTGTGTCCAGATTGTGTAGAGTGATCGTACTTTCCCAACCTCTGCTTGTCATCAAGCGGCAGTGTGCAATGCGGGATTGAATGGCTGTGCGAAGCCCACAGAGTTGACCGAGTGCACATCGTGACAAGAATGCGCGCTTGATGGACCGACAGCCGCCGAGCGGAGATTAAATGTAACGTACATCCCGTTTCCAGAAGCTCTGACACCAACTCTGCCATTGAACCCTGCCATCAGAGGGTGGGAATTTGTCACGCTCGAAAGAAGGCTAGATTCACTCTTAAGAGCTGCGTCCGTCACTCCTTAGGTACTCTCCCTGACAACATCGGAGTCCAAATATTTGTTCGGAGATAAGTTGAGAGAGTTGTATCGGGGAAAACATCCTCGGAGGCGTTTTCGAGGGCCACCAGAGAGAGAGAGAGAGCCATCTGATGGTGTTGCTGTCAAAGTGGACACGAGTAAAGAGAAGGTCAACACAGCTTGAGGAAAACACACCCAAGGACCAAATTGTTCACGTAGGTTGTGAAGGGGGATACAAGCTGTGACAGGGCTTAACCCTTTATATATATATATATATATATATAACTCAGGGAAATAGAGTGACTGCTGCCACGTAACCTTATACAACCCCAATTCCAATGAAGTTGGGACCTTGTGTTAAACATGAATAAAAACAGAATACAATGATTTGCAAATCATGTTCAACCTATATTTAATTGAATACACTACAAAGACAAGATATTTAATGTTCAAACTGATCAACTTTATTGTTTTTAGCAAATAATCATTAACTTAGAATTTTATGGCTACAACACATTCCGAAAAAGCTGGTACGCTGTGGTGCATTTTATTTTATTTTTTAAATAATCTGTAAACCATTTATTTTTAAGGGTAGTAATTGTCAGATGATTTTGAAATGATAGTAAACTGTTTTGGGATAATAAGCTTGTCATATATTTCCATCCATCCATTTTCTGAGCCGCTTATCCTCACAAGGGTCGCGGGCGTGCTGGCGCCTATCCCAGCTATCTTCAGGCGAGAGGCGGGGTACACCCTGAACTGGTCGCCAGCCAATCGCAGGGCACATATAAACAAACAACCATTCACACCTACGCACAATTCAGAGTCTTCAATTAACCTACCATGCATGTATTTTGGGAAGAGGGAGGAAACCGGAGTGTCCGGAGAAAACCCACGCAGGCACGGGGAGAACATGCAAACTCCAACACAGGCGGGGCCGGGGATTGAACCCAGGTCCTCAGAGCTGTGAGGCCGACGCTCTAAGCAGTTATCCACCGTGCGGTATCTTTTCATTTTAAACTATTAATATAAGAAAGTATAAACAGCTCGGTCCTTATCCCACTCGAAGAGTGGCGGTTTACAGTATAATTGAACTTGAATACTGCTGTTGAGGAAAAGAACCGTGGTTATTGTTGACCATAGACGACATTTGACCCATATGGGGGATTTACCAGATCGTTTTTGGTCACAGGAAACGCACGGACCAATGTCACGTGTCATAACTCATCCCACACGACAGCAGTCAGCCAGTGAAACAGTTCCTCCAGAGCAGTTTGGCGACTAGAGCCAGTCGAGTGTGTGAAGCAGCCATGTAGTCAGGTAGAACTTCAGTGTAAACAAATAGTCAGGCTTCATTTTATACTGTTTATACATAATTATGCAAATGTAGTTCACCAAGAGAGAATGCAGCAACTTGAAATGCTTAATTGTTTTTTAAATATAAATTTAAGAAATGTTTTATTACTGGTAGTCCTTCCTGTTCTGTGTGAAAAGTAACAGTATAGTTTTATTAATTATTTTACATTATTATTATTACTATTATTTATTAAAATTTGAATTATTGTACATAATTATTGCACATAATTTTACGTCTTGAAGTATGGTTATTATAAATTAAATGTATTTTTTAATTAAATTGATTTGAAAAAAACCTTGGATTTTTCCTCGTAATTTTCCAAATATTTCCAGGCTTTAATTGTTGTTCAGTATAGGACAGTAAAGCTAGTTTAGCTTCTTATGGTGTTTGCTTTGTTCTCTCTTTTTAGAATTAAAAACTATTAAGAATGTTGTTCAGACTAGTGTTTTTGTTCTATCAACATAAGCAAGTTTTCAGACCACTAAAGAGCAAACGGCATCAAAACCGTGCAGGAATCAAAGATTCATTGCTCATGTTTAAACAATTTCTTTTTATTAACATCCTCTGCTGACTCGCATAAACAAACACATCTCGTCAACAGAAGCCCTCAATGGCCGACGAGTCAATTGTCTCATTTGCAATTTTGGTCTATTTGACTGCGAGGCATTGCCTGATTGATTCCCAGACCGGAGAAATTCATTCTGATCTACGCTCTGATTTTTAGCCGCATCTTTTTTCGGCGCCTCCACGCCCGATCCAGTCAGCTGAACGCCCTTCAAGAACAATGATTAACTGATTAATGAAGGCGAGCCGTTTGAGAAGGCAGCCCGGGCCTGTGCAAATTGAACATTGCATTCTTTTCTGAATCCCATCCCCTTCTTGCACCAACCACGCTCCTATTAAACTATACTTGTAGATTTTCGTTTGTGTGACCAGATGTTATCTGACAGCCTACCGGTGCTGCAAAGACACTGTGAGAATTTGACAGCTTTTATTACGGAAAGATAAAACACAGATACAAGCCCTTAGCAGTACATGACTCGAGTTGACATAACAGTAGATATGATTAGCATCATGCTACTGATCGCTTACAAAAACACAATCTGCTACATTTAATATATAAATATATACAAATATGCCACAAACTATGACATTACTCTTAAAAATGAACGGCTAACAGGCTAACTCTTGTAGCAGTGGGCAGTCAGAGCCAGCAAAGCCTTCTCTGCCAGTCTACAAATGGTTCACCTCCTTCGCGGGCCGTTCTGCAAACAAACATATTTCCTGCCCCAAAACAGATGCTACGACTCCCACAGTCTTTTACGACCTCTTACAACCCAAGTAATTGCACTTTTCATGCATAACCAAATACACTGCTTGGATATTTAGGCAGTATCTTCGCCTCACAGTTCTGAACTCTGGGCCCCAGGCTTCGTATGTGCAATTTGCATGTTCTCCCTGTGCTTGCCTAGATTTCTTTTTGTCCTCAAGTTGCCTCCTGCATTCCTAACACATGCATGTTAGATTCACTGAAGACTAGATATAGACTAAATTGTCTATTTGTGCGCTGTGATTGGATGATGACCTGTCTAGGATGTACCCTGCCTCTTCACTGAAGTCAGCTGGGATAGGAACCAAAATTCCTTTTGGCTGCTGCTGTTTTATAATTTCGGTGCACTGTGTCTTCTAACAATATTGTGATAATACGACTAACAAGAATCATTTTAGTCGCAATAACCGTATTACGAAATGATCACCGTCTCTTTTCCACAGCAAACTAATTAGAGCTCATCACAGGCGGCTGTAGGCGAAAAAGGCGTCTGCGACACCTGTGTCACGCTGATGAAGAGCATGTGTCCGCGGCCACCCGTGACCTTCCCTCCCTCTGCCTAAGCAGATCAATTACGCGTCGAGAACAGACGTGGTGAGAAAGGCGAGACGGTAAACCCGTGACCTTGTCACAGCGGCGAGGGTCACGCTGAATAATTCCTTCGGAGTGCCGTCAAAAGCAGAGGAGAGCTGAGAAAGGAAGAGAAACTAAATAAGCGCCGAAGGGCAAGCTCGGGAAGGCGCTCGATAAAGCCAAAGAAAGTCGCAAACATTTTAGATCAGGGGTTCACACATTTTTTGTGTCCAGGGAGCCCTTACAGGGCAGACATTTTTCCAAGGATCAATTCTTTATCCTACCACCAATTCAAACACAACTGCTATGTGTAACGATAAATTCCATAGGAATTAAAACTTTGCTAATTTACAAATGTCAGATTAATGTCACAATTATATCAAGGCTTTTAACTGGCCCAAAGCTCACGGAGGGAGGAGTAATTGATTTATTGTTTTATTGGTGCGTTAGTCTACATATGTAGTAGGTAGCCTAAGCACTTTTTTTTATTGAGAGGACATGCTCAGTTATTACAAATTATTTTACAGAGCCCATTACAGCTCGCAAACCCCCCTGCCCCTTCACCCTAATTTGAGAAACCATGCTCTAAATCTGAAGGAACTTGTTAGCATAGTTTATAGTCTAGTAAGTAGTCATTGGTAAGACCCCAACCTATTTTCGCTCTCTGCTCACCATGCATACCACCACCCACACTCTCATTCCAGCAGTTTTATTAACGCCCAGAAACGCCGCCGGCTTCTCTGGGCCCGAGTTCATCTAAGATGGACTGATGCAAAGTGGAAAAGTGTTCTGTGGTCCGACGAGTCCACATTTCAAATTGTTTTTGGAAATTGTGGACGTCGTGTCCACCGGGCCAAAGAGGAAAAGAACCCTCCGGACTGATATGGACGCAAAGTTCAAAAGCCAGCATCTGTGATGGTATGGGGCTGTGTTAGTGCCAATGGCATGGGTAAACTTACACATCTGTGAAGGCACCAGATAAATATTTTGTCTTTGTAGTGTATTCATTGTATTCTGTTTAGCGGCATGGTCTGCCTCACAGTTCTGAGGACCGGGGTTCAATCCCCAGCCCCGCCTGTGTGGAGTTTGCATGTTCTTCCCGTACCTGCTAGGATTTTCTCCGGGCATTCCGGTTTCCTCCCACATCCCAAAAACATGCATGGTACATTAATTGACAACTCTAAATTGCCCGTAGGTGTGAATGTGAGTGCAAATGGTTGTTTGTTTGTATATGCCCTGCGATTGGCTGGCGACCAGTTCAGGGTGTACCCCGCCTCCTGCCCGATGATAGCTGGGATAGGCTCCAGCACGCCCGCGACCCTAGTGAGGAGAAGTGGTTCAGAAAATGAACCACAAAAATGAATGGAAGTATGGTTGTATTCTGTTTTTATTTATGTTTAACACGACGTCCCAACTTCATTGGAATTGGGGTTGTATGATGTAATGTCATGTATTATATAACTATCACACTGTACTGTATTTGGTTCTCAATTTTCCTATCCAGATGACTAGAGGTTAGACATATGAAATGAAATAAAAGTACAAAAAATATTTCTGGAAGTAACTGTTGTTAATAGTAAAAGGTACATTTGAAGAGTAAAACTCACATTTTTTTCTCACCTCACAGTTTAACGACCGAACAAAGTAATACTCTCTTGAAAAGTGAATTTCAAGAGTCCTACTCACAATTATGCCTTTTATGTTTGAAAAAAAAAAAAAAAGACTATTCCTGTTATATTACGCCTTTTGTTGTTGTTTGTTCAGATTTTAGTATATCTGGACTGTGGGGCAGACCACTAATCGCTGGTCTCGCTTGTCACTAGTCAAACATATACATATTTGAATATTATATTAGAAAAAAAAAATACTGTATTTCAATCGTTAAGTTGCCTTACGTGACTGGACCAAACTCATAGATACTGGTGTTAATGTGGACAATATTTTTCAACTTTATAACTGCGCCATTGTCCACATAAAGATTTAGTGTTATGATTTATTGTTTAAAGAAGAAGTGAGTTCTGATTTTGTTATGGTCAGAGGCTCCATTCAAACCAGCTGCGCTTTGAAATATCAAGAGTTAGCCTTGAATGTTGAAATGAAAAAAGTAAGTTTACCCACAAGTTTGGCGTCTTATGAAATAATTCTCAGACTGCGGCCAGTCATAAATAATGAAAGATAACTGTTAATTTTTCAGTAAAAGGCCTCGAATTAAAAAAAACAACAACAACACAAAAACAGAATGGATGTGTTCAAATCGCAGACCTCAGAACTGCTAAGCAGACGTGCTAAACACTCATGCACCATGATGCCACAATGACTCATCATTTTAACGCTTAAAAGCCTTCCAGAAAATATATAATATTTTGGAAAAATAAGAATGTTAATTCTTTTAAGTCAACATTTGACAATTAAAAAAATATACATCAGTGCGAGGACATTTCACTCCGTAGCACGCCCTGGAAAACTAACTCATGTGACCAATTTCAGCAATCACCATAAAAGTCAGTGGGAATGTCTATCGTAACTGGACACACAAAAATGTTTCAAGGATCCATGCACACAATTCAAATTCCATCATTTTGGTGCTAGGGCTCACACTTTGACACACTCCAACTAAGGAATTGGATACGGGATTCAAACCTGGGATATCTGGACAGATGTACTAACCAGTTTTGACAGTTACATTGTATTGAATTCCTCATAAAGTTTATTAGACGGCTGCAAATATCGATATTGTATGCTGGTGTTTAATGAGAATGACATTATACCAGTATAATGTGATGTTGATCTTTTGTCCCACCTCTGCAAACTGCACACAGGAAGGCCTGAGCTGAGATTTGAACATGGAACTTCAGAGCCGAGGTGGAAAAAAGACTAGTATTCTCTTCCTACTGTAAGTACAAGTACAGATACTAGTGTAAAAAACAATTTGACTACTTTACCTAACAATGTGGGAAAGTATAGACTGAAATGAACTTAAGTACAAAAGTAAAAATACATTTTTATTTTCAGGTATAGCGTACCTACCATTGCTTTTCTGGCGTGAACGTGAACTCGACCACGTGCTGCCTCTGGTAAATTTCCATTCCAGATCAATCTAAAAATATGCAATTGAATTCAAGTTTCCTCGTCAATCACCAAACACGATAAACGACCCCTCACGTCCGCCGCTTAGTGTCGAAATCAGACCGCCACATTTGTTACATTCCAGCCCTCCCCGGCCATGTAAACACCGTTTGGGCCACTTTTCTCTGGAATGATTAATGTTCACTCTCAAGACTTTCACCTTCAGGTCACCCAACACGACTGCCAACCTGTGCTGAGATTACGCCTCCAACTGACCAACCGGCTGCTGTCTTTTACGGCAGCTTGCCCGCTTTCACACACTATGATCACCGACAGTATAATGACTGCCTTTTCACGCATTAAAAGCTTGCATATGAGTTTACAGCTATACTTATTAATCCGAAAGTGAGTCTCTGAGGGCACAAATCCAACTTAGAGCCATTTGAACAGCTTGGCTCTGTGTAAATTCCCCTCTCTTCGACGGTCTTATTAGCTTTCGGTTCTGCAAGATGGCCCCAAACACGAGTTTGCATATTTGAGATGGTTTTTAAAGAAAACATTATTTTTTTTTCCACAATTTAAAATAGGTCTCAGGTGTTGTAATAGCATGCTTGTGACATTCCTTTATTAAAATAGAATTAGTTAACCTATGCCCGTTCACTGTTCACTATTTATAAATTCACCTATTCAATTTCTTTTTTTTTTCTTTTTGTGGTATCTATACTAATGTGTTCTGATGAAAAACTCACAAATTACATTTTTTGTGCTCTTTCTGATACCACAAGATGCTGTCAAAGCATCTTGTGGTATCGAAATGGGTAAGTGATATAATAAGAAATGGGTAAGTGATATAATAATTTGTATCAAGGAAGCATTTTGTATGTCGGGATGAGCTAAGTTTAGCCTGGGTTGTCAGTGAAAGTTACAGAGAGTCGTTGCCGTATTTACATGTAATGCGCACTTCTGTTGCTTTTTCTAAATTAAATCATCTGTAAACCATTCCTTTTTAAGTGTAATGTGATAAGGTGAGTCTCAAAAAGGTGTTTGGTGATCATAACCTGTCATATATTTATGGTTTAAATTGTTAACATACTTTAATCTAGTTCCAAATATTTTTTTTTTACTTTTTTTTTTTTTTTTTTTTGCTTTTCGCGATATAGTGCGGTCCATAACCTACGCAAATAAATAAAATTTACTGTAACCTGTGCACCCAGCATTTCCATCGTGTCAACAATTTGCCAAGCAATCAAGTATGTACCGCTTAATGTTGTTAGCTAAAGCTAACCTATGCTTCTGACAAAGCTCTATGTAGCTCTGCTTACCTTGTACAAATTCATCAGTGGCAAATTTGAACATATTGCTTCTGGTACCCTCACCAAACACACACAATTAAAGTGAGTGCCGCTCGAGATTAGATTGCTTAGCATCATCAAGCCACCTAATTAGACAAGACATACTCAAATGCTTTGATTTTGACATGATAGTGCTTTGGCTACCGCACTAGGGGCTCTTTCGTTCTGGAACTTCACAGAGCCTAGCTGCCAGGTCATTGGTGGACAAACTCAGTATGGGGATGGTTAACATGTAAATTAGCTCCGCTGTTAATTAGTTGGGTGGAAGTGCAGCAGGGCTCGCTCACAGGTACATTTTCAGAAACAGACAAAAGACTTTACTTGTTCGCTTCGTTTCATACTTGATGGGTGTGCAGGCACTCCAGAGACCCACCTATTTGTATACAAGCCATTAAAAAGTCAAATTTCCATAATATGTCCCCTTTAAGTCTAGAAATGCAGATTACCACAAGAGGTGTCTTTTCAAGAGAGCCTCACGTATGCCCTTTAGCCTGCAAGTCAACCCGCTGTCTGATTTATGCTAATTGCTAACAGCCGTTGTGTCCTGTTTCAGAGAACACAAGCTTTTTTTCTCCCCTCTCATTTTTTCTCCCACTTAAGTCCAAGTCGAGATGAACAGATCAGCTCATTAATCTTTTAAGGTCAACATTAAGTACTCATTAGATTTACAGGCCAAAAAAAAATAATCCAATGAAAGGTTCAACCCGATTGAGCAGATTTACCTATGCTATCGTTTTAAATACAGTAGGTAAGTTTCCTGTTAATGTTTCCTTAACCAGGAAGTAAAGTGAATGAATAAAAATGAAAGGCTGTCTTTTTTATTTTATTGGCAAAATAATACAGTATGCCCATTGTCACGTCAGGTCAAGTTTATTTGTATAAATTTATTTAGTAATAATAAAAAAAATTTAAAGGAAGAAAAAATGTGGATCATTTGCATATAGTCACGTCACTTCCTGTCAAAGCAGTGTCGACACAGATCTGATCATCAGTGGGCTGACTGCTTCCAAACTTAGCCAATTTAGGACCTCTAGAGCAATATGTGAGAATTCATTCTCCACCGTGAGAAACACGTTTTCGGACCACACCACAGGGTGCTATGTGTGCAAATTGCGCACCTTGTTTGAGCAGTGAATATATATATGAGTTATCAAGCGAAGTTTGAATCATCAGAGGTTGTAAATTTCCCAGTTTCAATTAACGCAGCATAAACTAAAGATCTACCCTAAGTGTGTAGAGTTTTATTTTTTTAAGGTGATCTATCAGACATCTGCACATGTTCAAACACCTTGGAAGTTCGATTTAAAGTGCAAACTGAATACTAAGCAGCTAAACTAACCATCCGGTGAGCACGCTGATTCCAGGCGCTTGTTTATTTCCGACACATCAATCACAGTCGCCTCCCGATGTGCAGAACGGCCTTCGTGATGATCAGAGTGTTAAGGAGCATGTTTTCAGGACACGCTTTTTTGCCGAGCAGCATGTCAGCATTCCCGTGGAATTAAAGCCACTGTTAATCAATTCTAGCAGAGCTGGAGCACATCCAAGATGCAAAAAAAAAAGGGATGAGATATTTGCTGCCGTGGAGAGAAGATGATGGAAAGTGAAATGGCCTCTTGACTACAAATAGAGGCGTAATCACAGGTGATAGATCTTGAAGCAATCTGATCAGGAATTTAAATCCGCTTTTGCCTCTGACATGTGCTTCATTATACTTAAAATAATTCATTTTCCAATTAGTGATCTGCGGTGTTAATTCACTGGAACTCAATCAGGATGAAAGCTGAGATGTTAAATGTTAACGCCAAGTGACGGCACCACAGGGAAAGTCACGTCTTCTGTGTATTTATCTCAAGCGCTGTACATGTGATCAAGGGTGCTTTCAAAGTGTGGCTCCGGGTTACACAGCGCCCGTCTATGCCCCCCTGCAGGGAAAGGACGCCAACATTTGCCCAGCTGTCAGGCAGGACCACGGCAACTGGCCTCTGAATCTGCACCCTCGGTGGGTGCAGCCAGCAGTGGCGTGCACGACCCATTCGAAAAGTCTTCAATATCAGCGTGTCTTTGGGTTTGTGCTGCTGTGTAAGTCATTTTACATCATTTGGTATGAAACACTGTTTATGTCCAGAGGGGCACTTTAGCTTTCCAAAATGTCCTCAGAGGGTAAACAACAGGATAGGTTAATATACATGCTATGACCAAAGTGCTGAATATGTAGGTCACTCCCATGTCATTTTTTATTTTATTTTTTAAGTAAAAGGATCCAGCCTACTCAGTCTGCTCAAAGTAGACGTACAGAAATTCCCGCTATTCGGGTTGGATGTGGACTGAGCCCTGCTGTGAATAGCGAAAAAAGTACAACAGTTAAGTAAAAAGACTAATTGGCATGCCCCAACAAAATGTTTTTAGAATTGCTTATATTACCCTCCGGACAGGATATGGTTAAATTAGATAGTGGTGGCTTTGCACAAGATAAGCAAAACTGCATTGAGTTTTTGGGGATGCACAGATTGTTAGCTAACAGCGTTGACATCTGTTACATAGTACTTAAAAGTCCCAAAATTCACTATACACTTTCTTTTTATATTTCATTTTAGGTATCATTGGGACAGACATGAAGCCAACAGTATTTGACAGCTGATGCTTTGAAGTTTTTGTAAGCATTTTCATTCCCTTGCCCATGGGAAGGACATCAGAGCAGCATTGCAAAATTGCCGCCCGGCAAGAGGTTTTTCTGTCCCCGACTGCACTTCAGCGCCGGTTTGATGGCCATAAAGCTTCTCAAACTGGTGCTGAACTGCAGTCGGGATCAGAAAAAACAGTATATACAGTACAGAAAATATGTATTTGAAATACAACCACAATTCCAATGAAGTTGGGACGTTGTCTTAAACATAAATAAAAACAGAATACAATGATTTGAAAATCGTGTTCAACCTATATTTAATTGAATACACTACAAAGACAAGATGGTTAATGTTCAAACAGATAAACTTGATTGTTTTTAGCAAATAATCATTAACTTAGAATTTTATGGCTGCAACACGTTCCAAAAAAGCTGGGACAGGCGGCAAAAAAGATTGAGATCACGGGCATTCAATGTCGGTTTTCGGCCTTGCCGCTTACATGCAGTGATTTCTCCAGATTCTCTGAACCTTTTGATGATATTATGGACCGTAGATGATGAAATCCCTAAATGTCTTGCAATTGTACGTTGAGGAACATTGTCCTTAAACTGTTGGACTATTTTGTCACACACTTGTTCACAAGGAGGTGAACAT
This sequence comes from Phycodurus eques, assembly GCF_024500275.1. NCBI lineage: Eukaryota > Metazoa > Chordata > Actinopteri > Syngnathiformes > Syngnathidae > Phycodurus > Phycodurus eques. Next base: position 26,474,088 of record NC_084531.1, read on the forward strand.
GGCCCCATCTTTGCTTGTGAATGACTGAGCAATTCAGGGAAGCTCCTTTTCTACCCAATCATGGCACCCACCTGTTCCCAATTAGCCTGTTCACCTGTGGGATGTTCCAAACAGGTGTTTGATGATCATTCCTCAACTTTCTCAGTCTTTTTTGTTTTTGTTTATATTTATGTTTAACACAATGTCCCAACTTCATTGGAATTGGGGTTGTACTTTTTGCAACACTTTTGTTTGGCGGTGTGCTGTGAGATTTTTCTTATTTATAATATCTGCTTTGGTGCTATATAGGTTGGGAAACACTGTCATAGACTGCCGGAAAATACAAAAATGATGAAAAAGTAGTAGTGGAAGAGGAAATACTAGAAGCTAGGCCAAATGCTAGCTTGCTTGGTAACTACACTACAGTTGCAAAGTCCATCCATCCATCCATCTTCTACCGCTTATCCGAGGTCGGGTCGCGGGGGCAGTAGCTTTAGCAGGGACGCCCAGACTTCCCTTTCCCCAGCTACTTCATCCATCTCTTCCGGGGGGATCCCGAGGATGTAGTCTCTCCAGCGTGTCCTGGGTCGTCCCCGGGGTCTCTTCCCGGTGGGAAGTGCCCGGAACACCTCACCAGGGAGGCATCCGGGAGGCATCCAAATCAGATGCCCCATCCACCTCATCAGATGCCCCAGCCACCTCATCAGATGCCCCAGCCACCTCATCTGGCTCCTCTCGATGTGAAGGAGCAAAGGCTCTACTCTGAGATCCTCCCGGATGACCAAGCTTCTCACCAAGCTCTAAGTGAGAGCCCGGACACCCCGCGGAGGAAACTTATTTCGGCCGCTTGTATCCGGGATCTCGTTCTTTCGGTCACGACCCACAGCTCGTGACCATAGGTGAGGGTAGGAACGTAGATCGACCGGTAAATCGAGAGCTTCGCCTTTTGGCTTAGCTCCTTCTTTACCACAACGGATCGATACAAAGTCCGCATCACTGCAGACGCTGCAGCGATCCGCCTGTCGATCTCCCGTTCCATTCTTCCCTCACTCGTGAACAAGACCCCAAGATACTTGAACTCCTCCACTTGGGGCAGGATCTCATCCCCGACCTGGAGAGGGCACGCCACCCTTTTCCGACTGAGGACCATGGTCTCAGATTTGGAGTTGCTGATTCTCATCCCAGCCACTTCACACTTGGATGCGAACTGCTCTAATGAGAGTTGGAGGTCACGGCTTGACGAAGCCAACAGAACCACATCATCTGCAAGAAGCAGAGATGCAATACTGAGGCCACCAAACCGGACCCCCTCTGCGCCTAGAAATTCTGTCCATAAAAGTTATGAACAGAATCGGTGACAAAGGGCAGCCTTGGCGGAGTCCAACTCTCACCGGAAACGAATCTGACTTACTGCCGGAAATGCGGACCAAACTCTGGTTGCAAAGTCCTTTTTTATATTTACTATGGTGGCGACGGCCAGCAGGAAGCATATTTGCTCACCTGTTACTCCGTCAAAGGACTCGTGAGATAAATGCAAAAACTCAACACAACCAGTTGCTCCACGTTTCACAGTTACGGTTGTCGGCCCAGACTGTTTTTCAATAAAAAACAAAAATCACTCTTAACACACCTCACACCACGGGATTATCTCTCAGGATAATCTAAGAATCACAAGCAAGGGAAATTGCTCAAATATGGTGCGATTGTTGGTGGTCGAGGAGGTCAGGTTTGATTTGGAAAATATTTTCTATGTCAGGAAATCCCCATTGTTCCAAAGGTTGATGTATTTTTAGTTGCCAAGGGACAAAAAAAAAAAAAAAGCAAAGGAGTCTTTGTGGATACTGTCGTTCACCCTCTTTGTGGGAGGATTCCTCATCTCCCGTGAGGCGTCCCATTTGTCCTGCAGTAATACATTACACGTTCACCCGGTAGTGACAACAACTCAATTCCATCTGGCTCCAGTGGCTCCCAGGGGCCTGCCAACAGTGGAATAATAAGGACGGCCAGCAGGAAACATATTTGCTCACCTATTACCCCAGTAACAATGCCATGATTGATTCCTGTTTGGATTATCCTCGTGTCACTGGTCCGCCAAGAGCTTCCTTAATAGAAGAAGTGGCCCTCTTCCTACCTTGTGTCGATGTTCCGAATCACTGGAGACAAAGGGGGCATAAGCAGAGGCCGCAACGTCGTCAAAGCCTGCGGTGACAATCACGCCGAGCCAAGACTGTCAGGGCGGTTCTGCCAACACATGAAAGTCAGCACGGGTCGACAAAGAGAAGCTCAGTCGTCAAGGTTACATAGACAACAGGGAATTGTCAGTGTGGCTCCGGCAAAGCCAAGAGACTCCATCGAATTTGGCTGAGGTCTGTTGTTTTGTTTTCTTCATCAGTTTGCAAGACTAAGGATCCTTTGTAAGACAGCCTAGGAAGCTCAGGTCACAAGTTGTTTTCACCGTTGTCCCTATCAAAACAATCGTTTTATTAAAAAATACTCTGTAAACTTTTGTCGGTTTTGCTCTTTACCTTAAGAAAACTGTTTACTAATTTTAAACCACAATAAAAGAAGTCTTTGTTCGATGGTTTTGTATTCACACCTTAAATGTGTTTTTCATACAAATATTTACTGTAATACAGAAGAACCACTGTATATTTTCTTGTGTAGATGTGAACTGATTATGGAATGCAAACAAACAAACAAAAAGCCTTAGGCCAAGATATCTAAGGTTAAAGTTTAAGTCTGTCCAAAGTTGTTTTACCCACTCTACCAGTCAGAATGCTGCAACAGTCCTTAAGGTTAAACTAGCCTTCAAACTTGATTTTGAGTTTTACCTTTTCCAGGAGGCCAAACAGCATCCATTCATGTTGCATTTTGCTGTTACACCAGAAGCAAACCTTCAATCCAACTTCAATTTACCAACACTGTTGACTTTCCTGCAAATTATATAGTGACTACAAACAAATCTGCCTCCTGTTGCAAATTACGGGTTTGTTCATTCCATCCAGGAAGGCAGCGGTACAATCTTTATCACAATAGGTGGGGACAAACAGTCGCTGTGTCCAAATTGAGGGTCTGAGTTTTGATAACGTCAAAATGCTGTGTTGAGGCTGTCAAGATTCTTATTCACTATTTACAAACTTATTTACTTTGTTTGTTGGAGCATGAAGACCTACAATCCTTCACGGCCCTCCTTATACTAAGATTCTTTTTGGACCATTGCTCAGCAGAGGTGGGAGACTCCAGTCATTCATATATTATTATGATATTCATATCCATCCATCCATTTTCCGTACCGCCTTATCCACACAAGGGTTGCGGCCGTGCTGGAGCCTATCCCATATATATATATATATATATATATTCACATATATTTCATATAGTCATATATACAATCCCAATTCCAATGAAGTTGGGACATGTTAAACATAAATAAAAACAGAATAGAATGATTTGCAAATCACGTTCAACCTATATTTAATTGAATACACTACAAAGACAAGATATTTAATGTTCAAACTGATAAACTGTATTGTTTTTAGCAAATAACCATTAACTTGGCATTTTACGGCTGCAACATACAGTGATTTCTCCAGATTCTCTGAACCTTTTGATGATATTATGGACCGTAGATGATGAAATGCCTAAATTCCTTGCAATTGTACGTTGAGGAACATTGTCCTTAAACTGTTGGACTATTTTCTCACGTACTTGTTCACAAAGAGGTGAACCTCGCCCCATCTTTGCTTGTGAATGACTGAGCAATTCAGGGAAGCTCCTTTTCTGCCCAATCATGGCACCCACCTGTTCCCAATTAGCCTGTTCACCTGTGGGATGTTCCGAACAGGTGTTTGATGAGTCCTTTTTGCCACCTGTCCCAGCTTTTTTGGAACGTGTTGCCGCCATAAAATTCAAAGTTCATGATTATTTGCTAAAAACAATAAAGTTTATCAGTTTGAACATTAAATATCTTTGTATGTCTTTGTAGTGTATTCAATTAAATATAGGTTAAACATGATTTGGAATTGGTGTTGTACATACAGTATACTGAAATAATGCCATCTCATCGAAAAGCCTTTATTTATGTCGGTCACTATATGTCACTGGCATAGACAGATGAACAAAGATAGATTATTTGTAGTAGGGCCTCGGTTGCTACACGAGGATACGCTCTCGTCAATTGTTAATTTTTATATGTTAGCTCTAATTTAACAGGGTTCCTCATGTCAAAACGTTGACTTTAAATCTCATCATGATGTTAGATTTCATCACGATCACTTTAAATCACGTCTCTGCTTTTTTTCTCTCTCACTGGGTGACTCTAATATGCTGTCATACTCTCTAATTAAAAAACAAAAACGGTATATGTGTGCCACAATTGAGCTTTTTCACAACACAATCTACGCCGTTGAAATCCTGTGATTGTGGCGTCCCCTGGTTGACCAGCCAATTGGTCACGCAGTCAAGCTAATGGCGCTTCTCCAGTAACACTCATTGCTGCGGGATACGATTACGCCGACGTAATTACGATGGTGATTTGCCATTCCAGCTGAATGAACTCGGACTGTATTATTTGTGACAGCAGCACACTGATGATTGGGATTGGGAGGGGTAAATGATAAATGCGCCGCGTGTTTCGGAAGCGACGCCGCATGCAATTTCTCAGGCAGGCAGCTCTGTGGGGTCACCGAGGCAGATGGCCAACTTTACAACAAGTCGTAAGCGAAGAGCGAAAGGTTGAGGTAGATACTTTGCATTTTATGCATTGCATTGTACCTTCTGCCATCTCGTGGGAGAATGTTTCCATGTTTTGCCCGTCACTACGCTATACGTCACTGGCTGTCATGTCTTCAGTTTAAAAGACATCCATATTTAATTTTCTTTTATAACGGTTATGTTAGTTAAAAAGTTATATATAAGTCCATGTTTTCTGATAAAAATGTTGCTTTCATAATGCTTATCTCATGTTACAAACTGATCAAACGGTAAGGGTAAAATTGTCAGAGTGAGACATTCCTTTTGAAATGTTTGGTTTCCCAGCAACGTTAGAGCACTGGTCTGCTCATCGAGGATCTTTGACGTCTTCTCTTGGGAGAAGTCAAACTCGAGTCAGAGTAAAATCTGAATCTGAATCTGCTCTAAACGTTTGAACCATGGGAAACTTTCATCTTTGTAAGTATTTGTATGTTCAAAAACACTAGTTTGGGGTGAACAATCTTTTATTTTGGACATTGAAAGTGCATTCGTGTATCCAGTATATGCTAGCTACTTGTATTTTTCCACACCAAATCTACAGTGTAGTTAATAATATCTATGTGTTTCTGTTTGTTTTAGTTACTATAATATATTTTTACTATTACAGGGATTCTTCTGACATTTCGAGGTTTAGAATGGAGCGCAATGTACGAGTTTGCGCATTGGCATAAAAATGCAAATGAGTAAATTTTGCGAAAAGTGAACCATGACTATGCGTGGGATTACTGTACATTGTTATGACAATAAACTGATTGTTTTTCATTAACGCTATCGCCGTTAAGTTCAAGTTATTGATACAGCTATTGTGAGCCATAAAAACACTGTTCTGTACAATAATGTACATTGGTGGTGTTTTGCTCACTGCGTTTGCATTGTTTTGTTGACAATGTGTTTATGCAAATGCATGTTAATAATTAGGCAGATGGCTGCCCCTTGCAAAGAGCACTTTATGATGTATTTCTACTGCCTGTTGGTTTCCCAAAATTTGCCGACATAAACGGCAACTGTCATGGATGAATAAAACAGTGGCCGCAGCATTTTACGCTCATCACTCCTCATAAACTTCCACAATGTGAATTTAAAAGTATATTGACAAGACATTTACATGTTTAAACCTTTTTTTATTATTTTCAATTGAGACTGTTTTATAGTAAACCTTTATGCTCTATTGTTATTTCACGCATGCTCCAATTAGGACTATCTCTCAAAGTGACTCTATGCAGCTGCAAAAGTCGAACCCGGCAGATGTTGAAGCTCTCAATAATGAAAAGCATCCGTCTACCAAACAAATTATAATTTACCAGGACCTATATAGTCAGCATCTGCTGAGCAATAAATATGAATTGTTCACATTCGTTAAGCATGTTAATGCAACACGCCATCTGCACCAGTGAAAATGTTCATTCTTAGCCCACGTTTAAATGTTAAGACAGACACGATCTTCAAATAAAACACTCTGATGTGCACACATTTAAACACACACTCATGCAACAAACTTTGCTTAAACCTGCTACTCTTCATCGTATTCCAGACATTTAGTTGAACTAAACCATAAACAAACAAAAAAAACGAACAAAAAATCTTTCCAAGTAAGTTTCGCCTTGATTTGAGATATTTAATCCTGTTTAGACCAGTTTTTTTTTTCCAGGTAACTCCCCCCCGCCCCGACCGAGGGATTGGCTTGAATGATGTCTTAAATGTTGAGGTTTGCCTTCCCCATGGGATTTTCTGTTTATGTGTCGCCAGTAGCGGATGCCAAGATATTTGTGTTTGCTGGCAGTGGGAAAGTGTCCGTGTGGAACGGTTATGTAAGGAACACTTGCTGATGCTGTGCAGTACTTTTTTTTTTTTCAGTTTTTTTTTTAATTGACATGCATCTTAAGCATGTATCAGAACATTCTCAGCATATAAAGTCTAGAATCTTCCAAATGCCTTATGGCCATTTTGTTTGTTTACTGAAAAATTGTTGTATGATCTGCAATTTGACAAAACTTGACGAGAAGGAAGACACTTTGAACTGCCAAACCTTAAGAGACCACAATTCAGCAAATATGAAATGGCAGACTGGTGTGTTTTCTTTTCCTGGCTTTTTGTGTTTGTTTATTCCCCAAAGAGAGGTATTCTAAAAGAAGGAGCAGCTTCAACAACGGCTGTTAAAAGAACACAACACAAAATGTTACATAAATTAACCTATGTGGACTCACATTCAATTCTAATAAACCCCCAACTATTTGTGGTTCGTTATTCACAAATTTACCTATTTGTGTTTTTTTTCCCCTGTGGAGCCTATCCTTGGGTATTTGCTAAAAAAAAAAAAAATACAAATAAATCACCTCTTGCGTATTTTTGGGCTCTTTCTGTATTTTATACTCTTTTTATATTTGATGGCATGAAAGCCCTGGCGAATTGGAAAGAGATCATTTGTGTTAAGGAAGTATTTGAAGTGATACATTTTGACTGGTCTACGATCATTGTATATCAGGGAGAACCCAAGTTTAGCCAAGGCTGTAAGTTCCGGAGAACCATGATTTTTGCTCTGCTGAGTGGCTATTAAAAATCACAAGCTAACAAACAACGTATTGTAGGTCTTGTTATTACTTTACAATTGCTATTTTTACGGGTTGCAAAGCTGAAATACCCGTGCATGTCCGGTGTGTTTTTTTTCTTCAAATCAAATCGTCTGTAAGATATTTATTTTCAAGGGAAATGTAAGATCAGTTTATATTATAGTGATTTGGGATCATAGTGTGTGATATTTGACAGTTTAAACTATTAATATAGGCAATCATGCACATTTGGTGGGGCATAATTACTTGTGGTTTTTCACGAATCTCGTTCCCTATTCCCCCTGAATAGAGGTTTACTGTATAGTTTTTACATTTTACTATTAAAGGTGGTTAACTTCTTTTCCACACTTGAAAGGACTGAATCGTGTTCGGCCTTAGAGGATATACTCAACTCAACAGCCAACTCTTTTGTCAGGCTTTAATTTATAACTTGTCTACAAAATGCACACCGCTTTAATTACGTGTGGCTGCTGTCGTCTCACAGCTAACAACCTGCTATAGACTGCATGAGAGACTGATCGTGTTGGAAGGAGGAACTCTCACAACCCAGCACGTGATGGATGCTGTGCCTGAAGTTAGTGTACCTTTGTTTGCTTTTAATATTTCAATATGCCACTTAGTGGTAAACTACAACAAGGCCAAAACAAATAATGCTCAATTGAGACGTGTACTGAATTTAGGCCTGTTAAAAAGGTGCTTGTAGGTCAGACTATCACCTTGTATCTAGTATAGTATCTTTAGTAGACTATTTTAAGGAATGAACCATACTTAAGAGAAAATTAACTGAGAAAAAAAACATTGCAAGCAAAACACAACCAATGACTCCCCAAAAAAGTGAAAAATGTTTGAAGTACTTTTGAACAGTTGATCTTTTGTCCTGTCGATAGTGAAAGCGTTTCTAATCAGTTACGAATTGCCAAATTTGGCAAAACCAGACTTAAGCCCCATTTACACGAGTCATTCCCTAAGCCGGAATTTTCACGGCTGTTTCTCAGCTGGCTGTTTTGTGTGCAAGATACAGGTTGAAGTCCTTCCACTAAGTTTCTGCCTTCTGATTTTTTAACACACGAGACTCACAGGCAGCGGTGCTTTGTGTTTACCACACATCTAAATATCTGAAAATATCAACAGCTGTGTGAAGGCTCTCAACGGACGCGGCCATGTGCTGCTAGAGTGATTTATGTCTTAAAGGCAAATAAATACTGGCAGTGCCATTACGCCTCTGATGCAGCAACTTGCCGGGTAGGCAGTGTGAAAGTGCATACAAACGTTCACAACCAAAAACATTACTTCCTTTGCTGAGATAATTTATGTTTTTGTTTATGTCTGCTATATGTAGACTATTTTGTGTGGATCTTCATCTGCCCGCATTAGTTATTTGCGTGACGTGTCATAATCGTGACACAGTAACACTCCAAAACCAGTAAGTGATTGCTTGAGTCAGCGGCAATAAGAAAACACCGCTCGGACCTTTGTGTACCGCAGCGTGTGCAGGGATGGTAAGTCAATCTGACGTGTTGTGTTTTATGTTTTGCGCTTTGGGGAAGGTTTACAGTTTATCTTTGTCTAATGACGCCCCCATAATCTCATCTGTACCTTTGCTGGACAGACCTACCGTCGCAAAAATATGAATCAGCTGCAAAGTACCATCGCTGGACATCTATAATTATGGTCAGAAGTCTTTTTTGTTTATTATATTCTTGAGAAACAGTTCTCAATGTTATGCAATGCAGTTGTATACTGACACAAACTAAAACCCCAAAAAATGAGCAAGAGGATATGAGTAAGTCTGACATGGACCAAATTGTAATTACAGTGACAGAGCATCTGCATGTTAGATGTTGTTGGTCTAAAAAGGTTAGTAGCAACCAAGAGTGGTTCTAAGGAACTACAGCCAGTGGACAAGGGTCAAAGCATCATGTTAGCGATGCAGTCTAAATAAGTCTTATCTGAGGCAAACACAGTTGCGGATTTGGGCACTCCCCCTGCACCATGGCGACCTCCTTTTGGTACCGATCTTTGTCTCCACTCTCAGCCACCCCATCCTTTTTTTCCAGCTGGTGTGGTGGCTGACGCTGCGTTAGACACTCTTGGCTATGGACTACGGGAAGGGACCCTGGCCCACGCTTCCCTCTCGGATGGGTGAGCAACCAGCTGACACCAGAGACACCAGATGACTAACATGCATGTATAACAATGTTAATTCATTAATGTACCTCCGGAGACACGCATTTAGGATCTAGTTGGTGGATGTGGGGCTACTCTCAGGCGCAGTGACACATCCCTTATGGTTACATTAACTCCCTGCAATGTCCTCTCATTTGCACGATAATGTCTTTACAGGTATTTAAGCACTTCATACACACCCACCACAGACAACTGTCTGGATCGGGCTTTCTTCCACAGATAAGAACCCCACTCTTTTGAAACATTCTTGTAATTACATACCCTGTTATTCTGCTATTGTTGTTATTTCAGTTTTTACTCTGTTCTTTGTTTTCCTTTGTGTCCCCTCACAAACCTTAGTCTGTCGGACTGGATCTCCAATAAATATCCTAATACAAACAACCACTGAGGGAGTATCTCAAAGTCTCCTGTTGCACAGAAAAAGAAAAAAAAAGTTCCTGCATAAAAAGGCAACTAAACTGACTGACTAAGCAGCTAAGCAGGACAGGTTAAAAAAAAATTAATTAAAATAAATCTGACTCCTGCGGGCATCGTGATCATTTGGCTCAATGTGAAGGAACATCAGCTCTACTTGTAGTCCTTTCAAGATCATTTCTAATGGTGAAACCAGACGCAGTCTGTGGGAAATGATTGCATCAACAACTTTATCCTTGAGCACATCGCCCAGAAGGCAGGAGTCTACGCAGGGAACATCATACCTCATTGTCTTCTTGGCCATTCATGTGTTCCCAGACTAGCTCTGAGAAATCGACTCTCCAGTGAGTCCTAGGTCTACCGTGTACCCTCCAAACAGTTGAGTATGCCTTCCTGGATCAGCTCTAAAGGTAAGTCAGGACACTTATTATGGGAAACATTTGTAGCTAGTTCTAAAAGTGTTTCCCGGCTCCCCTGTGAGCCCCTCCAGCGGGTCCTAGGTCTTTGTATACCTAGAATAGAACTCAAAAACTTCACCTGGTTCGGTGCAGGTAGAATTCCAATAATTTACTTAAGCTATCTCAACTGACCCCTATGGATGTGGAGGAATATTGTCTACTCTGAATTCTGCCTGGACAACCACCCTATCATCTGAATGGGTGAGAACACCTTTTGTGAGAAGGTTTGTAACATTCTCCTTTGGATCACTTTCCAGAGTTTATGAGGGTGGGAACAAAGATTTGAGCTTTTGGCTCTAATCTGTCCAATACACTATCACTATATACGTACGCTACTCCCGATTTGCTTATCGCAAGCTCCAACCTCATGGTCTTCCTTGCAAAACCTGTACCCCTCCACTAGGAGTGGAACTTCAGTTTCCAACTAAAAGGCTGCAATATTTTTTAAACAGACCATGGTGGAATCAAAATTTCAAGTCTCGGATTCTCCTATCATCCAGTCTCCAATGATTCATCTATTTTTACTCCTCTGTTATATTTGTACCACTGAGAATATTTCAAAGGATGACTCGACGGTTAAATCTTGGAGCTTTGGCGAAGAACACCAACGGAACACATTTTCATCTGCAAGACTTAAAGCCGCATCCTCACTACTAAGCCAAAGACATGGAGAACAATGTAGACTGTGGTGTGTTCCTCCACTGCGTGCAAAACTCTTAAAGGATATCAGTGCTGACAACCAGTACCGTAAAAAAGGACCCCCAATTACTGCTTCTCAAAAGATGGCATCTAACAACTGATAAGAGCTGAACGCTGTAATTGATTATTTTTGCAATAGGAAGCGCACTCAGTCACAGGCAGTGTTTAATTAATGATGGCGGACAAAGATAGGCCGTTAGCTCCATGATGTCAGTCAAACACTCAAAGACGAGAGGAGGCAATGGGAGCTTGTTAAGTGATTCCAGAAACAGAGAGAATAGAGCTATATGCGCCAGTCTGTAAGCGTTAATGATGGGCGGAGAGAGGGCAGAATGCTGCTGTGCAACTTTTCTTTTTTCAGGATCTTGTTAAAACATTCCACAAATATTGAATGATACGATGTCTTTTGAGAGGGCAGCGAGTGACTGTAGTATTTAAAGTTCAATCAATCAAGGTTTTCTTTATTTTGTTATTTTCACAAGTATCTGTACTTCTACTTAGGTACAGCCGGTGAGTATTTTTGCCAACTCTGATTAGTACAAAGGTCATTAATGCTTTTTTTAGCCGGTTGACCGAGCTTACTTAGCCCAGTTTTACCCTCTCCCACAATTACTGTATATCATCGTACATTATGGTATCCGAATATGTTGGATTCTAATAGGAAGGTTAAAAGCACGAACCTCTCACCTGTCAGCCATGAAATATTTCGTAAGACTCTGATGAATAGCGCCCTCTCCAAAATGCATAAATAACTCCCCCCACCCAATTGTTCAGGTAGGTTTTGGAGTAATTCTGCTGAACGCTTACACTTGACATTCATACATCCATCCATTTTCCGTACCGCTTATCCTCACTAGGGTCGCGGGTGTGCTGATGCCTATCTCAGCTAATTCTGTACGAGCGGCGAGGTACACCCTGAACTGGTAGGAAGCCATACGCCTTTGACAACGAATTGGAACAAGGAAGCACACTAATTCCTTGTGGCTCATGAAAGCGACTCGCCTATGATTAGAACTGGACGTCAACAATGTCACTCTGACAAAGCACACCGGCATGATAAGTTTGGATAAAATGAAAAAAGATGTTTTAAATTTGTACTGTACTGGGTGTTTTAGGCCATGAAAAAAACTTACAAAACAATAATTTTGTACTGTACAAAGTTCTATCGCGGTTCCACAGTATGTTTAGTATGTTTAATGACTAAAAACAACTGAAAAAAAAATCTCATTGACACTGGTACATTTCACAGAATGAGTTTTGGCAACGTGTCCAAAGACCTTAATTCCAATATGGTTCCCTCAGTTAGCAAATACTAGCAAATCCACTCAAATCCATATAGAAGAGAGAGTAAAAACAGAGGAGCTGGCGCTTTTAAGCGCCAGGTTGTGACTCATTTCGGAATAAAATGTTTTTTTTTTTTTTTTTTTAAGAGTACAGCAGAAAACAAACATGATGCGTTATGCCTGCAGAGTATAATTTGAAGGTCGGAGCATGTGTGGAGCAACTATGTTTCATTTATAATGGAATAATGTGGCACATTTGACTTTAATAAATAAAAAAAAAATGGCTACGTACGCAGTTTAGATTTTGCATAAAATAATACAGTAGATTTATTGTGTTTATGGCAAACTGCACAAGCAAATGTTCTGTCTTTACAAACACAACAATGTTCAATATTGACTGACACTGGTATAGTTTAGTAGTATATTTAACCCTGTTGGTAAAAATTACCGTTCAAACGCAAGGCTTCATATAGAAAAACAACCCTTCACACCTAAGGAGAATTTAGACTTCAAATAACCTGGGAAGCATGTTTTTGTAACGTGGGAAGAAGCAGGAGAAAACCCAAGCAAGCACGTGGAGAACATCCAAACTCCACCCAGGAAGCCCGAAGTCCCTGATTCTAACCACCAACGTCAAAACTGTGAGGCGTTTGCACAGGTCCACCATGCTGCTGTCAGATTAACTCATTTAAAACAAACATTACTGCATATATTAAAATATTAAAATTAGATACACAAATATAAAGTAAAAATACTAAAACGATGAAAAATACAAGGAATATTCAACTTTGTTTTTTAAACCACTAGCATCGGCTCAGGCTTTTATGCTTTCAAAGTGTTGACATAGCTTTGCTAATAATGTGAACTGACGAACAAAAAAATGCTTTTATCTCAAGTAGGCTTGACTATTGTAATGGTCTTCTGACTGGACTCCCCCACCCAAAGAGCATTAATCAGCTGCAACTTATTCAGAATGTTGCAGCTTATCTTCTGACCAGAACAAAGAGGTCACAACATCATACTGTATTATTCCAATTATAAAGTCTCTACACTGGCTCCCAGTCAGCTTTAGAATAGACTTTAAATCTCTGCTACTGGCCTATAAATCATTAAACCGCCTTAAAAATCTACCTAAAGGGGTACTTGCAGCTTTTTTGGGCGGGTTTTGACCGACAAGGTGTCAATAATTTAGCGAGCACTCACAGCATGTCACACCACCGCAGTCTTGGGCTGACCTGTTAGCTTGGGCTTCAGGAACTTTGCTGGAACTATTTTGGAATGTTCAACGCTGGAAAAGAAAACGAAAAAATGCCCATCCCTCTTTGTTAACAACTGGGCATAAGATCAGTAAACAGAAGCAGAGCGATGGGACAGCTGTGAGGATTCAAGACGCGACCCCCAATTAGCAACATTTCTGCTCGACAGGTGGGTTTATCACCTTTTTTACAAAATGTTGAATTGATTGTAAAAAAAATAAAATAACAAAATAAAATAAAACTTCAAACTGATAAATGTTGCATTATAGTGACACTCCATTCAGAATAAGTCATGCTTCCAGCGTAGCAACCGTGGATAACGTTGGCTCGTTTACAGTGCTAACAGTAGCTTAGTATTGCTAGCGCTGCTGTTTCATGGAAGCGGGACAGCGTTCTCCTCTGTGACCATTTATCGCAACGCTGGTGGGTTTTAAAACGCCAAACTTCTCCTCTAAATACATCCGAAGTATTTGTAGTTTATCACTTCCCACGTCTGAGTTCAGTGTTGACTGCTGTGTTGTGACACAGCCACCCACCACAACACTGCTTGTAAAACTGAAATAATGCTGCTCTTGCACTTGATATAGGCTGTGTTCCCATTCGGAAACATGTTACCTCCAAGAGTCATCTAACATAATGAGGATGCATATGTCACTTGAATATTGCTGCATGAAACTATTCATATCCTTTCATCTTGCTGTGCCGACAAGGAGTGGCCAGAGGTGTTGAGAGGCATGCCACTCCTCGTCGTTCGCCGGGGGGGGAGGACCACCGTCCTGCCTCCCTCCCACCTCCTCCTTCCTCCCTCAGTCAGTCAGTCAGCTGCCGGGATGCAGTCCTGCAGTGGGACTCCAGCGGGCTGCAGCGTCGGAGGCTGACGGCCGAGCGGACTTGAACCGAAACCACCACACCAGCGGAACCTTTACTTTACTTCTTCTTCGGACGTGGATGTTGGCCCCCGCCGGGCAGCTTCTCGGAGTTCTCTGGAGATTCCCCTCGGGCGGTGGGTGGGTGGGTGGACGCGACCACAGCGATAGCAGCGGCGACGCAGGTCCGCTCAAGGAGTCGAGGAGCCCGGCGAAGAGAGGCGGACCGGACCGCTGCTATTCCGGTGAGTGGAAACATGATCGACTCTCGTGTTTATCGTGTTGCTAAACACTGAAATATGCAAAAAAAAAAAAGATAAATAACGGGTCGCGTTATCATGTTGATATTTTTAATTGTTGCGTTTTTTGATTTGCTGCTAGTGTCTGGAGTTAATGAACTTGCGGAATGAGTGATGGTGTGATGTGTATTGCGTTGAAAAGTACTGGACACACGACCAATTATTTTCTAGTTATGTCATTAAATCCACATTTCCAATCAATTGCATGCGCAATAAAAGTGCCTTGGATGTGCAATTGTTGAAGGTGATTACACAAAAGAGCAGCTACTGCAGTTGATTTGTCTTTTTTTTGCAGGTGTTCTTTGAAGTAACACATGAAATTCAATTTCATGTCTTCGACTTTGCAGTTAGACTTGTTTGTGTACTGTAGCTTGTGTGTTTTTTAGGCGTTGTGCACAGAAACTGTCTTGTTTTTAAACGAGCGGGATCTTTTTCTTCACTTGACATTTTTTCCTTATTATTTGAGACGTTAGCCCATGCCAGCCATCATTCGGTCAAGGGGTGGTAGCTATGACCAACGCCAAAACAAACAAACAAACAAAAATTGTGTGTGTGCGTTATTAGGAAATCATCATCATGCTGCTGCCATTTGGCTTTTCTTCATCTATAATGCAGCCCAGTTCAGAGACGTTTAACAAGTGCAAGCCTTACCCCGCCAAAACAATTTTAATAAAAGATTCAACACTGGAAGGTTTGAAACCAAGAACCCTGGAGAGCTGGTCCCAAACATGAGCTAGAATGAGGCACAACGCAAAAAAGGCTAAAGAGCTCAACCACATGTTTATTATTGTGGTTGTAGTTTGCAGTAATACATCATACTGAGAGCTGCTTCTACAGTATGTCGCAGCTCCCATGTCACTAGATGGTCCCGCTGGACCCGATGAAGTGTCTGAAGAATTTGTTCATTTTGGGTGAAGATTGGAAAAATATAAGGTGTATTAAAATGTACTGACTCAGTAGAATGTTTAGGCTTGCTATTTTGTTGCGCATCTGACGAAATATCCCACAGTGGGATGCAGGAACAACCACGATATTGAACACGTTGTTAACCGTCCTGGTAACTAGGTGTATTTACACTGCAGTTTCAAGTGCCAAATTCTGATATGATATGGCTTACATTTCAAGTGCCAGATATCCTATACGGCACTATTTTTTAATTCATATGGCATTTAGGGGTATGCAATGTATTTATATTTAATTGACGTTAGGATTATGAGGGGATCCTTGAAAAAAATCTGTCCCTGTAAAGTCTTTGATATCTGATCTATGTGTTGAGATTGGCAGAAAATCCGGAATTTGCTATCTTCTCTACATTTGGAAGCCTGAATCCAAATCAAATCTAATTCTATATGTTTTATTGTCTTTACACTGTCATGATGCATATCCCAAATGTGCCAATTAAGAGCCAAAATAAAAAAAAAAATCAGATTTTCCCATGCAGTGTAAATCCAGCCTTTAAAAAAAATAAATAAATAAAAATCCTGTGGAACCTATTCCTAGAAATCCACAAAAAAAAATCACCTATTTGCATTTTTTGTGCTCTTTCTAAAACACTGTAAAGTGGCATACGATGCTACCAAAGCCCTGTCTAGTTAGGAAAGTAGTACAGCAGTGTTAAGGAAATATATTGACGTGATACATCTTGACAGAGAAACAAGCTTTGTATGTCGGGGAGGAGCATAGTTTAACTTGGGTCATTAGCGGGGAGTTGTGGAGAATCTTGGCCTAATGTGGATGTTTTTGCTTGTACATTTTTTTGGAAATCATTTAATCTGTAAACCGTTTATTTTTTAAGGGTAATGTTGTAAAATGAGTCTAAGATGATATTAAACTCTTTTAGGATCATAGTCTTTGGATTTATTTATGGTTTATACTATTAATATAGGCAATTATAAACATTTTGCGCTTGCCAATTACTGGCAGCGGGAAATACATTACACCCAAAATGTTTAAATGTTACCAACATAACTATATGTTACAAAATGAAGAAAGGTGTTTGTATTGGATCCCATTACATTGTGCAATTGTATATAATATGGTGGCTTTCTTTGTGTTAAACCTATCAGTGTCAACCTATCGAGACGCGTGCGTCCTGCGTCAACACGTTTAATTTCTAGAGATGGATAATGTGCTCCATCAGTTCCCATCATTCCCTGCTGCAGTTTAATTTAATTTTCAGCAATGGGGGTCCAGATTCATATTTTAAGCTTCACGTCTGGGGGTAAGGCGAGCCAACAGCTTTTGCCAGGGGTGTACAAAGTCTGGCCTTAAAGTCCAATGTCCATTTTGAACAGCATACTGTATACTAAAAATAACATTTGAACCGAAATGCAATGCTATTAAACAAAAGGGTATGGGCAGCATGAAAAGTGGAGGAGTCGAAAAAGTGTGACACCCAAATCCCCCTAAGGTGCAAAGCCCCTGACAACTACCTCTGACAAGAACTTTCTAGTAATGCAAACACATAAAGAAACTATTTACAAATCTATGACAAACATTTCTCTTCATAATGTTTGATGGATAAGTATAATTCAGTTTCAGAAGCTTTAGATTTTTTCCCGATGAAGGAGCTTGATTGATTTGTGAACAAAAAACACATTATTAAAGATCCTCAGTAAAGCCTTTAAACATTCTTAACTTGCTACAGCTTGCACTTTTTTTGGTTTTGAATGTGAAGCTGTAATACAGCTCAGTGCAGGGGCAGATCTATTTAGTGGAATGGATATAGGGCCGGAGGCCACTCCGAAACAAATCTGAAGAACTGCAAGTAATTGGCGCACTCCCTAAAATTGTTAATCTTCTTTTCCTTTCGGCTTGTCCCTTTAGGGGTCACCACAGCGCGTCATCCTTTTCCTTTTAAGCCTATCTCCTGCATCCTCCTCTGGAACACCAACTGCCCTCATGTCTTCCCTCACGACATCCATTAATCTTCTCTTTGGTCTTCCTCTCGCTCTCTTGCCTGGCGGCTCGATCCTCATCATCCTTCTACCAAAATACTCTCTATTTCTCCATCGAAGTCTGCTCTCTCTAACTTTGTCTCCAAAACATCGAACCTTGGCTGTCCCTCTGATGAGCTCATTTCGAATTTTATCCAACCTGGTCACTCCAAGAGCGAACCTCAACATGTTCATTTCCGCCACCTCCAGCTCTGCTTCCTGTCATCTCTTCAGTGTCACTGTCTCTAATCCGTACATCATGGCTGGCCTCACCACTGTTTTATAAACTTTGCCCTTCATCCTTGCAGAGACTCTTCTGTCACATAACACACCTGACACCCTCCTCCACCCGTTCCAACCTGCTTGGACCCGTTTCTTCACTTCCTGACCACACTCACCATTGCTCTGAACTGTTGACCCCAAGTATTTCAAGTGCGCCACCCTTGCTATCTCTTCTCCCTGTAGCCTCACACTTTCCCCACCACCCCTCTCATTCATGCACATATATTCTGTCTTACTTCGGCTAATCTTCATTCCTCTGCTTTCCATTGCATGCCTCCATCTTTCTAACTGTTCCTCCACCGGCTGCCTGCTTTCACTGCAGATCACAATGTCATCTGCAAACATCATGGTCCATGGCGATTCCAGTCTAACCTCATCTGTCAGCCTATCCATCATCACTGCAAACAGGAAGGGGCTCGGGGCTGATCCCTGATGCAGTCCCACCTCCACCTTAAATTCGCCTGTCACACCTACAGCACACCTCACCGCTGTTCTGCTACATGTCCTGTATTATTCTAACATACTTCTCTGCCACTCCAGACTTGCAGTACCACAGTTCCTCTCTGGGTACTCTGTCATTTCTCTAGATCTACAAAGACACAATGTCTGACCTTCTCTGTACTTTTCCATCAACATCCTCAAGGCAAATAATGCATCTGTGGTACTCTTTCTAGGCATTAAACCATACTGTTGCTCGCAAACTCCGACTCCAACGGACAATCAAAACTGCTGAAAGGATTGTCGGTACCCCCCTACCCACCCTTGAGGACTTGCACGCTGCCAGAACTAAGACAAGGGCGTGCAAAATCCTCTCAGACCCTCCGCACCCCGGTCACCAGCTCTTCCAGCTCCTTCCCTCAGGTAGGCGCTACCGATCAATGCAAACTAGAACTAGTAGACATTCCAACAGCTTCTTCCCTCTTGCGATCAACTTCTTAAACACCTAACCTATAATTCCATTACAACAAGCTGGCAATTTTTTGACTTGAGTTCGTTGTCACATTTCTGTGGGGCCAATTATGTATTACTCGTGCACTCACTGTTGTAGTCTCGCCACGCTGCACTATTTGCATATCTGTTGTTGACCAATACTGGCCACTCATGCCAGAGTAGCATCTGCTCCATTTGCACACTGATTGAGGAGTATCTGTAACATTTGCACAACCAACATTGTCCCAGATTATCGCACTACTCGTCACTTTAAACCGCATACACTCCTTGAAGTCTCAGCGCCCTTTGCACAATGGTCAATGCACCGGACTATTGCAATATTAGTCATTCGAACTGCTCTAAGTGCTAGAGGACTCTGCATCTTTTTGCACAATTGTTTTTTGTCAATGTCTTTATGTCTCCAAAGTGTTCTGCAAATTGACTGTCTGTTGTAATAGAGCGGCTCCAACTACCGGAGACAAATTCCTTGTGTGTTTTGGACATACTTGGCAAATAAAGATGATTCTGATTCTGATTCTGAAATACTCACTTCTGTCCTGAGTCTAGCATCCACTACTCTTTTCCATAACTTCATTGTGTGGCTCATCAACTTTATTCCTCTATAGTTCCCACAGCTCTGCACATCACCCTTGTTCTTAAAAATGGGCACCAGCACACTTTTCCTCCATTCCTCAGGCATCTTCTCATGCGCTAGAATTCTACAAGCTGGTCAAAAACTCCACAGCCACCCCTCCTAGATGCTTCCAACAGTCCACAGGAATGTCATCAGGACCAACTGCCCTTTCCATTTTTCATCCTCTTTAATGCCTTTCTAACTTCCCCCTTACTAATCATTGCCACTTCCTGGCCCACCACACTTGCCTCTTCTACTCTCCCTTCGCTCTCATTTTCCTCATTCATCAACTCCTCTAAGTATTCTTTCCATTTATCTAGCGCACTACTGGCACCAGTCAACATATTTCCATCTCTATCCTTAATCACCCTAACCTGCTGCACATCCTTGCCAACTCTATCCCTCTTACTGCCCAGCCTGTGTAGATCCTTTTCTCCTTCTTTAGTGTCCAACCTGGCATATATGTCATCATATGCCTCTTGTTTGGCCTTTGCCACCTCTACCTTTGCCCTATGTCGCATCTCAATGTATTCCTTTCGCCTCGGCTCCTTCTTCACTAACCTTTTTCCTTGTATGATTTCCTGTAATGTGAGGTTCCACCACCAAGTCTCCTTCTCTTCTTTCCTGCCAGAAGATACACCAAGTACTCTCCTGCCTGCCTCTCTGATCACCTTGGCTGCAGTGGTCCAGTCTTCTGGAAGATGCTCCTGTCCACCGAGAGCCTGTCTCACCTCTTCCCGAAAAGCTGCACAACACACGTCCTGTCTCAGCTTCCACCACATGGTTCCACCCACAAGCAATGCTGCTCTGCCTTTGTCTTCCTAATCTTTCTCCTCACCACCAGAGTCATCTTACACACCACCATCCTATGGTGTCTAGCCACACTCTCCCCTACCACGACTTTACAGTCGGTAACCTCCTTCAGATTACATCGTCTGCACAAAATGTAATCCACCTGCGTGCTTCTACCTCCGCTCTTGTAGGTCACCCTATGTTCGTGCCTCTTCTGGAAAAAAGTGTTCACTACAGCCATTTGCATCCTTTTTGGAAAGTCTACCGCCATCTGTCCCTCCAAGTTCCTTTCCTTGATGCCGTACTTACCCATCACTTCTTCATCACCCCTATTTCCTTCACCAACATGTCCATTACAATCTGCACCAATCACGACTCTCTCTGTCTGGGATGCTCAGAACTACTTCGTCTAGCTCCTTCCAGAATTTCTCTTTCACCTCTAGGTCACATCCTACCTGTGGGGCATAGCCACTAATCACATTATACATAACAACCTCAATTTCAAGTTTCAGCCTCATCACTCGATCTGATACTCTTTTCACCTCCAAGACATTCTTAGCCAACTCTTCTTTTAAAATAACCCTGACTCAATTTCTCTTCCCATCTACACCATGGTAAAATAACTTAAACCCTGCCCCTCAACTTCTCGCCTTACTGCCTTTCCACCTGGTCTCCTGGACAAACAATATATCAACCTTTCTCCTAATCATCATGTCAACCAACTCCCGAGATTTTCCTGTCATAGTCCTAACATTCATAGTCCCCACATTCAGTTCTATGCTCTGTGCTTTCCTCTTCTCTTCCTGCCGAAGAACCCGCTTTCCACCTCTTCTTCTTCTTCGACTTCGACCCACAGTACCTGAATTTCCACCGGTGCCCAGCAGGTTGACGGCGCCGGTGGCGGACGTTGTTAACCCGGGCCACGACCGATCCGGTATGGAATTCTTTGGATGAACACTCATATTTGTTTGGCAAAGTTTTAAGCCGGATCCCCTTCCTGACGCAACCCTCTGCATTTATCTGGGCTTGGGACCGGCCTACAGTTTGCACTGGCTTGTGCCCACCATAGGGCTGCATTACTCCCTAAAATTGTTAATAATTTCTTATATTAATAGTTTTTAATCCGTCAATATTTTACAAACTATGATACCAAAAAAACTTTTAATATCATAATCCAAGTCATTTTACAACATTACAGAAGACATACAGAAGATTAGAGCTGACCTAAAACTCTCCATAAAGACACAGGCTGAATTTAGCTCCTCCCTGACATACAAAGCTGGTCTCTAGATGAGGATGCATCACGTCAACGTTTTGCTTGGACCAACTGCACTACTTTCATATTTGGACATGGCTTTGGAGCCATCTTTGGCATCTTTGTGCATGTTAGAAAAGACAAAAGACATGAACAGGTGAGTTTTTGAGCGAATAGCTGAGGATAGGTTAAAAAAAAATAGGTGAATTTATGGGGGTTAGGGTATATTAAAACAATAAATAATTGCTTTGTCGATTGGTTTAAGAGCATTTAATAAATTAAAGGTGGCCCTTGCATCCTTCCATGTTGACGGATGTGATGTTACCGCCTGCTTAAATGAGACAAATATTGACGGGGGTCCATTGGCTAATTGAATATGACAACCCCGCGATGAAGGCTAACCCCTGGGCCACGTGAAAGAAAATGTATTGCAGCAAACAGAGCGAGAGATCTGACTGAAGGAACTGTCTCGCCGAGACAATGGCACCCAGGGGTGTCTGCTTGTCACTGACAAATCTGAGTGGAAACGTACATAAAAGTCTCCTGACCCAACAACCCAACACGTCCCCGAAGCTTGTCGTCAGCTTACATGATGGCAACGCTGTGATAAGTTGTCACACTGAACCTCCAAGGCAGTGGTTCTTAAACTTTTTACACCAAGTTCCACCACAGAAAATACTATCAAATACTGTAATTAAAAGTTAAATACATCTGAACTGTACATAAATGTACTGTACAATACTTGAAAGTTAAAAAATATGCACTACAAAAAAATGTAAGTAAAAAATGTACTGTACTGGGTTATGTCTGATTGTATTTCATGTTTTAAGTGTTGTAAATTGTATTTGTATTTAATTCAGTGAATATTTTGTGTGCCACAAGAGATCCTACGTACCGCTAGTGCAGGGGTCAGTAACCTTTAATACTCAAAGACGCATTTGGACTGTCTCCCAGAGAAAAAAAACACTGGGTTCTGGACAAAATGTGTATTATTACAGAAGAAAAGTACCATTTTTTTTTCTGAGAACCAAAGGCAGGTATTTCCTCTTAATTTAGGAGAATAAAGTTGTCTTTTCCAGACCAAAAGGCAAATCTTATGAAAATAATGTATTTTTTAATTCACTTAAAATATAAATAAAATATGACTTCCTTCCCATTAACTTTGACTGTAATTTCACAATAGCAGTGCTTTATCTTTGAAAGACACGCCTATGCTAACAAAATATGTCTCTGTTTTTGTAAAGTTTGCGACTATTTGTTTCTCAAAAACACGACTTTATTCTCATACATTATAATTTTTTGTGAAAAAAAGATGGATTTATTATTGCAATATTACAACTTTGTCTTTCTTGAAAATAGGCAATTTTTAAAAAATCCTATGGAATTTAGAGGTACTGTACATACTGTATAGTAGTTATAATTATTCAATTGCCATTGGGAATATGAAGGGGTCCTTGGAAAAATCTCTTTCCTGTAAGTGGTCCGTAGACCCAAAACAGTGTCGTTTGAGAACCTCTATTTTTGTGTTGTAACCTCAGAACACTAATAACTGAATGTGGTTGTAAATTACATCTTTAATCACAGTGACAGAGAATATCTTTGCTCAGATTTGAGACGACAGGCATTTGTTGGATTAAAGACTCCTTTCAAGCAAACATTAGCAATAACACATCCCTGTCGGACTTGCCATTATTATTATTATTATATCTTTTTTAATTAGCATTATTACTCTATGAACCTTCCCTTTTGTGACTGAAATGTTCCCTCCAGGTTTGATCTGACATCGTAATTGGTACGATTGCCTGACGTTCAGCACCCTCCCCCTAATGTCACTTTCACCAGTGACTCAGATTCGTACAGACAATCCCACAAGCAATGCTGCTGTTGACATCCCCGAGACAAAAATAGGGGCTACTAATTACATTAGATCATTTATAGCAGAGGTGGGAGTAAGTCACATTTGTATACTAGTCATACTTAAAGGTCCCATGCCATGATTCTTTTTTCTCTATAATCTTTGCCGTCCTTTTGCAAGATAATTTGAGTTGAAAATGCCCAAAACGCCCTTTTTCAAGTTATTTTAGTTGGTCTTGGACCCGAAGGGATATATTCCAGCCACTGGGTGGCTTTAAGCGGATATACAGTGTGTGTTGTGTTGGCATAAGAAAGGTGCTGGACAAACTATCAACATTTTTCAGCAGGGCATGGTTTCACGTATTCAGCGGGCATGCCCAAAGCTTTTGAGAGTGGTGACAAAAGCTTGATTTTTCACGATTTTGAAGCATTATTTTATATACTTGACTTTTTTTTTTAAATAATCATTAACATTTTCCTGGGTTTGTCCCAACATTTCTGTGTGGTGTGTCAAATTTACAAGAAATTCTTGTTTTTACTTTACAGGACTTTAACATATCTTACCAATCGTGGTAGACTACAGTATTTCATAAAATGTAAAAATGTAAGTCATGTAGTTTTCAGCTGAACTCACTTTGTCTTTCATGAGTTTTAGCTAACTAAGTTCTAAGTCATAAAATTGGCGTCTTACGTCTGCCTTAAGTCAAGTTATGAAACTTGAGTCCGTCCACCCTTTGCTTTATAGTTTCATAATAACACCACCCCTTCTAGCACTTTCACTTCCTGAGAAACAACCGTTCTTTGCCCGATGGCTGCTATTATCTTTTTGGAAGATGCAGTGGCTTGTCTGAAAGAGCAAAGATCCAGAACAGAATCAAATTAAAGGCCAAAATGGAGAAAACAACCAAAGTAATAGGGTCAGGCGTTCCATCAGTTTCTGTTAGCATTGTAGATTGTCCACTGACTTGCCAAAGAACAAATTAGAGCAGACACTTCACTTACTCAAGGCTTTGCACTCCAATGAGTTTGGGCTCGAGCATCAGGCGGTGTAAAGGCCCTCTTTGAATCACTTATAAATTGTGAATTGCCTTTTTGGGTTGTCAACATGTCCCAAAACGCAACAATTTTTGCAAGAATTCTGGTGAAAATGGACTATATTATAGGGGTCCAAGAAGACGACCCCCACAAAACATTGGGACTGGAAGCTTAGAAAACAATAGCCCTGTACACCAGTTTCACCAATAAACTTCTATATGTACTATCTTGACAGGACGCACGAAAACGTCTGAAGGACCCATGCATGAAATTGAACAGGAATTTGGCCATTTTGTTATGAAGCAGTCATTTTAGGCATCTTCCAAGGCTGGTACTCTGACAAACTCCTCCTAGGGAATTTCTCCCCCTTAGTTGCAGTTGGAAGTAGTTATCCTAGACATAGGGATGAGACGCTAAATTGCCAAGTGTTTTTACTTACGCCATCTAATGTGGGCGGAGCATGAAGTCAATGTCTCTTACACAGGTGCCCCCCGTGGAAAGTTGAAAAATGTAGCATCCTTAGGGGCCCCTGATTTTTTTTTTTTCTTCATCTTAGCAAGACTAGTGTGCTTCCATATTAATGAGTACAGTTAAGAATATAATTACTACTACTACTACCTTCACTAATAATCATATTTTTTTTCATGATTTTGAAGCCTTATTTAACTAAGTTGATGATTGTTATTAAACACACTTTTATACCTTGGCGTTCAACGTAACATAACACGTTTTATTTGTTTTTATCGTATTTAACATTGTTATTGTTTTTAATTGTTTTATGTTTAATTGTTTTTATGCTTTATGTTCGATTTTTATTTATTCACTATGTTTCAGCAGTGGTTGTTTTTTTTAAAAAGTGCTCTATAAATAAAGTTCAGTTGAGAGTTGAGTGGAGTCATAGTTGGAGCTATGTTGGAGTCATGACCCCCGTGTAATGTGTAGTGATCTGCTTTTTCCAAAGCTCCCTTGTAAGTGTAAACGAAATTCCTTACAAATGTGTGCGACTGTTGAGGGCTGCTTTAATTAACGCGAGCGACACGGCAGCGCAAAGTCATAAGTCAGCTTCAGCCTCTCTCTTGGTACTTTTTCTTTTTTTTCCTGTTATTTTTTTTTCATCCGCAAAGCTTCGACGAGACTCTTAGGGTGTGCCCATGTGTCGGGCAGCCTCATTACCGTTAATTAAGCCCTTCTTTCATCAGCTTCTCTTTGTCCCGTCTTCACTCTGTGAACTCTCGCATCAAGTCATCTGAAAAAAAACTCACATGACTTCTTTGTTGCTGCGGCAGTAAGTTGAAGGTTGTTTGTTGTATTGACAATATCAAAGTACTTTAGTATTTAAATACACTTTACTACTATTATAAACACCCTCACAATATACTGTAGCAGGAAGAGATAATAATTTGAAATTCCCATCTTAGCCAGAAAATTCCCTTCTTGTGCCTCAAAACAATCTAAAGCAGTGGTGGCTCAGCACATCCTTCTCTGCTGGCCCAACCACTACCAGAAGAACTGAACTGTATTTATCTGCATGAAATTGTGTTTATTACCAAGAGTCTATTCGCTTCATTTTATAGTGTTTCAATACCTGCACTGATTCTCCCTTCAACTTAAGTCTGTCATTTAAACTCCACTTGTGCCAGATACGCACTCTGGGTGGAGCAACCCTGAAATGTGATCGCTCCCTGTCAAATCAAACTTTCCGCACATTCTCTTGTCGACTAAAGCATTTTTTCTCTTAGGCGCTCCAGAAGCTGTGGCAAGTCCAGCGGAGTGTGAAGGTTAGACATCATATTGCACTTGAAGTTTGGATTCAGTTACAACTTACTGTGCATCACCACACGTTGTGAACCTTTCCAGAAAGCTATGAAATTAATGTAGCAAGACTGAACTTTTTACTTTTCATTATTTTATTTTTCATTGAGCTGCTCAAAGAGGTGGTGTAAGTCGGCCCTTACAGTATTTTAGTCATGATATTTATTGGTGAAGTATATCGGCATTTACACCTACAACTGCGAGAAGCGATTCTGCTTCAAACATGGTTCTGGCAAGACAAGCCTTTGCTTTTTGAATGCACAGGGCTCCCACTAATACAACAACTACGGTAATTGTAATAGTGTAACGATCATTTGTTTTTATTTGCTTTTATGCCAGTTTTCAGAAAATGTTGACGTTAAAGTGACTCACCCGGTCAGTGAGTATAGTTGGGCACCACTGATCAATAGAACTGCAGGCACACCCCCTTTTTCATTGAGGGACCTCCAAACATGCATTTAATCATCAGCACAGTTTCGGAATTAATTACTTTTATTGGATTTATTTCATACAGAATAAAAATAAACATACTCTTCTTCTCAGTCTCAGGAAAATTACATGCACCATGATTTACAACCAGCCTCAGAAGCCAATGAATAAGGCCTCTTTGGTGTTAGCATACTCATTCCCAGGTTACAAGCGGAGGGTGCGTCACAGTCTCAGGAAAATTACATGCACCATGATTTACAACCAGCCTCAGAAGCCAATGAATAAGGCCTCTTTGGTGTTAGCATACTCATTCCCAGGTTACAAGCGGAGGGTGCGTCAGACGTCTGGCCTGTAGAATACACTTAGATGAATACTACCCAAGCCCAAGTGCGTTAAAAACGGACTTACGAGCAAAAAAGGAGTATATAGCCCATAGTATGTGGTATACGACAAAATTGGGCCTTTGCGGACTTGGAACTGAAAGGGTGAATTAAGCTCCATTTATTATCAGTATGTTTGAACCACCTAGCAGCTCCATATCAATGCAGCGAGTTTGTCAGTGACCAACATGGTGATGATGGTTTAAAAAATAGCCTGAAGGTAGTGCTTTTGTTCTAGAAGACAGTTCCTGTCTGATTCTGTGTGAGAATAAATTGTCTTATCTTAAAAGGATGGCATGTTGACACTTTTTGTTTTTGTATTTTTTTTTTAAGCATGTAGAAGAGAGATTAGAGAGATGAAGGTGGTTTTGGAGCAGTCGGGGTCTAAAGGTGCAATCTGCAGCCTCACTGATAGATCAAACCCTAAAGATGAGCAGAAATGACTCAGATAACTTGACATTGTAAAGTGCAAATAATGTGATTCCTTGATGTCATAAACAATAACTTGTGTGGAAATCAGATAAAACAAATTAAAGCTGTGAGTTGAGGGATGACTTGCAAGTTACATGCATAAACTTTAGTTGAACTTGTCACTACATCTTTCTGCACTTTCCTTTTGGCTGACTGCTTCGGGGGACAGGTGTGTCACATTTATGTGTGTCTTTGTGTGTGCGTGACAGAATTTGGTGTGTGTGCGCGCACTTTTTATAGTGCCCAGCTGTGATGTCGGAATCCTCGCTTCTGTCGGCAGGTTCATCTTGGCACATTCTGCCGTCCAGATGCTTGCTTTACATTTTTTTTATTATTATTATTATTTTTTTTTTTAGTATTGCACTTTACTGCACTGGTATTGGTATTAGAGGTGTAGAAGTGAATTATTGTATATTAGAAAAGTATGTTTTTAGTACTGGGGGTCTGTTGGTAGTGATCCCTTGTAAGTTTATTCAGTTTCTTAAAGTTTTGAAACTGTAGATAGGTCATAGTTCCATGTTACATCTATCAATCATTCTTTTGGCTTTTAAGGGATGCAAGACCATTCACTCTTTCCGATTTGATGGCTTTATGCCAGAACAAGAATCCTGTTGGCCGAAGTACTATGTACAGTTATCTTTTTTTTCAAACATCAGTGGTTTTAGTTCAGTAGAAACTTCTTATTTCTCTATTGTTTTTTAATATCTTGCAAACACTTATACACGCTGCTGAGAAGTTAGGGTTCTTAAGTCAAGGTCTTCAGCGTGTGTGAGATCGGCGTATTTTTTCCAATGCAGTGTCGTGGCAAAATTAGAAGTTTTAGGGTCTCCTCTTTTATTTCAAAAAGATAAAATTCTCTGTTGACGTGAAGAATATAACCTCACCAGTTGCCTTGCCAATTTGAGCCCTTTTGCCATAAGTGTGTAAGTCCGATGCCATACTTTTAAGTGCTCCTGTTGCATTGTTGTTGTTGTAAGAAATCAGTTAAGGTCTATACGACATCACAAAACAGTGTTAAAATAAAAACTTTTTGAAATCTACATATCTATTGTTTTTATATCTGTCTATCTATGTCTGTCTGTCTGTCGATCTATATCAAGATAGATAGATACATACATACATTCTTAGATAATTAAGTCGATAAAATAGATGGTACATCTCCGTAGCTGGCGTTTGATCAATTCATTTTGACAGCTTTATTGTACTGATGCCTCTTGTGAGGAGGACAGGTTTAAATGAATACATTTGTATATGTGTCCTGTCAACATGTCACTCACTCACTTGTTCACTCACTCGCTCTCAATGCTGACAGCTGCTTGCATGTCGCAACAACATAGCAGTCCGAGTTCCTCCAGTGAGATGGACGTGAAGAATCTTGCACCAGGGCATTGAAAGTCCATCTTGGTCCTCCAGTGCATT
Organism: Phycodurus eques; assembly: GCF_024500275.1. Classification (NCBI taxonomy): domain Eukaryota; kingdom Metazoa; phylum Chordata; class Actinopteri; order Syngnathiformes; family Syngnathidae; genus Phycodurus; species Phycodurus eques. The sequence continues at coordinate 26,503,077 of NC_084531.1, forward strand.
AGGAACAGACGCCGCAGCGAATAATAACATCTTTTTGTTTATAATTCCCGTCCAAGTTGATGGCATCCCTGGGTTCAGCAACTCGCTGTCCTCAGCTCACTTCCTGCGGCGTCTCACCCTCTGACAGCCACTGGATTTATTCCATCCGAGGCGGCCGGGGAGCATAATTCCTTGAATATATTTCTTATATGCAATGGCAGACCTCTGGTGGAGGGATGAGTGATTTAATAACACCCACCACCACCTCTCAGCGTCATTCTGATGACAATGAACCCTGCACACAGCGTGAACGTGATCCATAAAAGTACATTTATTTAGCCCAATGCAAAGGCGTACACCAACAAATCTGACACATTATTGCGAGCAACGTGTCCTCCAGATATTAGACCGATGCGAGGCTCCATTAGGCATGGAGATGAGACACGAGCACTGAGGCAATGTGCTGGAAATGTGGGAAAAGAAAGCAGCTTTATATGATGCTTTTATTCCAAGCTTTCCCTGTGTGATATGATCTGTTGGGGGGGGATGTATTGCAGACGCGTGAGAACCATCTCTGCCTAAGCTTAAATATTCAACCTCAACAATAAAACTTAATTTCACTGCTATGGATGCCTTTTCAAGTCAAATATCCATGTTAACTGGGATGGATGGCAGTGAATGAGTTAAATATAAGTACAACTAAAAGGACAATTTGTATCCAAACGGTTGGTCCGTAGAGTGCCTTTCCACTAGGGGTTGTTCAGAATAGTCGACTAGTTAACTTGTCGAGTTTACTACTCCACAATGACGCTCAAAGTGTGTCGTTGACTGGTCGCTAATCGTGTTTTTGGCTTTTTGACGAGGCAAAGCCAGCTCCGGCAACAGATAAGTGGGCTGAATGAAATTAGGCCGTCATGCTAATTATTTTCAATTGTCTTCTACATTGGTACCTTGACTTACGAGTTACCCAACTTGAGGGTTTCTTGATGTAAGAGCCGTCGCTCAGCCCATTTTTGCTTTGACTTGCGATGAAAATGTGAGATACGAGTGCTAGATGGTTACAACAAACTCAACTTAATTCACTGAACAAGAAGAAGCAATTTAGCAGATGGTGAACACTCCTTCAAAAAAGAGGCTTAAAGCTGTTTATTGGCACTCCCAGTTGTGTGTTTTAGACAACCACATAGCTTAGCCTGAAGAAAGTCCACTGAGCCTAATGTTGACAAACAATGCAAAATGTCATAAACGGGCTAACAAATAGTTTCGGTGTCGTGGTGTTATAACCCTTAAGGCAATCGGTATTTGATCACATATAGGGCAGCAGTATATGTAGACAGGCAATTCAACAATACTCACATGCATATATTCTTTATGCTTTGCGAAAAAACGACATATTATTGCAGCTTACTGACTCAGTTGTGAAACTTTTTCTAACGTGTGTCTGTATTATAACTGGCCCCTAGTGGCCAAAGCACACACCAGAAGGAGCACAATGTAGGCCTGGAGCAGATTCATGGCATTTTCATTCATTTCAATGAATGGAATGAGCATCGTCCCGCAATGAATGAATTTCCTAAATCAAGACACAACTGTATTTCTGATTGCCCAGCTTTGGTTTGGGAGAACCAGTAAAAGGATAAAGCCAGGCTCAAAAGGATTTTGAACAATTTCTCTGCACACACTATCAAAGTGAAAGGAGAGCAGGGAATTATTCCACAGTACAGGACAGGGTCTGTTATTTATTTTTGATTTTTTTTGCCACAAATTCCCACCATGTAGAACCCACTGCTGTGGCGGACCCCAGAACGAGGACAGTTTACCCTGTTTAGCCAAGTTGTGCAAAAGTTACCTGATTGTTCCTGTGGTAATCCCAACAAGCCAGAGGATATTTTCACAAGCTGGAAATGCCATAACACAACATCAGGTTAGCCATATTAATCGTCTAGTCTAAGACACCCGGGAACTGTTAAAAATGGTGGGGAACGCAGAACATGTCTCCTTTAACACCCCCTTGTTGAGGCTGAGCCTTTTTTTGGTATGAGCGAAAAAGCCACACACGCTCATGAGGTCCTGTAAAGTTTGTTTGGACCTCCTTAGCTATTATTTACTTGTGGTTGAAGCATTTAAGAGAATATTAGTTTTATGACGTGCACACCATTGGTACCTTCTGACTGAATCAAATCTTCATCAGAGTGTTTTTCTCTTGGGACTGTGCTGTCAAACATTATCGCTGTAATTTAAGAGCCAGGGCAAAACAATAACAACACTAATAATAATTTCCCTCCCAAATCTTGAAGTGGGGTTTCATTTCCCCTCTTCTCCATTTCGATCGTTTTCATTTTCTGTGCATGCACTAAAAATCAATTTGTGACAAGCCACAGGTCAGACTCGAGTGTATAATCTCTCTGCCTTTCTCTCTCGCTTTCTCTCTCTCTCTCTCTCGTTCTCTCTCTCTCTCTCTCTCTCTCACACACACACACACACACACGAAAAGAAGATGTGCAAAGGCCCGTCGGGATCCAGACGCTGGCAATGGCCTTCAAATAAAATGATGGTTAATTAGATCGATATATGTCCAACAGCAACATGCGTGTGCTGTTGGACAGCATGGAAATGCATTGGGGAATACGCGTCACAGCTAATAGTTACAGAACATCCGACCAGCCTCTCGTGGGCTTCTTTTTTCTGCCCAAAATGTTTTTACTAGCAACAACATAACGTAGCACAAGTGTGATTAAGTCTCATACACTTGAAAAGTTTACGCATGTCCCTGGTTACTGTGGCAAAAATCAAGCAAATCAAGTCATGACTCGGATTAAGTCATGTATTTTTGTTGTAGTAAAATCATATATTCACAGATTTTAATGGTCCCGAACTTTATTGTTTTGTGAATTAAACGCATAACCGACAATGAAGCGTAGTTCATGTTTGACCAGCTATCGGTGAGCTAAACTGTAAAAGTTAACGTACCTTACCCGTCTTTGTCGGTTTTATAGTGACAGATGACGTTAGAAGTCGGAGACATTTTGTCTCTTATCTTTGAGTTTCACACCTTGCATGTTGCCATTCTCTTTCCCCCAATTTGATCCCAAAAAAAAATAAAAAATAAATAAATTCAGGAAAATCAGCCTGATTCCATGCCGTGGCTTGAAAGTGGCTCTAAATCTTTGTCGAGTCTGAAAAATTTCACTTTAACCAGATTGTAGTGAGCAGCCAGGACAGAGATGCACAAGTTACATTTTGGGTTTGTTGTCATCATCACATTATTTTCATCACTGGTGGCAACCAACCAAAAAAGCAAAACACACTTATTGATTTAATCTTTGAGATTGACCGACTTGAGCCATTTTGTACTAAGCAGCATGGACAGATGGTTCTTTTGTTTAACTTTATTTAAACTGTTGACATTGTGTCAAACAATAATATAACATGCATGATTTGGGTCTGTTTTCCAGCCAATCACAGGGCACATATAAACAAACAGTCATATTCATACCTGAATACAATTTAGTTTTTGAGTGCATGTTTTTGGAATGTGGGAGAAAGCAGAAGTACCCGAAGAAACCCCGCGCAAGTGCGGATTTGAACGCCCAACCTCAGAACTGTGAGGTGGATGTACTTAACGCTCAAACACCATGTCGGGCATATTTTATACATTTAAAGAAGAAAAATGAATGAATGCATTGATCACTAAATAATGGTTAAATAAGTGACAATGTTAGGGAGATGAACTACTTTTACAAAAATGGAAATATAGGACAAAACTGCTTTCTGACATTAAAAAAAAGCAGATGGTCCAAAGTTTCATCAGCATGCCCACAAAAGGTAGATGAACTGTCCACATCCACATGACAGATTGTGTGGCATCAGTCCACACAATATACAAGACTCCAAAAAGTTTGCACCATAAGCGTTTAAAGCAGTTAGACTTGATCTCCCTTTCCTTAATACTTCATAATGTCATCTAGTTCCCATTGTTTGATTCTATCCTGAGCCCCAAAGAGCAGCTTTGGCTGCTGCGTCGCCACGGGTACTTAAACGCCGTTGCCGACGCAGTCGCTCTCAAGGCATTCTCGCCGCGAACGACGTCGCTTTTCTGCACACGTGGCCGTGTTAACTAGGCTGACCCGAGGTTTAGACATCCAGCAAGGAGCCTTGAGACATAGCCGCATAACACATAGCTCATTAAATCTCAATTTCCTGCTGGGTCCTTTGTGGGCCTGCTCGCCCACCACTGGGGAAGTACTTAAACTCGAGATGTTACATGCTGCCCGTTCGATGTCTCGTCGTACATGCAATAAGTACACATTTATGTTTGATGTATTTGAATTACCACTTGCAGCTTTTCAGCTCTTATTTAAACACACTGTGGGTTCACACTGTGACAGAGAAACGCCTTAATTCGAGCCAGTGGTGACATGGAATGAAGTACGACTTAAATCATTTACAGCAGAGTTCAAAGTTAAGTTCTCCATATTGCCTGCCATTTTAGAGCAATTTGTGTGTTCTTTCAAGATCCACAGAATATTGTGTTCTGTGACAGTACGTGTATAAAAACGAACCTACAAAAAAGCGGAGAAAGATAGCTTTTTGTGAAAAAAATATATATATATTTTAATATTTAATTAATAATATACAATATTTTTAATTGTTTTGACACCGGAGGCACGGTGGCCAACTGGTTAGAGCGTCAGCCTCACAGTTCTGAGGGCCCGGGTTCAATCCCCGGCCCCGACTGTGTGGAGTTTGCATGTTCTCCCCGTGCCTGCGTGGGTTTTCTCCGGGCACTCCGGTTTCCTCCCACATCCCAAAAACATGCATAAATTGGAGACTCTAAATTTCCCGTAGGTGTGACTGTGAGTGCGAATGGTTGTCTGTTTGTATGTGCCCTGCGATTGGCTGGCAACCAGTTCAGGGTGTACCCCGCCTCCTGCCCGATGACAGCTGGGGTAGGCTCCAGCATGCCCGCGACCCTAGTGAGGATAAGCGGCTCAGAAAATGGATGGATGGATGTTTTGACACCTTAAAACTATAAAAGAACAAAAACAAGACTGAGATAGTCCTTTGGATGGGAAAATAATTTATTTACAGATAAACAACTATGGTACGTACCTTGAGTGACGCTGACTTGACTGCATGGTTTGGGTCAAACGTCTGTGGCTTTTTTACGATGGCGTTCCTCATTCACCAAAATCTTTTCTCAGGATCACAACACCCACTTTCAAATACCTACCATGACACATACTCTGAGATCTTCTTCTTCTTTTCCTTTCGGCTTGTCCCGTTAGGGGTCGCCACAGCGCGTCATCCTTTTCCATGTAAGCCTATCTCCTGCATCCTCCTCTCGAACACCAACTGCCATCATGTCTTCCCTCACGACATCCATCAACCTTCTCTTTGGTCTTCCTCTAGCTCTCTTGCCTGGCAGCTCCATCCCCATCACCCTTCTACCAATATACTCACTATTTCTCCTCTGGACGTGTCCAAACCATTGAAGTCTGCTCTCTCTAACTTTGTCTCCAAAACATCGAACCTTGGCTGTCTCTCTGATGAGCTCATTTCTAATTTTATCCAACCTGGTCACTCCAAGAGCAAACCTCAACATCTCTGCTTCCTGTTGTCTCTTCAGTGCCACAGTCTCTAATCCATACATCATGGCTGGCCTCACCACTGTTTTATAAACTTTGCCCTTCATCCGAGCAGAGACTCTTCTGTCACATAACACACCTGACCCCTTCCTCCACCCGTTCCAACCTGCTTGGACCCGTTTCTTCACTTCCTGACCACACTCACCATTGCTCTGGACGGTTGACCCCAAGTATTTAAAGTCCTCCACCCTTGCTATCTCTTCTCCCTGTAGCCTCATTCTTCCCCCACCACCCCTCTCATTCATGCACATATATTCTGTTTTACTTCGGCTAATCTTCATTCCTCTTCTTTCCAGTGCATGCCTCCATCTTTCTAACTGTTCTTCCAGCTGCTCCCTTCTTTCACTGCAGATCACAATGTCATCTGCAAACATCATGGTCCATGGGGATTCCAGTCTAACCTCATCTGTCAGCCTATCCATCACCACTGCAAAAAGGAAGGGGCTCAGGGCTGATAGCTGATGCAGTCCCACGTCCACCTTAAATTCTTCTGCCACACCTACAGAACACCTCACCGCTGTTCTGCCGCCCTCGTACATGTCCTGTATTATTCTAACATACTTCTCTGCCACTCCAGACTTCCGCATGCATTACCACAGTTCCTCTCTGGGTACTCTGTCATAGGCTTTCTCTAGATCTACAAAGACACAATGTAGCTCCTTCTGACCTTCTCTGTACTTTTCCATCAACATCCTCAAGGCAAATAATGCATCTGTGGTACTCTTTCTAGGCATGAAACCATACTGTTGCTCGCAAATACTCACTTCTGTCCTGAGTCTAGCCTCCACTACTCTTTCCCATAACTTCATTGTGTGGCTCATCAACTTTATTCCTCGATAGTTGCCACAGGTCTGCACATCACCTTGGTTCTTAAAAATGGGCACTAGTACGCTTTTCCTCCATTCCTCAGGCATCTTCTCACCCGCTAGAATTCTATTGAACAAGCTGGTCAAAAACTCCACAGCCACCTCTCCTAGATGCTTCCATACCTCCACAGGAATGTCATCAGGACCAACTGCCCTTCCATTTTTCATTCTCTTTAATGCCTTTCTAACTTCCCCCTTCCTAATCATTGCCACTTCCTGGTCCACCACACTTGCCTCTTCTGCTCTCCCTTCTCTATCATTTTCCTCATTCATCAACTCCTCCAAGTATTCTTTCCATCTAGCAAGCACACTATGGCACCAGTCAACATATTTCCATCTCTATCCTTAACCTGCTGCACATCCTTCCCATCTCTATCCCTCTGTCTGGCCAGCCTGTATAGATCCTTTTCTCCTTCTTTAGTGTCCGACCTGCCATACATGTCATCATATGCCTCTTGTTTTGCCTTTGCCACCTCTACCTTTGCCCTGTGTCGCATCTCAACGTATTCCTTTCGCCTCTCCTCGGTCCTCTCAGTGTCCCACTTCTTCTTAGCTAACCTTTTTCCTTGTAAGGTTTCCTGTACTGTGAGTTTCCACCACCAAGTCTCCTTCTCTCCTTTCCTGCCAGAAGATACACCAAGTACTCGCCTGCCTGCTTCTCTGATCACCTTGGCTGCAGTGGTCCAGTCTTCTGGAAGCTCCTCCCGTCCACCGAGAGCCTGTATCACCTATTCCCGAAAAGCTGCACAACACTCGTCCTGTCTCAGCTTCCACCTCATGGTTCTCTTCTCTGCCTTTGTCTTCCTAATTTTCCTCCCCACCACCAGAGTCATCTTACACACCACCATCCTATGCTGTCGAGCCACACTCTCCCCTACCACTACCTTACAGTTGGTAACCTCCTTCAGATTACATCGTCTGCACAAGAGGTAATCCACCTGTGTGCTTCTACCTCCGCTCTTGTAGGTCACCCGATGTTCGTGCCTCTTCTGGAAAAAAGTGTTCACTACAGCCATTTGCATCCTTGTTGCAAAGTCTACCACCATCTGTCCCTCCAAGTTCCTTTCCTGGATGCCGTACTTACCCATCACTTCTTCATCACCCCTATTACCTTCACCAACATGTCCATTACAATCTGCACCAATTACGACTCTCTCTCTGTCTGAGATGCTCAGAACTACATCATCTAGCTCCTTCCAGAATTTCTCTTTCACCTCGAGGTCGCGTCCTACCTGTGGGGCATAGCCACTAATCACATTACACATAACACCCTTAATTTCAAATTTCAGCCTCATCACTCGATCTGATACTCTTTTCACCTCCAAGACATTTTTAGCCAACTCTTCTTTTAAAATAACCCTGACTCCATTTCTCTTCCCATCTACACCATGGTAAAATAATTTAAACCCTGCCCCTAAACTTCTAGGCTTACTGCCTTTCCACCTGGTCTCCTGGACACACAATATGTCAACCTTTCTCCTTATCATCATTTCAACCAACTCCCGAGATTTTCTTGTCATAGTCCCAACATTCAAAGTCCCCACATTCAGTTCTAGGCTCTGTGTTTTCCTCTTCTCTTTCTGCCGAAGAACCCGCTTTCCACCTCTTCTTCTTCTTTGACTTTGATCCACAGTAGCTGAATATCCACCGGCGCCCTGCAGGTTGACTGCGCCAGTGGCGGACGTTGTTAACCCGGGCCACGACCGATCCAGTATGGAATTGACACATACTCTGTATAAACCCTACATATTCATACTCTGTTTGAATGTGAGGTGCCTAAACTTGTTTGACTTCCAACATGTTGGCATAGCTCTCCGTCATAATCGATGTGACAGGCCGAGATTCACCACCTAATTTTCATCTTCTACTCAAGCTGTGCTGATCTCAAATCCAAAGCGATGCAGTTGCCATTTTCAGGGATCTGTCAGTCATTACAGTGGTTTACAAACCTGAATTTCTCAGACAAGCTGGCGTACTTGACAAATATAATGTCGGAAGCCGTAAACGGTTGGATTCCAGTTGACAAGTGTAAACGTCCATGACAGTGAATTAGTTAAGAACATTTTTCAGTTATCGGTGCTTGGGTATTTTTCTGATTACTTTTTACTTTTACTCCGTACATTTGAAAAGATATAGCTATACTTTCTACACCTTTGTAAATATAGCCTTACTTTGTTTCAACCTCCACAGATGACGAAGTCGTAAAAAGAGGTAAAAAGAGAGAAGTAAAATCAACCACGGTTGAGATTTTGATTGATTGATCGAGTTCTTGGTGACATATAAGGCGCTAAAAACAGGAAAGAGCGACAAGGTCGAGGTCACATCCTACCTGTGGGGCATAGCCACTAATCACATTACACATTGATTGAAGACTCCAAATTGCCCGTCGGTGTGAATGTGAGTGCGAATGGTTGTTTGTTTCTATGTGCCCTGCGATTGGCTGGCGAGCGGTTCAGGTGTACCCCGCCTCCCGCCCGAAGATGGCTGGGATAGGCTGCAGCAGCTCGCGACCCGAGTGAGGATAAGCAGTGAAGAAAATGGATGGATGGATGGTATGTCAAGGCACAACTGTAGCCCACGTTGACAATTTCACCAAGCATTTTGAATGTGTCGCTTATCAAAATCTGACCGTAATTTAAAAATGGCAGCTCTTCACCCAACCTAGTTACCAATCATGAGCGGCAATCCAATAATGTGGAGTTGTAGTTTTTTAATTATGATTATATAGTACAATCAAATTCATGTCAATCATAGTGTTTTTATGTAAATGTGATAGTAGTTTGCATTTCCAATTTAGCGTCCTGTCTGGCTTTTCTCTTCGCGTCCAATATCTGTGTGAAACCAAACATGAATTTCAATGTTGCCTCAGTGTTTTTAAATCAAAAAGATTGTGCCATCAAATGAAGAAAGTCTCCTCTTCTTCTTTTTGCCGCCTTTAGAGCGTCATTAAGCTGCTGCGACTGGATTGTTAATGGGTTCTGCAAAAGGCTGATTACAGCGTGAGTAACGTGCCTGTATAATAAGGCAAATGTGTTCATATGCAACACGGGCTGGATAAAAGCTTCCTGTACTCTGCATTAGTGTGACATCACCGCTATGTTTTATTATTGCGCTTTCAGTTTACAGTGGTGGTATTGTTTTTTTTAATAGATGAAGGGGAGGGCTAAATGAGGTAAACAGCATATTAGAGAAGCTGCTACGTGTTTATGATATAATCAAGAAGTTTATTACCTCTAAAATTGACTGTACAAACATACTATTTTATGTTTATTACCATCCTTACATATTTAAACATTTGACGTTTTCACTTCTACTGTACTGTATTATTATCCATCCATCCATCCATTTTCTGAGCCGCTTCCCCTCACTAGGGTCGCGGGCGTGCTGGAGCCTATCCCAGCTATCATCGGGCAGGAGGCGGGGTACACCCTGAACTGGTTGCCAGCCAATCGCAGGGCACATACAAACATCAACCATTTGCACTCACATTCACACCTACGGGCAATTTAGAGTCTCCAATTAATGCATGTTTTTGGGATGTGGGAGGAAACCGGAGTGCCCGGAGAAAACCCACGCAGGCACGGGGAGGACATGCAAACTCCACACAGGCGGAACCGGGGATTGAACCAGTGTCCTCAGAACCGTGAGGCTGACGCTCTAACCAGTTGGCCACCGTGCCTGTATTATTATTATTATTATTATTGTTATTATTATTATTATTATTATTATTATAAAGTATATCCCTCGCCATTTCTTTATCTAGCTATGAGTCTACCGCACTCTCTTACTCTCTATCCCCCCAACTCTATATCTCTTTCTCTCTATATATACACATATATAGCTCTTCTCAACTATCTTTTTCTCGCTCTCTCTTTCTCTCCCTCCCTCCCTCTATATAGCGCTCTGTTTAGTTCTCGCTATCCCGCTATTCTTCTCTCACTTTATCTACCGATTTTTTATCTGTAGCGATTCCTTTCTATCGCTCCTTATTTAACTCTATGCATCCATCTCTCTCTATCTGTCTTATTCTCCATATCCACCTACAGTATATCTCTCCATCCATTTCTCAATCCAACTATTTCTCCCTGTCATCTAATTTGTCTTTGCCATCCAACTATTTCTATCATCCATGTCTCTTCATGCATCCATTTTTTTGTCTCCATCTATTCATTTCTCCATTTCTGTTTATTTCCCTCCATCTTCCATCTATTTCTCTGTCCATCTATTTACATCCATCCATCCATGTATATTTCTCCACCCAATCATCCATTCATCTCCATCTTTCTCTCTCCCTATCCAGTTCCATTATAAGGCTGCCGCTCGTAGCATTTCGTGGTTGGGGGAGGTAATAATCTTTTGATTTTGGATTGAGTCTCATGAGACAGATGTACCTAATGTGGTGGCCGGTAGTAAGCCTACAGGTTCTGTATACTGTACTGCATCAATTTGTCAAGGCGCCTTATATTTGTACAGTGTGCACCTTTTATGATGTCCTGTGTGTTCCAAATGCATGGAGAAATCATTCTAAGTGTTACACACGACACATCAGCACATCTTATATGACTGCGTCCTTGTTAGACATAGTATATAGTCTCAGACACGAGGAAGAAAAACAGCATGAATAAATGTTTTGGTGTGGTTAGACTATTTCCTCCGCCCTAAGCACAAACAGATGGCCGCTTTTTACATTTTAAGGCAAAATGGATGCGATGCAAGAGAGTTCTTTTAAGTCTCGTCCACGCTGTATGATTTGTGGAAGGACACTTTCCCATGGCCCTGTAATACTTCAGCGGTAATGGCAAGATGTGACATACGGAATTGCGCCTGGATGGGAAAATTGCAACTCTCGCCATTTGGATATTCTTTCCCCGAGAGAGTGTTTTTCAACATATCGTGTCAATGGACTGCGCTCCAATAGGGAGGACGAACCGGCATATATATATATATATATATATATATATATATATATATATATATATATATATATATATATATATATATATATATATATACATACGAGTGTCCGTTTGAAGCATCTTCACCTGTCTTGTGACCTTTCAAGGCACACGATTGGGTGCTCAGCGTGCCACACATGTAATCTGCTGGCGTCATGGCAGAGAATATAATTGCTTACGCCATGCTCCCTTGGTAATTGTCTTTTGATTGAGGTCAGCGGGACAATTAAAAGCATCGAGGGGTGAAAAAGTGGCGGCGAGAGAGCCCAGACAGCCGACGTTAGCGACAGGGATGAGCGCCGGGGATAATTGCGCGTGGGAGCGGGCCTCAAAAGTCAGCTTAATGATCATATGGACTTTTTTTTTTTTTAATGGATATCCACACTCGACCATTTTGTAGTTTCAGCGGCATCCCGCTCGCAGCAGGAACAAAATCTGCTCCTGGAATTTCATGTCGCATGACGTAGCTTTGCATAATCGGCAAGACAAACAAACCCGGAGATGTTAAATTATTCTGTGGGAGAGACTTTACACATTTTACAACAACAACACCATTCTCTGACATCTTCATGCACCCTGATGCAGCGTGGGTGAATGCAGATATTTATGCGTTGCTGATTAAATGTCATGTTATTCAGATTGGATGTGATATTTTTCATTACCTCAGCCAATTATTGTAAACACTTTTTGTTGCTGTTTGTTTGAGGAGGATAACTAAATAATATCACAGGATTTTGTGGAGAGTCAGGGCAAAGGACAATAAGAACCAGTAAATCAAAATAAATTGTTGTTCCTTTTTATTAGTTGCAAAGTGAAAACTATTAAGGACAAAATGCATGCATATTCAGAAAGTGGGTATCTATGAAGATGTACAATTTGGTGCTGATCCAAAACTACCATTATTATTTGTTTGTAAAGACAATTATGTACACACATTGTCATTGAATGACCCACCATTTGGTGCAAATCTGGTCTACTGAGTGACTGGTCAGCTTTTCTTGGCAAAACCTTACAAGATAAGGCTCAGTTATATTGGGGGGATCTTGGTTCGGTCACAGGGAGTTTTGAATCTGTGCTGGGTTTGATGAACATTAAGTAGTAATGTGAGTGTTACCATTTCAGGTAGGTGTACCGCGAGTACCATTGTAGTTTGGCAAATGAGTCATGTTCAGGTTGCTGAAAGTGCTCCTGACGTATCGTACAAGTAAACTGTATGTGACCATGACCTTCCTGGTCGTTCACCATGAGCAGCGAAGATGTCGTTTTGCTTTGATCATCAACCTCTCACTTCAACATTAATTCAGAATCAAACAGATGTGACGTTACCGTACACATGCTGATTTACATTTTGTGATGCCAATAGAAGAACAATTCACTTACCTACCCCCACTCAGAAACGCCGCCCTGTGCGGTGACACACATCGCACATATGAAAAAGCGCCACTGTTGGAGCAAAATGTGCTGCCCAGTGTCTGAGGCTCGTTTATGTTATGCGCTGCTTTTGCTGCATCTGGCACAATATTTTCTTCAATCTGACTGAGTGATTAAAAGCTTTTCTTGAAAAACAAAAAAAGAGCTGTCTGCATTAATAACCACATGATCTGTCCATTGCGATGAGAAAAAAAAAAACGTGTTGGTCAGCACGAGGGTGTCATTTCTCAAAATTCACGAGGTCACATCAAAGCAAGAATATTATTCTTCCTATTCGCTGCGAGGCCTATTAGACAAATCATTGCGATTTTTACTTTTTTTTTTTTGCCCCCGTGCTTCTGAAGTTTCTCTCGCTCAGTTTTATCGTTTTATCCAAACGGGTCAGTGGTTTCAAACATGGCTGTCGCTGTGGAAACATAGAGGCAGAAAACATCAAATAAAACAGTGATAAAGAAGAAGAAGCTGCTTTTGAGCATTCACACACTATGGAAGAGTCAACGTGTAGACAATCCTGCGTTGAGTGACTATGTGTTTTATTCATGGCCAGTGAGTGCTGAACTTCCACCACCGTCAAGGAGCCAGGCGGGCACACTAACTAGTCTAACAGTTGTCGGCTTGGCTGTGATTTATTACACAGCCACAGAGCGTCACCTTGGCCTTGGCTCTTTTCCTTTCAGTTTTTGGAGACACGATTGGATGAAACCGAGAGCAATTTTTTCGAATGAATGGCACGTCGAGCATCGGAAAGGAGTGACAAGCTGATGCCTGCAGATGTGGGTCGCGTCATTGGGTTTCTCGTGATGTCATTTGGATTCTGAAAAATGACATCATTAAGGTTACATGCAGATTTGTTTGGGCAGTTGGAGAAAGGGGAACCGGATTAGGCTCCAACTTTTAAATTGTGTTGGTGGTCACTTGGGCTATAGCAATACAGAAATTCAGATTTTTCCAGTACGGAACATATTAGGCAAGGCAGTGATTCCACAGTTGTATGCCGCGCGAGATATCATCGGGTGTTCTACAGGAAATTATGCAATTAAATTGAATTGGTCTGAAAATTATTATTCATTTAGTACAAATCTCTATTTATGCCAGCGATATACAGTGACAGGCAGAACAAAAAAATGCACTTCCACTTTTAGACAGAAGGTACAATAAACCTGTGTACCCCTCTGTTGCCATTCATCCAACAGCATAAAAGCTTTGTGTTCAAATTAACAGTTCCAGATTTCACAGTGAGTAATATACATTGTTTTTATTCAACTTTTTTGACATAGGCAAATACACTAAAAAACTATTTAGAGCTCGAATAGACACATTTGTCTACATAATGACCATTGAGTAAATATAATTCAGTTCATAATTAAGCTATTTGCCTTACAACTCTTTTAACAGCAAGCTGTGATATAGCAGGCTTTCAAAATAGCTCGCGTATATATATAAAACAGTATAATCGATTGACTGATTGTGTCCAATGTGCTTTTGTTACACTAATGAAAAGTTTTGTTTAGCAATTTGTTTCCTGACTCCACAATACTGTATGTACTCAACTGTATCCTTAAAAACAAGGTATGTACCCAAGCTTTTGGTGTACCGTCACACGCTCGGTGACCAATAATAAATCATCCAGTCAGTGCAATATAGCGAGGTACGAACTGAAGCAGGGCGGAAAAAAACAATTGCAACAAATAATTCGAGGGCTACTATCTCTATCTGTGTGATTGCTATCCGAGCATCAGAGGCAGAAGTAGAGCAGTGCGGCACTGTGGGAGGAAAAGGAGAAGGGGATGGCGAGGAGGTGAGGCCAGCTCTCTGCTTCCATAAATGATAAATGCGGAACGACTCCTGCTGGATGTGGACATGCTTCCCTCAACTCTCGGCGTTGTCTTAATGATCCCAATCACGATGCAAGGGAGAAGAGAGGCTGCACTGGACAGTGGTGGAGAGATGCTAGCGAGAGAGCACAAGAAAGAGTGTACAGGTTGGACCTAATCAGAAATAAACACAGCCTGTGACAGAGATGATTGACGAAAAAGGTCAACGCTGTCCGGGAAACAATACTTGATCTGTACCCATGTTGTGATTGCAAAATTGTCTCGCTCTCTTCTACCTCTTACAAGGATAGTGTGCTATTTTTGTGCAAAAGGGCAACAAGTTTGTTTTGATAGCTGATTTTCATGACATTGCATTTTGGTAACACATTTTGATGCTATTGATTTGTGCCAAATGTGGGGCAGTGGCCCACCTAATGTGCACCCAGTAGGACCTTGAGAGTCAGGTGCATATATTTAGGATAGCTAAGCCTTGGAGGTGGTCTGAGCTCAACTGAATACTGTAATGTAAAGCTTGAATCACAGAGGAGGCACACTTATGGCATTGGGCCGCTTTGCTGTCTTCGGCACAGGGTTTTGCTTGACTGTGCGGGGTACATTGAAATAGCAATACTACCAAGTAGGGCTGGGTGGTATGGCCTAAAATGTATATCATCGTATAAACTGAATCCCTTAAAGGACTTAAAGGAGCAGTGGTAAGAATGAATGAATGACATTTTACTCTCGTATTGTAATGCATACAATTTGTACGCCCATAAGACACCAAACAATCAAGTGATCCAGCACCAGGACCAAAGTACAACAAAACGTAAACATGAAAAACACTCTATATTGTCTTCTTTTCTAAGCTTAAAAAATACAATCTGCAATTCCAAAAACAATCACAAACAAAAAAATCAAACAGCTGTTTAATATTTTCCGCATTTGACCAATAGAACATATAAGGGTTATGTTGTATAATATCATTAAATTCTCTTATATCATCATAAAGTGTACAATAAAGGAGAAAATGAGATTCACTTTCAACGTCATTCAAGTCACACATCTCACACAATCTATTATCAGATTTACTTGTACATACAATACAATGACATCATCAACGAGCGTTATCGCGATTGGTCGATATAGTCCAAATCCATACACGAGGCAAAACTCACACTGTCTACCACGTATGCCCTATATACTGTGCATCCCTATTACCAAAAATATTCTGGCATGAAATGAGCTGCCTAGTGTCAGAAATCTTCAAACTTGGAGGAGGCTTATTTTCTTGCACTGCTTTGCTGCATCCGGCACAGGGTTTTCTTTAATTTGTATGATAGATAAAATGGATTTTCAAGACTTTTAAGGCATTGTGGAGCGAAATGTGCTGCCCAATGTCAGGAAGATTGAAACGCGTTGGAAGTTCCGTTATGTTAAGTGACTGATTTGCATCCGGCACGTAATTTTTTTGAATCTGTGCTGCGTATGATGCAATATCAAGCCTATTAAGGCATTCTGGAGTCAAATATGCTGCCCAGTGTCATAAAGTTTAAAAGCTCAGTTACACTTTGGAAAAGGGGGTGCTTTGTTGCATCCGGCATACCGTTTCTTGAATCTTTGCATCATACAATAAAATTCCAAACTGTCAAGGTATACTTCAGCAAAATGTTCTTCCAAGTGTCAGAAGGCTTGAAACACAGAGAAGACTCACTCTTGTTACGGGGCTACTTTACTGCGTCCAGCACATGGTGTCTTCAATCTGTGCTGGATGTGATGACGTCTCAAGATTATCAAGGCATTCTCAGATCTTATTCCGACTCAGAACATTTACTTTGTAAATAATACGTACATTTGTGCATTTCCATATTTTGCCTTGAACAACCGCTCATGACAAGCAGTGTTGCATATTGTTTACCGTGTTGTCGTTTTCTGTGTGATTACGTGCAGGCGCAGCTTTAATGAATAAGCAGAGCTGCTGACCTTCTAGCTGCAGGGACCCTTCTCCACAAGTATGGGGTCACCATGGAAACCAATTCTCCTCCTCTCTGTCATCAGTGGCCTTTCAGGTAAGAGAGAGGCTCGCCGGCGTCATGCCAAATAATCTTGTTTGAGAAGGAAAGCGCCGCGTGTTGACGTTTTTTCGGCTCGGAGATTCTCCCGCGACGACGTGTCGTATGCAAATACAGGTTGGGGGGAGTGTTTATGTATGTACGTTTGAGCGCTAAGAAGAAAATTGCGTACACATTTACATGTATATGAAGGGCAAAGAGAGGCGTTGCCTGAAATAGAAGCCACAGTGGTCACAGAGTGGCATCTTTTTCCATCATGATGGAAGTTTTGGGCATATTTGAAATTTGTACCCGCAGAAACTTTTTGTATATGCAGACACATCTCAGTAAACATGGTAGAAAAGTTAATCTATTTTAAGAATTGTGAAACTCATGTTATACAGATACATTAAACCCATAGGAAAATACTTTCCATAAGGGCAATTTCTGCCCATTTTCTACATGGTATTGAAAGTGATTTTTTTTTTCTGGTGTAAAGTATAACCAAACTCAAAATTCACCATATGAAGAAATTAGAATTCTCGAGATGGTAAATTTGGGGTTTTTGTCACCTGTAAGTTACACTCCTCAAAACCAATAGTAAATGCTACTACATACAGTATTTCTATTGGAAATCCATCCATCCATCATCCCCCAATGTACATGGTCCAAAAAAAGCGAGAAAAAAAGTATACTGTAGACTACCCCTTAATATCTGTTTATTTGCTATGTAGTATGATATTGCAATCTCATGCACTGTAATATACAGTAGGTGATCCAACAAATACCTACACATACAAAGTTAGTTCATTTCGGCATCATTGAGAATTTTTGTGCGTGCAAAAAAAGTAGAAAAAACTGATTTAATGTAATATGTGTTTAAATCATTAAATTGTCAATAAATCAGCAGGATTTTTGTTCTGACCTGGAGCTTTGCTTTGTTTTCTATGGAAGAGTGCCGATAAGAAACGTTTGCCATCTGAATCAATATTGACCCGAGCTAAAATCTTGAATACCATTCAAAAATCAGTCAAAGATTTGCTATGACAGAGCAGAGAGAAAAAAAGATTGGTCAATCTGTGACTGAAAGTACATTTACTGGTTTGACTTTTGAAAAATCAACAGGATTTTTGCTTAAAGGTAGCAGGATTGACAACTTGCTATAGATAAAGAATGAAATAGACTAAAGTCAACGGATTGACTTTTGCATGTTTTTGTTATTAAAGACGTGACTGCCCCGGGACGCATTGATCGGTCTCACTGCCGGTCGCTTCGCAGGACTCTGCCGTTCTGTATGCGGGTGAAGAAAAGTGAAACCATGGATCCTTTTTTGTCAGTTTCAAATTGTCAGGAGTTGAAATGGCATTTTTTTAAAGAAATTTTAAAACATTAAAAAAGTATTTTTGTTTCACGATTTCTGGTTTAAAGATAGAATTGTTTTTACCTATGATATTCTTAGTTCATATAAATTAAGCAACTAATAGGCTAATTTGGAAATAATCTGTCTTTGTCTTTCAGGAGGTCTTTGATGTCATTTCATCGCAAAACCAGACAATCATTTTCAAAGTCCAACATTTTCACATACATAACAATAAAATTGTACCGAAATGGTAAATATTATATTTTATGAAAGAAATTGCTAACAGCTTCATCCTAACCTTTCAGAGGGGAG
Source organism: Phycodurus eques (assembly GCF_024500275.1). Classification (NCBI taxonomy): domain Eukaryota; kingdom Metazoa; phylum Chordata; class Actinopteri; order Syngnathiformes; family Syngnathidae; genus Phycodurus; species Phycodurus eques. Next base: position 26,521,490 of record NC_084531.1, read on the forward strand.
TCAAGTCACATTGATTGCACAGATATGTTTTCGCTATCCTCAAGATCCTGTCGACTCACTTGAGTGAGACCAGCATCGGGTTTGGGTTCGTCGTAGTTTTTATTTCTTATTGTCACACTGTTAGACTGCAGTTTGAGAAAATGTGTATTTGTGACAAATCAAACAGTTTGCATGGGGTAGGACTCCGCTCTGAGGCCTTAATGGATACAATACTTGTTATCCGATGTTATTTGACTAGTATCAGAGCTTGTCGTCAGGGCAGAGTTTTCTCAAACTGGGTTCGACAGACCCTTTCAGGCCAAGCAGTTGTAGCTTGGCTGTCTGCAAAATAATTAGCAATAACTTATTGTGCATACCTACTGTACATATGGGTGCCTACATGCCAATAAAGCAAACATAAACCATGCCGTTTCATTCTCGGCATTGAATCGATCGCAACTGGACTTTTCTGTTTGTCTTCGAAGACGTTTTGCTTCCCATCCCAGCAGGCTTCATCAGTTCATGCAACAATGCCTCAGGCTAGTCTGTCCTAAGCCTTGTTTTTTTTTAATTTATTTTATTTTTTGGGGGGGAGCATATTTTTTTCAAAAATACAAAAATACCTTGATTTAAAAGTGCCCCAACTACCGAGTTCCTATGGCATTTAAGGGTACACATGGTAGTCATGTTTAATTGGCATTAGGGGGGGGGGGGGGGGGTTCTTGTAAAAATTCCTCCCCTGGTAAAGGTCCCTGGATCCCAAAAGTTGGAGAACCCATGCTGTCGCAAATGGGAAAGCGGCGCCTTTTGTGCTGAATTTAGCACCGGCAGCTGTCACAAAGGCGTGATAGGCTTCAGCTTGCCACTTAGACACCCACGGGGGTGTGATTCTGCCTTTTATGCGTCGTGATACTTTTGACATGACGTCTCATGTACTGGATTATTGCCCCATTGTTCTCGCGGAACATTCAAAAAGATGCCCACTTTTGAGGACAACCGCGCCTCTGTTGCTTCCGTTCCTTATTATAGTTTGACTTCGCTCTCCCGGCTGTCTGGTCCTTTTTCCATTTCTACAGATAAGCGCACAGCGGCGGCGGGGGAGGAAGGAAGGGAGGGAAGCGTGGCTCTCTCATGTTTAAAAAGTGGGCCGGCAAGGAGGCTGCGACATCAGGGCCATTTTCTTCTCTCTGCTCCCGCCCGATGCTGATTGAACCGCAGTGTTGAGTGTAGAACTGTAATTCAGCTGTCCCTTGGCGGTGTCTCCATTTCAAAGAAGTGGGTTCCAGGGAATATAGATGCGTTGCACTGCATAGGTGATGCATGAGGCTACTTTGACCAAGGGCGAAGGTGTCATTTGCCACAAATATGGTTTGGAAAAATTGATGGATTTGGACGTACTATAAATGAAATGAGAATATTGCCGTGATAGACTCTTAACTGCAGATGCAAGTGTAAAAACGAAAGAAATCTAATACCATGTTATTATTATTAATATTGCTGCATTGTAGATTGCCTTTTTCCTTTATCATTTGTATATTTGTTCTTTTTTTATTGGATGTGACTAGACATGCTCTAATTTTTTAAAACAAAGTAAGGGTAATAGACTCCTCTTTGCTGTCTTGTGTGTCTTTGGCCATTGGTTTATTAAAACAAAAGTAAGGGTGATTGTTATCAGGACTTTGTTGTTTTGTGACACTTTGCACATTTTATTACACCAAAGTAAGGGTGGTCGATTTTCGTCTTCCCTCTCGAGTCTTGCTTGTTGGTTCAACTAAAGCGACAGTGGTCAACTTTTGTCAACCTTTTTGAGTCTTTGGTTGTCGGTTTATTGAGCCAAAGTAAGGGTGGCCAGCTTTTAACTTCGCTGTCTTGTGAAGCTTTACTTGTTGGTTTATTAAACCAAAGAAAGTGCGGTCAACTTTTGTAGTCGATGTCTTGTAAGTGTTTGCATGTCAGTTTAAAATTAAATTGAATCTAAACAAAAATAAGGGCAGGTGACTTGTCATAGCTGTCTTGTAGGTAATTGCTTTTTGGTTTCCTAAACCAAAGTAAGGGTGGTTGACTTTAGTTTCCCCTCTCGAGTCTTGGTTGTTGGTTTATTAGAACCAAGTGAGAGTGGACAACTTTTGTCTTCGCTGTATTGTGAGGCATTGCTTGTCAGTTTATTATAACACAAAGGGCGGTCGACTTCAGTCTTCACTGTCTAATGAGTCTTTGCTTGTCAATTTCTTAAAAACAAAATTGAGAGTGGGTGACGTTTATCTTTGCGATTTTCGTTAATGGCTTTCGCAGGCCACATAAAATGATGTGGCAGGCTGGATGTGGCCGGGCCTTGAGTTTGACACCTCTGGATTATTGCAAAAAAAGCAAGGGTGATCTATTTTCTTTTTAGTTTCTCTTTCATATATATTGTTATCTTCACGGGGTATGAATCTTTATCTGAGGATTAGAAACTATTCTCAACACCTAACCATCCTGACTGGATGGGGTCTATTTTTGGTCGCACCATTAGGGAGTGGTGGCCTTCCTCCAACTGGCAGGAGCTCCCTTGTACTCACAATTTGAGCCCAAGACATAAAATCAGCTTTGGATTTGGAATTTGACATTTTTGTGGAGTCTGTGTGCCGATGCCAGTGCTTGTTAAAATGGTGTTTTCATGAGCCACACAGCCTGCAGCCAATTAGAGAATGCTGCAGACATGAAGTGAATATTACGGCAGGTGCTGCAATGTTTGTATGACGTGCAGGAAAATAATTCTACATTCAAACCTTAAAACATACCAAGTCTTTCAAAATGAAATCCAAATATCGGGGAAGAATCAGTCTCTCTTGTTCTCGCTGAACAAAGTAAGAGTGAACAGATTTTGTCTTCTTGTGAATCGGTTGAAAGCAAGGTCAGGTCTTGTCTGTGTATTAAAAGAAAGTAAGGGAGGAAATAAGGTCTTCAATGTTTTATGACTCTTTGCATGTCAGTCTATTACAACAAAGTCGGAGCGATCAACTTTTGTCGTCGTTGTCTTGAGTCTTTTGCAAGACAGTTTATCAAAACAAAGTAAGGTTGGTCAACTTTTATCTGTCATTTGGCGAGTCATTGTTCAATGGATTATTTAAATGAAGTAAGTACAATTGTGTTTTGTCTTCGCAGTTTTTGCACGTTGGTTTATGAAATAAAAATGTTGTCATCAAACATTTGTATTTGCTGCTTTAGAGTCTTTGTACATCTTCGTTGTTGTCGCCATGGTAACGGGTATATCTGGTAGCAGTGACCGGTGACATGTTTTCTGGTCCCGTCTCCCCGACGGTGTTTGATTTGACAAGATGAAGCCCAGTGATCGTAAAAGATGGGATATGGTGATATCGTAATAAATGTCTAAAGCAGTAGTCTGACACAGTACGAACAGGAAACACCAAATTTGTCTTGTAGTCTGATCCAGGCATAAATTACACTGTTTGTAAACAAGGGGGATTGACTAGTATCGTAGATCTACTTCCATATTTTCTTTTGTGTGGCATGAGGTTGTGGGTTTTTTATGACAAAGTAAAGGCGATGGACTTTCGGCGTTGTTGTCTTGTCACTCTTTGGTCGTCGGTTTAATAAAACAAAATACGAGCAATTGACATTCGCATTTTCTGTCATGTGGTCTTTCCTCTTTGGATGAGTACATCAGAGTAAGGGTGATAGCCTGATGGGCTATTGCCTTGCCATTTATCATTTCCTGTATGCCAAATTCCGACTTGTGTGGGCCTCGTGAGCCTGTCTATAAAATAAAGATCCGTCACTTGTGACTGGGCCAACCTTTACGCAAATGTGAGGATCAAGTAACAAGCTTTCAACAGCCAAGGAGCTGAGATGAAAATGAAAATGATTCACGGCCGGCCAGTCTATGGAGGATATTTCACTGAATAAATGTACTCCAGCCTAATCAGCCTCAGTCAATAGAATCTCCCCCGTGAAGGTCTTCATTAATCTCACGCTCCATCGACTAATCATTCTCATCTGCTGAGGCCCCGCGAGCGTCTCACGTACTTACTGTACATGATTCCCATTAATTCTTTCCGCCCTAGTCTGGAGCCGCCACAAGTTGAGGCCACCGTGTGACATTCCCACCAATGTTGTCCTCGGGTCTGCCCGACGTGCCATCTTGCTTTAGCCTCACCGCTCACCTTTGCGGCTAATCTGCATGCTAAATGCATCGCCTCAAGACCGTGTGGTATGGTTTGGCTTATGCTGACGTTATAGGGTGTATGCTAATGTGATTTATATCCAGTGGTTACAAAAGTACTCATATGCTGTACTTAAGTAGAAGTACCTGTTTTTATAAATCATAGCTTTGGTAACCTTGCGAAGTGACTGCAATTAATCAATCAAACAAAAGCACTTGACCTTACCTCTTCATTTTTGTTATTTTTACGTGGTGTCATCATCACCTGTCAAGTGGAGAAAAAGTAAAAAGCCCATTTTAAAAAAGTCAGGAGTAGAAAGTACAGCCATGGTTTACCAACGTAGGGAAACGTAAAAAGAAAAATAACTCAAGAAAAGTACAAGTACCTGGAAAATTACAGTAATGGAGTACTTGTACTTTGCTACTTCCCACCATTGTTCAAATGATAATCAGACCTATATTGTTCAAGAAGATGTCGTAAAGACCTTCACTCTTCAACAATGGCCACCAAACGTATTCAGCGTTTATCCGGTGTGTTACAGCTTCTGAATGGTACGGATTGACAGGTTTGACGAGGGTTATCGCTTTTATCAGACGACGTTAAGAGTCTTCACAAGAGTAAGAGGATGTGGGCTTTAATAGACCAACAAAAGAGGGTGTTCTTTTTTCTAGTATGGTGTGTTCGTCAGGATTTAGCCTTAACCCGGACTGCCATTCCTGGTGTAAATAAAGCAAATGACCTTTTCCTACTTGGTCTCTCCAGAAACACAATACAAGCGCTCTTGTTGGTGCAATAAGCGGCAATTTAATCCGTGGCAGATGTCAAAGCGTAGATTTATGAGCAAAGTGATGCCATTTTAACGCCTTGTAGTTGGTCTGGAATACTCTGGCTAAATAAAATTTACACGACATGTTTATACACCTCTAATATACCATCGCTCCACTATATCATATTTAATGTCTATACACCTCCAATGTAATATATTACTGCACAACATATTTGGATCTTTGCAAGTCAAGGCAATTAGCATGTCTGCTGGATTCTTTGGTGTTGGTTTATTAAAACAATGTAAGGACAATTGCTATATTGTTTTGACTGTATTGTGAATGTTTGTTGATTTACCAAAACAAAGTGATCAACTTGTCTTTGCTGTCTTCTGGGTGTCAGTTTATTAAAACAAATGGCCGAACGACTTTTGTCTTGGGAGTCTTGGAAAATCAAAGTAAAGGGCCATCAACTTTTTTTTTTTTCTGTGTTGCAAATCTTTGCATATTAGCGTAATAAAACAAAGCAAATCTGATATTATCTTGTCTTTGGTTTCCTGTGAGTCTTTGCATGTCATTTTAGTGCAACAAAGATCAGCTTTTGACTTAATTGTCTTGCGAGTGGTTTTGAATTAACCTAACAAAACCAAAGTAAGAGCTATTGGCTTTTGTCATCACCCTTTTGAGTTTTTTTTCTTTGTCTTTGTGAAAACAAAGTAAGGACAGTCACCTTTTGTCTTTGCCATCTTGGAAGTCTTTGAATTGATCGCTGCTTTCTTAAAAGAAAGTAATTGCAATTTTTGTCTTTGCCGTCTTGTGATTTTTATTTTTTTTGCACGACTGTTATTCCACCATATACATATTATACGTAATGTCTCTTCACTTCTATTCTACCATGGCTACCCTACGTCACATTTAATGGTTGAAATAAAATGATTATGTCTCTGTGTAATCTCTTCAGTATAATGCATGTAAGGCAGTAATCACATGCTCTGTTTGCTGTTTTGTTCTTAGCTGCCGCCTCCCTGAGGGTCGTAAGATTTCTTCTTGGGTTGTGTTGCGTTCTAATCACATCCGGCTCTACCTCCTTACACAACTGTCACTGCACCCTGACTCTGAGCCGTTTGCATTTGTCCCCAAGCGTTCAGTGTTCTCCTGCTCATCAGCACCATCTGTGACTTTTCAGTTATTCTTCGAGGCGCTATAAACGATGGGTTCAGACGGTGATTTGTTATCCTTGTTATATTTAAAGTGATAAAAACATCATGTTGGCACACTACCACTCGGGATTGAATTTCATTGCAGTCAAGAAAGTCGCGTTTAAAGGTGTAAAACATGTTGCTCACCATTATGTTTTATTCCTGAAATAGATGGTGTGTGTTAGACATAAGGGGTCTATTTTCCTGGCTAGCTTAAATGTGGCGCTGTGCGTGGTGTTAGTGGGCGGGTTAGACCAGGTTGCCGTAATTTCGCACACAGCCGTTGTTTTTTACAAAAGGGGCTGTTTGGGCTGGTGAGCGTAAACACAGCAGAATTAATTTGCCGCCAATCAAAGTGCCGTATTTTATTTGCATGGCACTGATGTGGCAAAGGACAACCTGATTAAATACAGTATGAGCTGATGATAACTCACCCATGCACGATTGATCTGCGAGGAGGTGGGCTAGACCTGGTTTTGGTACTTTAGTGGAACGGTGTAACACCAGCGCATTTAAAAATGGGACATCTGCGCCAGTGTGGGTTTCACCACAGCCGGCCAGCTTCAATCCTCTCCAATCTAAGCAGGTTATTGCAAGGGACCTTTTTAAAGCAGCGTAAAAAGTGGCTTGGAAGAGCGGAAGAGGTCTCAGCGACCCATTTGTGACTGGAGCATTTAATGTTAGCGGTGGTAGAAAATGGTGAAAAATCACTGGCAACTTAAATGTATCCGCGGACCTCATTGATTTATATCCTCTTTGACGATCGGCCATTTCCACGCCCACCCTGACCCCCGTAGTGGCGTGGCGGCCAGTACGTGGATTTAAAAAATATAATAATGATAACACTAATGCATTAAATGAATTGATTTCTACAATGGGCGGCACGGTGGATGACTGGTTAGAGCGTCTGGCTCACAGTTCTGAGGACCTGGGTTCAATCCCCGGCCCCACCTGTGTGGAGTTTGCATTTTCTCCCCGTGCCTGCATGGGTTTTCTCCGGGCACTCCGGTTTCCTCCCACATCCCAAAAACATGCATGGTAGGTTAATTGACAACTCTGAATTGCCCGTAGGTGTGACTGTGAGTGCGAATGGTTGTTTGTTTGTATGTGCCCTGCGATTGGCTGGCAACCAGTTCAGGGTGTACCCCGCCTCCTGCCCGATGATAGCTGGGATAGGCTATAGCACGCCCGCTACCCTAGTGAAGAGAAGCGGCTCAGAAAATATATTTTTTCCCCCTGTAAATGTGCCTGGATTAACATTGTTATTTTCCTTGCTTCAGACTTGGCATGGGCGGTGGCGGCGCGGCCCATCTCGTACGCCGCCGTGCTACGAATGAAAGCGGACAGCTCGTCGTCGCTGCTCAACTCCCATGTACGACCCCGGCAGCAACCCGACGGCGGGCTGGCACCGCCGCCCGACTGGCCCGTCTTCGCCAGTCACCCGCATCCGGCGCTCAGCCTCCTTGGCTCTCAGGAGGACTACAGAAGTGAAGGTAGGAGATGAAAACAGACAAACCAACCAACCAACATACAGTAGCACCTTGACTTGAATTTTCGGATCGAATTTTTCTGACCCGAAAAACAGATCATCGGGGGGCAGTGGATGCTGATCAAATTTTGTGTCCCTGAAAACGGATCGTCAACGGGTACTTAACCCTTTTCTCTGAGACGTTGAATGCTGGCCGATGTTCTCTGCTGCCATTTAGCGGCGGCATTTCTGAAGCTCACTCGCACTTCAAATTTTGGCTCCCAACACAAAGCAGAAAAAAAAATTCCCAGGAGATGACTCGTAACACAACTTGTAAGTTGGGGCACCTACAGTAAAATCAGCAAGTAATTGACACCCCCCCCAAAAAAAGGTTTTTAATTCCCTATAGATGCCACAAGATGGCCGCAAAGCACTACTTGTAAATCAGTGTGTGTGGTCCACTGGCTCCCTCAATTGGTATGCAAAAGAATGCCTAAGTACAGTTCAGTTTTGTTTTTGAGTTGAAAACATCCATCCATTTTCTGAGCCACTTCTCCTCACTAGGGTCGCGGGCGGGCTGGAGCCTATCCCAGCTATCTTCGGGCGAGAGGTGGGGTACACCCTGAACTGGTTGCCAGGGCACATATAAACAAACAACCATACACACTCACATTCACACCTATGGGCAATTTAGAGTCTTCAATCAACATACCACGCAGGCACGGGAAGAACATGAAAACGCCACACAGGCGGGGGCGGGGATTGAAGCCCAGTCCTCAGAACTGTGAGGCAGACGCTCTAACCAGTCGACCACATACTTTTTTGACATCGAGATGCCACCTGATGATGCCAAGGCACTACTTATGACGCAATGCAACTCCTCAACTCACTTCAACATATTTTCTCGACCTCGAAATGCCACCTGATGGTGCCAAAGCACTACTTATATCCAAATGAAACTGTAACTCAATTCAACATACTTTCTTGACATTGAATGACCTGGTGGTACCAAAGGTGGTGGTGCCAAAGCATTACTTATGTCTAAATGAAACTCCTCAACTCCCTTCGACATACTGCCTAGGCATCAAGGAGAGCCACAGTCGCCGATGCCCTTTTCAGCCATTTGTTGGATGCCAGGAGAACAGTAAAACATATAATAAACCAAATGAACACACTCACACCCAAAGTGTCACACGCAAATTCTTGCGTTGCGTCCCAACCTCTCCAAGTTGGCACCGTTGCCCTCATCATAGCTCCATTTTCACGGGCTTGCCGCCAAGCTTGGAACCGTATGCGAATCCCACTCATCCATCACGGGCGCGTTCGGCCTGCAGCCTTCTCAGTGCCGCCGCTTGTCACCACGACAACCGCCCATTTGACGGATATCTTTGTCAGGATCGGTCCAAGCCTGGCCGGAAGCACTCCATCATAAATCTCCCCGTCTGCCGTAGTAATTCATTTAGAGCGTCTATAATGACACATCGATCCTTTAATGCAGAATTAATTGCATTATATTCATTGTGTCTGGAGTGCTTAATTAACGGAAATGTGAAGTGTCTGGCTAAAAGCAGACGGAAGTAGCTGATAATGTCCTCTCATCGTGTTTTTTTTTTTTTTTTCCGTGCTCGTGTTTTATTCGACGCGCCGTCGTGTACCTTTTAACAGCGTCTGGTGATTTTCCCCTGTGTGAGTGACAGATGGCTGTGACAAAAAAAGTGCATACCTACATATAGGGACTGGCACTCCAGTTTAAAAAAAAACCCATAACAGAGCAATTACTCCTCTCTGTCTTAACTTTGCACCAATTTAAAACTTGATGACTGTGACAAATGAGTAAATCTGACATGACTGCATGAATAAAGTTGTATTTTTTTTTTTTTTGAGCAAACGTCATACAGTATGTTTTTGTGTCTTTTCCAGAATTTTATGCATAATACGAAAATCAAATTGTATTTTTAAAATTCATGTTAAAATACTGTATAACTTTCAAGTCATTTTCAGTAATATCATAATATTATGACTTTTTAATGAAAAAACATGGCTTTATTTACATAACATTGCAAAATTTGACCCCAAATAAACTGTTATCATAAGATTTAGATATTTTTTTTTCTAGCTGTTGTTGTGCCCATTGTTCTCTCTTTTGGTACAAGGTTTCTTCCCGAGAGGAATTTTTTTCCCTTGCCTCCGTCACCAAGTGCTTGCTCGTGTGGGGTTCATTTGGTTTTCTTAAACAGTGGACCTCCACATATTACATATACTACTACTACTACTACCACAACTACTACCAACAACACCTCTAAACCTTATTAAACCGTCAAGTAAAACTGAGCATTATTATCTCTTTCAAGAAATTTTAGATACAGCTCTTATATTGGATCTCACTTGCTTGTGTTGATGTGTCTGGTTAGTTTTAATTTGAGATAAAAATCCTTGAAGCAAAAAAGGCAAGAGATTAAGGATGATGCGAATGTTATTGTATTCCCTGTGCTTGCTTCAAGGGTTTGTTATCATCAGTAAATACCTGTCACTGTGCCACTGACTATTTGCAGGACGAGCGATCGAGCGACGATTTTCCAGGCGGACAAATAAAAAACCTTGTCTGGTTTTTGTTGATTCCGCAAACAGATCAGTGGAGGGGGAGAAAACAAACCAAAATTGTGACAGTTTTTCAATGCAAACACAATCCCTCGGCCGTCTCAAGTGGCTGCTTCGTCACCGGATGCTCTTATTCCGGCGTACGTGCTTTAATGCAGAATGAAAATTGTGCTCGGAATGGGAAAACTGAACATTTTATGCATCTCGAGGGGGAACTAAAGGGGCGCGGTGGCATTCATTCACCGCATAGCTACACAACAAGTCGAAGAAGGAGAGCTTGCGAGTGAAGGTGGACCACAGCATAACATTCGTCAGAATACCTCAAGTGTCTTCCATTTGATTTCGGTACAAATCAATAATGTGACATCCCGGCCCAGCAAAGTAATCAGTTGGGAATTGGTTGACCAATGAGAAGGAATACATGCTATTTTGTGCTTTAAGCTCAGTTATTTATCTCCTTTTATATTGAGTTCGGTGTTGTTCAAAACAACAGGATTCTTTCCTGGTTAAAAAGTTTGAAGATTAGTCGAGAATGGTTAATTGTTGGGAGGCGACGGGGAAAGTGATCACTTAAAACTTTGACTGCAGCTTCATAGTCATTTTCATTTTGATATCTGACAAAAGCAACAAGGAATTTGCTTTGACATCCAATCAAGTCTTCCCTAGAATTTTCAGGAAAATTGTTGGAACACTGCCACCAGAACCACCACCACTACAACAATAACTACCTTCATTACGTCCTACTACTAGTACTATTACCATCATTATTACAACACCTACGACCACCACCACTTCTTTTACTACTGTTATTACTACTACTACTATCACTACAAACACCGCAACTACTACTACCGGCTTCACTACTACCATTACTAGCTTCATCACTACTATTATCATCACTACAACCACTGCTACCACCACCACCACCACCACTACTACTACTACAACTAATGATAATAATAATACCGGTAATGCTAATAATATTTTTAATGCCATTACCTCCACCACTGTTTGAGCTGCGTGCAATATGACAATACGTTACCACTGTCATTACTGCTACCATCAACACCACCACTCCTACTACTGCCACCATCACCACTGCTACAACTGCCACCACCACCACTACTTTTACCACAACCACCAACACTGCTACCACCACTGCTACTACTACTACTTATACTACTACTATTACTACTACCACCGATGCTATCACAACCACCACCACTACCTTCACTACCTCTTGTCCGCAGGTGTGTGTTTAGAGGGGGAAAAAAAACACATTATTTAGGCCTTCTTTGAGTCCAAATGACACGCAAATAATACAGTAGGATGCTAATTGCTAAGATTTTATTTTGAACACCTTTATTCATTTCCCAGGGTTGATATTCCTTCCACAACAAAATGCTCCTCTGGGCTGTAAAATCAGCTTTCCATTGCTTTAATAAGAGTGTTGGTTTAGAGATGTGCTTGAGCCACGGGAACAATTTCAAGTAAACAAATGCTAGAAGATTGTGGACCTCCTGTAGAGATAATGGCAATCATCCTCAATAGTTTTCTTTCTCTCCCTCCCTCCTGTGTCTTTTGCGTAGAGAGCGAAGAGTTTGGGCCTATTTTCATCCAGGAGCCCAACGATGTGATTTTCCCTTTGGGCAGCGGCGACAACAAAGTGGTGATGCACTGCGAGGCACGAGGGAACCCTCCACCTACGTACAGGTAATTGCGCCTCCGCCCTTGACATTTGATGCCTCATTCTTGTCAGTACCCACGCTGCAGATTTAGCTGAAACTGTCTCAAATGAAACGCACAAATCTACGCTTCATCCAAACTACTTGCTTTGTGCTTTCTTAACAGCTGGTACATCAACGGGACACAGGTGGACACCCGAGCGGGCTTCCGCTACAGGCTCATCAAAGGCAACTTGATCATCGCCAACGCCAGCGAAAGCACCGACTTCGGGACGTACCAGTGCCGCGCCGAGAACACCTTTGGCATCGTTATGAGCCGCGATGCTCATTTACAGTTCGCTTGTGAGTAGTTGTAATGTTTTTCTCATATGCTACCATGGACAGCCATTTATGTAACCCTCATCAGGCCTCTACGATCATACACTCTGGGCTCTATTTTTGTGCCTGTCGTAAATTCCGGCGTGACACGTGGCGTAACTCTGCGAGGAAGCGGGTTACACCCGACGTTGGTAATTTTGTTGACCAGCGTACTCCAGCGCATCTAAAAGAGGGACGTCCGCGCTGATGTCGGCGTGATCACAGCCAACTTCAGTCCTGTCCAAACGAAGTGGTTTCTCTCATTCGCTTTCAATGTGACGTGCTTATAAGTGCACTGACAGTCTCTGACTTGGCAGAAGAAAACAATTATTTGCTCGAGTCCGAGTCAAAGCATGCAAAGTATGTTAAAACTGAACTACAAGGAGACCTCCACGGGCAGATAATGTAGCCTCGTTGCGCCTGTATCTATCTGCCAAAATGGCAAACACGCGAGATAAGTCATTTTTTGCACTCAACCGCAGATGTACCATCTATGACAATAGAGCCCGGTGGGTTTAATGGTGCAGGGGTTAGCTCATAAAGACATTTGGATGAGGAAAGCTTTTTCTTTTTTTGTATGTTTTTCATTTTTATGGAGAATTAATGTTTTGGATATGTTATGATATGGAGAGATATTCTTTCTACAGGTTTTTTTATTTTTAGAGCTTATAAAGCATCTGGCTAGAATTTTTGAAACCGTCAAGTATTTATTCATCATTTTTTAATTCCAAACTTTAACACATTTAAGCCTTCATCAATGTGATTGTCAGTCACTGAACATGTCAATCAATCGTGATTATTAATTCAGCAGTCGGATTTTTGGTCACTGAGCAGTCTACATGTCAATCAGTTATTATCGTGAACTCATCAATCGGATCCATAGGTGAATTGCCTATTTGTGCCCTGCAATTGACCAGCATCCTGTCCAGTGTGTACACCACCTCTTGACTGTAATGGAGATGGATAGCTGGGAATACATATCAAATGGGGCATTTACAGCTAAATCTGTCAAAAAAAAAAAGGGAATGTAGCCTTTAAACTTTCCAATGATTGATGAATTCATTTAATTTAAGTGGTATAAAACAGTGACCAGGATGGGAGCGAATGGGGTGGGCAGTCAGGAGCTCTTGGATCATTAGCTCCGATGTCTTTATAGTTGTGCTCCCACTGGCTTCGTTGGATGAAATCGACTTGCCACGTTAATGGGATGTTCCCTCCATTGCCATATCGTGGTGGCAAATGGGGGCAAAACAAGCAGCCCCCCGACAACCCCTCCACCCCGTCCACCCCCCCTGGCTCCACCACCAGCAATTTGCAGGCCTCTACAACGATGTCACAGCCTCGGCCCAGCTAAAAAAGAAGAAAGTACACTGTTGGTTTTTACGAACAAAGACTGTAATAGTCTCATTGGCGATTTTATGGGGAGGAAGAAGGTTCGTAGTCTGGTGTGTTCTGCTTGCGGGAGCAGAGAGCAAGGAAACAAATGGTTCAATTAGCCTGGAACTATGTTCACTGAAGGGGGAAAAAAGGGGACGTGAGGTCTCTTCTTAAAACGGCATTTTTTTCTTCAGGCCAAGAAAGCATTTGGGGTTTTCATCGGCCAAAGTACTTTTAAGTGCACATTGCAGAAATGCTCCTCGGCTAGAATGAAGCCATCACGTTTTGCTGGAATGCATGCAAAGCACTGTATTGACTGTTTTTTCCCCTCATGTGGGGACAGACTGTTTGTACAATAACTTGTTATAAATGTGCCGTTTCACAGTAAAGACCACCATTTGACAAGTGCGGCCTCGTTCTCGTGAAAACTTACCCTGCTGAATTGCAGGAAGAGGCTTGAAGAAACAGAAATAGGTGCTCAAGACTTGAATTGTTTTTGTCGTCGCACCAAGAATAAAGATGCTGTTTAACAATAAAGGCCTTCCGTTGACATCTGCTGCTTTGTTCTCATCACTCATTTTACAACATTACCCTAAAAAATAAATGGCTTACAGATGATTTGAAAACATACCAATGTGGAAAGACTCTCTGTAACATCCGCTAACAACCCAGGCTAAACCTGGCTCCTCCCTAACATACAAAGATTTTAGGTTCTGTCAAGATGTATCACTTCAAGAATACTTCCTTAACACCAATAACTACTTTCTTATTAGCAAGGGTTTTGGCGCCATCTCATGGCATCTTTGGGCATTACAGAAAGAGCAAAGAATATGTGAATAAATGAGTTTGTCCGCGAATAGCGGATATGCTCAACGGAAAATGTGATAAGTGAACCTCAAATAGTGTGGTTTTGTGTGCTACATAAACTACAGCCTCCAATTAGCAGATTATTCACATTTATGTTGGATTTTCTGTTAGTCCCCAGGGTGTGTGCGCAAAAAAAAAAAAAGCAGCAGCCCACTTAGTAGAGTACATTTCAAATTCTTCAGCCGTGCAAGAGAATCGTAGGTCATGCGTGACCTCCTCGGAAGGAACACCTCCCCTCCCGGATGCGGGTTACGGCGGGTCGAGTCGAACCGGCAGAATTTTTGTTGGGTCAGGTAAAGGCTGCGCAACACCTCTCAAGTGACGACTCACTAGCCAAGTGGCGGCGGAGCGGAGCAGCGGGAGGGCACGGGGAACGCTTCAGTCACGCCGCCTGCAATAGATGTTCCACTCACAGCCATTTTTGTTAGAGCTTCCACTCGGGCTGTTGCTTTGAAGGTGCGCCGCCAGCCCCTCCATCTCTGGGGTGTAGGTATCGAGCAGTCTGATGTAATAAAATGTTGAGTTAATTTGTTTATTTATCAGGCACCATGTACAGAAAACAAACTCAAGAGGTAGAGATGCTCGGTACTAGCTTTGTGGCTATTTTCCATCCCCAGTCCCTGTGGAAGGTAGGAAGGAAAGGAAAGGCCTCATGATTGGTTGCGCACATATTCGCCTGGTATGCACGGGGGCGTGTTAGAAGTCACTTACGGGGGGAATCGGCGCACGTGGACAGTGCGAAAGCCGAGCGCATAAAAAGAAGACTTACGCACATGGCCCTATATGCATATACACACAAACTGTGTTTTCACACCTACTGTATGTATCGTGGTTCAACTATCGCGTTACCACTAAATCGCATATTTTTATCTGTTTGTCTATCAAGGAAACCCCCGCTATGTAACGGAAATCCGTAATGCCCTCATATGTAGAAAAGGAGAGTTGCAGCCGCCGTTGCATTTTTTTAGCCATTTATTAAACGCCGGGGAGAACAGTAAAACACATAAACACAATGAGCACACTCACGCAGTAGCTGCTGACAGCCACAGCTCACGCCCAGACACTCACTTGCAGACTCGCCACATCTTGAGCCAACCGGCCAAGCTTCCTCCAGATCGGCCACGTTTTATATGCTTTCTCAATATTGCAAATTTTCACCTGTCACAGGTGCGTATGGAACGTTGAACGGGTGATCACGGTAGAGTAATAAAATGCGTGACTCAAATAGTATAGCCAAATACACCCACATGAATTGCATTATGTGTTTATTGAAAAATATACCGGTAGCTTGGTTTCTCAAGATATTCTTTTGAAAGAAAAAGAATTACGAGCGGTAATTAGATCGAAGCCGTGGGAGCCACGATCCACTCAGTAATGTTCCATCAGTCAGAAATGACACTTACGTTAATCCTTCCTGATTGAAGCCCGCTAAAACTAATTAGCATCAAGCACCTGCTGCTGTTTGCTGCAGGTTGCGTCACTGCGTTTTTAAACATTCATGCAGACATATGTTGACTCGTAATGTCGGATGACGCCTTAATGACCAAGCCATAGTTGCTGCATTATTTTAAAAAATAAGTCATGAATATTGATTGGCCTGTAACTAGTTTGCAGTTGCCCCAAACGCCTTCTGCAAACTAGTTCTACACAAAATGGGATTTGGTTTTTTTGCCTGATTCACATACATAGTACATCGTGTCACACACTGGATCTCACATATTAATTCTATTTCATTAACATTCATCCATCCATTTTCTTCCATATTAAAAAAGAAACTCAAATTTAAAAAAAAGTACCACTTAAATGTCTTAATGCATTTGTGACTTTTGCTAAATAATAACAATAATAACAACAACAACGGCGGCACGGTGAGCGACTGGTTAGCACATGTGCCTCACAGTTCTGAGGACCAGGGTTCAATCCGGCCCCGCCTGTGTGGAGTTTGCATGTTCTCCCCGTGCCTGCGTGGGTTTTCTCCGGGCACTCCGGTTTCCTCCCACATCCCAAAAACATGCATGGTAGGTTGATTGAAGACTCTAAATTGCCCGTAGGTGTGATTGTGTGCGCGAATGGTTGTTTGTTTATGTGTGCCCTGCGATTGGCTGGCGACCAGTTCAGGGTGTGCCCCCCCTCTCGCCCGAAGATAGGCTGCAGCACGCCTGCGACCCTTGTGAGGATAAAGCGGTACAGAAAATGGATGGATGGACAACAGCAACAGCAATTAAAACGCCAACGATAATAATAATATTTTTTAAATTCCATTCTAATAATGTCATTATATGTCTATAACTTTAAAAGCACAAATTATTTAATATTTAATAATATTCCTTTGCATTTTTAGCATTAAAGGAATAAATATCAATGTAATGTATTATTGTTATTGTTGTTGTTGTTGTTATTACTATTTCAGATGTTGAAAGTAGGTTCATTACACGTGAAGTATTTCATGATTTTATTTTGTATAATGTGAAAAAAGCAATTATCGTTATTGCTTCCCTTTAACGGAAACCCCAAATTCGCCATCTCAAGAATCTTGACGATTACATAATAAACACATCCATTGATTTTCTTTCTTGCACTGGTCACCAGCCTATCAATCAAAGAAAGTTTCTTATGATTGTTTCTATCAAAATGATTTTTTTATGATGGGAATAGGCCTTCAGAAAAAAGTTTCATGAATCTGTGTGAGTTTCACTTTTTGACGTGAACTACTGAATACATGAACTTTTTTTTACCGTCTTCTAATTCATTGAGAAGCACATCATGTACACTTCACAGTTTCCACTCGGAGTCTTCTCTAGGATGACAGCGACTTGAAATGATTGTTATCGCGTCTTGGGGCTGATGCAATGTGTTTTTCATAGTTTTTCACTGTACTATTTTGAATTGGAAAATGGGCATAATACTGGACTTATGATGGATTCCTGTCCTGATGTTATGTTTGTTATGTAAATGTCCCAATGGCCTTTAATTCTCCTAACAATGCGTCTAACACAAACGAGGCCTGAATAAGAAAAATGCATTACCCGCAGATGTTTTCCAGGAAATCCCATTCCGGTGATTGGATATTCCTAGTTACAATGGTTCTACTTTGGAAGGACCTATTATCATGCTTCAGCAGTGGGAGACTTGGTCCCATTCTGGTCCATTCAATATTCATTAAATTAGGACCGGACCGTCTCCACAACAGGGCTATTTATAGCAACGTGCATCCCATCTGGTCTTGCAAGTGCAGCAGTTGTGTTGTAGACTTGTAATTACTGTGCTTGTACAACATAATATACTGTTGATCACACCGTGAAAGCTTATTTTTATTTACTCGCGCATGCACGCTAACCTTTATGAATGAAAGATGACCCCATTCGGTTCTTATCGCCATCTAGTTAGTCCATTAAAGCCGTGATGAGCAATAATTCAGGATTTATGCATGGGTTTACAAGACGGGGAAAGTTGACAGCCGCCCGTCAATCAACCGTGACCGCGGCGACTGTCGGCAGCGGTCGTTAGCGCCTCCGATCGATACTCGTCGCATGGAGCAAATGAGGCATGATTACGGGGGATCAAGCGTCTCTAGGACAGAGATGGCGACTTGCCCGATGAGCACCAAGAAGCCAAACATGGAATTTAGTCCAATATGAAGAAATCAATGGGAGGTAAAGAGTTTTCCATCAGTGAGAGAGGAGAAGACCTTCATTGAGTTGATTCCGAGACACATTGACGCGTTGGATGACCACAAGGACAAGCGCATTGATACGACACCGATGTCCTCATCATGTGCTGTATTGTTTTGCAATTGTGGTGTCAGTCATATTTTCACATTTTAACAAATAACTGAAACTGGCAGCTGCCTTTGAATATGTAGTCAATATTTTTCAAGGTGAATACGCGAAAGGATCATTAAACACATGCCATGCTCTGCCCGTATTAGAACATGCAGGCAAAAAAAAGCGTGGCAATTTAACATCACCCATCTGTCTGGAAAGGTGGTTCCGCACCTTTTTGTATCAAGTCTCACGGCACACCACTAAACAAATATTTCACAGGTCAATTATGTACCCCCTGCAATCTAATGGAAGAGCATTTAATTGTTCACTCTGCGTCACTAGCATAGATAGATGGACAAAGATTCGGATCATTTTTGGACTAAAGTGAAATAGATCATCTCTCACAGCACTCTGGTTGGAAATGACTGGTCCAGGATACCGGCTTCCGATTGGGGATCATTTTGGAGAATTCCCAAGTGGAAGGTTGTCAAAGTACGAATCCTGGAATTTGTCAACATTGCCGACTTCTTATTCAATTTCTTGCATGGTTCCGTCTTCATGCGTTCGTCCATGATAGACATGGCCACCCAATTTCGTGTCAATTGATTGCTTGGTTGATTTGTTTTTATTGAACATACTAACACGTAATAGCTGAGAGAAAAATACAATGAAAAAGGAAAGGATTATTCAAACTAGTGTTTGGACCTGATTTTTTAACTTTACAGGGGGCACGACTGAGTGAGTTTTGGGGGGGGGGTCGTGTGCAGGACTCATAAGATTTTCACCGGTGTGCATGGGCTCGCCAAAATTGGTGAGTTTTCAGGCTTATTGAGAACCCCAAAAGATTCTAGTTATAGTGTGGATCCAACTGTTTTCCCAAAAAAGTGAAAGTGAAAATAACACAAAACACTGAGATATTGATATATGACCTTTAGAGTCTTCAATTAACCGAGCATGCATGTTGCTGGGATGTGGGAGAAAACTGGATTACCTGGAGAAAACCCACGCAGGCACGGGGAGAACATGCAAACTCCACACAGGTGGGGCCGGGGATTGAAACCACTGTGCCGCCTAACAGAAATCATGTTTTGTTTTAAAAATATTTGGATTTGTGTAAATGTGAATTTCTTAAACAGCCAAATTAACACGGCCGCCGCGAATCCAAACCTTTACCAAGCCAAGCAATTATAACATGCACCAAAGTAAAATGCCGGACATATCCCGTTAACGATCAGCAACAAAAACATCAAGACACATTTGAACAGAATTCACATTTGGTGGGCAGCACAGTCCCTGGGTGGTTAGCACATGTGCCTCACACTTCTGAGCATCGGGTTTCGAATCTCGGCTCTGGCCTTCCTTTGTGGAGTTTGCATGTTCTCATGGTGCTTACGTGGGTTTTCTCCGAATACTCCAGCTTCCTCCCGCATTCCCATAACATGCGTGTTAGGTTAATCGAAGACTATCAATTGTCAGTGAATGGTTGTTTTAACATCAGCACGTTTTGCACTCTTGTTGTTAACGATGTTCTTCGTGTATTGCAGACATCGGCGCGTTCAGCGCAAAGCCCAGAGGTGGCGTCTCGGTGCGTGAAGGGCAAGGTGTTGTGCTCATGTGTACGTCGCCGCCTCATTCTCCAGGTGAGATCTTATTTGCACTGCCGGGGGCCCTCGGTTTACGACGGAGTCGGAACGCTGCGTGGTCTATCACTTAGCGAGGCTAACGCAGTTGTAAAATTTACAATACATTACATTACAGTAAATATGATATGAATAACACGTCAAGGCCATGAATATCAAAACAATCAAATAAAAATCAGTTAGTACGGTGGTAACTGACAAACTCCTAAATCACATATGGGTCAGTAATAAGTGAAGTCTTAACATTTAGGTTTCTCGCAAATCCAAAGACTACTGTTGCAAAAATCAAGCAAGCCAAGTCAAGTTACTGTATATTTATTCTCAACTGGAATTCCACCATATACTGCCACCATTGTATACACTATATTCATCAAGTACGTTTTTCTTTTCTTAACGGGTGGGGGTGGAAGAGGGTCTTGTCCAGCTTGTCTGTGAAATTCAGACATCTAAGCCACTGCGTTGCATCCCTTTGGATTTGAGCTCAGCAAAGCTATTGAGTAGAAGATAAAGATTAGGGGGTGTCACGTCGATTATGAGACAAAAATAATGACACGTTGGAAGTCGGACAAGTTTATGCACCTTACACTTGAACAGAGTATGTATATGCATGTATAAACAAAGAATGTCTCGTGGGAGGATTAGCGTATGTGTGTCGCGATTGTGAAAAAAATGATGATGAAGTTCATGGAGAGAATGACGAACGCCATGTAAAAACAAAAAGAGCCGCTGACATTCAACTCGAGCCATGCTGTGAGTCAGCGTCGCTCACGGCACGTTTCATAGTTGGATATCTGTAAATAAATTCTTATTTTGCCATCAAAAGCCTTTTCTTGTTTTTGTTGTTTTATAGTTAGGAGACGTCACAAGTTATTTCTTTGCTTGACACGTGTCTTTTCACCAACATGTATTTTTCTCCACTGATTGGTCAGAAACCAGTGTTTTGGTGATACCAAGCCATGTTCTACCGATGATTACAAAAGAACAGAAAAAGCTAGAATCAAACTTTTTTATCGCGTATGGAGAGAGTCTACTTGTTGTTTTGGTACTTATTTTGTCACAGAGCACAATATTCAGTGTATTCTGTGCAAAATTGTCTAAAATGGCTTGCAATGTGAGGAACTGCTTTAAATGAATGAGGCAATTGTAGGATTTTTGCATTAATGTCTGCTTATGAAAATAAATTACCGAAATACATACCATACGTTAAATACCTTTCAATTAAATAACCATCAAATTTTCCAAAATTCCCCAGTTTAACTTCCGGTGGAATATTACCAGAAATTTTCTGGAAATGATGCTATCATAATTCTTAAATCTAAACCAATCAGGCCTTTACTGACTTTGATCGCAAGGGATTGTCGGTCCGCGTGTGCAAATTCTCCTTCCCACCGCTCAGATTCCCTCGCAGCCGCCAAGCCGAGCGTGCACCAGAACACGATGTCCTAGAGAGGCAATTTGCAGGATCATTAGCAGTGAAAGGCAATGTTGCTCGGTGTATAAAAGCATATCTGGCCTTAGCCGTCCTCTAATGTACGCTCTTGTGAGTGAGTATGACTCACTCGGATACGTCGGCCGCGATGCGCCGCTGCGCTGCACCGGTGGGAGCGTTTGCCGAGTGCTCTTCAGCCTCCGTTCCCACTTCTGGAAGCACTCTTTGTTAGACATCATCCAGCGGGAAAAGTAGTGAACGGCCAAGTAATGACGTTTTCTAAAACAGGGTCCCAACCTTTTTCACCACTGACCGGTTTCATGTATAGTAGGAGTCTGGAACCTTTTTGGCTAAGACCAACAATTCTAAAATATAATAAGTCTCTGAATTTCTACTTTTTTTTTTCAATGACGGGACACTCAAGCTTACCAATAATGAATAAAATATTTCTTACCATGACTGCGACTTCTGCTGCGGCATGGTTTCGCTGATGGCTTTGTAGTCTGATTGATACGTGGTGAGGTTAAGCTTCATGCAGGCCTCGAGGCTTTCATCCGTTAAACGTGATCTTAGGTCGGTCTTGATATTTTTCAGCTCTGAGAACGACTGCTCACATGCATACGTAAAGCCGTTTCAATAACCGCGATAAAGAGTTCCGGCTTTGTTTTCAAATGCAAATAATGCTCGTTAAAGGGATGACTGTATTTCCAGTGCCTTGCATTTTCACATTGAGCTGGCTCAGATGTTCAGTCATGTCCACGATATAATAAAACTTCAGGAGCCAATCATTGTTCGCTAGCTCAAGGATGCTCGATATTTTTAATTTGAAGAAAAGTCCTGTTTTCACTTTTTAGGCAAGTCGCAAAATGGCTGAGCACCCTCCCTCTTGACAACCAAAAGCAGACCAGGATAATAATTCCCTTACCCCATTCAGCAGTGTTTTAAAGTGCCGCTCAATTAAAGCTTGGGCAACAATAAAGTTGACCACCCGAATGACCAGAGACATCACCTCACACATTTGAGCACAAAGCACCTCCTGACGTAGAAAGCAATACAAATTGCGGATGGGTCTGTTGTCAGGATCACGAAATAGAATCCTCAAATCCTCTGTATTTCCCCACTGTCGTCCTCATGAGAAAGAGCGTCTTCATTCCTTTTGTGCATTTTTATTGGTGTTGGGTGAGATAAATCCAACACCCACAATACACAGAGCACTATCAGTACACATCAAAATAAGTTTATCCATCGGTCACAACGACCCGGGTAGGCTACTGCATGATCCAGTAAAAATGGTCGCCACATTTTACACAAAGCGGGCGTGTTGCCTGACAACTACCTGTCGTGATTAACCCGTATTTTAAGTAAAACCGCTGTCTCTTAAATGCAGCTTTCTTTTTCTTGGCTGTTATAGGCTCTTCTTCAGTCTCATCATATGGCCTTTTTGTCCTTCTAGAAGAAGCTTGCTTTTTAATTATTTTTGCTAGCTTGAGGACTGTTTTTGTTTTCTTGTGAGAGAGAAGCGCGGTTTTGACATAAAAAGGCACAGACGGAGGTACCTGATTTTCCAAAATAACTTCTTTTGCAATCTGACGATCAATAAAATGTTGTTTTGTACAGTCTCTCTGTGCAGCCCCGTACCAAATGGCCCACCGACTGCTACCGGTCTGTTGCAATCACAAGTCAACGCGCCATTCAAGCCTTTTATTTGAACAGAGCTGTTTCTTTTGAGCGCAGTCAGACCTTAGCAACAGGAGACAATGCAGCAGCAGGACGCCCTCACTGATATTCTGTCTAACCAGGTTGGTTACAGTCACACTTCATGAACACAGAAGGCGCATACATGTCTCATATCAAATTAGATGGATCAATACAGATTTTATTTTGCTTTCTCACTTGAATTTAGTATGATTTTTACTTCGCATTTCTACTACCACTAAGTCGAATGTTGTCTCGGAACCATGATGGAGCGCCACAGTTTCCGATGTTCCATGGCTGCCTGGAGCTCTGATGCGTCTATTCCAGTATCATGCTTCAGAATGTCAATGAAGATCAGTCAACACGAGCCTATCGGGTCTCCTCTGTCTATGCTTTGGAATCCAGTCAAAATAAATGACTGACAGATGATTTGATTTTGAAAATAATGAAACAAAGGTGCACGTGTATGTGCGTATGCAGCAAAGACTCTCAATAGCTTTCACTAACAACCCAGGTTAAACATGGCTCCTCCCAGACTTTCAAAGCTTGTCTATCAGTCAAGATGTATCAATTCAATATGGTTCTTTGACACAAAGTGACTGTACTTTGCTACTTTCCGATGAGAGAGGGCTTTTGGCGGCATCTTGGGTCCAGCTTAAGGGGTTTCAAAATGCCTAAAAATGCAAATAGGTGAGTTTGTCAAAAAGTAGCTGGAGGTAGGTTCTACAATAACCACTAATATTGTAGGTGGATTCAGGAATTCCGCTTTCCCCAAGTACACTGAAGCTCAACTGTTACAGTATGTCTAAACAAGAACCCTATATCGATCAAGCAGGTGTACCGAATATTGCGGTTAAAAAAAAGTCCAATCAGTGTGCTTCAGTCAGATTTACGCCGATATTGATCAGAGAAGATGGTAGGATGACCTTGCATTATGGCGGCAACAAGACTTTTTTTGCACTTTCAGCAGGAAGATTTACTAACCAAGCAAAAATAAGTGTGTGTATATGTATGTGTATGTGTGTGTGTGCGATGGCCTAATCCCTCGCTCCATCCCTTTATCAAATAGTCCGCTTAGTAGGTTAAAGCCGCAACGCCATCTAGTTAAGCTAGAAGCACTGAATTGAGTTCAAGTGTTTCCTGATGCGATCGACACTGACACAGCACTTTATTCATTTTCAAATATTTTTCACTTTGAAGTGACAACGCGCGGCTCTCGCTCTCTAGCAGTGACAGATAACATGCAAATACTGTGAGGCCACGTTGAGTAGATTAATTTGTCGCGGGTTCATCTTTTTTCGCCCACATGTGGTGACAGATGTGTTAATATAGAATGGCGCAGCGGAGACACGAAGCAGTCGGCAACGCAGCTCTGGAGTGAGTGGCTCCTACTTGTGTGTCATCCATCCATTTTATTAGTCACCATTAACACTTATTCAGGTGTTGTTTTTCATGCAGTCTGTTTGTGTTACACTAGTCCTATATTTAATCTATTGTAATAATGTGACATTTTCACACATCTCATTTTTTTACTGATTTTATTTTACTGTTTTTTTTTGCTCTACTTCTTCCCTTGTGTCACACACGTTAACATGTTGAAATTTTAAGAATAAAATTATGTTACAGAATTATTATGAGGGACGATATGGCCGAATTATTATTATTATTATTATTCATTTTTAAAGTATTTAATTGTATTTAAAAGTTTATATACATGTAATTATCTTTCATTTTTTTATTAAATTTAAGGAAAAATGGTTCTTCATTTATTTTATTTTTGAATGTTATGTTATATGAGTACCTTGAATGACTTAGTTATTTTTAACTATTCTACTATATTCTGCTCTTGTCTCAGACACATCCCTGTGTTAAAAAAATACATTTTAACATTTAAAGGCTCGTTTAGAGCTGATGCTGTTTTTTTGTTTTGTTTAAAGCACCAGCGTCTGTGGCTTTATCTGCGACGGGACATTTACTTTTAGTCATTTACTTAACAGCGTAATGCTGATACAGACCGTAAAATGTAATACTAAAGACGTCCTTTGCCACATAGCAAATTACTGAAGGCCTGCTATAAGTATTAGTAGCTCAGTCACCTTCTGTTCTCTTGCGCTTTAAGTCTATTTACTAGCAATCAATTACTGTCTTTTTAGTGGTTTATTAATATCGTACATGCATAGCAACAATACAATAATTTGTTCAGCCATCTTACAACCTTTATACATGACGAGGGCAATTTTTAAGTGTCACTTAAAAACAACAAAATGTTGCCATTTCCATTAAAAAAATACATAAATTCATTATATGTGTAAGATTAGTGCCATTTTGATATGATTAGCAATTAATATTTTAGAGGCTCTGTAAAGCTTAGGGATGTAATTGTCGATATATTATGCTAAAAAGAGCGCGCTGCAGGCCATTGTTGGTAAAAGTGTGGGTGTGGAAACCTTTAACCGGGTTATTAGGATGTTGAACATTCAATATGATGTAGAACACATAATCGAATAGAAAAGGAAGCCTTTAGGACAAGACTTAATATGTAGTGGATAAATAAGAGTAAAAATATTGTGAAATATTTGTATGCTATATGTACAAGGAGCAGCAGAGTCCGACATATTTCTAAGTGTAATAAAATAGCTGCAGGATATGGAATAAGGTGTTCCTAATATTTTGTCCACCTTCCTGCAGAGATCATCTACAGCTGGGTGTTCAACGAGTTCCCGTCCTTCGTGGCCGAGGACAGCCGCCGCTTCATCTCGCAGATGACGGGCAACCTGTACGTGTCCAAGGTGCAGCCCTCGGACGTGGGCAGCTACATCTGCCTGCTCAAGAGCACGGCTACCAACGCCCGCGTGCTCAGCCCGCCCACGCCGCTCACGCTCAGGACGGACGGTGAGAAATCTTTATCTTATTTAGCATGTCTTTTTAGTTATTTCTTTAATTATTTTCATTTATTATGATTATTTATTTAATGATTATAAAATATATGATAAATTAAAAATTTATGTCTAATTTGAAAACATCAATTCAATATTTAATTGTAAATTTAAGAACTAGTGCTCTTTATAATGGGCATACATGGTCCCGTATTTTGGCTAGTTAGACCTCCATACAGCGACTCTTTAACGTGCACAATTTCAATGAAAAAAACACCTTGGTTTTGTCATACGAGTGTCCAGAAAAGGCCCCTCTGACAGCTACTTCTGTTTGACCCAGTTTTGTATCCGCTTTGTCCATATTTGGCTAAGACCGCCCCCTTTCCTCTGATTGGTTTTTAAGGGCCATTAGCCTATGTAGCACACGAGTCACACTCACGTCCCACTGGTTGGACGTACAGTACAGTATTGCATTGTTTAGCATTTGGCGTTATAAGTAATAAAGCAGTTGGTTCATCCAAACCACGGCTCCCATTTGGTGGCATTGTTGCGAGCTCCATCTCTGCTGTAAACAGATAGTGAGTTGTAAAGCTCGCGCGACGGAGCCTTCCTCAGCAGAAGTGTGCCTTGGTGGAACTGGTCACGGGGGAAATCATCTGGCAAACTGCTGTGTCCGTGGCTCGGCTCGTGGCTCTTTTATAGGGCCCCCTCCAGGGGGTGAGCGGTGTGCGTGTGTTATATTCCGCCTGCAGGCTCTTAAAGCCTCGGGTCCGTGTGAACGTCCATCACGCCGCCGCACGGGAGCCCGTCAACGCCAAGGTTTTGACGCGGTCCCCGGTGATTGAGGTAAAGGGCCTTCATGCCTTGGAAGCAGACTACCATATCATCTTGCATCTTTATTACACAATGACATTATTAAATGATGACATTATTACATGGCCTCCAGCAAAAAGTCGAATCCTTTAACCTTTTACAAAATGATCCCCTGAAGCTTGGGTGATTCTTAGCTTTTAAGTCAACTCACCAAACACAACAATCAACAAGCCAGCCACCCAGTCAAACAGCTAACCACCCAGCAACCGATAAAAAAAAAAAACGTTGACCCACCAACCAAATAAATAACTAACCAGTCAAACATCCAACCTCCCGGCAAACAATAAACCAACCAACCGACAATCAACTCAACTAACAAAAGTAAGCAGTCAACAAACCAAACATAAGTCTAATCAACCAACCAACCAACCAACCAGCAGTAAAACAGTTAACAAACTGGCTAGAAATAAAGCAACTAACAAACAGCTGGCCAGCCAGCCAACCAACCAAGCAACAAACTCACTGAACGAACAAAACCACGTTTAATCCACAAGTGTAAATTGGCGGCCTGTTGCCAATGTGCTGTGCCCACAAATGACAATCCTGTCTATCTTTTTTTCTAGTTGTGATTTTGACAAGAAACAACAAACAAGTGGTAATTAAAGCATCAACAAACATTCTGTCATACTCGATGCTCATTGCATCTTGATGTTAGATGAATGACTTTCTGACAGTGTCAATCACTTTGGTTAGTTAAGTTGATTGTTTGTTGGTTGGTTGGTTTATTGGTTCGCTGTTTCGTTAGTTGTTTATTTGGTTGGTTGGTCAGTTGCTGGTTGGTTGGTTGGCTGATACAAATGTCCAGAAAAGGCCCCTCTGACAACTACTTCTGTTTGACCCAGTTTTGTATCCGCTTTGTCCATATTTGGCTACGACCGCCCCCTTTCGTCTGATTGGTTGCCTCCATGTAGAAGACCTACTTGTGAGTGCGCACGTGTTATATTGACAGCGCTGGCTCAGGAGTGGAGACTTTGGCGGAGAGTCAAAATCTTACAATAATTGTTAGAGACAAAAGGTTGTAATTGTATGAAATATGAATTTTATGAATTTTTTTTTTTCCAAGAAAAAAAAGTCATAGTCCTTATGAACAAAGACATTCTGTCAGGATAAAAAGAGAAAAGAGTCTCTGTTATCGTCTGTGTGTGGACAGAGCTTGGCGACGGTTTGCAGACAAATGATTTGTCAAGTTGGATCTGTTTTGAGTCAAGAGGTTTAGCCACGGGTTGTTGCACAGCAGTGTCGGTGTAAGTGGTTTGTCGTGTTATTGTACTATTTAAATTCTGCCTGGCACAACATGCAAAATACCTTATTTTTGTCTATTTCCTGTGTTCCGGATTTACAGGGAACCCCTAAACGACCCCAAACGTCAGATTTAAAAGTAGAAGGCGCTCACTACATACTGCTGCTTGCTTTAGCCGCCATTTTGTTGTTGTTTGGTGAAGTGCGGCTTCAATCCTTACAACGCGAATCACAGAGCGCCTCTCACTGGCCAGGAGGTCAGTCGATTCAGAGGATTCGCCAAATCAGTATTGAATTGGGGATCGGAATATTGTAATTTATTGGTGCATTTATATTTTTCTTTACCCAAGAGTCAAGAGAAGTTAAGCAGAAATGTAGAGTAGATTTGAGTTTTCGAGAGGGATCCTTGAAAATAGTCACTGCAACGCAGGAATGAGAACAGTCTATAGCCAGAGTAACAAAAATCACAGCGAAGCTGTGAAAAACAATACAAGAAAAGTAACAATTTAGAATCTAAGCAAGGCTGCTATAAACTAAGGAAAAAAGTAGCAACACGACGTGACACCTAGTATTTGGTTTATTATGTTTGTTTTATTGCCATGTCGGTCCCAATATGTATGTATGTATGCACTTTTTAAAATTATCCAACATATTATTTTATTGCAAATTCATTTGCAGAACCTTAAGTTACGGCTTGCAGATCCCTAGTTTGAGAAGCACTGACCTAATGGTTTGGCCAGTAAGGGAATTTCATCATTTTGCAGCAGCCGTCTTGCTTCTTTCTGCAGGAAACATGACACAGTCAAGGTTCCATTATGCCAAAGCACCCCCCCCCCCCCCCAACACACACACACACTCCCGCCACCCGCACACCCCCGCCCCCCAATTCCCCTTGGTGGCCTCATGCAGCCTGGTGCCATATTGTGCGTCCCACTTTTAAAGTAGTGAAAATTGCATTGGCACACCTCACGACAGACGGGCCCAAATGTTGGTGCGTTGGTCACGGGTGGCGACCAATCACACGCCGCAATCTGTGTCTCGCTAAAAGTGATTACACAGTAAACGCTCCGGCGCTGCTGTGTGGAGTGTGGTGTGTGTGTCTGTGTGTGTGTCCAGTTCACGGTTGTCATCCGTAACCAAGGTTCTTAATCAAAACAAGCATCAGGATTGCATTACGGCACACTGGACGCCATTGATCGTCAGCTCACAGCCCGCCTCCAGCAGGCTGTGTTGACAGACCTTATCTTTGTAACACGCCCTTCCTAGCCACCTGCATGTACTTACAGTAACTTGTGTATGATCAAAAAAATAAAAATAAATAAAAACTCATGTACTTAAGTAAAAGCAAAGAATTACAGATTTTTAAATGTACTCCAGTGCACAAGTAAAAACTAAATTTGAATATCAATTCTATACAATAACATTTTGCTAACTCGGCACAACGGGGAAAAAAACAGCTTGGTATCATTGGCTTGACTTTTATGCTATCAAAACAACGCATATGACATGACGATATAGACAATGTAACAATACACACAGGCATAGATTCTTTATCCTCTGCGAAAAACGACTAATGTTACTGCAGCGTACTGAGTCACGTAGAGTAGTTGTGTAACTCTTCTGCATGTTCGTATTATACTGCATCCCGTTGGCCAAGTCACTCACAACTGGAGCCGCGATGAATGAATCATGACACACAAACTGTTAAATTGTTTCCATTCCATTTAATTGTATTATGTATGTTTTTATAAAGTACAATATTATAAAGTGCTATTTTACTTTGAAAAAAAAATACTTTGAAAAAAATATGAAACACATAGCAAGTGAATGAATGTGGAGGAGAAAATACCTGTATATACAAGGTGTGTTCAGAAAGGTTCAATATACGCACCGCCTGCAACGTGTCAAGAACTGTTTTCCGGTTTGTGTCTTTTTATTGAATTGCCTCGAAAATTCACACTACCTGCACTTGTTTGAATGTGTTTGATTATATTCCAACACATAAAAATCTTTTTCATTGCTAGCGAATGTCATTCTTCACCATAGAAAAACCCCATTTAACTTTTGTTTAATTAACTTTTGATGGCACTGTTATTAGAATACAAAATGATGATACATTTTATTGAACGCACACACACACACACACACACACATCATCATCATCATCATCATCATCATCATCATCATCATCATCATCATCATCATCATCATCATCATCATCATCATCATCATCATCATCATCATGAATGGCGGCACGGTGGACCACGAGTTAGCGCATCCGCCCCACAGTTCTGAGGGCCGGGGTTCAAATCCCGGCCCCGCCTGTGTGGAGTTTGCATGTTCTCCCCGTGCTTGCGTGGCTTTTCTCCGGGCACTCCGGGTTTCCTCCCACATCCCAAAAACATGCATGGTAGGTTGACTGACAACTCTAAATTTCCCTTAGGTGTGAATGGTTATTTGTTTATATGTGCCCTGCGATTGGCTGGCGACCGGTTCAGGGTGTTCAGGAAAAGTTTAAAAAAAAAAAACTCAAAAGCGTTGTCCGCCTTTATAGTTGCTTTTCGCCTAAAAAATATAATTTGCGAATTGAGATTTTTTTTTACCTGGAAAGCTGAAGACATAACCAAACAAACTTCAAAATTAATTTTGACTTTAGATTTGCATTTTTACTGAAAAAGTTGATTGAATTCTTAATTGTGTGGCTGTGAAAAGACAAAGAAAAAGCCAAACATTTGGTGCATGTGGTGCAGCTGACATCTCTGGAAATTCCAAAGTTTAGGACAAAAAGCCTGCGATTTGCTGCGCCAACGTCTGGTGAATTGTTTGCAGCAAGCCAAAGAAGTTAAACAAACTCAAAAGTGTAGGGCGACGTTCGTTGCATTTTACCTGAAAATATTGTTTGCCAATAGTGAGATCTCCAACCTCAAAAGCTGAAGAGAAAGGCAAAGGTTAAAGTTAAACGTTTGACGCAGGTGAGTGAATTTTTTTTCCCCAAAAAGCAGAATTTCTGCTAGCAACTTGGACTAAACTTAGCTCCTCCCAAACATACGAAGATCTTAGAACAGTGGAGCTGCATCACTTTAACATACTGTACTTCTTGATGACTCCAATGACTCCTTTTTTATTAGCTTGGGATTTGGTGCCATCTTGTGGGACCTTAGGGTATTACATAAAGACCAGAAAGATGTTTCATAATAGTTGATAGTCTTCGCAGAAAAAAAAACAAAATGAATTTGCGAATAGATGTTATTGGCCGTGTTACTATATAAAAACTGTCGAACAAAATATATATTTAAAAAAAAAATACAAATTAGCTGGTAGCCGCGAGCTGTGGCATGATCGTGAATGGATATTAATGGCTGCCTTAACCGCGAGACAAATAAACAAAAAGGAAGCTTGGTCCTCTTGTGTGTGTGGAGGAGGCGCGCCGTTAGTCATGTCGCCACTTAGCTGGACTGATAGCACCTTATCGCCTCGCAATGCGGATCGTCGAGCGGATTGGCTATCACGGCCTACATTCCCACATTGTGTTAGTACATCATCTTAATGGCGTGTTCCTTCAATCCCATTTAACATGGCTTACTCGGTCGGCCCAGCCTTAATGTGCTACCCCGGCAAAAAAAAGGGAGAGCATGTGCTGACGACTATTAACCTTCTTTAAATAAACACCAGGCACAAAAGGACGTTGTGGAGATAAAAAGGAAATGCAATTATTCACTTTTATGTTCTGTGTGAACGGTGTCGCCACCCACGTTTAATCAAGTGTGAAAAGTAGAAGTGGATTGTTGAACGATAAGGCAGATGGTGCACTTAAGGAGAACATGTGAAGCACATCTTTTCAGTTATTGATATAATATAAAGTCAAGAATCAACATTTTCTTCTTTTAATGGTTTGATTTCAACCTCTATAAAGAAAGCGAGAGAGAGCAATATCATGCTTTTTTTTCACATTTTAAGACAGCTCCCAGTTGTCTTCAAGAGGAGTTTGCAGTGATAAAACTGCTTGCAAGAGCTGAATGTGGCCTCACTTATTCCACCATGTTGAGTCTCTGACCAAAACCACGCCCCTCACTAATGTGCATAAGCACGATCCTCAAACACGGCCATTCATAAAGGCATGCGATTATGAAAGTGTGTAGTTGTGATAAATTGTGAAAATACCAGCGCTAGCAATACTAAGCTAGCATTACCAATGTAAACAAGTTGACGTTAGCCACGGCTGCTACGTTGGCAGAACGTGTTATTCGTAATGGGCTGTTACTATAACACCAAATTTGATTGGTTTGAAGTCTTGTTTTTTGGTAATGTAATCAATCAATCAATGAAAAATCACTACCTGTCGAGCAGAATGTTGCTAATTCCGCATCGCCTATGAATACTCTCAACTGACTTAGGGTGCGTTCGGAAATGCGCTCCGAGCACGATCTGCTACACCC
Source organism: Phycodurus eques (assembly GCF_024500275.1). NCBI lineage: Eukaryota > Metazoa > Chordata > Actinopteri > Syngnathiformes > Syngnathidae > Phycodurus > Phycodurus eques. The sequence goes on from NC_084531.1 coordinate 26,553,899, forward strand.
CGGACCGTTCGGAAGCTCAGAGCGTTGTTGGAATGTGCTTTTCGGTTATTCAGAGTGCCACGCTCTGCGAGAGTGCGATAGACAGAGCGGCAGGAGGCGAGCGTGGAAGATCTTCAAGCGGGACGCGAGGGTTGTGGGCTGACAGGGGATTTGAACGACCTCCTTTGTAAATTCAACGAAAAAGAGCACGCTCTGCCTCTCGGAACACTCGCACTCTCAGAGTACAGTTAGGGCGTCAGATTGAATTTCTGAACGCACCCTTAATGTTATTGGTTTGAAGTTTTTATTTTTGGGGAATGTACAATTGATTAAAAATAAAAACGAGGTGAATAACTTAGCTGTCGAGGAGAAATATTGCTAATTCCGCGCTGAGGTTCCTGCATTCTGCTGCTCTTTGCCAGTCTTATGCCCAGTTGTTGGCAAACGAGGAATTTAGTTTTTATCTTCCAGAGGTGGATTTTCCACCATAGTTTCAGCAAAGCCCCTGAAGCCCAAAGTAACAGTTCTGTTTATTGAAATATTGTCATTTCCAAATCTACACCAATGCAAGTGTGATTTAAAAAAAGAAATCTAGCAGCAAACATTTTTCGATGTACTTCACTGCTAATTGGCCAGCGGGCACAAGGTTGTGGAACCCTCTTTTAGCCTGCTTCACTGCCACCGTAGTTTGAATGTCAGTTGAAAAGAAGATGTTACTTACGGTAAATGACTTCAAAGAGAATGGAATGGCTCGCCGTAATTTATATCTCCACAGTTAAGTTGATTCAAAAATAGACATAGCAGAAATTCAGACATGTACAGCTGACGTGCGCTAGCAGGCGAGCCATTACGTTTTTACTCAAAGACAACCCACGCAAACATCTAATATGTACCAGTGAGAAAAAAATTTCCACAAACCTAATGATGGAGGTTTTTTTATGAAATGGTATATACTCATACATATATATATATATATATACATACATACATACATACATACATATATATATATATATATATATATATATATATATATATATATATATATATATATACACACACACACACACACACACACATATGAACAGCTGTACAAAATGGTAAACTCACTACATAGGACATTATATAGTGGGTAGAGGGAGGTGATTCATAACATAGCCAATATCTTTAATATCCGCTCTTTCTGTTCCTTAACCACTTCCAGGTGTCATGGGTGAATACGAGCCCAAAATTGAGGTGCACTTCCCGACCGCCGTGCTGGCTGCCAGGGGCGTCACTGTCAGACTGGAGTGCTTCGCTCTGGGCAAGTAAGTAAACAAGGATATTTGTCACATGACTAAACGGTGGATGATATTTGTTGCAGCGGATGATTTAAAAAAAAAATAATAATAAATAAAGCACAGTTTAGTTAATATTCCCAGTGTTTCACAGCTCAGTTAATATTCCCAGTGTTTTCCTGTCCTCTTTCAACATCTTTCTTCCATTACATGACTTCTTCAGGCAGGATGTTAAGAGAGTGAGGAGAAGTGTGTGTGTTAGTTGGTCGGCGTATCCACCCTTAGGAATAAGGCGTAATGTATATGTGTGTGTGTTTCCTGGCTCTGTGTTGAATGAATGAAAAGGAGCGGGACAAGGTTATATCGGCACGGAAAATAAATGACATTGTAATAGTCGTCTGCCAGGAGGGACCGTCCATAGAGAGTGCATCCCAAAAGCACTTAGCACACTTTCTAAAGTTAGCGTCACAGTAGCTATCGGAAATGCTTAAAAGTTATTATTACCTCCTCCAGGGCGGCTCCGTTGGTGTGGGCCAAGGAATGTTTGGTTTTATTTGAAAATCAATAAACGCTTATTAGGGCCAGACCTATCATACTACGAGAATGAAATCAACTGATTACAAGAATAAAGTCTATAAAAAGTTGCCATTTCATGGTTGGAAAAAAAAGTCATAATAAGAATCAATAAAGTTGTAATTTTATGTGGCTAATGTCATAATACTATGAGAAAAATAGTATTGGTATTTTAACTACATATGGGTATTTAAATATGGTATTGTGAAAATTTTATTCCAAATTAGATTTTTTTTATGTACAGCTAGTAATACTAGACATGGATATTCCTGAATAATATTGATAATTATATTGCCGATTACCATGACCTGGATGACTGAGAATCGACACAGACAAGTAATATCGATATACTAACAATGAAATAGAGAAAAGTGGGTACAAACAGATAAGTTTATACACGTCTTCATATTCCTTCTCGAACATGTAAATTCTGCATTTGGGTCCTCCAACGTTTTGCCTCAACACCATGAAAACCTGCCACTGGGATTTTTAGATTTCAGAAGAGGTAATATATTACAGGGATACAATTGTTATTTGCAATGTTACAAGACTGATTGAAAAGAAAATGTCGTTAGGAGGAAAAAGTATTGTTTTATGAAAATTTACAAGAATGAATAAAGGCAGAAACAATTACAATAACAATGTGGAATATTTGAGGGGAAAACTGTAATTTTAGAATATGGATTAAAAACACATCGCCAGTCTACTCAAATCTAAATTTGGTTGAATAATTACTCTATCTATATCCATCCATCCATTTTCTGTTCCGCTTTATCCTCACAAGGGTCACGGGCGTGCTGGAGCCTATCCCAGATATCATTGGGCGAGAGGCGGGGTACACCCTGAACTGGTACTTTTAATCGTTGGAGACAGATGTTTGTTTGATTTCACAGGCGACAAATGTTTAAGTCTTGGCGGACATCTGACCTGAAGACTGAAACTGAGATTTATTGTCAATTTTACAACATTTAAACAAACAATAAAACAAAAACACGGTGTGGCGCATTTTCAATCTTCTCCCGAGAAAAGTGATTTGCTTTTGTGAAAAAATTATCTTGCATCACACACTCCATTATGTTGATAATTAGTCACCATGAATTATTCATGGCTGTCTGTCATCCAGTGTCTCTCATCTAAAATAAATCACTGAAAACCTCATCGCAGTTTACCTAGATTTCAATCAGCGTGGCTCATTACATCAAGTTACTTTCAAAACATCGCTGCGCTAGGGACTGAAAATTCAGACGGAAGTAGATGAACAGCTGCTCGGCCTGGCGCTCTCTTCAATAAACTCAATTCTGCTTGCTAACTTTCCGTCAGAAAGCCATTTCTAGTTAGTTGAGACAGATGACATATCAATGTGGACTCTTTAGGATGTGCCGGTCCTAAGAATAGCGCCGGGAATTAAGTCAGGGATGGCCTTTGGTTTTCCTGTTGGTCCCAATGGAGGGTGGCAACCAGAGCACAGAGATCGTGGACATGATTGGCGTGATTAATGAAGACATCGCGTTGTGTTCAAGAAAAGAAACTGTGAACCCCGGAACATAAGCGACCGTCCTCTATGTTTCCCCTTGGACACCACATTTCACTCAGAATGTCATCGTGCACAATATAGATTCAATACACCCTGTTCCGGATGCGCCAAAACAGCCCAGAACGCAATCCAGCCTTCTCCATGTTTCACGTTTTCAGCCACTTTAGAAATGTTTGCTTCAGAGCGTCTAAATAGTATTTCACTTTCATCACACCCCACATAGATTCAAGACACTCTGCGCTAGATGTAGCGAAGTAACCTCAGAACAAAACCGAGCATTCTCCACGTTTTCTGACACTGAGCAGCAGAAAGTCTTGAGATTTCATTGTACACTACATAGACTCAAAACACCCTGTACTTGATGAATCAAAGCAGCCCCAGAACACAACCCAACTTTCTAATAATGAGCAGGAAATTACGCACAAGAATGCCGTGATAGTCTTGAGGTTTGGTGGTACCCCCCACAGATTGAAGATACCCAGTGTTCCATGTTTCAAGCCCTCTGACACTGCGCCACACATTTCGCTCCAAATTCCAGTCTCATCTGTTTCAAGTTATTGCAGTAACCACTGTGGATCACACATTTTTGTGTAGGTATAAATGTGAGTGTGAATATTTTTTTCTGTCTGTCTATATGTGTGCTACAATTGACTGCCGACCAATCCAGGGTGTAGTCTGCAGTCAACTGGGATAGACTTCAGTTTCTGAACAGGATACGCAGTAGCACTGATGGATGGATCAAAGTTGAAAGACCACTTTCTTTCATTCCATGAGAAAGTAGCGTTGGTTCAGAGAGTTTCGTCTCCCTACTTCCTTCCACTCACGCCCTGAAACGTTTTGGATACTTCCACCCAAATTGCCATACAGCGGCCCACTCACTTTTTAGTTTAACTGACCCCAGGGGGAATCAAACTCTACAAATCCTGGCAGCTACTCGTTCAGCCTTGGGGGGGGGCCACCAGAATGGCGAGGGTCTTCGCGTTAAGCAGTGGGCAGGAGTGGAGTGGCTTGTTATAAAAGCGAGCTGCGCTCTCGAGGGTTAGAGACGGATGTTTCTGGAAAAAATAAATAAATAAATACCGTCTAGACAATACATGGATCTTAATGAAATGAATCAAAGCCATCCTTCACTGGTGGCCTGGCATGGAGTCGACGTCATCTCGAGCATGTAACACAATGTTAGTGCCATCCTGGACTCTTGTCCAGTTTTTAGCAGACGCTTGTTAGGTTAGTTGATTTCAACGTTATACATTGCTTACAACTCAACTCTAGTGTTAACCCTAACACTGAACCACTAACCCAACCCTAACCCTACCCCCTAATCCCTACCACTGAATCATAAACCCAACATAACTGTAATCCTAAACCAAAACTTTTACCCCTAACCTTAAAGGGTTACCAACAAACACTGTCAGGAGTATGGCTAACACTTACGCCAAGCACCTTGTCCAACCTGATTTCCAACCTTTACCCCTTAACCAACCCTCACCACAACTCCCTAACCTTACCTCTTATTCTAAACCCCAACCCAATCCTAGCCCCCTCATTTAACCACAATTCCCTGACCATTCCTCTAATCCTAAATCCTAACCTAACTCAAGCCACCTAACCCTAACCGTCAAAAGCAACCTCAAACACTCTTGTTTCTTAAACCTAACATTAACCCCAACCCTTAAACGGTAACCCTAATCCTAAACCCCAAACCTAACCCTTTGCCCAAATCCAACCCTAGAACTCTTAACCCTAACAAGCTACCAATAAACAGGGTTAGAGTTCTCATTAGCACTTACCGTAAGCCCCTAAGCCAACATTGACCCCAACGCTTTAACCCATTCTCTAATCATAACCCCTAGCCAAACACTATCTCCCTACCACTAAGCCTAGCCCCCTAACCAAAACCTGCAAAACCTCACCCTAACCCTTCTTTGTATTGGATCACGTTATACTGTATAAGGTCGAGGTGGGTGAGTGTTGATGCTCAATTCCTTTTTGAACCAAATCAGTAAGTATTCGATGACCTGATTGACAATAGAAAATTAAAGCACTACAAACTATCTGGTTAAAACGTTTGATGTCCTTGTGATTCCGCAAAGACTCTGAGACTGACGGATGTGATACATTTCCGTCTCGGCTCAGTGATTGATGTGCTCGCTGGAGGTTGCTGCGTCGTCGCATTTCTGCCGCTCGAGAAGCCGTCACATCCAGTTGTCATACAAGAGCACGAGTGACAGCGTGCGCGTTGAGATAGTCGACTCATCCATCACTCGCTTCCTATCGGGTACTCAGTGGACAAACCCAACACTTGGATACTTATTGGCGAGCAGTTGTTGTTACACACATCTGAATGTGACAGCTTGTAAAATGCACTCATCATATATTTGTGTACAGTGCCGTGAAAAAGGGATTTTTCTGGGCATATTTTTCACACTCAACTCTTTCAGATCAGAATTTAATAGCTCACAAAAACAAGCCAAGTAAATACAAAATGCAGTTTGTCGATTATTTTATTTATTAAAGAGAACAAATATCCATACCTATTTGGCACCATGCAAAATAGTAATTTCTCCTCTTTATTAATACCTGAGTTATCCGTGATTAACCAGTTTTAGGAAAATTTGAGTTCAATTTCTCTTTCCTTATCCAAGGCCAAACTTGTTGAACCAAGAAATAACATGAATATTACCTGTCAGACAAAATGAAATGGGTTACAAGAGCTCTCAAAGAAACATATCATGTCACAATCCAAAGAAATTCAAGAACAAATGTGAAAGCAAGTGATTGAAATCTCTCAGTCTGGAAAAGTTTACAAAGCCATTACTAAGGCTTTGGGACTCCAGCAAGCAATGGTTAGAGCGTACTCCAGAACGACATCGAAAAAAGTGCAGGGTGCGCTGGCCTCTGTCATGGTCAGTGTTCGTGACTCAATCATAAGAAAGCCATTGGGCCAAAATTGGATGCATGGCAGAGTTTCAAGGCAAAAACCATTTGTGATTAAAAAAGAAGACAAAGGCTTGGCTCGCATTTGCCAAGAGGTAGAGATAATTTGATAAACTTGATAATCTCAGAAGATTTTGGAGAAATATTGGAGAAATATTCTGTAGACTGATGAGACAAAACTTGAAGATTTTGGATGGTATGCAGGCTGTTACATCTGGCATAAATATCAGAATCAGAATCATCTTTATTTGCCAAGTATGTCCAAAACACACAAGGAATTTGTCTCCGGTAGTTGGAGCCGCTCTAGTACAACAGACAGTCAATTTACAGAAGACTTTGGGGACATAAAGACATTGACAAAAAACAATTGTGCAAAAAGATGCAGAGTCCTCTAGCACTTAGAGCAGTTCGAACGACTAATATTGCAATAGTCCGGCGCAATGACCATTGTGCAAAGGGCGCTGAGACTTCAAGGAGTCTATGCGGTTTAAAGTGACGAGTAGTGCGATCATCTGGGACAATGTTGGTTGTGCAAATGTTACAGATACTCCTCAATCAGTGTGCAAATGGACCAGATGCTACTCTGGCATGAGTGGCCAGTATATGCAAATAACACATTAAAAAAAGAAAAACAGGTTGGGTTAGGCCGACAGTCAAACATGGTAGTGGCATTTTGATGGTCAGGTCTGGCTTGGTGATTCAGTTACGGGACGACATGCGGTGATTAATAAGACCAATGAATTCTGCTGTCGACCAGAAAATCCTGCACGCAAACGTGCAGCCATCAGTTCGTGCCCTCAAACACTCTTGGGTTAAAGTCCGGACTTAAATCCAATTGAGATGCTGTGGAGTTCGTGCTTAAAAACCGTGCAATATGATTGAGCAAGTAAACAATTCTGGGAAGAAGAGTGGATCAAAATTCCTCCACAGCGATGCAAAAGACTTATCACCAGTTACAGCAAACATTTGATTTTCGTTACCAAGGGTGGCACAACCACTGATTAGGTTTAGGGGCCAATTACTTTATCACATAGGGCCCGATAGATTTGGCTTTTTTTAAATAAAATCATTATCATTTCGAAACTGCATTTTATATTTCAATTGTGTTATCTTTCTGGTTTGTTGATCTGAAATATTTAAGGGTGATAAATACACAAAAACCTTTCAAATCAGAAATAAGGAAGGGGGCAAAATTGTGTTCTCAGCACAGATATTGTAATTTCTCCTCACAGTCCGGTGCCCACAATTACATGGAGAAAGATCAACGGCAACATACCGAAAAAGGCCAGACTCCGCAAGTCCCAGGCCGTCCTGGAGATCCCCAACATCCAGCTGGAGGACTCAGGGACGTACGAGTGCAAAGCTGAGAACCTGAGGGGAGGGACAGCTTTCAAGGGACATCTGCAGGTCTACAGTAAGTAGACAGCAGCCAATGAGTTAGCATTTTCTGAAATATTTGGTCAATCACTTCTCATAGAATTGATCAGAAATAAAACTGTTGAAATATGCAAATTAATTACTATTTTTGGGCTATGTTTAAGAAATCTTGCCGATTCAAATTTTCCTCTTCTGTTGGCAGAGAATTTTGCTTAAATAAAGTAATATATTCCTCATTTCATTACTTTTTTGTTTTGTTTTTTTAGCCCAGTTTTTGCAGTCTAACAAATCCTTGACCCAAAAAAACGTGACTGGCATTTGTGCCAATCTTGCTCTAATTTGTCTCTGTCAATAATAATCACTAAGACACACATATGTCAAACTGTGGCCCTTTTCATTCAATCCAGACATGACACGAACCCTGGTTATCATCACGGTGCCAAAGGCTATCGTGTATTCCCGGGAAAATTGGGCTGAGCACGCCTATAAATCCCTATTAACTTTTTCATGAGCGCTTACAGGAAACGCTGTGCAATTGCCGACAATATTTTCTTGGCTGGTGGTGGGATTTATTTTTAGCTACAAGCCAAGAGAAGACCAGTGTCAAGACTGTAATTATAGATAAGGAAACATTGTTAACTACTGTAGCAAATTAGCTATTGCTTTGATTGTAGAACATGGGTGGGCATAATTTTGTGCTCAAGGGGCACATTTGATTTTTAAAATGTACAGATGGGCCTGGTTATTTGTAGATGAGGACCAAAAAAAAGTTATATAGTGTGTGTAGAAAATGTTTGTATTTATTATTTTAAAATAAAATCATTCATTTTCATTTTTAAATGGTCTTATTCATTGTATTATTATTTATTATTATTATCAACCAATTATTTAATAAAATGAATACAAATAATAAAATTGTAATATTTATACTGTATTATACATATATTTACAATAAATCAGGAGATCAATTATTTTCCAAAATACTTTTGAAAAAAGTATATAATTCATCACACTCATTCACTGAGTGTGAATATTTGTATTCACACTCAGTTTAATTATAATTAATTAACCAATTATTTAATGCAGTGAAATATTTTAATGTATATGTAAAATAAATCTATACATAAATAAATATTTATTATTATAGTGTGATTCAATTAAGCCTGTATTTGACTCAATTAATGAATTGAAAAAAAATAATCAAAAACTACTCAGTGAGAAGCGGCACGGTGGCCGACTGGTTAGAGCGTCAGCCTCACAGTTCTGAGGACCCGGGTTTAATCCCCGGTCCCGACTGTGTGGAGTTTGCATGTTCTCCCCGCGCCTGCGTGGGTTTTCTCCGGGCACTCCGGTTTCCTCCCACATCCCAAAAACATGCATTAATTGGAGACTCTAAATTGCCCGTAGGCATGACTGTGAGTGCGAATGGTTGTCTGTTTGTATGTGCCCTGTGATTGGCTGGCAACCAGTTCAGGGTGTACCCTGCCTCCTGCCCGATGACAGCTGGGATAGGCTCCAGCGCGCCTGTGACCCTAGTGAGGATAAGCGGCTCAGAAAATGGATGGATGGATACTCAGTGAGAACAAACACCATTTTTGGAAACAGACAGCTATTACAGAGTCAATCATTATTTCAGGATCATACATGCTAATATTATAAAAAATCACATTCAGTAAAATGTACTCCCTAATCACTTGTACACAAATAGTTGGGTCTCTGGATGGGGTATTTGTCTGCTGGACGCCACATACACAGATCCGCTACACTAATCGACACGTGGAATTCCACCAGTGAAAATACTACAATACAATGTTTCCTTCACACTCTGGGGCAGCTCCGGAGGAGGACTTGGTGAGCAGGTGGCTCAATTGCATGAGACACAACCACCACCAACCCAACCATGGTGTTAAAAGTGGAGGATAAGTGTTTATCTGTTGTGTATTTTGATGGCGCTTTTGATAAGCAGCATCACATACTCAAATGTGCGGTGAACATGTGGAAGGGGGGTTATCTGTGTTTTCGTTGATACGATACAGTAGTCGACCAATGTAATTTAGCAGCTCGGTGATTAAGTGCTGCCTCCATGAGTGAAAATGTCTAGAATTCTTTTTTTTCTTCCCACTTCGGTCAAGTAGCAGCACCCCTCACCTTGTTCCAACCGTCCTTGCGCTGTCCCTGGTTGCCATGGTAACAAAAGCTGTTACCCCGCAGTAGATGGGGCTGAGTGAGCAGAAGCTTATTTTCGTGACAGAGAGCCTTTAACCATTTAAGCGCTAATATTAAATGCTTCATTATTTTATCCTTCATGTAGTTTGACCAACGAATGTAACAGATCTATTATTTGGTAAAATGAGGGAACTGTTTTCGGTTCTGCAAACATGCACAGTATGTGTCCTTTAAGACTTTTCTTTTGGAAAATGCTGCCATTGCCATGTTGCATTACTTATTTTGCCTGTGATCATAAAGGAATGGCACCCCATTCCACCTTTGCCATACGCACAAGGCCAACTTAATGGAGTGCCGCAGCCTTGGCGGGACGTGCTTCCAAGGTCCTGCACTGCCGCTTTGATTCAGTTGACAACACAAGGAGAAAAGGCGCCCCGGCTTGTTGCGGCTAAAAGTAATTTCCTTGAGGTCATCTTATAGTTTGGGCTTTCATTGTGTATTGGACATTCCTGGCCATAAAAGAGCAATCAAACAGCAACATTGTGTGTTAGTGAAGTCGCAGTATATGCACGGAATGAGACAACAATAGTAACTTGGTGTATCCAGGCAACACGTAATTGCATTAGTGGAAATGAAAAGGTACAAATCTAGTGCATTAATAGCAATGGCTTCATAAAAACATGCCCTTTGGACTAACTATATTGAACTCCACTAATTACGTCGAGAGCACCTGGAAAAGCAAAGTCTCCTTTGAAATCTTCTTTCTTTTTATCATTATTCTCAACAAATTAATTGCCTTTTGGGGGACTCAATATGGCCAAAAACATACTACTTGTGGCAAACATGTCTATCCTGGTGAAAATGTAAAATTCTTTTTAGTTCCCCATATTGCCAGCTGTTTTAGAGCTGTTTTGACTGATCTTTGAAGACCCACCAAGTATTGTTGTATGACAATGTAAGCACCAAGCCTACCAAGAGAAAGAGTAGGCTCTCTTCTTTCACCAGAAAAAAAAAAGTTTGTTTGTGGCCTTTTCCGTTCTTTCGTAATCAGCAGTAGAACACGGGTTGGTTTCTGACCAAAAAGTGGAGAGAAAAAAAACCAGTAGAAAGTAAAGCCGAGTAAACAGTGACTTTGAGGCTATTTTTTGCTTTCAAAATACTTAAAACTATAAACAACAAAAAACAAGACTGAGAAAGGGCCTTTGATGGCCAAATAATAATTTTTTTTGCCAGATATCCAACTAAGAAAGGCACCGTGAGTGACGCTGACTGACCGCATGGCTCAAGTCAAACGTCAGTGAACGTTTTACATGGCGGTCGTCATTCACTCCATGAACATCTTTTCATCTTGTCATGTTTTCGCGCAATCGCGACACAACGTTTCAACTACCTACCGTGACACATACTCTGTTTACGCCATACATATACATACTCTGTTAAAGTGTGAGGTGCCGAACCTTGTCCGACTTCCAACATGTTGGCATTTCTGAAGTCACAAGCCTGAAGTCACCGCGGAATCTAGTACTCAAAAGCAGTGCCGTTGTCAAATCCAAAGCGATGCAACGCCGCCATCTAGAGGGATTTGGGAGTCATTACAGTTATGTAGAAGCTTGAATTTTACAGACAAGCTTGGCAAGACCCTTTCGCAGGCCTACACACTGACAAACCTATATTCGTCAGCGGCAGTAAATGGTTGGATCATGATTTCACTTGGTGACTATAAATGGCTATGGAGGACCAAGAGTGGCAAAATTTAATAAATACATAAATGAGTTAAATAACTCAATGTGTCATCCAATATTTAATTATTTCAATATTTATTTATTTCAAAATGTCTTTAATTAATTCAATATTTATTCCTTTATTTCTATTTCTATTTAATTTCAATATTTATTTGATTTTTTTTTATTTGATTACTTTTTTTCCATTTTATTTTAAATATTTATATATTTATATATTTCAATATTTATTTATTTTTTTGTTATTTTTTTTTTTTCAATAGACACCCGTCCCCCTGTGAATCATGAAATAATTGTATCTGTCTTTCTCGCCCATCAAACTCAGTAGGTGGGAGTAAACTCTGATTAAGCCCCAATCAAAACTTGTTCCCTGCATGAGCTAGTACACTTTTCCTCCATTCCACAGCCATCCTATTTCAAATGTACACCTTAGGTATTAGAAGTAAAAGGTAATCAGAAAATAACTAATCACGTGAAGTACCGATACCTGAAAAAAATATCCCCTTATTTACAGTAATGAAGTGTTTGTACTTTGTTACTCCCAGCCACTGTTAAAATCTAATAATTTGGTACTGTGGTTGTGTTTGACCTCAGCTACCTCAGTCGTTTATCATATAAAATCAAAAGGCTTTCATATCCAAGTGAAAGCTCCAGTACATTAGTCATTGTATCCAATAGGAGGATATGTAGATGGTTTTGAAGGAATATTTTAATGCTTATTCACCGCATACATTTTCCTGTAGAAGTTGTGTTTTCTTTTTTTTTATCTTTTTTTTTTTTTACCCGTGACAGAGTTTTTCACCACAACTTTCACTGCGCAACTGCATGCTTTATACACTTTCCTTTTCATCTGGGAGTCTGTCTATCCGCTCGATGCATTTTTCAATACGTGAACGTATATTTATGAGATTATAAAATTTACAAGGACCTTTCGCTGGAGTCGGATCGTTCGTCTTGCGTGGGAGCAAGAATATTAATCAGCCACCAAGAGCCGAGCAACCACCGCCACCCCGCCCATTCCTTCTTTTAGTTTAATGTTTCAAGGCCTTTTTTTTTTTTGGGGATTAAACTTTTTCCTCAGCTATGTTAATAATGCACAAACGAGGAAGGCTAATCTACAGTAATGAAAGAAATGTAAATTAATTCAAAGAAAATGAAAGAGCAAGCAGCTTTTTTAATAGCGAATCCTTGAAATGATCATCAAACGCCATGCTCCGCCCGCGTTTTATGGCCGAAGCAAAAATGTTTGTCAACTTAGCATTGTCCATCCAACCAAGACACCAGGTTTTGGTTGGGGCTCATTTGGGTAGTAGGAGTTTGTCTATGTACGAGCCCTGCTATTCGCTCAAATTGGCTGCTTAAGAACAAGGGTGATGTGCCGAGTTGTGGGAAATTGATGAGCCACACAATTAAATTATAGGGAAAGAGTAGTGGAGGTTTATAAGACAGTGGTGAGGGCAGCCATGATGTATGAATTAGAGACAGTGGCACTGAAGAGACAACAGTTAAGCAGGTTATCTTTAGTAGTGACCAGGTTGGATAGGATTAAAACCGAGCTCATCAGAGGGACAGCCAATATTAGATGTTTAGGAGACAAAATTACTACCATCGTGTTATCAACACGTTATTACATATCCCACTCGTGTTCTAGGCAGGACACGCCCCCGCTGCGATATGATTGGCTCATGAATCACAGGAAAGGCAGGCTATACAGATGGAACGAGATGACATTTTAAATATGTTCACATTAGTACAAAATAAAAACAAGTTTGTTGTAGGGTATTAGGGTAAGGGCTAGGTTTGGGTTAGGCTGGGTTAAGGTTAGTGTGATTCCTAATAATGCTGCCACACTGAAGTCACATACTTCTTCTCCTGCCTGGAAGCAGTAGGGTGTATCCATATTGCAACTGGGCGTGTCCTGCTTAGAGCATGACTGAGATCCCTCATAATGCGTCAACCCGTAGTCATCGCAACATACACATTCACATCTGTTTGTGTGACCAATGACGTTTGCACGTGCAAACCTTGAGTATATCAGGCCCAAAGGGTTTTTTTTTGTTTTTGTGATGTTATTTTCAGGATTTTCCTAAAATGTTCTCTTTCAACTGGTAACAACTTTATCATAGCAATAAACTCATTGACTCTGAATATCTGATTGAGGATATCTTGAGCTTAAAGCCACATCAGACACGAGGGCAAAATGTCAGCTCAAGAAGTCAACACCCTAAAAAGATGTAGAAAGAAGAAATTCTACTTTTTCCTCTTTCTCTTTCTTACTCTCTCTCACTCTTTTAGCGCTGCCGCAATGGGTGAGAGTGATTAATGACACTCAGCTGGATAGTGGGGAGAGGCTCCAGTGGGAATGCAAGGCCACCGGGAGGCCCCGGCCTACCTATCGCTGGCTGCGTAACGGTTTGCCCTTGACATCCCAGGTACAAGCACTTTGCCTCTTCTTCTTTTTGATGAAAAAATACCTCAGGTTGCTGAACGTCATCATGAATCATCATCATCAAACAACCTCCTCCTCTTCTTCTTCTTCTTCTTCCTCGCATTCCAGGGTCGAATGGAGATTGTGAACGGTGAGCTCTCCATTCACAAGCTACAGCCTGTGGACTCAGGAATGTACCAATGTGTGGCAGAGAATAAGTACGGCGCCATTTACTCCAACGCCGAGCTCAAGATTTTAGGTAAGCGCCTTTGCTTTATGACGCCCTTTTCAGCTTGACGTGCACATGTGTGCTCGGATTAATGGCAAGGACGTGCTCTTCTTATGCTGAAATGGATAGCTTGCAAAAAAATCTGATGTTGGCTAGCAGGCAAGCCATAATGTTTTGCTAAATTAATAAAACACCACCCAATCAAACATTGTTTGAAGAAGCGCTAACCTACTGGAAATATGGGGACGGGCGCGCCAGTAAAACAAAAATAATCAACCAAATACCCATGGCCCAATTAAAAGCTGTTGTATCATCACATAAAGCTAACATTACTGCATGAAAAAAAGTCATTTTTTAGAACAGAAATTTTATTATTACACAAATAAAAAGGTGTAATATTACAAGAATAAAGTGAATGAATTTGTTAAAATATGACTTTCTTCCCTTCATCATAATGCTACAACATAATCTTGGAAAATTCAACGTTCTATCCTGACAAAATAAGTATTTGTTCTTGTAAAAATTACAAAAATTACTTCTTTTTTTTTTTAAAGTGCAACTCCATCCTCATAACAATATAACTTTTTCCCCCTAAAAATATGAATTGTTTGTGTCACATTAAGACTTTAGGTAACGTTTTAATTCCAGTGGCATTTGGGGGTACTCATGATAGTTATGTTTAATTGCCATGAACATTATGATTTTTGATGAACATTTTTTGAAGATGAACAATGAGTTAATTACGTTATGAATAATGCTCACTGTAGGAAATTATATCAATACAAATAATCTGTTCTAAAACCATAAAGAAGTAACATGCCTGTGAATATTCTCATTTATCCAGGTCATTTCATTCTCAGGGCATTGAATGGATCACAACCGGACCGTTCCATTTGTCTTAGAAGACGTTTCGCTTCTCATTCAAGCAGGGTTCTTCAGTTCATGCAACAAGGCTTAGTGAGGACGCACTAGCCAGTGTTTGTGTGGAAAACTCCACTATTTATGCTCCAATTTAGAGGCATGTCCCACACGACGTATGGAATCATTCTTTTGGAATGCAAAAAAAGGGTGAGAGCCGTTAAGCCGCCTGGCCAAGAGGGCATTGTCCGTCGTTGGGTGGAAAATCCCTCAGTGATATTCCATTCCTTTGTAAAGGGTTATAGCATATATGGGTTAAATACAACTTTAAGTAATTTAGGGGGGGAAAATGAGCTGGAAGCGACGCCTGCGTCACTTCCGGTTTATCGTAATTTTAAATTACAGCATTATAAATCAATATGCGGCACGGTGGACGTGGAGGTGGGCGTCCTGCCTCGGCAAGTCGTCGGCAAGTTGGTCGGGTGAGACAAGAGCTCCTCAGAGAGCATAGCGCCGGCCTTTTTATGGCCGAAGCCAGCCAAAAGGTGGTGGTTTACCCCCTCCCGCCTTTCTTTACCACCACCTTCGGGACCAAAAGGGGAGTTGGACCGCCTCTGAGTGTTAATTTCCCATTTTGGTATTATTTCGTGGTTTAAAACCAGTGGAATAAAATATTGATGATTGGATTTAAGATAACGAGACCATTTTCCCACTTTGCATTGTCCCACGCTCATCCTCTTTAATACCTGAAACGAATGTTTCAAATGTTATGTGGTTGTTGAGAACACTACTATTTTCAATGTGGCATTTGTGTGGCGTGGAGTGAAACGTTTCATCTGGTTCAGTTGACAACAGATTCGACATCAGGCATTCAAGTTTGCAGCAATACAGTGAACTAGTGGCTGTTTCGTCGCCTGTGGGTGTCGTTGTTGCCTATTCAAAGACCCAGCTTTACTGACCAAGTGGCGTGGTAGTCAACAGGGTTTATTGGTGAAATCCTCCGGGCTGGCTGGCGGTGGAAGTTAATTAACTTAGCGTCCTAGGGCGAACTCGGTATCCTTGGTCTCCGCTTTGAAGCTCCGGGTGCTGATAATTCACTTAGCGTCGACATGCCAAAGCAAATGGCTGTGTCATGCTTCTGTTGACTATAGCTGTTGACTCATTTAGCGTCTGTATGTGAAGTTACGTCTCACCACTCCATGGTCGTCTCGCCGGAGACTGGGGTGCTGGGTGTCATCTTTTCATGGCGTATCCGCTACAGGGTCGTGGAGTTACCCAACGGTCAAGGGTTGAGTTTTTGAGTTTCTTTGGAATGGATGAAAGGACAGCATTGTAAGTGGGAGACAGGTGATGTCGTAAGCCCGCTCCTCTGTTAAGCGATGGTTTTTCCGCCTTTGTATATATGGCCTCTCTCACCCCTCTTTTTTCTGATTATCTATTATTGCTTACACAATCTTTTTGTTTTGTTTCGTCAGAGAGAATTCTGCCTCAGGCGCTGTCACATGACTCCATTTTATCAATCAAACGGAGGCAGACAGTCACATGACCACACAAAAAAGTCTGCATCCCCACACAGAAGCAAAGTTTTCTAAGTGACTCATTTATGCGAAGCCATGCAGAAACAAGGGTGTGT
This sequence comes from Phycodurus eques, assembly GCF_024500275.1. Taxonomy (NCBI): domain Eukaryota; kingdom Metazoa; phylum Chordata; class Actinopteri; order Syngnathiformes; family Syngnathidae; genus Phycodurus; species Phycodurus eques. The sequence goes on from NC_084531.1 coordinate 26,570,629, forward strand.
TATTTTAAAAAAGACTGAATTTATTATTGTTTTACTTAAAGGGAAATTTTTTGGGCAATAACTGGATTTGCACATTTCTATTTTGTATTTTCGTCTATTTGACGTTCATGCTCTGATTAAAAAAAAATAATAATAAAAATTCAAATACAATCCATCAACAATTTCAAAGTCTATACTTTTTTACTTTTCCTTCAATACGGGATTTGAATCAGCACCGGTACTTTTACCAGATTTTTTTTTTTTTTTTTACACATTTGGCCACCCCTGCCGAAAAACAATGGCTTGTCGGTACAGATTGGCATTGATAGAAGACAAAAGTCTAATGGGGGTTTTCCATAAAGGCGAAGGACTACATCACGGTCACCGTGAATGCTTTGTGTGACTTTCATGTAGCGTCCACATGAGCACAACACGCGTTCTCGTGCGATATTAAGGCAGGATGGCACGCCGCGGCCACGAGGCTTCGCTCAGGCTGTCCTCTGCGCTGTGTGCTGATGCGCCATTTTCTCCTTGTCATCTTCTATACTGGAACACAGCTGGTGACACCCATTCCCCTTTCGCGTTCCCCCGAGGGACGCTTTGATTTACTGTCAGCGTGGCATGCCCTTTTTTGAAGGGGAATCTGTGGCATTTGGAAGAATCAACGGCCCCTTTTTGTTGGGTTTTTTTCATCCAAATGTTGACTCTTTGATCCCAGGTACACACATACCGATCTTGCCAAGTCAGAAGTTTCCGCTACTGACAAATAATTATGCTTATATGAAGTAATATCTTCCTCATGACATTACATTTTTACCCTGTTTTGTAATCCTAGTTTTTCCAATGTCGATTATGAGGGGGTTCTCGGAAAAATATCTCCCGTGTAAGGGGTCCCTGGACCCAAAATGTTGGAGAACCCCTCCCCAGAGGATCAAAAATGTTCAGGGCATTGCTACAGGTTAATTACTTTATTATATATAATATAATTACTATATGAGTTGCGTCACTCTGTGCAGAAGACGACTAAAACTTGAATGAAACTTTAACAAGACCTGACGAGGACTGATGATATTTCTGAGCCAGTGAAGCCCCTGGTACAAACTCATTACGTGGCTAATAACAACCCACAGATGAGCCATCACTGCAGGCCAGCCGTGGCCTGGCACTGCGGCCCACATCAGCCTGCGCTGGGAGGCCGATTGGTGGAGAGTGGTGGATGATGCGACCAGCAGCCGGCCACGATCTTACGTTGATTAAAACATAGGCGGAGGCGAGCGCGCTCCCGCCCGGAAAGCTGGAGTGTGGCGGGGAGCCGGGTCAGCCTTGAGCTACGGATGGGATTGGATTGTCATTGTGTGTAATGTCACTTGGAAAGCATCACTCAGCATTTAAATAATGCTGGCTGACAAACCCTTGCAGCCTAGAGATGGCCTTGATGTGTAATACAGATAGATGATGCTGCCTTACTTTACAATTACGCCTTAACTTGTTCTCGTGTGCATAAATCTTCTTTTTGTTTCTAATTATGATGATGTACCTGGAGACAGACAGATAGATAGATACTTGTAGATAAGTTTGTTTTTAATTAAAACAAAATCTCCCTTTTTAAAAAGGTAAAACCAGGCGGTGACATCCAAACACTCCTGCAGCGCCTCCTTTGTGTCTTTAGACCGAACAGTCCTTATGTTGGCCACCTGCTGTTCCCATAGCGGCCTGTTGGCGAACAGCCGGCCGGCCACTACGTAATTGTCTTTAGAGGGCACAACATGGCGGCAAAGCACCTTTTTCCATTAGACGAAGCTATGGCCTGACTAAATGAAGCGCCTCCCCTCAGTTCTACGTAGTTGCTTGGCACCAAGATGCAACCACATAATAATTCTGTTTACTTAACGTTGTGTAACTTCTGATATATGGTCTTGCAACACTTAAGTTGAGTGAAACTTTAGTTTTTCTGTAATTTATTTTATTTGCGATTTAGGAGGTTAAAGCTTAATTTTTCCAGATTTGTTTTGTTTTGTTTACATTTCAGGGATATTCCACTTTAGACTGTTTTCAATTATTTTTACCATTTGTATACAGCAGTGGAACAATTACCGTACAAAGAGAACAATATTTATTTATAATGCTGCATTGTTTACATGGTTACAAGAAAATAACCAAATAATCTGCTGCTTCATGTCTTCTTTTTCCTCACCACAGCGTCGGCGCCCGCCTTTGTGCCCAATCCGGTGCGAGTCATCGCCACGCTGGGCAAGGAGGCGTCCATCGAGTGCAAACCCAGGGCGTCGCCCAAGCCGCGGATCACGTGGAAACGAGTAGACAAGAAGATACAGCCAAGTAAAAGGTAGAAGGCATAATTGTTCATGTTTCATTGTGAGCTTGCAAGATTGACTGGGAAACATTTGGAGGGAGCATGAATTCGTAATGGGGGACAAAGATTTATGGGTTTAACGAAATTGTATAACTACTTAGCATGCATCATAGTGTCACAGCGGTACAATCTGTTCTGTAATAATTCGTGGTATTCGTATTAAGAATGAGCGTAATCTGATTAGGACATCAGATATTTAATGTTAGACAATTCAAAATCCATTCAACTTTCATACTGTCCTTTTATATTTTAAAAGTTTAAAAAAAAAACATCCTTTTTTTTATTATGGCCTCATTTTTGTTGTTTTCTTCTTTTCACTTTATAGTTTTTACTTACTTTATTTGCATATATGATATGCAGTCGGCACTCGCCATATCACGGTTTACTTTTTGTGGTCTTGTTGTTTCCCAGATTTTTACAACTGCACATCTACGGTTAAGAACACTGTTAGCTAATTTATTATAGTTTGCCACTTCTAGTTAGAATGAATTGTAATATCTCCACTCGCTATATTGAACAAACAATAACAAAATAAACATGTAACAAGCCGATTCATACACAAGCTGTATGGCCACAAATGACACTGGCCCAGAAGCACTCATCATGCAGACTAGCTAACGGGTAGCCATTTTAGAGACAGTCGCTGTCCTGAGCCAACAATAACCAACTGTATAACCTCATTCGCCATTCGCTGACTCCTACATCGCTCAACAGTCCAGGGCTTGCCTTTTAAAGCCACACATTCAAAGTCACAGATACTACAGAGTAGAATGTGAGGATGACGACCCCAAGTGGAAAAAATAACACCTGCACCATATTTTGTATTGGTATTATTCGTCAAGCTTAGAAAAATAAAATAAAAAGTAGACATTGTAGTTTTTATTTGCTTTGACTTGGGAGCCAAAATTGTATTTACAAGCAAGCTTCAAAATATGCAGCTGTTCAAATGAAGTTGGGGGCGGGGGGAGGGGAGACACACAGTCGCCGATGCACTTTTGAATGTGTCAAACAGTCAAACACATAAACTCAAAATGAAAATACTCGCTAGAAGCATGGAGTAGACACTAATATTCACCAACACACAAATCTACAGTTTTTGGATTAACACACACTATAAAACCTCTTTATTTCTTGACATTCTCTTTTATTGATTGATTATGTTTTTATATTTACTGTATATTTTACAGAACAGTGCCATTGTTCTTGATTAAAAACATATGACAAAAAGGTTATGGGGCTCTCGCAGATTAATGAAATTTCAATTAACTTCCAAGAGGGATAGTGATAAATTTGTTCAAGGAATGAATTCAATTCCACTGTGTTTGTACTTGGTGACTTCCCATTACTGCTGTACAGCACATACGCGGATATACCAATTGTTAATTGTTTACCAACTGTTTTAATGCCAACATCCGAGGGTTCCAAACTTGCATGTTTAAAAGCATAAAAGTCTATTTTTATTTCCCTGCGTTGAAAATATTCCTGAAGTTGTGAAAAGTCTGCCTCTCGCAATATTTTCTCATCGTTAGTTTTTAAAGCGTTCTCCCTACGGCGAGGGCCTTAGGAGGGGTGCCGGTTTTATCAGCGTGACTGCAATGAAGCGTCAGTGCGAAACAAAACGTATTTGCAAGTTCTTCCGAGACGCTCCTTCTCCTCGTCATTCCCTCTCGAAGCCCACTGTTGCATTCAGAGCTCTCGTGCACTTTGAGGCGTCATCATCACCACGAGCATCCGTCGGGCTCCGTCAATCTAAGTGAACGATGTTGCGGAATCGTGTATCCATCAGCGTCGGGACCCTTATGTTTAGCGGCCAAGATTCCGCCTCGCTTAATGATCATAATCCTCGGGAGTTTCACCTCTAACGTGCCCAAGTTCCTTTGATGCGGTCATTTTAATAGAAATATTTCATCTCTAAAAAACACAGAAGAGGGAATTGGGCTGTTCTTTGAACTCGACACCGCTTGCTGAAGGATGGCTTTTGGCTTTGCGGAGTGTGCGGGCCTATAAAATGATGATTAATGACTCAGGCTCGTCTGAACCCGATAAAGCCTCAGAGGCATTCGTCAAAGCTGCAAATCTATTTTTCTGTGGCAGCCGCTGGAAAAGTTGTACCTGCGATCGCGCTCTTATCTGACCTGAGATAAAGTGGAGAGTTTTGGAAGTGGGAAATTGTTCTCTAAAATATTGAAAATGTAGTCACCCGAGAGCAACCGTTTGATTTTGGCATCATTCTGTTGTTTGTTTGCTTTAACAAAATTCCATAATTGGTAATCGTAACATATGGTAATGTTCAAACATATATTTAACATACTTTTTAGGAATAAAAGCTCTACCTCATTTTTGTTTAACAACTGGGCCTAATGCGCTACTGTATTTTCATGTTGCTCAGCATGGTGGTATTTGGTGTCTAAAGTTTGCAAAACACTGCTTCAGAGAATAGCGTTGACATTAAAGTTGTCCGGCTGTTGCGGACCGAGGACGAATCCGACGTGCTGCCGTCACTCTTCTGGGACAAAATCAATAGGCTGCATGTTAAAAAGGTCAGTGCTGATCCAGCGTGTGATAATGGTGATTCCTATCTGGAAACAAAGGCGGTGTTCAGGTGCCGACCCTGCCGACCCGGCACCTGAACACACTGTGGCAAAGATTTTGTGACGTTGGCCTTTGTAGAGCCGAGAGGTTTATGGATGGCAGGGCCGTCGTTCTTTTTCTTGGGTGAATCGAAAAGGCGTCAGCGTTTATCTGCCATTGACAGCTGTCCTGACATAATGAAGGTGTGTAATTAACATGGATTTCCGCTAATGTTCAAGCCTTTTGTTGCTTAAGCACAAAGTATTAATCCCTTTTTTTGCGAACAGTGATGGGTATGTGTTTTGTAAAGCTGCAAAAATAGTCCGTTTGCACAAAACAGGTTTGCACACACATTCACACCGATGGGCAATTTCACAGTCTTATGAACCTAACAGGCATCTTTTTGGAATGTGGGAGGAAACTTTCCACACAGAAAGAAGCAGAGATTCAAACCGGACCCTTTTGACTATGAGGCAGACATGTTAAACACATGCAATAATGTACCACCATTGCTAAAAGCATCCATCTATCAATTTTCTATTGCACTAGAGTCGGAAACTAATCAATCTTTGGGTGGGGGGGAGGAGGTAGAGCGATGGTCTCGATCGGATGCTAATCTTCGATGGGGTGGAGGGTGTGCTGTCTCACAGACGGCGGTGGGGGTGCGACCCGGTACCAAATTGGGGACCACAATATTATTCCTTTGTATTCTGTGTATGCACAATTATATGCATTGTACTTACTTTGTGGCCATTTTGTTTTGTGTGTGTGAGGTGACAAATGATCATTTTGTGCACACATTAAATCTATAGTTTGGCAAAAATATTTTTTTTTACCCCCAATGTAAATGTTTCAAATGTACAAGCAATGATGTAATTACAGTGAACCACCACATATATGCAGTTCATCATTCGCAACTGCGCTTATTCATGGTTTTATGGGCGGAACCTGAAAAACTCACCTATTTCCTGTCAATTTTCTTGTGGATTTTCGCTATTTGGGCAGGGCTCTGTCCCTAACACTAAATGACAACGACGAGATTAGACACGTTTATAGGGTTTCGCCGATATAACAGGCTTTAATGAGACATGGAATCAAATGACACATATGCCGTATTTGATATGTACATAAGACTTTCATCACGTAGCAGCATCATTACCTTCAAATAGGTCACGCCTATGCTGTGATTCTTTGCTTTAAATATCCTGCGCTCGGCTCGATTTGCATGTCCCGATCAGGCGCCGGTCCCCGTCTTGTCCTCTGTGCGTCAACGTCCTTGTGGGGGAAATTTCCTAATTCCCTCGTTTTAAAAATGTCTCCTGGCTGCAGATTGCCTCGTGAATTGGACTTGGCAGGATTCGGTCACGCCTTCCCGGCTTCCTCTTTGCCAATTTCAATCAGCTTCGCGCATGATGAAGGGGGGAGCCGGGTAGATTTAAATGCCAAACAATATTAATTAATTTGAATGGCATCGCCGCCTTATGAGCCTGAAATAGATGACGGGGATGGGGGAAAAAAGGCCTCTCGTTCCTGCTTTGAAGCAGTACTGGATGTTGTCTTCCAGAGGTGGGATTAATGTGCAAATAATACGTCTCAAGTCCCAACCTTCAAATTTCAAGCGAGTCCCAAATTGCTGTGGAAAAAGTCAAACAAGTCAAGTGGAGCCTTGCTAAATGCCAAGCAAGTTGACCCTTACTTGGGTTAAGCAAGTCATAAAGTTAAGTCATACAATCTTGCTCAGTCACAACATGTACAGTATTTGCACATCAGTCACTTGCGTTAGTAAGCGGTACTAACACAAGCATATCGTTTTTCAAATGGTTCCAAACCTTCATCGCCATCATCTTCCGTTTCGCTTTATCCTCACAAGCAAGGTTCGCGGGCGTGCTGGAGCTTATCCCAGCTATGTTCGGGCGCGAGGCGGGGTATACCCCTGAACTGGTCGACAGCCAATCGCAGGGCGCAAACCAATCTCAACTAAACACATAACCACCATGAAGCTTAAAGGGCAAGTTTGCGATGCTAAAACTGCTAGCAAGATTTTAATGTAGCCTCACTTCAATTATCCCTTTCCCCCTCAAGTCTCAAAACAAAGTTTGATGTCATGTAGAGGGATGTGAACGATAAAAGAAAAACCCGGAACAAAAACGTGGCCAGCAATTAAGAGAACCCCTAGAATAGTCTTGGAAAACCAGTGTGCACAGCAAACGCCGCCCAAGCCCTCCATCAGACAACTGAAAAACTGAACGTAAAAAAAAAAAAAAAAAAACAGCACACGAAGAGGATAATGGGCTCGTGACACTTGTTTTGTTTCGGGATCTGTCTAATGCCTTCTTTTGTTGCCTCTGTTGGCTAGTCCTATGCCCAGCCAAGAATGACACGCTGTGGCGACTAACGGGGCAAGCAAGCTGAAAGGAAAAAAAGAAGAGTTGGCTCGTGTACTACTGTCAGGTCAAACTGACAGTAGTACCAGAAAAATGGATTCTTTGAAAAGTGCAAACTCCCTTATTTTAAGTCTGACTGGGGTCAATTCCGGTGACTGGAGATCTTCAGTCTCCAGCAAGTGTTGCGTTTCTCGCGTCCTTCAGCAGCTACTTACGAGTCCCGGCATGTTCACCTGTTTGTTTTTTTCTCCCCAGAGGATGTGACGATGAAATGCACCACTCGCTTTTGACAGCCTTTCTCTGGCGGATTTGTGTGTGGAACGCTCCTCCAAACATTTGTTGGAAAAGAACTGCCGTGAATTAAGGCAATTGTGTTCTTTAAAAAGAATCACCCCCCCCCCCCCCTCCAAATTGATAGTCAGGCGGCGGATGCGCCGCTTTTGTTCACCACTTCAAAAGCAAATTGTGGTTGAAGTCAAAGCGTCGTTTATCTTTTCTTTTCTGTTTAGTTGTTTCTTACTAACTAAAATGTTCTTAGCGTCATCTCTTTCTCGACGAGAATCTGCGCTTTAAACCTTCCGGAGATGCGAGCAGACTCACAGCGCTACCTGCAGGTCAGCCTCATTAACATATTTAAATTGATCATTGATCTGCAACGAAAGGCTTTAATGTCCACATGCCGCCGTTGGAGATCATGCTAAAAATACACAAACATTGTAGTAGTGTTTGCATCCTAGAGTACACAGGCGACCGTCCTTGAAAAGTGACTACGACGTGTTATTTGTTTTGGATGATATCTACCGCCGAGTATATGATGAATTAATTGCCATTTGGAGGGCCTCAACATGCCCCAAGACTCACCAATTTTGCAAGTGTATGTTTCCTGGTGCAAATGTAGCATTTTAGGGGTCCCCTATATGGAACAAGCCATCAAGAACCCTAACAATTTTAGGTTACAGCAAACATAGGATGACATAGGTAGCAAATTTGCTTTTCTTCCAAACAATCATCCAACGGGGATTGTCAGTTGTGGTACATACTGTAGGCTTCCTCTAGTGGTATGCGAAATAATCATTGTGCACAATGTTACAGCAGGTACAACTTTTTTTTTTTTTTTTTTTTTTTTTTTTAATTCAGTACAGTACAATTTTTAAATACAGTTCATTTGTATATAACATTTTATGCAGAATACACTTCAATTCAATCTTTAGAACTGTTAGCCACCCATGATGCTGACAACTGTTGCTATGCGGCAGGTTGATGCTGTTGAGAAACAACACTCTGAGGATCGTCAATGCCAGCCAAGCGGACGAAGGCGACTACGTGTGTCGGGCGGAGAATCACCTGGGCTGGGCCGAGATGACAGCCACGCTATGGGTCAAAGGTAAGCGATGCCCAGGGTCCCGTCACGGTCCGCCACATTAGGGGCAGGGTGGACAGTGCCCCGGCACATTTTGTTCCCTTATATTGTATGTATTTTATAATCTAGACCAGTGTTCATCAGGTGTGGCGCAGGAAATTAACCAATTAACCAAATACTGTATCTTTGTTCATTTTTCTATGCCAGTGAAATATAGTGACAGGCAAAACAATGAAATGATCCTCCACTAGATGGCAGAAGGTACGATTAACCTGTTGCCTTTCATACAACAGAATAATACCTTCATGTTCAACTAAACAGGCCCGTATTTCATATTCAGTAAATTATGAGTGAATTATGATATCTTCATTAGTTATGAGATTTCCCTAATGTAAAATATGTGCCTCGGCTTAATAACGGTTGGAAAACACTGTCCACAAGAGTGATCCAACTGCACAATAAATATAGAGATATACATTTATATCATAATCCTTCTTGTATGTTAGTGTTTCGGAGTTGTGTATATATTCAGAAACTATTCTTTGCACAAATGTCTCTGTTGCAGGGTCAAATTGTCACCTGAATTTACTATAAAAGTTGTGTTTTTAGTAAAGTTTTACAAATAAATTGTTTTAATTTTCATTATTATTTTTCATTAAAAAACTGCAAAATTGTAATGTATCATGAGAAAAAAAACTTAATTTTATAGAAAATGTCAGACTATTTTGAAAAGAAAGTTGTAATATTCTGAAGATGAAGTTAAATGTATTCATAATTATTTTTTGCTGTTAAAAATATGCAACTTGTTTAAAAAGTTGTAATTCATCTTGAAAAGAAAATCAAATTGGACAATTTTCTCAATATTCTTTTTTATTAAAAGGTTCCAACCTTTTATTTACAAAGTTGTAATTTATCATGAAAAAAACATCCAAAATCCAACTGAGAATAAAGTGGTCATTGTGTTTGTTTGTAATTTGTCTTTTTTTCTGTTTTTATTTAAAAAGTTGTTATTTATCTTGAATAAAGTCCTAATTTTAGAGAAAAGGTTATGTGGAATGAGGAATGTTATAAGAATTCAATTGTGAAATCTAGTTTGTATTATTTTGAAAAAGTCACTATGTACCGTCAAACGTAAAAAGAGCTAAATCCACTCTGTTCTTAATCGTATGACTTTTGGAGCATTGCAATACAGAAGTTCCACCCAATTTCTTTCATTGGGGCAGTTAAGATTGAGCCCCACGAACTCTGCCGAGCAACCTGAAGACGATGGGCGCTCCGTCTGAGGTGACAGTGCAGCAGTTTTGTGCTTGCAGAGGCCATGCGTGTGGAGCTCAGCCCGAGTCGCGTGGAGGTGACCGTGGGTGAGAGCGTGGTGCTGAGTTGCAAGGCGGTGCACGACACCTCGCTGGACGTCACCTTCCAGTGGCTGTTCAACCACAAGGCAATCAACTTCCAGCAGGGCGGCGGCCACTTCGAGTACATTCAGACTGTCCGAGCCAAAGTAAGCAGAAGCTTATGTTCATTTTTTGGCTATGAAAAAAATAATTATGTAAATGAACTTTTTTCCCATTTTTCATTCATGTTGTTTTTATTTTTCATTGATTTGTGTTATTTTATTAATAGTATTTTTCTTCTATTTTTCTTTATATTGTATTTGAATTGTAACACCATATAATTGTTTTTCTGATTATTTGTTTATTTGTATTCGTTTTTGTTTGCCATCGCTGTTATATTATACTCTGTCTTTTATTGGTGTTATTTTCATTAAATGTTTAATTTTAAAATTGTATTTTTTTATCTCACATAGTAACTTTTTTCATTACTTATTTTATTTCAAATCATATTTTGCATTTTTTGCACATAACGCTTATTATGTCTTTTTTTAAATTTACATTATTTATTGAGCAGAGCCAAGACTCATCAAGTTGTGATTCAACGGTGGGAGACTCGAGTCACATTATTTGACGAGTCACATGATTTGACTCAAGTCAGACTCATGTCGTCAATTTTGAGACTTGAGACTTGCTAGGTTAAAACTCATGAAAGACTCCGCTTGACTTGGGACTGACGAGACAATCCTGAACTACATGACGTCTTGCTTGTTTACATTTAAAAATCTGAAATTTCAAAACAGTGTACCATTTGTCCCAGCACGGTGGCCGACTGGTTAGCACATCTGCCTCACGGTTCTGGGGACCGGGGTTCAGGTCCCGGCCCCACCTGTGTGGAGCTTGCGTGTTCTCCCCATGCCTAGGGTGGGTTTTCTTCGGGCGCCCTCCCACATCCCAAAGACATGTATGGTAGGTTGATTGAGGACTCTAAATTGCCCGTAGGTGTGAATGTGAGTGTGAATGGTTTGTTTCTATGTGCCCTGTGATTGGCTGGCGACGTGATTAAATGGCATATTAATAATGACACATTAAGTGTACAAACAGGAGCGAACACTCGGCCAACATGCTAATGTGGCTAACGAGCGCGCAGTCTTCAGTTGGCTTCATTTTGCATTTCCGGACTACTTGGTGCAACTTAAGCTCGTCGTCGCTCGCTCACTAAATGACGTAATAGCTTGGCGCCACTTTTAACGTGAAGTGGACGAATTGTCCAACTTTCTCTCTCTCTCTCTGAAACAGTCAGGCAAGCTTCACTTGTTTCATTTCTTTTGTCAATTTCGATGCTGATGCTATGGCTAGTTAGCATGTCACACTAACACCCAACTCCACGGCTAACAACACTTTTTGCTGCTATCATAATTACCTTGCCACCTCATGCCTATGACCGAATCACTGCCGTGATGATGTACAGAAGAACATCTCTCCCTCTTGTGTGGTACTGCTTAAATATATGTTGTGACTGAGCAAGACTGTATGACTTGACTTATAACTTTCTTAACCCTCAATAATGACTTGACTTGCTTGAAGTTTAGTGAAGACTCAATTTGACTTGCTTGATTTTTTGCTACAGCACCTTGGGGCTTGTTTGAAACTTGAAAGTGAAGACTTGAGACTTATGACTCGCGCATACAGTATGTAACGTACTCCCACCTCTGGTGCAAAGCATGAAAAGCAGGAGCCACGTTTTAAGTCGCATTTGTCCTGACAAGTCGCCGTCGTCGTCGTCTCACCGCCGCATTGAGCAGCAGCTCCCTGTTGGCGGTGGAGGCACGCTCTGAAATTTTAATTGGAATCGATTCTAAGCAACCGTGTGAGGACCCCGCATGAGTTTGCAGCCTACGGCGCTTCTCATTTCTCATTTTCCAGAGCAAAAAAAGAAATAAAATAAAATAAACCATGCAAAATCCCAGGAACGAGCGGGTTAATTTAACAGGAATCTTTTTTTTTTCCAGCCGCTTGAGCTCCTAGATGCGAAGGAATTGCCCGGTTTCCTTCCAAGCGCATTCCGGATCCTTCTCATGTCTGACTTGTATGCTTTTGCAGCAGTTGTCCACAGTGGATTTGATGATTAGGAGCATTTTGCTGAAGCATGCTGGGAAGTACGGCTGCAGGGCCCAGACCAGCGCCGACACCGTGAGCGCAGAGTCGGAACTTCTTGTTCGAGGTGAGCTTGTTTGTGTTGGTAGTATTGGAGCCTTAAATCGTGTTACTGCTACTAGAAGAATGGGAAAAAGTAAGAAAATCCTGAGAATGGCATCGGAACACGACATTGAAAAAACACAAGATTTTTTTTTTTATTATTTGAAAATCATAATTCTAAAGAATAATATGAAAATGTTTCAAGAATATAGTTTTCGTATTTATTTTAAAAATTGTAAAATTGGAAGGAAAAAATATTACCACGACAAAATAAAAAAATAAAAATGAAAAAAATATGGCACTCATAATTGCTTCTTTGGTCATGTTTGTTTGTTCATTCTGGTGACTTTACGGCTTGTTTTTCACAACTGTACTTTCACTTTTTCTTTATTGTGTCCCCCGGACGCCTTCCCTACCAACATTGCAATCTTAAAACCCTGCTACCATATTGCCATGAGATCATTGCAGCTCGTCTAAGAATGTATCCAGCTTATTTTTAATTGAAGCGTGTCTATAAATATTGTAGTGTGAGAGGCCGGCTTCCCCCATGTGCACAAAGTTGGTCTTAAGCGGAGCTGACAGGACCTGTCATCCAGCGCAAAGTAAATTGGGTTTGCGTTTGCTGGATGACTGGACCCACTCTTAATTTGATTTGCCCCATATTGTCGAGGCCGCAAAGAGAAGGGACCGTTTAGGATTGGTGTCTGTGTCCGGCTTCTTCTAACTTGTACACAAACCGACTTATTTTCAGACATGGGCAGGAAGAAAGTCCTCATGCTTTCTTGCTGTACTGAAGGAGATTTTTCAGGTATCTTTGTATTTATGTTTCTTCCTATTCGTCAAATTTTCTGGATTATTTTATATCATAGCAAGAACCCTACTGTTTTTTCCCCCCACTATTTAAAACAGTTGCTAGGTGTTTTCATAACATGTCTGTGACATGCTTTAATTAAAATACCACAAGGATAATAATTACAGCACACTTTGTAAAGAAACAAACTGTGTTGTAAAGAAACCAACAGTGTTATATATGTACATGGGCATGTTAAAACCATTCATGCTTGTTGAAACTGTCTGCTCTTTTCCTAAATTGGCAATATATTGGTTATTTTTCACTCTAACATGTTTTCCACTTGACTACTGTATCGGTCAGGAATTCACTCCTTCTTGTATTGCTATGTACGGTTTTACAGACTCGTCGCTAGTTCCCGGTTTGTAAAAAAAAAAAAGATTGAACTGACACCAAACCACCAACTCCCGGTGGACCGACGCTGTACGTTTGTTCAAAGACACATCCAACGCTGTGGGCTTTGAACGGATCCCCCGCCAACAAGTACTCGCCTCGGATTGCTAGCTACACCTCGCTGGCAAATAGCCATCAGTCACTAAATTCAACACTGTGTGTTCCAGTAGTAGACAAAAGACCCCACTATCACTAACTAGCTGCACCTACAACTAATGCAAACCAATTTTTTGCACTTCATTTGAGCGGTGGCGTATCTTAAGCTCGTTCACATCTTAATTTTTTGAGCAAGCAACGCCTCATAACTCCAGAAACGTCTAAGTTGGGGCACTCCTGAGTCTAGGTGTCACAATAGTTTCATATGAGGAATTAGAATGTAAATGTAGCATATTATATGTCCTTTTCGATTCTGTTTGTGACCGCGTGATGATGCCACTGATGTTCTGTTCTCCAGTTTAGTTTGCAAACCGCAGCGTAGCGCATTGTAAGTGTGTTCTCATTTTGTCACTGTGCCTCTTTGACGGTAACCTTCTTACGAGACACCTTGATGGGGACACAGCACATTGCCTTTCATTGGCGAGAACGCCAGCTGTTCCCACACACAAACACACACACACACACATACCTTCCTTGCGTCTGCACGCTTGCCGCAATGACGACGTTCACTAAACAAGACGGAGGCAAACATATGTTCGCTTTTATTAGAACACGGCGAGTCCTGACACCTAAAACCTCGCCCCCAAAAAGGCGACAATAGAGAATTCCTCTCAGATCAGCGCTCTGATTGTGTTTGCAGTTTAGTTGGCTTTGTTCGCTTGTTTGTTTGGTTGAGGGAGATTACAAGATTACTGCTATTCATGCTAATTTGTTTGTCTAATGGCCTCCACGAAGACATTATTCTCATATGGAGCAGCTGCGAATTGATTCCGACGAGAGCTTAATGTTGTTTGTGAATGCCTTCTGTTTGGATATTTCCAAAATAACACTGCCCAGTTCCTGTGAATGTCCTCTCGTCTAGAAAAACGCAGGCAACACAATGGTCTAGTGGTTAGCATGCCTGGCTCGTAGTTCTGAGGTTCTGGGTTCAGATCTCACCTCTGGCCATCTTGTGAGGAGTTTGCATGTTCTCGCAGTACTCTGCCTTCCTCTTATATGTTGAAGAAAAGCAGTACAGACCACGGATGGATGGAACTCATATTGTAGCTCTGTTGAGTATATGACTCCACCCCAGTAGGAGCAACGTGCAACGCCCCAGTGATATTTTTGCTTGTCGGGTCTGGGTCGCCATGTTGCATGCTGTTTTCTACCACGATGGTGAGGAACCTAGAAAAATGATAATCATTTCATCTTCTCTTCCTCGCACCCTTTTAGGTCCTCCCGGGCCTCCCGGTGTGGTGATTGTGGAGGAGATTACCGAGACCACAGCCACCCTGTCGTGGACCCGTGGCCTGGACGACCACAGTCCGATCAGTACCTACCACCTGCAGGCCCGCAGCCCCTTTTCATTAGGCTGGCAAACGGTTAAAACAGGTAATCAATGCAGAGTCCAATCGGCAAGATTATTTCAATTGAACTAGAAAACTGTCCAACTCTCAAACCATCTTATCAGAAGCCAATGTAACAAGTTGAAATGGAGCAAAAAATAATTGGGGTCTGTATTATTCGTCATGCTTTGTAACTGCAAGTAACCTTTTTGGCCACAATTAGGAGACTCGTGCTTATTTGGCATCAGTGCTGATTTTCTGTTCTTTGGCACCAAAGGCATCAATTAGCATTAAAGTGTAGACGGGTGTTAAAAAGTTATGCAAATTAGCTTTATTGTGCGAAAAATACTCTGGATGTATTGTGAGTGTATTGCCGGGATGCTCTCTTGCGCTCGACTTTGTTGTGATGATAATGAGAGCTTTCGCCTGATGACGCCTTCGTTAGCATGTAGCGTCACTGAGGATTAGCAAATACGGTCGCAAAGGCGTTTCTCAACCCTCCGGATTACAAGAGCTCATCTCCGTGTAAAACGTCGGCGACGATGGACTGAAATGCTCTTTGGAAGCCTTTTTCAGACAAATGACAGAAAGCAGGTTGTGACCACCCAGTTTAGAAAAATATGCATAGCTAAATATTTTATGCTCTCTTTTGTCCTGTCTTGCTGGTTGAGAACAGAGCAGAATTAAATATGAAACAATGGCTACACTGTGTATCGTCAACATTTGCAAGAAGTACCAAAGTACAAATAATTTCTTGGGGGCCTTTTTAAAATGGAAAACACAGGGACAGCAACAACATGGAGGAACATGAACCAGGGAGCATTAGCAACTTTTTTTTTTTACACATGTATCTGTACTTCTACTTTAGGACCACCTTTGCCAACTCAAAGATTTGGAGTCAAATGTGTGATTTCTCATTTTAAATTCTCAATCTGATGAAATAGTTTTGCTCGTTGCAGACCCAGAGCCCGTGACTGGGGAGCTGGAGTCGGCCATGGCGGTCGAGCTCAACCCCTGGGTGGAGTATGAGTTCCGAGTGGTCGCCAGCAACGCCATCGGGACGGGAGATCCCAGCGCTCCTTCCAGAGGAGTCCGAACTAAAGAAGCAGGTACCTCCGAGCCAATGCTATTTATAAAATACACAATATAGTTTTTTGGGAGTGTACCCTCAGGGTGTGTAATGTGATAACTTTCCTTTCGTGTTCTTCAGTGCCCTCAGTGGCGCCGGTGAATGTGAGTGGCGGGAATGGCCGCAGGCACGAACTGGTCATTTCCTGGGAGGTAAGCGGCGCACCAGCCCGATCTTTTTTTTTTTTTTTAATAGTACGAACGGGGGTGGGGGGAATCCTTAAATTTCACCATTACCAATGGGGCTTTAAGACAGACAGCTTCAAAGAAGCGTAAATGATGGGCTTTGAACATAACTACAATGATGTAGTCTAATATTAACATCGTAAGTTTTTTGTTTTTTAGCATAACAGTAACTTCTGCATAGGGATTTTATTTTATTTTGCTTCTGTACTGTCAAGCGTCTTAGCGTTGAGACAGTAAATTTGTCAGTGGCCTGTTGCTTTAAATGTCGTCGCCATAAAGGATTATGGGTAACATCTTTTCATAAAGATTGGTCAGGAATAACCTGCTGAAGGTGGTCCTCTAAGTACTTCAGAGTCATATGATAGTTAAACATGGCAAAAAAATCAACCTTCACTCTGCTACATTTAAATTTGGCCCGGAACGCACATAAAGACAATTGGCTTGTTTTTGTGCCGATTTTGCCCCTCCCAACCAAGCAGGTCAAAAGGCAGACAATCTTCATTCAGTCTTATAAGATTGTCCTGAGGTCTGATGTGCGTTAAAAGTGGATTCGTCACGATTTTAGGGTCCGAAACAGGTCGGGCCCGACAATCTTAAATAATGAACGTGTTCGATATTTATGACCAAAAGTCTTCACGTGTGTGTGGGAGAGCTGACTTCTCCAGAGTCATGACACCGAGAATTGTGACGAGGAACGGAATATAGCCAATCAATAAGCACCATGACTCAAGAAAAGGAGACGACTGTAAATAAAAATAAACATGTCTAACATGATGTGTTTTTTTGTATAAAAGTGGGTTCCCCAGACAGTACTTTCCAAAGCTACCGATTTTTGAAGGCTCCTAGCTCCGGCAACCTTCGGGAACGTTCGGGAAACATCGGCGCCAAGCTGGAAGTGTTTCGTCGTCTTTGTGAGATCACGTGTGATCACGCGAGATTTCGAGTTTGGCGTCTGAACAGAATCTTTGTGTGTGTGATGTGCTGTGTTGAGATTCTCGGAGCACACCACACACATGACGACCAAAACTGTTGAATGCCGGATTGTTTATCTTTATGTTTGGGGTCTGTAGCAGATAAAAAAAATCTTGGAAAAGTGGAAAAATCTTTGTGTGTGTACCAGACCGTACTTGTAATCATCCACTGGTTTAAACTGCTTTGGGTTTTACGGACAGTCCTTCTTGTCACTGTTTGATCCGTACACGGACAACACCCTGCAAGACAAAAAAACTGTGCCCTGCTTGTTGGTGTGCTCAGGTGAAATTCTTTCTTGGTGTCTTGTGGCAAATGTTCCGCCTCTCAAAGATGGATAATTCTACACAGGAAAAAAATGTGACAAAAATGCACACACGACGAATGTGTCCAAAGGGGTGGGCGGGTTTCATTCCATGGCACCCCCCAGATCTGCGCCTGCATGATTGTGAGATGCTCATGAATTCCAGAGCCAAGACTGTGACATAATGAGCACGCGCAGGCTGCCGCTACACGGGGCTATTCATTAGCATTTGTCACTTTGTCTTACCTGGGAATACCTGTCACTAGAATGAGGGTGGGGGGAGGGGGGGATCAAGCGTGGTTGATGGATGTCGCTGCCTCCAAAGCCTCAAACGAAATGGTTGAACAATTGTGAACATTTTACAAAATAATCACAAGCGTTTACACTCTGTTGCGCCTGCTGTCCCGGCGAGTCGATTAGCGACATCGCGTCCGTCTTGCAACCGTCGAGAGTGGTCTCTAATTAAAACTCAGAGGAAAGTTTTTCAGCGTGGGATGAAAACTTGACAAGGGTAGAGGGGGTTATGCCTAAAAATGGAGCCGAATAAAAATAGAATGACACTCAGTGGAGCACAGACCTCCACCAAGGCCCCACCATCCTCATCTGGATCTGGGGCAGACTGCACACCATCGTAGATGCAAACACACCTTCAACACATGTCATCATTTTTACATTAAGATTCATGCATTATTCACCAGTTAGAAAGGAAAGTAGGGGTGTAACAGTACATGTTTCTGATCACATTTTCAGATGTTTCAGTATATGCGTACCAAGTTCCCAGATTAAACACTGATGTAAAAAGTCTACACACCCATGTTCAGATTCCAGGGTTTGTAATTTACAAAAAAATAAATAAATGAGACATCATTTCAAAACTTTTTTTCCAAAATCCTATAACCTGTACAACTAGATTGGGGAGCAAAAAAGCCAATCGTTTTGAGAGGCAAAATAAAACTAAACAGCTGTGGTTGCACAAGTGTGCACACCCTCTTATAAATGGAACAGTGGCTGTGTTCTTAATTAACCAATCACATTCAAACTCAAACTTAAAAGGGAGTCCCAGTCACAGTGGAGGGAATTGTTTCCAATTCCATCAAACACCTGTGGGGTCATCTGAAGTGGGCAAATAAAGACGCACAAAACATATATGGCCTTGTGCAAAACATGGCGCCAGATAACCGTGTTCTTCACTGTACTTCAGTTCAGAGTGCATCACAGGATACATACAGTATTTTGCTTTTTATTTGGCTTTTAATGTGAGACTCCAGCGAAATAAATGAGTAAACTGAATACAAAATGTATAAATACATATTCAATATGTAATAGTTGTATTTAGTAATACAGTAATATATATAATTCTAATTAATTAATTAATTTCTAATGTAATTATTTTTTTATTAATTAATCATCAATGAAACAATTATCTTTCAAATAAATCTAGCGGTGTTCAATGTGTAAATATTTTTAGTTTACAAATATTGAACCAATTCACTGTGATCAATTTATTTAAAAAAATAATACATTTATTTTAACTAACCAATTTTAAAGGGGGGGAAATTGCTAAATTAATGCACCAAATATTACAGGACTCTTGATAATGTAATTATTAAGGCGCAGGCATTTTGCTCATCCCTGCTTTAGCCATTCCAATGTACCACACAAGCAAAACCTTTGATAATGAATGTAAAACTGCCTCAGCAGAGGCAACAAAGTAATGTTGAGCACAGAGAACTTTTATGTGACATCGATTTAGGCAGAATGCAAAGCGGCGTTTTTATTTGAAACAAACACTTTATCAAGTGCGCGTGATTTTATTTGCTGATTTAGTGATATAGTCTGAGCTGCTGCTTCCCTACAGGACAAAATCAATAATGAATTAGCTTGGAATAAAAACTATAGTATTAGTACGGACAAGCACTCGATATATGCTCAGGCTCTCACAAAGATTTCGAAGCTGTGACTTTATTCATGTGTTACATTCAATGAATGTCAATGACAAAAGATATTGTTTTACTTATACATCTTGTACAGGGGGTCAAGACTGGATTTGTTCTGTTATTTTTTTATTATTGTTTTTTTTTGTTTTGTTTTTTTTGTTTTGTTTTTTTAGCCAACAAACCCTGGGAGCAGCACAGCCAGCTAAAGCATGATTGTTTTCCACCAGAGCAGAGGTAGAAGTGATTACTGTAATAAGACGCGCCCGTCCATGATAAAGAGGATTATCTCATTGGAGCCAGGGGACGTTGAGCCATAGCGCTCAACACAGAATGTAATAAAGGCGTCAAATTGTGAAGTGTGGAAAAGAATGTAGACATTTGTCTTTTTCTTTCTCAAATGAATATAATTATAATTGGAAATAAGGATAATTAAAGACAATTGATATCATAATGACAATTTCTGTTCAAAGATCTTTTTATTTTAATTATTATTGGAATTAGGACTTATTTTTATTTCATTTCTACTTGCATTAATTTCATTTGCATTCATAGTCTGATATAGGTTTAAAAAAAACATTTAAGCAAGCTCAGGCTCATTTCATGTAAGGACTAGCATCTCTTTAATTTATTAAAAAAAACTTTCATAGGGCCCTAATTTAAGTATGAGAATTATAAAACATGTAATGCAATCAAATTAATATAATACGTATTTTTTTCTTTAATAATGTTTGTATTGTTTTTATAATAATGATTTTGTTGCCCGACTGGTTAGAGCGTCTGCCTCACAGTTCTGAGGACCGGGGGGTTCAATCCCCGGCCCCGCCTGTGTGGACTTTGCATGTTCTCCCCGTGCCTGCGAGGGTTTTCTCCGGGCACTCCGGTTTCCTCCCACATCCCAAAAACATGCGTGCTAGGTTGAATGAAGACTCTAAATTGCCCATAGGTGAGAATGTGAGTGCGAATGGTTGTTTGTTTATGTGTGCCCTGTGATTGGCTGGCAACCAGTTCAGAGTGTACCCCGCCTCCTGCCCGAAGATAGCTGGGATAGGCTCCAGCACTCCCGCGACCCAAGTGAGGACAAGCGGCTCAGAAAATGGATGGATGGATGGATTTTGTTTACTATTAACAAGGGGATCCAAAGACACCTAACAGTCTCTCACGTGGTCATAAAAATGTTGCTATATTGTATGTGTATGCATCTGTGTGCATGTGTGTTTTCTTGTTGTTGAAGGTATATGCTATAGGTATAGTTATATCATATCAGCTTTAACATACTTTTCTTTCATAATATCTGCGTTTGTCAATATTACCATTGCCTCTGTTTGTTGATTGGCTGGGAGAAATCACAGTATAGTGTAGTGTCCATTTTGTCTCCAGTTTACTCTTTGGTTCCTTGCCCTATAAAGGATGAAGATATTGAGTATATAGTATTGAGGGTCTCAGACATGGGGGAGGGGAGGATGGGGGGTCTCACCTGGGTCACATGACAAATGTGGCGATGAGGCCGGTCCCCACAGGCCACCTGGGACCCGTGTCACAGTGATGAAGATGTAGTGAATATGCAATTGGGTCCCAGAAGAAGAAGAAGGGGAAGAAGACGGCGGGTCAGAACCGCTCCGGATGAACCCGTCGGTGTGTATTAATGTGTTTGCAATCTCCCGCTAAAGCTAATAAATCTCACGGCAAGCGAAGGGGAAATTGCCGTGAACCGTTCGCAGGCTCTGCCCGCAGACGGGTCGGGCTTTGGGGGCTGGGGGGGGGGGGGGTTATGCGACTGAGAACGAGGCCAAAAAATTGCAATTAAGATGGTTTGAAGGACACTTTGGCATAGGGGGAGAGGTGAACAGATGTGGAATCAACTCGTCGTTATTAAGTATGGCCTGGCAGCCCAACTGCCACTGGGAGAAGAAGTGGAACCACGGAACCGAGGGCCGCGGGCGGCGGGCGCCTTACGGAGGGGTGAGCTCCGTCCAGATGGGATGGATGCCTGCTGGTGTCAATGGCGTGGTCGGAGTAACATATTGTTGGCTTGAGTCCAATTAGAATATTAATACAGTTGCACATTGACTTCGCTTGCATCTCAGATCAACTTTCATTATTGAAATGAATGGAAATGCCATCAATCTGTACCAGACACTCAATAAAACATCCCCAAAAACTCAGTTTTTTATCAAGTAAAATAGCACCCTACAGTATTGTACTGTATAAGACATACAGTAGCAAAGAATGTGCTCTTCTGTTGATTACGATTAGAAAAGCACCCCAACCTCTTGCACCAAAGTCAGCTAGGATAGGCTCCAGCTCATTTGTGACCCTAATGAGGGTAAGTGCTATCGAAAATGGACAGATGGATGGATGGAAGCTCACTTTTGTGATTGTGCAACTGCACTGCATCATACTGAGAGCTGCTTGAAATGTTTTTCTTACTTTACTCAAGGAATACTAGCTTTATCACACTCATATAATCTTGCTCTGGCACAACACATTTTAGCACATTAGGCACTTTGTACTCAGTCTCTGACTGGGTAAGTTGGCTGTACTAACACATCCAGTTCATAGGTGTGAATTTGAATGTTGTTGTTATTTTCTATATGAGCACTGCGATTGGCTGGTATCCAAACCAAACTCTGCTTAGACTGGCTCCAGCTCACCCGTGACCCTAATGAGGATGAGAGTGCTGCAACAAATCCACCAAAGTTAAGATTCTATTCAGAACTCAATTTCTGGCCCATGTTTCAATTTGTTTTTCATAAATAAATATTAAACCTTCAAAGACACTATCTAGTTTCCATTTCAGAATAGTGACTTTGAAGGGGCACTAACATTAGGGAAGGTTTTTTAAGCACTTACGGCAATTAGTCTGGGTCTTGTCGATTAACCGATTTTCAACTCTGTTCCCAACCGGCTAACCGGAACGTTACCTTCCCGCTGAACTGAGTGAGCGTGGAGGGTCCGCAATTTCAGGGTTAGTCGTAGTAGCCATGTTTCCTCCTCTCTTCTGGTCCGCTCTTCTCACATAGTTGAACTAGCGTTAGCAGTAGCCGCAGTATTGCTCACTCCGGTCAGATGACCATGACCATCAGATGACCATCAGCATCATCAATCTTGGCTCACATTTTTACAATTGCCTTAAAATAATAATAATAATAATCTGCCATTCCAAAGGCGACACAGGGTTATTTCTCAGAGTATCGGGATGTTCTCTTTCAGTTCTGTATGGCTACAGGCTTAGAGGACAAGCACTAGAGGATGGATGGATCTTTACTATTGCGGTTGTGCCAATGCACTGCGTCACGCTGAGAGACGTTTCTAATATTTTGCTTCCCTTTACTCGAGGAAGCACCTTTCAGGACTCGATTTACTGCACTGGACGCAATTGGTGTTTTCCATTGGCCTTGGGGAGGTATTCACTCATGTGAGCGAGTGATAAGAAATATGAATGTGATGATGTCTCTCCTCTTCGCCTTACTGTCATCCATAAATATGACAAGCTCCTCTCTCTTGCAACCTAACCGGTTTTCAGCATGTGCGCTATTTCCTCCGGTGGCTGCTCAACACGTTTGGGAATAAATCAGCAGCGGGTGCGAGGTGATCGATGGAGGTCCTTATTAAAGGAGACGTGGCCCTTTTTGCCGGCGAGGCGCATTCGGGAAAGCTTCTGCAATCATCTGCCGAGGGGTCGGCGGCGGGCGGCCGGACGCCGTTAAAGCAGGATGAATGACTAAACAGTCCGCTGCTTTTCCACGGGGGCGTCCATTAGGGATGGCCTCGCAGTCACCAAGCCCATTAGGGTTTGGTCATGAGCTGAGTTATCACGCATCTGCACCCCCGGCCCAAATACTCATTACTTTACAGTTTTCAAGTGTCTGTACTTTACCTGAATACCAATATCCGTACTTTCTACTCCTTCCGTTGTCAAAAGGCACTGGTTGTTTTGTTCAACTTCCACGGAAGACCCCACGACGTGAAAAAGACATAGTCTTTTTTCCACAAACGCCTGTACTTCTGCTTTTTTTGTCTCTGTTTTTATATATGGTTTATGCCACGACTGGTAAAAACCAAGACAAATCCAACATTTGTGTTTTGTCTTGCAGCACACAGGTTTTATGACTGTGCATGTAAGTGTGGTGGCCTATCACTTCCCTCTCTGAAACTCAAAAACAAAACGGAGCACCTTTGTTATTTATATCATCTGAAGCCAAAACTGACCAACCTGTGCCAAATCTGATCCATGATGGTTGGATCTAGGCATATTGTATATCTGTGACCTGGAAATATGTATGCCCCATTCTCTGCCCCTATTGCGCCTCAGCTCCACTAAACTACAACAGCCAATTCTGGAACTAACAGATTTTTTCAACAACAGTTTAAGTGACACATGGAAACTATTTTTGGACGCATTGTTCAGTCCTGACGGTCCGTTTTTATCCGATATCGTTTTATATTTGTTTGCCTCTTCCACTAACAATTCCAATTCCATCAGTTCAAACCCAATTTTATACTTGCAGTCCTCTCTGAGGTGATTATTTACTAAATTACATATATCTCCTTTCACCCCTAAACCCAGAAGTCCCCATAGTCATACATAGAGCCCATGAAGCTACAAACACTACTACTTCTGTTTAAGTACAGGAAAGAGTGAGTACTTTTGCCTCTCCTGTTGTCATGAGCTGAGTTATCACGCTCTGTCCACATGTGCCCCCTCCTACGTCCCAACAGCGGGGTCCTAAATGGCTTCTGTTTGTTCACGCTGCTCCGAAAAGGCTAATATTGAACGAGCAGCACGGCCGGCCTGTAATGATCCACTTTGATGACACCTCATTTAGCTGCGCCGATCATGCCTGTAATGAGCACGGTCACGGTGATTGGTCAGTGCGTCTCCATCCAGCACCGTCGCCTCCGGGGAGGAGATGGCTCATTTTGGCCAGGCGTTTCACTAGCCAAAGCACATGAAATCAACAGCATATTTTTTTTCTTTGCTGATGTAGGAAGTTTTCAAGTTTTCATTGATATATATTTTTTTTAATTTCCTACTTGAACTACTTGTTTTCGGCGTACAAATACTTTCTTACTGTACTTAAGTAGAATTTTCATGTATCTGTACTTTACTTCGTTATTTACATTAATGGCAATTTTCAATCTTATTCCTCCACTTTTACAAACTAAAATGTATACTTTTACTCTGAAAGTTTCCCCTAGCCATCTTCCCTACGGTGGTATCTTAAAGTACTAATTACTGTCAGGTTTATACTGACAGTTTTAACAAAACTGCAAACTCTGCTTCAAGTACTTTATCCATCCATCCATTTTCTGAGCCGCTTCTCCTCACTAGGGTCGCGGGCGTGCTGGAGCCTATCCTAGCTGTCATCGGGCAGGAGGCGGGGTACACCCTGAACTGGTTGCCAGCCAATCGCAGGGCACATAGAAACAAACAACCATTCGCACTCACATTCACCACACCTACGGGCAATTTAGAGTCTCCAATTCATGCATGTTTTTGGGATGTGGGAGGAAACCGGAGTGCCCGGAGAAAACCCACGCAGGCACGGGGAGAACATGCAAACTCCACAGAGGCGGGGCCGGGAATTGAACCAGGGTCCTCAGAACTGTGAGGCTGACGCTCTAAACAGTCGTCCACCGTGCCGCCTCAAGTACTTTAATATGAGAAAATTACTTTTGAGTCTTAAGTACATAAAATGTCAGCTGCTTTAAGACTTTTAATCAAGTAATATTCTACAAGGCGACCTTAACGTCTACCAAAATTATTTCCTCCTGATCCTAACAAGCCTGAAATTTGCAACTCTACCTGGTTTCTGTCCACATGACGAAGCGTTCCAGGTTCAATTGCCCCATTTGGCATTGCGAGACTTGTCACTTGGAGTGTTTTCATGTTATATTTCCTTCTGAGATGCTGAGTTTAAATTGTGTAAAGCAAGTGCAAATGTGAATCCGTGGGAGTAAAAGTCAGTCTTGATTAATATTAATATTGGCTTTCACGCAGTATCATAAAAACACATTACATTAAATGCGAAAGGCAGTGTCTATTTTCCATATATTGCACTTAGCAAGGCCCTTAATCCACGCGGCTCACATTAATTAATTGAATTTTGTTCGAATGAATTGCGGTTTGATTGGATGGAGTTGCCGAAAGACGTCTCAGGGGAAGCCACACCAGACATCAGCCTGAGGGAGGGGGGGGGGTTAAAAAAAAAATCTCCTCCTGTCAGGAATGCCGGGAGACAAACATGTCCGTAACGAGCGCCACTGAGCCGCGCACGCTTGCCTTCCAGTCCTCACGACAGACTGCTTCTTTATGAACACTGGCAGCGAATTACCGTAAATGGAGGAAATTGCTCCAGATGAGAAAAGTTTGTTTCGTTTGTGGCAGTTCCAAAAGTGAAACTGCACAATCTGTGTGTCGTTCATTCATTCCTGTTTCAATTGGCAATTAAAAGTCAAAAAAAAAATGATAAAGTGACTGATAATTTCGTTATTTGTTTTTTAATCTAGCAAAAACTTGGATAACGACCCATGGGACTGAAGTTGATTTTTATATTTCATTGGTTGGGTTTACGTGACCAGGAAGTTTGGTGACTATCATTACTTAAAAGACTGAACACAAACTATTTTATTGATCACGAGATGGTGTAAGTTTTATTTTGAAAATCAGATGCATCTGTCAGTGCCTCTGTCAAAAATGTCACCTAGTAAGGAAGCAAGAAAGCTAAACAAGCTAACAAAAATTATTAAATAGGGCAACGGGCCAAATAATGACATATCAGAACCGATGTTATGCAGTGTCTGCACAATTACCCAGAAAGCATTTGGTCTCCCTAAACGTTTGTCTGTGTACATTCCAGCCGGTTTCGGAGGAGTTCCAAAACGGTGAGGGTTTCGGCTACATCGTAGCCTTCCGCGCCAACGGCAGCCGAGGCTGGAAGGAGAAGATGGTGACGTCGGCCGACTCGACCACGTACAAGTACCGTGACGAGACCTTCCCGCCACTGACGCCCTTCGAGGTGAAAGTGGGCGTGTACAACAACAAGGGCGACGGGCCCTTCAGCCCGGTCGTCATCATCCACTCTGCCGAGGGCGGTGAGGTCATATTTGGCGTCTTTGGACATGTTTTTAGGAGAAAAACAGGTAAAAACAAAAAAATAATAATAATTGTGTTTGTGCATGCACGTGCAGAGCCCAGAGAGGCGCCGTCTGACGTGAAAGCGTACGCAATTTCAGCTTCGCAGATAAGAGTCACGTGGAGACAGCCCAACCCTGGTCCTGGAATACCCAAAGGATACGAGGTGCGCTCCACCAGACACTACATTGGCTACACACCACACAATCAGATGGTGGGGGACCCAAGTCACGTGACTTTGACCCGAGTCAGATTTCAATCGCAGATTAGGATTTTATGTTGTGACCGAGCAAGATTGTATGACTTGCTTAAGTAATAACTTGACTCGACTTGCTTGAAACTTAGTAGGGACTGGACTTGACTTGATTTTTGCCACACTTACTGAACACTTACTTGAAACTTGAAGGTTAAGACTTGAGACTTACTTCCTCCTCCCTCTGGACACAACTGTGGCTCTGCGTGACCAGGTGAGCTACTGGAAAGCGACGGAGAAGGAGGACTCGGGCTGGAAACAGAAAACAACAAAGAACGAGACTTCCTTGGTCTTGGGGGGTTTGGACGGTAACAGCCAGTATGTCGTCACCGTCAAAGGCTTCAACAGCATCGGACAGGGACCCGCCAGTACCACTGTCGTGGCCAAGACCAGGAAAGCCCGTAATTTCACAACTGTGATGTAGATAATATTGTGTACCTCTGATTTACAAGGCTGATTGTTTTCCTTTTGTGCTTCATCAGCTCCTGTGCAGCCTCCGGGCAACCTGCTGTGGATTCAAGAGGGCAACAACGTGTCTCTGAGCTGGGACCCAGTGAAGGCCAAGGAAAACGAGTCCGATGTCATCGGATACATGGTGATCATGCAGTTTTTCGTAAAATGGGTAGTAAGATATGTACAGGGCATACAGGATTTGAAATTTCATTCTTCACATCTCGGATGCACGTTTGCAGGACAACAAAGACAAACAATGAGAAGAGATCATTGTCGTCATTATCGCCAGTTAATTCATCTATCTGGAGTTGGCCTTCCTGTAGGCAAAAAAAAAAACACAACATAAGTAAACACGGGCATTACTTATAATGATAGGATGAACATTTTATGTATTTTTCTGTTTTAATTAATCGGTTGATTTTATTACAAAGAATATTTGATGAAATAATAATAATAAGTTTGACTGAGTCCTAACTCCTGTTCCATTTGCCTGTGAAAATTGAGAATTGCATCACCATTAGTGCTCCTAACTAGTAACGCTGACAAGTTATACTGCCAACTGCTGGCCTGGAATGCACACAACAGCTAGGTTTGAACATGATATTACACCTTTTACTTCATAAATACAAAACTCCGAGTTTAAAAATAGAGGCCAGAGCTTCACTGATGCTTCAACAACACAGAGAAAGTGAGGCTGTGGAGGAGGAGAAGAGCTGGCTGGCTTTCAAAGCTTGGCAGCTCAGAGCCCACGAGAACCTCCTTCTGGCTCGTGACCTCCAAGCTGTTGCAAGGGAGGCAACGAACACAAGTCGGGCCAAGCAGGGGGATGGGAACCACTTTCCTTATGTTGTCCAGTCCAAATGTTTTAAAGCCACGTACCCCAACATTTTATGTGCCGCGTAAAGCAGAATTTTACCGCTTGCTTGCGTTGAAGCAAATAGGAACAACTCCAATTCATCATTATGCTCGTAGTTGCGGCAATGAGCCGGTCCCATCTTGGGGTAATGGGAGACAATGACACCAAAAGAGTATTACCTGGGCCATTCCACCATATCAGTGGCATTTGCTTGTTGTAAAGCTCTCAAAATTCATTTAAATCTCTTCTTTTTTGTTTTTTTATTACTCTAAATCCAATACTACACATATTGAACTTCTCAAAATGTCTCTTGGCCCAGCTTAGGTAACTTTATTTTTTTTGTCATTGTTTTATTGTACTGAAACTCCTCATTTGAGAAGCAGGACAGAGTAACAGGAGTCGGTTTTTAGCATACAATTAGCAAATATGTGAAATATGGTCACATGGCATTTTTGCGAGTAGCATGTTAAGACAAAGCACACTACAGTAATTCAGCAAAATAAAAAATCTACAAAAATAAACATCTGTTCTCGCAAGTCTTTATTTTATTATAAGTTGACTGTCGTTACATAAAATACCTCTTCACGCAGAACGGCTATTTGAAATTTTAAAAAAAAAAAAGGTTTTCAGTCATTTTTGGGCACTTTCGAAAAACTTCATTGCCGCATTTGCGAGCCCTTCTCCACATATCACTCAAAGCGGGCTTGATGTGTGAAAAATTACAATAAAGCCGTATTTTCAGTTGTACTTTAGTCATGCAGGGGTTTGAGATTTATGTAATATGTCACAATTGTATCAGAGGATGGTGGTTGCTGTGCAGGTGTTACTCAAGCAGGAGGGCCGAGGGCACAACCAGGTGACCCGCACCATCAACCCGTCCACCATGCTAACCCTCCCGGAGGGCGGCACCTACGTCATCGAGGTGCGGGTCCTCAGCGAGGGCGGGGAAGGGGCGGTCAGCTCGCAAATACGACTCGTCACCTCATCTGGTAAGCTGCCAGACGAATATGTACTTCAGGATGAAAGTGACAATTTCATGTCCAATATGTACTGTACAATACCCATTTTGGGTTTTTAGTTTGGCGCAAGACACAACACCTTCACCACAAATCAGTGTTGTTGCCGAAAACTTCAAGAACAATCCTCTCTATTTATGGCTTCTTTTTTTTTTTTTCATCGTGTTGTCATCCATGTAGTTTGGGAAAGAGAAATAAAGTAACAAGCCTGTTTTGACAGTAAGGAGTATAAAGAACATATCTGTTTTCAAATTTAGGGAATACAAGTCAAAAGTCATCAGAATAACAAGTAAGGTTAGTTAACTAAAAAAATCGACTTGAGTACCGTTCAGTAATGAAGTATTTGTACTTCATTACTTTCCCGTCTGCTGTTTATTTTAGCATAGCTTGACCTTATTTGGTCTAATTAAGCAGTCAAAGCTGTTGCGTGAGCAAAGTTTTCATTGGCTAATACTCTTTTAATTACCTCGTCCACACACACAAAGCTTCACCGATGCGCTCGGCCAATTAAGCTGCTAGTGTAACGACGGCCAGATGAAAATGGCCGGCAGATGGTTTATCCTCATGGCCGGTTCGCTCGGTCTCAGTGTTCTGTTTGCACCCTGAATTACTTGGACAATGCGCCACACAATACAGTTGCAAATATAGTGCAGCTTTCATTGAATCTTGAGAGTGCTGTCTTTAAATATATATATATATATATGAATACATAAAAATGTAAATAAATAAAATATATTTTACAATTTGAGATAAAATCTGGCCCTATTTTGTTCTTTTATTCTTTTTATGGCCTCTTTTCAAATGTTTTTTTTTTTGGGTAAAAAAAAAAAAAAAAGAATTCAAAATATTTACATATTTCTATTAATAAAATAATGTAACAGTACTACTGATGTGTAATTCAAAGGAAGTATATAATAAAATAGCGTGGTTTCTAGTTTTAACCCTCTTGTTATGTTGCAGGTCCAATTGACACGTTTTGAAATTGTGCTGTCTTTAAAGATGTAACAAAAATAAATAAAAATTTAAATAAAAACCTTGGAATTTATTTTGTTACTGTATCTTAAAACCTCTTCCTGAATATGTATTCATGTTCTGAAATAGTTTTATATTTCTGAAAAATTTTTACATTTACCACAAAAGTTTATTTTTATTATATTTCTAAAATGTAATTTAAAAGATGTCATATAATTCCAAAAACAAGTCATGTGTCCAAAAAATGAGTTGTATTATTTCATAAAAAAAATATTTTTTTATATTTGAATGGCGAAACATGTATAGGTGGGTGTTCATTGTACTTGATTTGTTGAGTGCATCTTAATGATAATTGTCCCTCTCCTCTTCCTCCCGTCAGGTGTACGGGCAAAGAGCGGCGAGTGCAAGGATAAACTGGCGTGGCCCGCGTTGCTGTTGGTCCTGCTGGTGCCTTCGGCATCCTGGTGAGGCCGCCTCACAGTCATGTTTTTCCATTTGGGGGGATAGGACACGCCCGGCTCCTTTTTTTATTCCCTCTGCCGCCGCCGCTTGCCCGGCCGGGTCGGCGTTCCCGACGAGGAGGAGGAGGAGGAAAGGTCCGGGTGGGGGTTGTGTCATCTCATCACCCGTTTAGTTTCGTGTCCAACATCGCGCTAGTGTTGTGCTGTCGTGTGCCGTGCGAGGAGAGATTTTTTTTTTTTTAAAGCACTCGTCTCATTGACTCCCGGGGTCTGCGAAGCGTGAATGCTTCTCGGAAAGGATGCGGCGTGAGCACGAGCGGGATCGTCGTCCGCCTCCCGCACCCGCACCGCCTCCTCCTTCCTCCGGCTGCCCAACGAGCCAGGCGGCAGAAAACTCACTCGAGGAAAGAAGAAGTGCTTTTTTTTACTAACCGAACCGAGACGACTCGGACTGCTTTCCAAGACTTGCTTTTTTGTACGTTGTGTTACCTTGTAGAGAAGAACACAGTGGCGTGTATCAGCTTTGTTTCTGTTGGTAGCAGCGCTTACCTGCTCGGTGGTCCAATTCGTTGGAAGGGCAGTCGGCAGCAGTAGGGACTCCTGGTGACCAATAAATGTGATGTATATTTTCAAAACCTCGTCCTCTTGTCATCTTTTTTTCAATTGATTCAATTGTAATTCGCAGTGTTGGGCATACAATCAACCTCCGCATATTCGCGGTTCGGCTTTCGAGGAGTCGCCGAGTCACTGATTTCTTTTTATTTTATTTTATTTTAATTTTTTTTCCAACCAATCCTCCTATTGGCTGCTTTTGTCCTCAGGCCAAGGTCAGGTCTGATCTAAATAAATACAGTGCTGCCTTGAGATACAAGTGGCCTGGCCTTCGAGTTACAAAACTGTCAATCGGACGATATATATATAATTTATTTTTTTATTTTATTTAAATTGTTTTTGTGTGTTCTTTTTATGCTTTGACTTGCGAGCCCAAACTTGAGATACGAGCGCTGTGTGGTGGCAGGTGACTCAACTCACTTCACAACAAGCAGTTTACACATGCGGACAAAATAACAATACTCACAAGCAAATAATGTTTATCCTGTATGAAGAACTACTAATATTACTGCCGTAGTGAGAACCCAAAAGAGGAGTTGAGCCTTCAGTACAGTATATCTGTATGTCTGTCTTATACTGCCCCCAGGTGGTCAGGCATGCACACCAGAATGTGCATTGCAGGAGAAAGTGTGACATAAACGGTTTAATTCTTTTTCATTCTATTTAATTATGTCATTATTCAATGTTTTTAGAAAGTACAATATAGAGCGTTATTTTTCACATTTAAAAAAATATTTAAACAAATTTTGTTGTCGTTTTGGGCGGGCTGAAACGGATTAATGGCATTTCCATTTATTTCATTGGGGGAAGATGATTTAAGCTACAAATGTTTTGAGGTACGAGCGTGATCAATGAATGAATTAACTTCAAGGCACCACTCTATATTGCTTTGGTGTCATCTGATGGCTCAGCAAATAAGGTTAAAATGAGGGGAGGAGCTTCAGTCACTCAGACCATAGCCTTGTCTAATCTTGTGGCATCTATAGTAAGGGCTACACAAATATGTATTTTTTGCTGTTGGTTGAGTCGATTAATCGATGACGTCATTGATTGCGGTAATTACATTCCAACCCACCAAAATTTGCAATATAGAGAGGCCATATTAAAAAAAACAACAACAACTAAGTAACAAAAGCACTGAAGGAGGTTGTCGCTATTCCAATCACATATCCCGACTGCAGCCAATCGTAAACGTTGTCCGTAGTGGAGCCGACGGACGGGACCTTTTATTCCTGGCTCTCTTTCTCTCGCAGCTGGCGTTAAATGTCAGCCATCAGACATGGCAAACATTTCATTTGTCACGCCGTGACACGCCATTTAATTCCCCGACATCCGCCGCGACCAGGGAGCCGAACGGGTCGTGGGCCAGCATCCCTTCTTTCTCCGAGCTGTCTCTGGGGTGAGAGGCGGTGTACACCCCGGGGCTGGTCGCCAGCCAATCGCAGGGCACGTATAGGTGGACAAGCATTTGCACCTATGGATAATTTAGAGCCTTTAATGAAAGAATAAATGGGAGGGCGAAGAGAGCGTGCAAACTTCACAGGAAGGCCGGAGCTTGCATTCAAACCCTGAGGCTCAGAACTACGAGGCATATGTGCTTAACACTATTCCACGAAACGAGTGTAAATAAAGTTCCAGTGAGGACTTTTTTTTTTTTTAAGAACTTTTTACAAGAAGCACATCTCAGCAGGTTGACCACTTGGGAGCAAAAAGCACGCTGAGGACTCACATTGCTCCGAGCACTATCTTGAAAAAAATATTATTTTTTCGACAGCATTCTGGTGCTCAGGTGGACCTGCTCCAACTTGTGTCTGGACTGCACAAACATTGAACATTTTTTTTTTCTGTTGCAGCTTTGACACACACACACACAACTACTAATGTAGCGGCCTTTAATTATTCATGCAGCTGTTGTCTGCGTTGGCACGTGATTTATGATAATGGATCATGTTTTGTGCAAGGGAGAACCACAAGCTGCATTGTCAGCAATTAAAGCACAAGGCCCACCCGCGTGTGTGTTTGTGTGTGTGCAAGAGAGTGGTTCAAATAAATGGACTATTTGAGACCGCTACGCTTACTCTCCAGTACACAGGCGTTGGCCTCACCAATGCTGTAGAGCAGCAGTTCTCAAACTTTTAGACACCAACTACTAGCACAAAAAATACTTAGCTCTCCAAGTACCACCAACAAGGACAACATTAAAATACAGTTATGTTAGTGTGCATCAAAAACGAGACAGCGGTTTGACTGGTAACAAAATGCTTGCAATATCTCAACATTATACAAGTAAAGACACCAACTTTGGTGTTTCACAAGAAACATCAAGTCGACACACATGATTTGCTTTCGCGGGCCACATAAAATGATGTTGCGGCCCCCGGGCCACCAGTTTGACACCTGTGTTGTAAGCCATTGTAACGTTCTCGAATGTTTCCAATTTTCTGGGTCTGGTGACCCCCCAAATTTCTCCAAAGACCCTCATAGTCCCAACGTCAATTAAAAATAACTGCTGCATGTACCCCGAAATGCCTCAGGAATTAAAAAGTTGCCTATTTATGAGGGGGGGGGAAAGGTTTTAATGTTAAGAGAATAAAGTTGTATTATTCCAAAAAAAACATCTTTTTTTTTCAGTCCAAACAATTCTTCCATGAGCGGGGATGAACTGCCAATAAGTGTTTTCAGTGTTGCTTGCCTCCAAAAAAGCAACAAAAAAAATAATATATATATATATATATATAGAGAGAGAGAGAGAGAGAGAGAGAGAGAGAGAGAGAGAGAGAGAGAGAAATTGAAGCAAAATTGTACAAAATTGGAAATTTTTTTATTTATTTTTTAAATCTGCTAATAGATGTATTTGTGGTATGTGTGCCTCCACTGTACTTCATGTAGTTACAATATTGCACTGAAAACTACTGATTACATGTCATAAAAACAATACAATACACAATATATGGCATTATTGTATCGCCGTTTATATTGCGTAGTACTTTGTGTGCTAGTACTTGTGGGGTCTTACAGGTGACTCCTCGCTTTCTGTTGTCGTAAGTGGGATTGTTGGCATTTGGGTTTATGCTTGCTCATGGTAATGTGCTTATTCTTCTTGTGTGATGTTTGATTTTTCAGCCTCTTGCTGCTCGAGATTGAGAATTAGGAAAGTGTGCCACGTGTGCGCAAGCGTGAACAAAAGGATTACGGCGGCGGCGGCTTTGGAGCTCGAGTCAACACGCAGGCTTTTTTTTCTTTTGTTTTTTCTTTTTCTTTTGCCTTCTACCAGCGCGCTAATCACGGCCGCCATAATTGAAGTCGTTTTGTGACCTCGTGGGGAAGCAAAGAATAAAATCAACAGTGTCCTGCTTGACTTTGACGTTCATTTGTTTGCGTCACCTTTGAATTTGAAATCCCGGGTTGGCCCTTCCCTTGTAGCGTTTGAGCGGGTTTTCCGCTGCTTTCTGCCATATTCCAAGATGACATTTTCCATAGGTGCGAAGGGTTGTTTGACCGGTCCATGGTGTACTCAGCTGGGTTCAACTCCAGCTCAGCCGTGACCCTGAACAGCACAAGAAGCGTGTCTGCATATGTATCATTTATTCATAAATTGCTGATAATGAGGACATTAAGGATGATGATTGAGGACGCACGTACTTGTTGAAGCAGGCCCTCGTTTGGGAGAAGAAAAAAAAAAACCTTCATTAACGCCTCGCTCCCGTCAGCGCTCGCCTTTGCCCGCGTGCGTTTTTAATAGGAGACGTTGCGCTGGTATTAAAAAAAAGCAGTCAATTTATAAACATGCCGAGCTCTGCCCCCAGTAGGAAATTAAAGCGCGAGCATCCTACTGCGAGTCCTCATTAGGGAGGACATTTATGAGCAAATGTGTAACAGAAGGAAAAAAGCCTAGACCATTCTGACATGCCTGCAAAAAGACGAGTGCTGTGGTTGGTTTGTACAGGTGTATTGTTTCACCTGCAAATGTGACATTTATAGGAGAGGCAGTCAAAAATTCATGAAGCCCCATTTAACTTAGCAAACTCATAATAAAAAATAATATTTTGTCGGAAATTGTCACTGTTTGTTGTTTAAGTACTTGTTTGAAGGTTTATTTTAAAAATATTAAAAAGATGCCTGGCGCTCTTTTGCTTGTCACGGAGCTCCCTCAAAGTAAGGCTCTTGCTCTTCGCCTTTGATCCTGGACCCCCACTTTTGGACTGTGCTGTAGACTATTGCAGCTTCCGTGTACACATTTTGCAAACCTTTTGAAAACGTTTCGTGCTTGTTCCCCTTCCAAAGCAAGAAATTCATGCTCCCAGTTGGTTTGTACAGTAAACCCCCGCTATATCGCGGTTCACCGATCGCGGTCCCACTGTATCGTGGATTTGTTTGGTGTTATTTGTTACTCAAGTTTTTGTTTATATTTTTGTGTTATATCAATATGCAGTATTATACATTATATGTTGAAATGGGTTTTTTCTTTCGTTTTAAAGGTGTTTTAAAGACCTTAAAAAGAAGTTTGAAGTGCTGTAAATGCTATTAAAAACATGCCTAGGGTGTACTTAAAGGGTATTTCTCTATTGCGAATTTTAACTTCCCACGTGGGGGTCTGAAACCTAACCCCAGCGATGGAGGGGGGATTACTGTACAGGCCGAATGTTTTTGAAGGATGTCATTATTCAAAGCTTAACAGGACCGGTGTTGCTCCTTCATGTCATTGGCAAAAGAACCTTTTCAACAGCACTTTTGGCTGCGTGTGTGATTAGCTTAGATTCTGTGCGGTCGGTGCATGCCAGTCCCCAATATGCAGGTATGCACTTTTTAAAATTATACAACATAATATACTGTAAATATTATAATTTCAATTTTAATTCTATTGCTACCGTATTTTCACGGCCATAAGGCGCACTTAAAAGTCTTAAATTTTCCCCAAAATGAACGGGGTGCCTTATAATGCAAAATCTGTAAATGTTGTTGTGTGAATTTAATGAGCGCTCCGCTTGACTGATGGCATTTCCTGCCGACACGGTGCTTATATAGAGGAAAAGCGGACGTGGCTGAGGACAGCATGCGGACGTAAAGGGGGAAGGGTGCGTGAAGGAGGACGCTAAAGCCACGCCCCCAGTAGGTATGTACCGCCGGTGTGCATTGTGCAAAACAACTTCGGTTTGGCGAAGGACCCCCGAAAATGGCACCTAGAAGAGACACGCTTACGAAGCACAGTTTAAACTGCAAGCTATCGGGAACAATTCGAGATGAACGAATCCTTGGTTCGCAAGTGGAGGAAGCGGGAAAACGAGCTTCGCCAAGTCAAGAAGACGAAGCTGAGTTTGCGCGAAAAAAAAAGAAAAACAAAACCTGGAAACAAGGCGAGGTGGCCCTCGGATTAATGAGCAAAGAACAGCCGGGAGAAGCGTCTCTACAGTCACCATTCGACTGAGTGCAATAACTCGGAGCTTGCCATCGAGTTATTGCACAAAATAACGGCAATTCCAAGCCTCCCGGAATTGCCATCATTCCGGGAGGCTTGACGAACCGCCGGACATCCGTGTAAACAGGGCATTCAAAGTGAAGTTGTGCGCGGCGTGGGAACGATGGACAGCTTTACTAAGACTAGGAGGCAGCGCCGGGCGAGTTACGCCACAATTTTTGAATGGATTGTGGATACTTGGGCTAACGTGTCTGCTTGCACTGTTGTTCGAGCTTTCGTAAAAGCCGGCATCATTTCTGAGGAGCCGCACGGCAAGCGAGACTGACACCGACAATGAAGAGAGGGAACCTGCCGTGTTTGATGGAAAACTTGCCCAGCTGTTCATTTCGGATACAAAAGATGAGGACTTTGATGGATTTGTGGATGAGGATTGATCAAAAAAATAACGTGAGTACATTGTTAAATACTTTAATAAAGTACAACCGAACTCAGTTTTGCTCCCGCTGCCTTTTAAAAAATATTGTTTTAGCGTGCATGCATGCTATCGTATGTTTTAAACTAGCGTGTTTTACCATGCCTGCGCCCAATAATACGGTGCGCCTTATGGTCGTGAAAATACGGTGATTATTTTGCGGACCCTCAGGTTACAGCTTGTGGACCTGCACCGGTCCCCGAGCATGTGTCAAACCCAAGACCCGGGGCCCGATCCGGGCCGGCATATCATTTCACGTGGCCCACGTAAGCAAATCATGTGCATCTATTTCATGTTCTTCTGGACCTAAATTTCAGATTGTCTTCACTTTTAATAATGTTGAGAAATTGCAAGCATTTTAAAATAAGAGCGTTAGGAGTGACGTGGGCAGGCCGATGCATTTGGACCATTTTCAACTGTACAAAAACCAAGCAGATGTACAAAAACTGGGACAAAATTTTGGCGGATAAAACATGTCGAAAACCGAATCATTTACGAAAACTAGGGCATACGAAAACCGAGGTTCCACTGTGACATGATGAGACGATGATACATTTTCATGAATCCACAATCATAACGGGCCTCTGAGGGAAACCTGAACTGGGTGGCCCTGCGACCAAAATGAGTTTGACACTTGGACTTAAGGGATGCAAACACATCTGTCGCTTTTTCAAGGTTGTCCCGGTGATTCGTTCGCCTCCAAACCAAACATAAAACAAAATGTGGAGGTGCGCTTGTTTTTTCCAGAGAAGGTAATCATTGGCCCCAAGGTCATGCTCGGAACGGCGCACCTGCCATCTGGCGCAGCTGAAAATGCCGTTTTCCTCCGTTGAGCTTACGCACAAAATTGCAACGAATCCATCCAGCCTCGCTGTCTGTCCCTTGCTCTGTTCAGCTTTTAAGACGTTAATAACAAGTGGATCTGAGCTTAATACCCAATGTTTTATTCATTGCATTTAGATTCAAATGGATCAAAGTCTAATCTGTTCCTTTAATGCACTGGCTTCTCGGCGGATTGAAACGTCCTGACCTGTCGCCTGGTCGGCCAATCTGCAAGGAAAGGTAAACGCGGCGCTTTATCCTCAGGGTAGCGTCCTGTTCACAGTTCTGCCTTCTTTTTTTTCTTTTTTCTTTTTTTTTAACGGCTTCACCGATGGACACTTTACAGCGAAGCCAACCTTTCATGGTTTCATGGTGCTGACATATTGGCCGATTTAAAGGTTCCCCAGGCGCTCGGCTGTGCTGAAGGCGAGGATCAGCCGAGGCCAATCCGAGGGTTCCTTTAAACTGAAACTGAGTCGTAAAACAGTGAAAGGGTCGCACTGTGCTCATCTACCAACCTCCGACTTCCGAGCCCCGCTTTTAAATCGGGTCTCGTGAAAGCTTAAGAGTTTGCCCGTCTCTGGGCCGCGCACATGACGAAATATGACAACCAATAACTCCAGCCAGCAAAACGGTTATTCCAAACTACATTTACTGTACTACAAAGTACAAACTTAAGAGGGTTACCCACGTCTTTACAGATTTGTAAAATTTTAGAGAACCCACATATGACAATGAAAAAAAGAAATCACCAGGTATGTGCTCACTATATAATATACTCGATAATATACTGATAGGAAAGCGCTCGTTGCGTGCAATCAGCTAAATGTACAGATGGTCGTCGTGCGTCATAGAAACCACCAAATGAGCTCCCCACACGCAACGCCGTGCATAAACAAGATGGAAAGCGTAAGTGGGAGGGTGGGCCATTATTAATTACAAAATTAAAAAAAAGGGCTCGGTTAAGAAAAACTACCAGGGCCAACTTATACGCACGTCCTTTATTAGCGAGCCTATAGTGGGGCACAATAACACAATGTGCCGTGTAGAGTTTGAGATGACGGAAATGGCAAAGAATTAAGGGAAATGTAGAATGTCAGGTTTGGGAAATTTGAAAATACGGAATCCTAGCGTAGTTCTTGTTGATAAGATAACGGAATGAGTCAATGATCAAGCCATAATATGAGTTCAATTCATTATTAAGCAAGTAGCAGTCATGCACAAGTGGAGTTCATTCAGCAAGTGTGACACCAGAATGATCTGGTCATCTTCCGGGATCTGTCTCTTTTTATTGGTCTCTCTTACGCTGCCCACACAAATCTGTTATCTCGAGCGCATAACTTCCAGTCGGGGGGTGCGTGTGTGCCTTGCGCAGCACATTTGCAACCCCTGATTGTACAAAGTTTGCGAGCAAATGTCCTGTGTGAGTTTCAGATTGTGAAGTTGAAATAGTTTGAATTGAAATGTGGTCGGATTTCTGCATTAATTTCCTGAAAAAGTCAAAAGAATTAGCAGAATGTGAGATCTGTTCTGTAGCTGTACTGAATTGGCTCAACAGTATGACGTCCAAATGGTTTGTATTGGTCGAAAAATGTGGACAATTCCAACATTTACACGTTTAGATTTAAAACCCATCCTAAAAGGGAGCAAACAAACGTCCGTTCCCCATGTTCAAAGGAATCGCTCAGTAGTGAAGCAGGTCACTGCAAACACCCCGCAGACCGCCGACAAGTAACGGCAGATACGTGTCCGATCAATGGTGCCATCGACGCCCCCGACACTCGCCGGTGTTCGCTGTCGCGCCATCTCCAAAGTGAGACGTGCAGTCATAGCAGCCTGAGGTGCTGTTGCCCAGGCAGCAGAGGCGAGAATAAGTCAGGAATAGGAGTCAAGTCTCAACCTTCAAGTTTCGACCAAGTTACTGTGGCAAAAAAAAAAAAAAAAGTCACGCAAGTCAAGTCCCCACCAAACTGCAAGCAAGTTCAGTCCAGCCGTTATTTAACAAGTCATAAAATACACTACAGTGTTTATTCCCTCACTATTTATGAGGGACCTGCCGCGAATAGCGAAAATCTGAAAGTAACTGACGCTCCCCCAAAAAGCTGCCAACAAACAGATGCTTAGAAAAAATCACTACATGAAAAAAACTCAACTCACTTCAACATAGTTCCTTGAAAACAAGATAATGCAAAAAAATAAGTTGGCCTTATCACAACAATAAAATGAGGAACTGTACATTTTTCGGCAAAATACTTGAGGATAGATTACCTCGCCAAAAAGTCAGCGAATAGGTAAACGTAGGAAAGTGTTGGGGAACACTGAAATGCGCTATAACCTTTACAGGTCAACTTAATTTGACCTTCTGGAAACTTTTGAATGCACATGTCCAACTAGTTCAATGTTGCAGCTTTTTGCACAACTTGCTGTTCTCTGACAAGGAGCCGCATGGCAAAATTAACGTTGGAAACCCTTCCATCCATCCGATCGCTTCTCCTCGCTCGGGTCGCGGGCGTGCTGGCGCCTTTCCCAGCTGACTTTGGGTGAGAGGCAGCGTCAGAATCAGAATCGGAATCATCTTTATTTTGCCAATTATGTCCAAAAAACACACAAGGAATTTGTCTCCGGCAGTTGGAGCCGCTCTAGTACGACAACAGACAGTCAATTGACAGAGAACACTTTTGAGACATAAAGACATTGAGAAAAAACAGTCGCTGAGCAATAGTTAGTTTGCTAGTTATCTGGTAATGCCGGTACAATTTATTTAATTATTTTTTATTTTTGACAATTGTGCAAAAAGATGAAGAGTCCTCTAGCACTTAGAGCAGTTACAGCAGTTCGGGCACACCCTGGTGGCGGAGTGAGTATGAAAAGTATTCAAGTGTGTAGATTGCTCCAGGAAGTTGGCTGAAACAAGTTTTGCTCTGACCGACCAATCAAAGGACGGAACAGTGCTGACATCTTCGAGGTCCAGTGCTCTGGCCCTGTGAGGATACATTTGAAATCTGATTGGTTATCGATATGTTCTTCTGGAAGACCGGCCCGAGCTTTGTCACACCTCCAGCCGCGAGCAGATGTGCAGCGCACGCAAAGATTTACACTTAATGAGCTCCAACAGAGATGCTGACTTTTCCTTTTTTTTTTTTTGTTCGCACCGATGATTAATGTTGTGGGTTTGACCTTATTGACTTAAAGCTCAACGGAGGAAATGGCTCTCGGGAGTGCTGCACTTTAGCCCGCAATCAAGCCGGCGTTCCACACGTGGAAAAGAGAAGGCAAACTCGCTGAGAAAATGCGCAGTCAGCAATCACGTCTGTTCGTGTTTACATTGGCACCAAATGTGCAATCTGGATCGGATGCAGATCGAGCTTCATTTAACATGACAGATTCTAGAATTCTACATAATAGTACATTTTGTTCACATTTGGAAAGACAATTTAAGCATTTGTCCATGTTAAATGGTAATAACAACAACAACAATAATCGTCATCATTTAAAGTGAATAGATTAAATGAACAATAAATTACACTTTTAAAATGAAAAAAATTACAGTCATTTCAACAATTGTTTTTAAAAAAAAATATGTTTGAGGACAAATGTCTCCATTCATTTGGGAATTCTGTCATGGAAAATGTGTAATACTGAAAACTGTTAATTTGGTAAACGTCCAATATTCATTGAAGTTGGAATCGTTTGAATCAGATGTGGAAGGATGCGGTAAGAATTGTAAAATGTCTGCATTAGTTTTAGAATTTTGTCTCTTTTTGTTTTGGAATGTGGAAGGCTGAAAAAAGTGAGGAATTTGGAAAAATGGGGAAAATTCCATCGATGTACTAACTAATTGAAGTGAACATTTTGAATTTGGAATGGTTTGAATCGGTCAAGAAATGTGAAGACATCAGGTGCATATATAAAATGTTTTCATTAATTTGTGAATTTTGTCATGTAAAATGTGAACGACTCAGAAATGTGGGAATTTTGGGAACAGGAAAACTACTTTGCAATATGTCAAGAATGTGACGAACATCTTGATTGGAATGGTTTGAATCGGCTGAGAAATGCAGAATGAGGAGGGGAAAAAAATTTGTGAATTTTGCCTTGGAAAATGCGGAACATTGAAAAACATGGGGAGTTTAGCGGAAGTGCTCAATAGTTTTGGAGATGTCCAGAATGAACGAAACAACTGGGAGCTGGTCGCTCAAAAAAAGGGGAAAAATTAGGTACATTTGTAAAATGTCTCCATTTTGTGAATGAAAATGTGAAATACTGAAAAATGTGTACTTTTTAAAAATGTTTCAATTACTTTCCAATCTTATCATGACTGAGCTGAACATTCCGAAGTTGGATTGGGTTGAACAAGGAAAATTTGGTCGTTTCCATTCATTTCAACTGGATTTTGACATGGAATGAAAGAATAGATACATAAACAACTGCAACGCGGCTGTGCACATTGAAGACGTGTGTTTATCCTTCATTATCGTGCTCCATTTCAATGCACCGAGAGAAATGATTGCGATCAATATGCGTGTTGTGCACTGGCACATAATCAATGCAAAGCAGCTCGTCTTAACTGCGGCCATGCAACTGACCGGACGCTCTCCCGAGGCCTCGTGTTAATCTCAGTTTAGCATTTGCCGCACAAAAAAGACGCCTTTTGCGGGACGCCAGTGTCGCGACGTGACAAGTTTTTGCGGCCCGACGGGTTGAACGCTGCAAAGACAAACATGACCGAGGAGATTTTTCTTCATGAGAATGCAATCAACTGAGTGGATTAGTGCAGAGCCTTACTATAATGTGCACACAGAATGTTCATTTTACACGGTGGCATATGTTTGCTGACTACCATGTTGCATGAGTCGGAAAGTGATTGGTTCATTCCCAACAGTCAGCCGCCTCCCCGGTTATAAGAGGGTGTGCACACCGGTGCAACTGGCATGGAAATAGGGGTGGGTAGACTTTTTTATATCCACTGTTTACCCCCAAAAGGTTTCATATTTTTGCTCGATTTTCTTCTTTAAAAACATGACACGAGCGGCAGTCGCAAATAGTCCAGAGAAGATCGCAAGACTTCTTCCAAATGTGGTAGCCACTTGTAGAAGGGCAGACCGGGAACCAAAGCCTCATCAAAAGTCAATTAGCCCAGTCGCTGAATGATCAGGTTAACTATATCTGAATTTCCATCAGGTCCATTTTAAAAAATATATATATTTTTTTTTTTTCATCAACTTAACTGCTGTTCAAACTGCGATGGGAAAGAAGGAGGCTAAAATCCTCATTTCTCAACTGCTCTTGAGGCCTTTGTCAAATGACACACAGTAGAAATGTTTGT
The DNA here is from genome assembly GCF_024500275.1 of Phycodurus eques. Lineage (NCBI taxonomy): Eukaryota > Metazoa > Chordata > Actinopteri > Syngnathiformes > Syngnathidae > Phycodurus > Phycodurus eques. Next base: position 26,613,869 of record NC_084531.1, read on the forward strand.
TTACTAATGTCGCCATCTGAGATCACTTCGGCTTTTGCCCCTTGGAAGTACGTCGTGGTGAATGATTGTCCCAAAATGAAGCAGTGGCACACCTAAACGGGCAAAATTGGGCAAGGATATTACGTTGCTATTCATGCACGCAAGTGGAGCATTCTTAGTATTCCCCCCGGCACACCTGGCAATGCGGCAGAGACGCTTTTGATGAGATAAATCACTCCGAGCGCTTTCCATCAGCCCAAATGAATTACGTACCCCGCTTTTTTTTGTGTGTGTGTCTTTTTTGTCGGGGAGGCTGAAATGCAATTTTGCATTCTGGCTTTTTTGGCTCAAAATGAAAAGCCCTTGAGTTTCATTCACTTTCTCAAGGCCACTTGCATTTTATGAAGCAGAAGAAGAAGAAAAAGAGCTCTTAGTTTAGAACGTGACTCCTTCTGTTGGTGACCAGCATCCAAAAATGTGTGCAGAATAAATTTTGGGTGTAATTCTTTTGATGAAATGATCGCCTTTTTGGGGTAACTCAAGTGGATTCCACCTGAAAATGGACGCAAGGGCCCTTTTTACGCCGCTGGCAGCTTTAATTACTATTCTTTCGACTAATTAATGGACGTTTTGGGGGCCTCAACATACCCAATAACTCACCAACACAACCTTGCAAAACTCACTCAGTAGCGCCCCCTGGAGTTTTAGTCGATATTAGCCCGCGACAGCAGTTTCACCAGTGCGCACAACATTGGGTTTCTATCATAACTGAACTCACAAAAAAAGTCTCAAGGACGCACGCGTGCAACTGAACAGGGAGTCGGACATATTGGTATGAAGCAGCCGTTTTCGGCAAATTTCAAGAGTCGTACATGAAGAACTTCGAGGAGGGAATTTGCCTCAATGAGCCTTAATCGGAAGCATCTGCAAGACAGATGGCCAATGCTTAATTATGAACCTTGTTTGCCTATGCCATCTCATGTGGAATTTGCCATTAAGGTGGGTGGGGCATTCATCTTTGCTGGCAGCTTTTATTATTATAATTCTTTTTGACGAATTAATCGCGTTTTAGGGGACCTCGACACGCCCTAAAACAATAACATTTTGGCAAACGTATGTATCCTGCTGGAAACGTTTGTGTTTTAGGATTCCTGAACACGACCCGAAAAAAAATAATAATAATAAATAAAAAAACTCACACTGTAGCGCCCCCTGGAATTTTTTTTTAAAAATAGCACACAACGATAATATTAATTTCCTGTCAACAACCTATGCACAAATCCATCATCCAAAACGTGGACTTGGCTTGCATGACCAGAAAATGCAAGCGAGCTCTCACACGCGCACTCACCGCATGACAGTTTTTAAGTGACATTTCTCAACACATTCCTTTTCCAAACTATAAGCTATAACACATTCTTCCCCGCTCATTACAGCAAATGTCAAGTTGTTACATTCCGGCAGGCCACAACGTGAGGTCGGGGCCGGCGAACGCTCGGCTCGGAAGACGCCGCCAAAAGCGGCCATCCGTCCATTTTGTCCTCGAACAGCAGCCTGTGACAGAAGCTCAATAATCCAAGGTCGCGCCATTTAACACACACAAAACAAAAAAAAAGGCTTATCGGACCGCTTCGCTCCGGCCTCGACGCAGCTTGGCTCGCATCGGCGACAAGTCGCAAAGATTTATGCAAATTGGCGAGGTTGTAATTAGCATGCGCGCTACGCTGTCGTTTGTCCTCGGAAAGAAGAAACAACAAAAGTTGCTCGGAGAGAATTTGGCAGGAAAAGTGCACAGTCATACACTCCAAGAAAAAAAGAAATGGTACGCGATTTTTGCACTAATATGATGGGCAACAATATTATTTCCATGACATTAGGTCATTTCAAAAATATATAAAAATTAAGGTTTGAATTTTAATGACATATTGTCTTCATTGCATGCTTTTTAAAAAAAAAAGAAAATCTTGCATTAAAAGACAAATTTTAGTATATATTTTGGGAGTATTTTAGCTTAAACACAAAAATATGTATATTTTCTTTAATTGCAGTATTTTACTTTTTGTACATAATTGTACTAAATTTCCATATTTTTAAAAGATGCAGTAAAAGATACAAGAAAATTGTATTATACTTATTATTATTAAAACGAATTTTTTTTTAAATATATGTTTATATCTTGCATTAAAAGACAATGTTTTTAGTATTACATAAAAATATGCATTAATAATATTCGTCATAATTGCAGTGCATTACTTTTTTTATACATTAAGATGGTACTAAATGTCGATATAATATGACATGTATGTCATGTTTTGAAAGACAACTTCATTTGTTTCTATTCTTTTAAAAAAAAAAAAAAATTGTTTTTTGCTAGTCAAACTTTGTTGCAACATGTTTTACTCTGACCAACCAATCCGAAGACGGAAAGATGCTGACGTTTTAAGTCAAGTTTAAGCTAAGCAAGTCTCAAGTCCTAAAATTGGCAACTGAGTCTGACTTGAGTCAAGTCATTTGACTCGATTCCCGGAGCTCTTTCAAATTCTTTCCAATCTCCTGCTAAATTCTCACAAGAACGCAATAACATGCTTTACTGTGATAGAACGTTTGGGGGAAATTGGCTTTCGTACGCGTGGGGAGAAACCGCACGCTCGGCTGCTCAGGTGACGCGTTGTCCCGAGCCTCCACGATTGTCGGGGAAAAGGGCTGCGGACTTTTTCACGAGTACGAGACATGACACGGGCCAACGCAGCGACAGTCGTTTCATTTGAAAGGCGTAGTTTTCGTTCTTCGGATGAAACTGCCAATCTCGCTTATCTCAGTTGAATTTCTGGTGGAAATGTGCTAACAGATGCTCGCTCTCCAGTGAAGAGAAGGAGGCTTGCGGTTTTTTGGGGGGTTTTGTTTTTCTCAGTATTTGACTTTTTTTCACCATACGAGACTGGAATTAGAAAACAGCGGTACAAGTTTTCCCGCGACCCTAGTGAGGAGAAGCGGCTCAGAAAATGGATGGATGGATGGATGGATGGTACAAGTTTTGAAAGTTACAAGCTGTCGATTTGTATGCTTTGTTTTGCGGGCAAAAATTTTACTTAATTCATGAGCTTGGAAGCAAAGTTTACATTTGATTTGATGATATGTTTTTATACAATACATTATTGTACAGTGCTATTTTACTCATTAAAAAAGAGAAATCTTCAGGTGCTTTTGGGAAAAGGAATGAATGGCATTTCCATTCATGTCAACGGGGAAAGTTGATTTGAGCCGTTTGACTTGTGCTCTACCAATTAAACTTGTAAGTCAGGGTACCGCTGAATGTACAGAGACATTGAACAGGACGTAAATATTGTACGTATAGTAATTAAATATGATGTTAAAATGGTACATTGGAGGTACAGGCAACAGAACATTAAATAAGATTTTACTGTATGTCATACATGAATTATGATGTAACTAGTGTACATAAGCGGTGTACACTAGTGAACAGTTGGAGATGCAAATACCATTCACTAGCAAATTTGAGTTTACCTTTATTTGAACATTATTTTGAGGGAGGGTCTGCAGGCAGAGCGACACACCCAAAAGATGAATTCCCCAAAAGGGCCATTTCATGGGGGTTGCGACAAGGGGGTGCACGAGGGGCCAAGAGGTCATCGTTCAGGGAACACGTACAGCATAATTTTACTGTATGTCACAAGTCAGATCACAGCATCATTAATATACATCACAATGAGCTGAGGTTTTCCCCTTTGTTTCAATGCAAAGCAATACAAGTACAAAACCCAATTCCAATGAAGTTGTAACGTTGTTTAAAACGTAAATAAAAGCAGAATACATCCAAAGAAGAGCAAATCTTTTTCGAAAATGTACAGTATTCAATTTAATTGTATTTTTGCAAATATTTACTCCTTTTGAATTTAATACCTGCAATGCATTCCATTAAAAAAAAAAAAAAAACGGGACAGGGGCGTGTTTACCACTGTGTTACATCACCTTTGCTTTTTAACTGCACTCAGTAAGCGTTTGGCACCTGAGGACAATAATTGTTGAAGCTTTGTAGGTGGATTTCTCTCTCATTCTTGCTTGATGTCCAACTTCAGTTGCTCAACAGTCTGGGGTCTCCGTTGTTGTATTTTGCACTTCATAACGCACCCCACATTTTCAATAGGAGACAGGTCCGGACTGCTGGCAAAAATTCCTTGCAGGTGTAGGTTGAAAATATTTTTTCTTAAACTTTTGGACTATTTTCTCATGCAGTTGTTCACAAAGTGGTGAACCTCGCCCCATCCTTGCCTGTGAATAACTGAGCCTTTCGGGATGCTACATTTAGACCCAATCATGCCACACATCTGTTTCCAATTAACATGTTCACCTGGGTAATGTTTTTTTTGTCAGCATTCCTCAACTTTTCCAGTCTTCTGTTGCCCCTGTCCCAGCTTTTTTTGGAACATGTTGCATCAAATTCAAAATGAAAGAATATTTGAAAAAACATCTTATCTTTGTAGTGTATTCAATTTAATGTAGGTAGAAAAGGATTTGCAAATCGTGTTCTGTTTTTATTGACATTTTACACAACGTCGCAATTTCATCGGAATTGGGGTTTGTATGAAAACATAAGATCCTGATGCACAGTTACGTGTTAAAAAATGTTTGTTGGTGTTTTTGGGGGGGCGGGGGGGGGGGGGGTGCTGGAAAGGATTAATGGCATTTCCATTCAAAGGGACACTGGGCTGGCCTTGCAGATGCATCTGTGAGCGCCGAAGTAGAGGTAATCGTGCAGAACAGCTCCATCGGCTTGGTGGAGTCATAAAGCCGACGCCGGCGCGAGATTGCTCTGTCAAGAGGTAAACAACGCAAGAATGAGGAAGGACTCATTTGATAGGAAATGTCACAGCATGATTGGATTTATAAAAAAAAAGGTGTAAATTAGGGTCATTAATCATTAGCTGGAACAACACTGGCAGCTTGTGTTCTCCTCTCAGGAGGCGCGATGTGCCACCCGGCAACAACCTTTAACCGGCTCGACACTAATTTGACTGAAGACTTTCTAAGTGGACAAAACATGTCACTAGATTTAGATTGAGCTGCCGGCGAGTTGTGTCCCTTTTAAACGCAGCCATTTGCCTGTAGTTCAACTTAAACACTAGCCATTGACTTTAAACTCTCATTTGAAACCCTACTTTGAAAACCTAACTCGGGATTTCAGCCAACATTTGAAACCCAAACCCTTGTTTGAAACCATGACGCTTTCTTGAAATCCTATTTTGAAACATTAACCAGGCTTTAAACCCTAATTTGAAACCCTAACCTTCGCTTCAAACCCTAACTTGAACTCCTCATCTATGGACATAACAAATGTGGCCTGGGGTGGAATTTTTGGGCCTGATGACTTAATAATTAGTGACTCTTTATTTACAGTCTGAGTAACCAAGCCTCAAAACAATGACATCACTTTGACTTGAAACACATAACACTGGCTTTAAACCATAATTTGAAACCCTAACCCGGGTTTGTAGCCCTAATTTGAAACCGTAACCCTGGCTTCAAATCCTAACCAGAATTTAAAACCTAATAATCCTGTTTTGAAACCCTAATTCGAAACCCTAATCCAGGTTTTCAACCATAATTCGATACCCTACCCTTGATTTGAAAACCTACTTTAAAACATTCACCCTGGTTCTTAATTCTAATTTGAAACCCTAACGCATGCTTGAAACATTAATTTGAAACCCTAATCATGGTTTGAAACCCTATCCTTTTGTCTGAAATCCTAAACCAGCCTTCAAACTCTAACTTGAAAATCATAACTATGTCTTAAACCCTCATTTTAAACCCAAACCTTTGTTTTAAACCAAATCCCTGTCTTGAAACCCTACTTTGAAATCCTCAGCTGCTTCAAACCCAAATTTATAAACCTGAACCTGTTTTGAAAAGCTACTTTAAAACGTTAACCATGTCTTTAAACCATAATTTGAAGCCCTAAACTGTGGCTTCAACCCCTACTATGAAACTTGAACCCTGTATTGAAACCCGACTTTGAAACCCTAATTTTTAAACACTAATCTTGTTTAGAAACCCGACCTTTAAACCCAAACTATGGTTAAAGCCTCATTTGAAACCCTACTATAATTTATTTTTGGCTCCCATACCTTTCTTCTTTCCTTCCTTCCTTGCTTGCTTGTTTGCTTCCTTCCTTCTTTCCTTCCTTCCTTTTTTTCCTTCCTTCTGTCCTTCTTTCCCTCCTCGCTTGCTTGTTTGCTTCATTCCTTCCTTCCTTCCTTCCGTCCTTTGTTTCTTCTTTCCTTCCTTCCTTGTTTTCTTCCTTCCTTCTTTCCTTTTTTGCTCCCTTCCTTCTTTCTTTCCTTGTTTCCTTTTGTCTTTCCTTCATTCTTTCCTTCCTTCTTTCCTTTCTTGCTTGCTTCCTTCCTTCCCCTTTTCCTTCCTTCCTTCTGTCCTTCCTCACTTCCTTCCTTTCCTCCCTCCTTCCTTCTTTCCTTCCTTCCGTCCTTCCTCGCTTCTTTCCTTCCCTCCCTCCTTCATTCTTTCCTTCCTTCTGTTGTTCCTTTTTTCATTCCTCCCATCCTTCTTTCCTTCCTTCCTTCTTTCCATCCTTCCTTCCTTCCTTCCCCACCTCCTTCCTTCCATCCTTATTTCCTTATTCCTTCATTCCTTGCTTCCTTCCTTCCATCCCTCCTTCCTTCCATCCTTCCTTTTTTCCTTCCTTCCTTCTTTCCTTGCTTGCTTGTTTTCTTCCTTCCTTCTTTCCTTTCTTGCTTCCTTCCTTCCGTCTTTCCTTTCTTGCTTCCTTCCTTCTCCTTTTCCTTCCTTCTGTCCTTCCTTGCTTCCTTCCTTCCCTCCCTCCTTCCTTCTTTCCTTACTTCTGTCCTTCCTTTTTTTCCTTCCTCCCATCCTTCTTTCCTTCCTTCTTTCCATCCTTCCTTCCTTCCTTCCCTCCCTCCTTCCTTCTTTTCTTCCTTCCATCCTTCCTTTTTTCCTTGCTTCCTTCTTTCCTTGCTTACTTGTTTTCTTCCTTCCTTCTTTCCTTCCTTCCATCCTTCCTTCCCTACCTCCTTCCTTCTTCCTTCCTTCCTTGATTCCTTCCTTCCCTCTCTCCTTCCTTCTTTCCTTCTTTCCTTGCTTACTTGTTTTCTTCCTTCCATCCTTCCTTCCCTACCTCCTTCCTTCTTCCTTCCTTCCTTGATTCCTTCCTTCCCTCTCTCCTTCCTTCTTTCCTTCTTTCCTTGCTTGCTTGTTTTCTTCCTTCCATCATTCATTCAAGACATCGAAGACGGGTGGGCGTGGGCCCCGAGCCACCAGCAGGAGTCAGACGACCACCGCGATAGGATGTCTGCTTCCCCCCCCCCCCCCCCCACCTCCTCCTTCCCCACCCCCAAACACAAGCAGGGACCCGGAAGTGAGGCTCAGAGCAGCCGAAAGTTCGTCGCCTCCAACTTCTTTTTTTTGTTTGTTTTCCGCCCTCGATGCGGCGTCCGTGCTGCGCGTGAAGACGTGAGCGGCTCGCGTGGTTTCTCGTTGTGCGGCGGAGACACGGAAGGCAGCCATGGGACTCCCCACGCTGGAGTTCAGCGACTCTTTTCTGGACGGCCCCGATTTCCGCGAGCGCCTCAAGTGTCATGAGATCGAACTGGAGAGGACCAATAAGTTCATCAAGGAGCTTATTAAGGATGGAAATATGCTCATCGGCGCGCTGAGGAGTGAGTAAAAACACGCTTCATTTGACATGAAATGGAATTACGCGATGGGTTAAGAACGCTTGAATTGAGTTTGTGTGACGCCTAATAATCCACCTAAATGACATTTATTCCATGTGAAAACACGCGGAATGGTTGGTTTATTTGTTTGTTTTCTCACTTCTCTTTTCTCTTCCTTGCTTGCAACTTGCTGAGACTTGCATCACTGAGCCTTGCGAGGCCCACAGGAGTTTACTCGACTACCACTCACTCACTCCCCTTTTGCTCTGAGAATGCATTCAAAGAGTGGTTCTCAACCCTTTTTAACCAACCTCAAAATAGATTTAGCTCTCCAAGTATACCATCATCATGAGCGACATTCGAATACAGTGATGTAGTAGTTCGAGAAAGTGGTTTTATTCCTTGTGTGCCACTGTAGTAGTATGACGCAGTACCAGCATTAAAAGGCATTGTATCGAAAGTTGCAGTTAAATGTGTGGATGTATGTACTGTACTAGACAGTTAAATAAATCTGAACTCTACAAAAAAAAAAAAAATTGTACTGTACTTGAAAAGTAATAAACTTGGGGGTTAGGGTTAGGGTTAAAACAAGTACACTACTGGATGAGAAAAAGTTTAAACCAGCTATGTATATGCATAGCTACAAGCTTGCTTTTAATATTTTTGATTGTATTTCATGATTAAAATGGAGATTTTTGTATTTAATTCAGTGATTGAGTGAGCCCGTGTACCACTTGTGGGACTCACCCCACTCTTTGAGTATCACTCTATTAGAGAAGGTTGAGTATCGGTGAAGTGTTCGACGAAGGACTTTGTTTGTTTGTTCATCTCTGGTTTAGTTTTGTGCTAATGTCTCTATCGGTGAAAGGCTTTTGTTTAAGATGCATGGGAAAATGCTCTGATGGTAACCTTGGAAACCCTATCCCTGGCTTAAAACCCTACTTTGAAATCCTAACCCTGGGTTCAAACTCACATTTTAAAACTCTAAGCCTTGTTTGAAACCCTACTTTGAACATTTGAAACCCTAAACCAGGCCTTTGAAGCCCGAACAATGGAAAATCCCAAAAATTAAAGGTCACTTATGGAGTTACCCAAGGGTCTTTATTGGGCCCTAAATTATTCACATTATTTCTTAAGGAGCTCTGCAATGTCTCTAAAGTACTCAAATATGTTTTATTCACTGATAACACAACACTTACTGTTCAGGCAAAAACCTGGAACAGCGTTTAACATTTGTTGAAAGTGAATTAAATAGATGTGAATAAATTTGCACTGAATTTAAACAAAATAATGTTTATGTAACATTAGGCACCAGACAAATAATAATAATTTAAAAAACTAGTTAAAAATTAGTGTACTTTCCATTGAAATAGTGAATAATAATTCATTTATAGGAGTGATAATTGATGTGAAACTTGGAAGGCACAGATAGATGATGTGAAAACCGAAATGACAAAAACCATTGATATTCTTTGTAAAACCGAGGATGTCCTGAATAAGAAATCCTTTTGCACACTTAATTGCTCACTGCGACTTCCATATATGACTTACTGTGTTGCGATATGGCGCAACACATACAAAACCAACAGTCACCCTATTTTGAAGTTACGAAAAAGATCATCCATCTAACTACATAGAACCAACTAATGCACCATGTATCAATTTAAACACTCTTACATTCTTTGACTTAGTTGAATTTTAAAACTCAGAGAAAAACTGCAGAGATAATGTACAAAGTAAACAATATTTGTATATTGTTTGAAATCAGAGAGTTGTGGTTTGAGGGGAACAGGCGTTTAAAAAAAAAAAAAGACAAAAAACAGAGATGTGTGTTTTTAGACAGGTGTTCATTTTTGGAATGATTATGAAAATGATTTAAAATTGTGTATTTCAATTACACTCTTTACATATACCTGAATGATTAAGTACCAGAAACATACATGAATTGGCCATAGAAATTGTGAAAATATTGGAATCTTTGGTTGTGTTAGATTTACTAATTAAATTTGGCTTTGCTTGTGTTGAGGCCTTCAAAGTTTTCTTGCTGAAGTATGTTTTTGTTTTTTAAAGAGGTGAGTAGGCATCATAAGCTGGAGCTTCATTCTCCGTCCTTTACCGGAAAGTGAGGCTTTATCCTTGGTTGTGTTTTTGACATGGCTGATTGATTGAAAGCTAATAAAATAAATAAATAAATAAAAAAACATACATTTTGCTCACTGAATGAAGTCTCGTGGGGTTTTCTGTGACTTTTGACCAAATTATATAACTTGGAGCTGTCTGGTTTGATTCCATTGCGGCCCTTAAACCAGTCAGCAAAGATACGAGTCAACAAAAAGACATCCTGCCTTTATTACGGCTTCTCTTTCAAGACTCATTGTCCACCATTTCAAGTTCCACCAGCAAGCTGATAAGGTCGACTTCCTGTTGTCTTGTTTGAGCTGCGCTTTTGCGAAGATGGGCCCTCGTTAGACTTAACAGTCCCAATTTGTGTGGAAAAGCTCTGCAAATGGAGTGAACTGGATCACCTGGAGTTGGAGGGAGGAGGCGAGAGCGGGTGTTTAATGGGGAGGATGGAAGTAAATCATTGATGGTCCTTAACTTTGGACGTCACAGAGGCTTTAAGAGCCGCAATCAGTAGGAACAGTTTCGCAAGACCTTTTCGAAGGCCTATTATTTTTCGCATCCTTTTATACTAATGTCCTCAACATAATTCTCTGGTCATCACACAAATGGTCATGTTATTGTATGGCTTTATATATTTTGCTGCTGATTACACAGGCAACTGGTGATGCTAGTTTATTGAGTACCTTATTTCGATTTTTACTTAGATTTGACTATTCAAAAAAGAAAAAAAGTTTAATGATTTATTTATTCATTTTTTAAAATTCTAACTAGTTCTACGGTGTTCAGTACCTTATTTAGATTTTTATCTAGATTTGCCTATTTTTTATAAATTGCATTTGTATTCTTATTTTTTTAATGTATTTTATTTATTCATTTAAAAAATATTATTTAAAATATTTATTTATTTTTCATTTATTTTCATTACATTTTGTAATGTATCAATTGCTTCTACATGAAATATAATTTTTTTGTCTTAGGTTTTGTGTAATTAAAGCACTAACTTATTGCTAGTTTATTTAGTGACAATTTTTCATTTTTATTTATCTTAATTTCAGATAATTAATTCATAGTTAATTTTGTATTTAAGTATGTTATGTCATGTAATTAGTTTAATAATTTTAGATACAATATGAATACAAATAAAATGAAATTAAAACACAATATTAAAATAGTACACATAAGAAAAATCAGTATGTTCTTCATTAACTTATAATTATTACCTAATCATAGAATTGAAGAATTTAAAATTTAACAATACAAATATGAATTACTGTAAATTAAGTTAAAAAAATAATTATGGCTAAAAAAAATAAAAACAATAGTGAAAATATGTCCCTGAATATGTTTATTTTATTAAAATGAATATATGGTTAAATAAAACATATCGACCGACCTCAGTGCATTTTTTTTGTTTTTGTTTTGTTTTTTAGGGATTATTGTGCTATAACAATTGAGCAATAACCCTTTTAATTCTTGATGTTTAACATTTCGCTATCAGTCCCAACTGTCAACCAATGCTCAATGAACATTTGGGGCTGATTTTCTGTGTCAGAACACTATGCCAGAAGATGCCACAAGATGGCCCCAACACCCAAGTTAATAAGAAAGTAGTTGTGATTGGTGTCAAGGAAGTATGTTGTTGTAATTCATCTCTGCCTGTTGGCAAGGACCAAAGTTCAACCTGGGTTGTAAGCAGAAGTAACTGAGAATCTTCATATGTAAATGTTTTGGCTGGTACCTGTTTTCAAAATCAAAAACATTATAAGCCATTTATTTTCAAGGGTAACGTTGTAAGATGAGTTTTAAATGATGTTAAAGTGTTTTGGGAACATAGTTTGTGGTATATTTAAGTCAAGGTACCACTATATTTGCATAAAATGTAGTTGTTTTATCAGAATAATGCTAAAATTAATTAAGAGCTCCAACCTTTAAATTTGGTAAATTCCTGGTTTATTCCCACAAATTCTCACGATCAGGACCATACTTTTAAGATTCCCTTATCTTTAGGACTTTACGCTGTTGTATGGCGTAGCTTTACTGTAGCGATGAAATCGCCTCTTTCCAGCGCCAGCTGTTTCTCATGGCGCTTTAATGAATGGCAGTCCAAAGCATCCTGAACTTATTGTGCCACGGATAATTGATTCCAGCTGCAAGTGAGATCCATCTGCATCCACCCAGCCACTTGGTATTCACACCTGGTCTCTGTAACCACCGCTGACTTGTATTAATTCCCTCGGCGTGGCCGCGCTAATTGAATACACTAATTACGCCTTGGCGAGCTGGGGGGAGGGTGAGGGAGTGTGAAGGCGAAGCCAATAATGATGCATCTTCAGGAGGCCAGGTAAGGTTGTTTTGGGAGCGCCGCACAGCAGGTTGGTTCACACCAGTAGATTTACTATATATTTATGCAATATAGCTGTTGTTTGATTATTCATTTTAAAGTAAAATATATCCCCCATAAACATCACTGTGACGTTTCCTTACTTCCTTTTGGGGCAGACGCTGTACCTGCCCCACAGAGCACAAAAAGGACGGGGAGAGTTGACAGGGACATAATGAGAATTAAAGACCCTGTCACGTGAATTCAGAGATTATTATACATGTTTGAAAATAATTGCTGTAAATGTGCTAAGACAGAACTATGTAGTACTGAATTGTGGCTATATAGCGTTAAACTGTTACTCACCATTTCAGTTGCTGATTTTTTTGTGGGGGGGGGGTTGGCTAAAACAGGGTTCAGTGACACACACGGTTGTCTGATGAGTTGCCCAACTCCCACTATATATGAATTTGAGCCCCTTCATTCGCATCAGTGGCTATCCGACGCGATTGCGGCATAAAGTTGGCACGCTAGCTATAACTACACCCCGAAAATGCATCTTCCCTTCACATAGTCAACTGGCGTGGCTGCTTTAGAGCGCTCCGTTGTCAGCCGTGAGTGCACGTACGTCACAGAGAAAAGCAAATGAGGGAAGGTGAAAAGAATGTCCAATGTGACAGCAAGCATGTGTGGAAAAGTGCTGCCACCACCTGGTGGAATATATTCAAGGACTCAAGGAGTTTAATTGTCATACCAACACACATTTACACATGATATGGCAAAAAATGAGATAAATACCCAAGGTCCCAGATTAGCCCAATAAGTCTCAAGAGTTGTGAAATATACATAGAATAAGAAAATAAAATATAATAAGACAAGATAAAGATAAATAAATATTCGCAGTTGTGAATGTGTGCACAGGTGCAAATGCAGCAGGGATTTGAATGCAGCAAAAATACGAATGCCAGGGGCTTGCATTGCACATAATATTTAAATGATATTTCCTTGTACTTGAAGAGAATAAAGTGTGCATCGTACAGAGATGAATAGGCATAGGCACTGGGGGCCTGATCTCGGTGATACAGAGCACTGTTCGAATTTAATACTATAACAGCTTCCGGAAAGAAGCTGTTCCTCAGCCCGGTGGTCCTGCATTGGATGCTCCGTAGCCTCCTGCCCAAGGGTAGCGGATGGAAGCTATTCTTTGATTATTCGGAGAGATGCTCGGATTCTTTTTATTTATTTTTTTTTTGCATGTTTATGTGGCCACTTGCTGCTCGGCAGAATGTTGGACACAATGATTTTATGCCCCCAAGAAAAACCTGGTATGCTCACTGTACTGTTTCTTCGGCAACTCTTGGGGCAGAGGCATCAGCTGCCCCACATTACTGTTAAAGGAGAGCTGGCACTCGACAGGGACACGTTAAATAAACTGCTGCACAATGAGGTCTATAAGGACTATTTGTGCGGCTTCATTTTCCCAACTAAAATGCGATTCTTTATTGGGTATACAAAAATGTCTTTTTCTGGATACTCCTGCCATTAATCCATGAGCTAATTCCAATCTGTCCACATTAATTGAATGCATAGCAGGTCATCAACATGTCACATGATTGCATATTATTACACCCGATGCTTGCTCGTGCTTGCTCAGCAGTTCTGTGTAATAACACTAATGAATGGGTGACGCTATGCATGATGTTATTATCCATCACCGCATGCAGCCGGTCTGTAAACGGCATTTCCACTTGTCCTGACACAGTGCGTGTTTTATCCAAGCAATGTGCCACTGGCGCAGTTATTAAAATAATAATACGGATATGTTATCACGTCGGTTTTGGAGCTCTGGGACGTCTCGGCGTTGATGTGAGGACAGATGACGCTTCTGAGGCTCAGCCACAGGAAGTGTCCTGTAAACATGCTTGCCTGTGTAACCATCCAACCCCTTCCCGTCCTCCCTCGCATTGCATTTGGCCTGACATCACAGTGCTTTGCTGCGGGGGCCTGTATTCTTTTAAGTGTGTGTTTGTGTGTGTGTGTGTGTGTGTGTGTTTGTGTGTCGAGGGACTGAAATCGGTGTAACGCATTGGATGAAGTCATATTGCAGAAATGTTCTCCCAAAAAATCTGTTGTTCTGAATTTGATATTTGTTATTCAGTAAACTGCTGCTTTTTGCAGGGATCGGGACAGAGCCCTTCCGTGAATAGCAAAGAAATTTTAATAACTGATGCTGCTCGTAATTTTTTTTTTTAATATTACCTATGCAATGATGCCTTGGTATGCAAGTTCATTTTGTTCCGTGACCACTCTCTTATCTTCATAACCCATCTCAAATAATTTTCTCCTATTAAAATGAATAGAATTCCCATTAATAAGTTCCAGCCTCCCCCCAAAAAACCCAATCAAAATATTTGTCATAGGCTTTTTTTTAAATAAGGAAAATATCACTTTATAATAATATTGTACTTTCATAAAAAGATAATAATAACATCAATAGAAAGTAAAGAATTGCATCATGATTAATTCATTATGGCTCCTGCTGTGTGCGACTTGACCACCGGGGAGCAGTATAATACAATCATGCAGACACAAACGAAGACGAGTTTCACAGCTAATATAAGTGAGTGGGTAAGCTGCAGTAATATTAGTCGTTTGTCGCAGAGGATTAAAAAAAGATATGCCTCTGAGTATATTATCTGTTAACGTGTTGATGCACCGTTTGTGTTCAAATAACCGTTGCTTATATTGTCATAACGCCACCGCATAGATGCTGTTTGTTAGCCCATCTATGGTGTTTTGCATTGTTTGTTACCATTAAGAAAAGCAAACATAAGGCATCGCTACGTGGTTGTTTAAATACACTACAGGTATTCTCTTTGTTTGATATTTAGTTTGACAGTATCAACCAAACCGATGGCTCATACTTCACACCTGTAAGTCCTGTCACTTTTGTCTCAATTACGATCTACTTAATATTTTTAAACCAGAATTATACTGCAAACTGTAAACGCAGAACATAATTACAAAATTACCCTTAAAATAAATGACTTACAGATAAAGAAATGCACTGGAAGTGCATGTCGATGTCAGCTTCACAACCCTGAAAAATACCAATTGTCAAGCAATAGCGAGACCGTAATTATTTGTCAGCTTGAACTTTTTGATATTCACTAATAGACAAATCATACACGTGGCGAAGACTCTCAGTAACTTCAGCTAACCACCCGACATGCGGAGATTTAGAACAGTCGATTCAACATATTTCCTTGACTATTATTACTTTCCTGTTGTTAGCCAGGGCTTTGACGGCATCCTAGAGTGCTGCAGAAAAACGCAAAAACGGGTGAGTTTTTCACCGAAGACGCAAAAAAACACAAATAGGTAAATTTGACATGATTAAAATATCTACATAAATGCAAGAATCCTTTTGATTGACACGTTTAGGGGATTTTGGTCCCATTTGGAACCAACCATTTGGAAGTTACAGCATGGACCACACACAGAGTTAAGTGCATGCAAATGTGACACATTTGTAAACCAACAGGGGACAAATATGAGCTGCGGCATTAGTTTTCAATTTTGGAAGCGTTTCTAATCACCATTTGTTTCCATCCCCAAAATTTTGTTTAGTCACTGAAACAGTCCCTTGAACATTCCATCACGGTGCTTAGTACTGGGGGGGGGGGGGGTCAGCTAAACTGACTGTTAGCTTATCTGGTAGCTACATTGTGGTGTTAAATTCTGTGGTGAATGTTTTTTGAAGCACTTAATACAAACACTCAACACAATCAGCTGCTCCTCAATTTGTGTCCAACAACAGCAACATCATCAATTCGCTTCCTAGGATTTTACAAGCAGATCTTGGACGAACACCGGCCCCCCCCCCCCCCCAACTGATTTTAAACATCAACTCATAAAAAAAACTGACAAAACTAGCAGACTCATACTTTTTGGTCAGAGCCCTTTTTTTTTGTATTGATTGTGCCTGGAAAATGGAAACTCTGACGAATCCCTGTCGTCTCAATCGCAGCAGGAAGCTGGCTCAATGGTGAAAGGGCCTTAATGATTGCTCGCCCCACTTTTCATTGGGTGCCATTTCTTGGAAAGTTTTCGTGGTCAAATGTGGTGCGAGACGGCCCCTCCTCTGAGAGAATATGATGACTTATTTTCCTGCCGGCAGAACTAATAGACTTTTAAAACAAAATTTAGACGGCATAAAAACAGCTCTAACGTCTGTCTCATGTCAGAAAAATACCCTCCATTGCTTCTTTTGTCACCACTGCAGTGGGGTGGGCATCGTAGTGATAAAACAGCCCACAACATTAGGTTAGAAATTTGAACTAAATCTGATGTAAAAGCATGAGCGGATTCAAGGTAGTGCCTCATCATGAGTTTTCCCGTTTCAGCTCTCTGAATGTTGAAATGTGAAATCTGAGCATTTTCTAACCTGCTATCTTTGGATTACGGAACATTGCCTCACTTTGGCCCAAGACAAAGCCTGACTCTCTTGACTGTATTCTGGCTTTGAATTGACCTGTTAGAGTTGATCTTAAATTGATTGTTAAAACCCTTTCCAACTTTTCCGATGGTTCGGTGCTTTGCACTTGGGTCCTTCACCACATCTGCCTCATGTCAGTCACCTTCTTCCTGTTCACATTGCGACCAGTAGGAGACGAGATAAATCCCATTGTTTGTCGTGGTGTATCTTGGGATCTTACAGGCATTTTATGCATCATTTTTCTTGCTTCTGTTTATTTCTGTTGACTATTTTAACGTGTAAAAAGTGCTTGAAGTTGCTGATTTGACATTTTTTTTATATTCACAATCAAACATGTTGCAATGCAATAGAGTATGAAATGAGTAAAAGAGTTTTAGTTTGCCAGCTTGCAAGGCGGTGGGAAAAGTTGCGCAGACTCTGCCTTCCCGCAGGCTTGTCTCCTGGAATCCGGCCCCCACTGTGCGACTGACAGGCTTACGCAACGTGGAGTGCATGGGGTCTTACCTGAAGGGAAGCCTCCATGTTTCATTTCCATCAAGGTGGCACAATGCACCCCACCGTTCCTCCCCCCCCTCCCCCCATTAAACCGGGGAGGGATAATAGAAGAAGTAGGCGCTCCCCTTTGGAAAACCTCTTCTGCCCCAATCAACAGTGATGAAATGGTGTTTTTGAGCACAATGCAATGGAGGACGGAGCGTCAGCCGTACAAAAAGAAGCGCATTGTTTGCAGGATGCTTTTGTGCTTGTTTTTGCCACTGTAGAAGACTGAGACGTATAGTTCAATTTGGAGGGGAATGAAGTTTAACACCTTTGAGCACCTTCTTTTGATGTAGAGAAATAAGAAAGTAGAACACATTTACAGTGCATCCACAAAGTCTTCACAGCACTTTTCGCCCATTTTTTGGTTCCATCCTTATTCCAAAATGGAATAAATTAATTTTACATACGTAATGACATGAAAAAAAGTTCATTTTAAAAGTTTCAGCGGTGCAACCAATTACTTGATTAATCTACAACTAATCGATTATCAAATTAATCGGCAACTATTTTGATAATCTGTTAATCGTTTCGGGACCAAGTTTGGTCCAAATCCTCAATTTCTGCCTCGCAACAATAAATATTCTCCAATTTGCGTAGATCTCCATGAAAGCAGACAGATTAACTTTGTGTTTCATCAAAATTAGACATTTGCAAACATCTGCTTTTACATTGGAAAACAATGATCAACATTTTGCGTATTTTTTTACATTACTTGACCAAACCAATATGTGAATCATCATCAATTTATGTTTATCCACTGTCAATTTGAAATAATGTCCTGTTTTTTAATAAAAGGGTGGAAATATTTTTTATATGAATGATTGATTAATCGTAGAAATAATCGACAGGTTAATCGTAAAATAATTGTCAGTTGTAGCCCTAGGATGTTTGTAAATGTTTTGAAAATAAAAAAATAACAAATGAGATGTATATAAAGTTTTCTCAATACTTTTCGATGCATCTTTGGCCGCAATTACAACCTTACGTCTTGGTATATGATTGCATAAGCTTGGACCTCCTACTGTATCTTTGGGCAGATTTGCCCATTCATTTTCGCAACACATCTCAAGCGCCATCAGTTTGGTTGAGGAGCGTTGGTGCACAGCCCTTTCCAGATCTCTCCTCCATATATGAGCAATTCACAAGTGGATGCCAGTATGGATATTGGAAAGGAGATTTGCTGGCCCCATTCATTTGAACGTACCCAGCGTGTACGCACGTTCTGGAATATAGTTAAGTATAGATGTAAAAACACAATATTTGATGCTTTATATACTATTTATATGGCTTGATGCAGCGAAGCGGCACGGCTTGTTAAACCCAGAAATGTGTTTTCCCCGTGAGGGAAAGCTTATCTGCAGCAACGTTAAGACAGCGATTGAAATTTTGAATCACGGAAAAACCTGCGGCAGACTGATCGGCCACTCATGAAAAAGGTTGCCGGATCACACACACTACGCAACAGTTCAGTCGGGTTCGGCTGGTTGGGGCTAGAACCGGTACAATGGAAAAAGGGTATAAATTGCGCGTTTAGGGTCTTTGTCATGCTAAAAGGTAAACTGTCGCCCTAGTTTGAGGTCAAGAGCGCTCTGCAACAGCTTTTTTTTTTTTTTATCCCGGATGTTTATGGTCATTGCTGCATTCGTCTTTCAGTTCCTGCTGTTGAAAAACATCGGCACAGCATGATGCTGCCACCACAGTTCACTGTGTGGGTGGTATTGGCCAGGTTTTTTTTTTTTTTTTTTTTCTCTCTCTCAAATGTGACATCTGACATTCATGCCAAAGAATTCCATCTTGTTCTCATCAGACTACAGAATTTGGTCTTTCATGGTCTGAGAGTCCTTCAGGTCCCTTAGGCCTGGTACACAAAGAAGGATTTTTCAAATCTTAAAAGATTGTTAATGAACCCACACAAGAAGATTAAAAATCAGGCATTTAACAATTTTGGTCGTACTATTTGTGGTGTGGTTCAATAATCTCAACACAGAACACCACACATAAATATTGTGTTCTACCGCCGATCTAGAATCCAGTCTTCCAAGACACATATCCCACGTGATCAAAGGTGATCTAACAAAAATGCCCGGACCCTATTATCGGGACAGAATAACTCTTAACACACCTCAGAACCAAAGATAATCTTGCAGGATAATCTTCTTCCCTGGTCGGGAAGGAGGAAAATTATGTCAAAAACAGCCCAATTATCTTTGTGTACGAGGCCTTCAAGAAACAGCTCCATTGCTAATAATTCAGAATACATCGGCTAACGCTATTGATTCTGAAGGCTCTGAAGAGGTAGATTTGATTGACCTGGCAAAGCAGAAGCTGAAAACCTGATTGGACAAAAAAATTCAAACGTCCACATAGACGTACAGGAAGAAGTGCAGCCAAGAGAAATGCTACGAAATGAAGAGGATTGAATGTTGGGAATAAATGAATACAATTTCCTGGAACAAATATTAAAATTTACCTTGTAAATGTAGATTAGTGCTTGTGATGGTTTTTAGATCAGGAGAGAAGGCCTTGCTCACCATCACCACTGGGTACATTTTTATTTTTTTGTCAGTCTTTGTGGTCAGTTTAGAGTGTTTTATGCTGCAAACACTGGATCTTACTCCAATATACACCTGCTATATCACATATTGGAGAACCAGCTTTCGCAGAATTAATAGATACCTTTTAAAGAAGAATCTCGACTATGTTACCCTGAGGCAGCGAGCGGTGTGTTCCGACAGGCACGCTCGGCCTCCGTGCATGCGTTGCCCTGGAGACGACACCCCTTCTCTACCCCCAGCGGCGTAGAGAAGGGGTGTCTCGCGCGTTGGCTGCTAACTGGCGTAGTGATTAAACCTGTACACAAGGATGCTCCCGTGGCTAATATTGTTCTTGCTCCCCCCACTCCCTCCGCCGCTGTGCCGAAGGGTCATTTCAGCACAAAATAATCCCACGCTGGGCTCGATCAAATGCTTGTCGAATGTAATAAAATGAGATGTGGCTATTTTAATACCCTGGGTGTTTTTTTAATAAGTGCAAAATGTTTTATTTTTCAGCGCTTCGGTTTGCAACAGCGCTTTTTATCATGTTGTTCCTCTCTTGTCACGCTTCATGTGCTCAGTAAGACACTTCAGACATTCACTACCTCGTGCTGCTCTCCCCTTTTTTATATTATATTTTTTTATATTACCCCTCCACACCCGCCTGGCTCGCCACAGCTCCTCTTCGCCACATATAATCAAAGTGTAACGCACCAAATTCCCTCTTCTGTCAGAGCAGATGAAGACGAGCTATCTGGGGAGCCGTGACATCTTTACTTGGCACGAACCCCTTCAGAGTGGCCGCCGCTTTATTTGGGGCTTTTATCTCCTATTTCCCTGCAGTCCTGTAGAAGGGAAGCTAATGGGGCCTCTTGTGTTTGTCGCTGTATGTCAGCGAGCCCTTTCCCTCATGTTTACTTTGTGTTGTAGATTATTAAACTTACAGAAAAATGCTTGTAAATGGCGGTATGTGTGTGTGTGTGTGTGTGTGTCTGTGTCTGTGTGTGCGCGTGAAATGCATGGATGTCGACGAGGAAATGATTTCTTAATTTTCACTGCTAGCCATTTTCAAAACAGTTACCCATATTGCCAGCCATTTTAGAGCATTTTGACTGAGCTTTCAAGACCCACAGAATATCGTTTTGTGACAGTATAAGCACCAAACCTAACAAAAGAAAGAGTGTACTCATTTTTTTTTTTTTTTTTGCACCAGAAAAACGTTTTCTACCTTTTTTAAGTTCTTTAGTTATCAGCAGTAGAAAATGGGATAGTTTCACAAAAACACTGGTTTCTGCCAAGAAAAAAGGATAGGCTCCAGCTCACCCGTGACCGAGGACAGGTGGAATAGAAGATGGATGCATAATTCCTATTCCGTCAATTACGAAATACACTGTCTTTCTCTATAAACTACTGCGTACATGTCAGCTTTACAGTCGTCTGCTGTGCAGGTGCTATGTGTTGTGGTAAAGACTGTGACACAAGGGCGTGTCATATATCATAGTAAAGGTAATTACACCCCATTTTGCCAAAACTAGTTTTTTTTGTGTGTGGTCTTCATTTATTCACAACCGAATTAATTTAGGCGTCTCGTCAGTTAGATTGAAGGACACTATTTAAAAGAATACAGAGATATGCTATATCTTAGTACAGTGGGTACGGAAAGTATTCAGACCCCCTTAAATTTTTCACTCTTTGTTATATTGCAGCCATTTGCTAAAATCATTTAAATTATTATTTTTTTCCCTCATTAATGTACACACAGCACCCCATATTGACATATTTATTAAAAAAGAAAAACTGAAATATCACACCGCCATAAGTATTAAGACCCTTTGCTCAGTATTTAGTACAAGCACCCTTTTGAGCTAATACAGCCATAAGTCTTTTTGGGAATGATGCAACAAGATTTTCACACATGGATTTGGGGATCATCTGCCATTCATCCTTGCAGATCCTCTCCAGTTCTGTCTGTTTGGATGGTGAACGTTGGTGGACAGCCATTTTCAGGTCTCTCCAGAGATGCTGAATTGGGTTTAAGTCAGGGCTCTGGCTGGGCCTTTCAAGAACAGTCACGGAGTTGTTCTGACATGAACTCTGAGCTGTAAGGTCTTATACAGACAGGTGTGTGACTTTGCTAATCAAGTCCAATCAGTATAATCAAACACCTTCCAATGAAGGTGTAGAACCATCTCAAGGATGATCAGAAGAAATGGACAGCACCCTAGTTAAATATATGAGTGTCACAGAAAAAGATCTGAATACTTATGGCTGTGTGATATTTCAGTTTTAAATCTTTTAATCTGCAAAAAATGTCAACAATTAAATTTGTTTCTGTCAATATGGGGTGCTGAGGAAAAACATAACTTAGCAAATGGCTGCAATATAGCAAAGAGTGAAAAATGTCTTTCCGCACCCACTGTATATGGAATTCTTGAAAATGTTCAAGTTTTAATTTGCTTTTAATGCATTCCATTAAGCAATGCCCCTTTTACAAAATGTTGTTCTACTTTTTTTTTTTAGTTGTTTTTCTTTTGTTCATGGTGAACTGTTTTTCACATTGGCATGATGCCATTTCAAATAAGTTAACACATTTGTTGTACTGCCTAAAGCATATCGTTCTGCTATGACATCTGGTCGCCAGAGGCTGAGCTGAACTGTGTTTGTCTGCAGAGTTGACGTGTGGCTCGATGCGAAGCAGATAGACTTCCAGCTTCTTAGGGAACTCAGTACGTCTCTATACTGTATAAAAAAATAAAATACATGTACTGGTAAACAAGAATAGGGGCCAGCGCTTCGGAAAGAGCACAAAAAAAGGTCAATAACTGGGCATGGGTTCCAGAGGAAAACACAAATAGCCGAATCTGTGACTAGTGAACCGCATATGTGGGGATTACGGTACTGTTTATTTATATAAGAAATAATCCCTTAAAAGTGGTCCTCAAAGCAGATTTACACCATTTGTACCGATGCCATCCCCCCAAATGTTTTTAAAAGGTGTTTGCAAGGTGTTGTTCTTTCCAAAGATGTTCTGTTTTTGGCGGATTTTCAGAAACAGCGTATAGCACATGACCCTGTGTTTGTTTCTGAGGTTTACGCCTGTCTGAATGTCAGAGCTCAGAGATCTTCCATTATTGATGGCCCTGCAAGCGTGTTTAGACCGCTGGCGAGGTATTGATCCCAAAATCTGCAGCCGCACAGACAAAGTGGGAGCGCGTCGGAGGCGTAATACATCTTCTGCAAATGTTGCTCTCAGAGGCACTCGGGGCAGCCTCTGCAAGCATTTACAAGCGGTCATCGTTCACTATAATGCAGATGTCTCAAAAGAGGCTTTCAATCTGAGGTCTGGCTGTGTAGTGAAGAACTACATCATGTAATCATGTTGAATCACATTTAGGCACTGTATGAGTCTATTTCATCCAGCTCTCAAAGGTATTATTTTGTGCACAGGGGCCTTTGTTTCTGAGAGATTATTTGGAAAATTAAACACTTGCTAAGATTTTTAGCAAAGAAGTCTTGCATATAGAGTTTTTTGTTTCCTACCTTGTTAAATCATTGTTGAAAAATTAATATGAGAACTGTCTTCAAATAGATAGATAGATGGATAGATTGATAATAGATAGAATACCATTGATTAATATTAACATATATTTAAAGGTAATTTGAGCAAATATATTTCAGAAGTGTGTATCAAACTGGTATTCCCTGCATTCATCATTACTCAAGAAGTAGCTCTCAGTTACAAAGCGGTTGGTGTCCCCTGCGCTACATGAATGTCAAGGTTGGCTTGTGTTACAATAAAAAACAAAGTGGAGTTCCACAAGTCTCGATTCTCGCTCCACTCAGGTACAGGGTGTCCTTGGTTTACGATGGTACCGACACTCAGTATTTCAAGGCTACGAACGGTGTGCAATTAACTCGTTTGTGCACCATCATAAGAATACGTCTGCATGCTCATTTACCGTCGTACTTACTGACTTACGGTTTTTCATTTGATAATTTAAAATTCGTGGCCTGTATGTATTTTTAACACACACATATTTACTGTAAATCTGACTCATGTACTGCGTTAGCAGAGGTTAGCGATAGACAACGGCACATTCAGACTTAAGGACAAATTCAGGTTACGTTGCCACGGTTGAAACCAAACTCCCTCATAAACCCTGCACTGGATCTCATTATATGCACTGCATACAGTATGCACACCATTAATATGTCAGTTTCATTTAGGACCAACTTTTTTTAACCTTATGGGAAGTGTAAACTCCTGTCACATATGACAACGTTTTCCTGTTTAATTAGCAAAGATGTTGCAGCGTGCGGAAGATAATTTTCACGCAGTCTGAAACCACACGATTTTCTGCGCTGTCACACACTAATGAAGGCTTTGAATAAAAGATGTCTAAGGGGGTAAGCGCTACACTTTGGAAGGTGTCAAATGTCATGCAAGAAACTTCATAACAAGCAGAGATGAAATGGTATGAATATTTTACATCAGGATGAGAGTGAACAAAATGATTACATTTATCACTCTTCCCAGGAAATGTTAAAAGAAATAGCATATAAACTAACCAAAAGTATTTTATTTTGAAAAAAAAAAAAAAACACATGAAATCAGGAACTGTATGTACACAACCCCAGACATTTCACTAAATGAATAAAACGGGCGGAATGGTGATCTAGTGGACTAGTGGTTAGCATGTTTGACATGCCTCACGGTTTTCAGGTTCGCTGATCTCTGCTCTGACCTTCCCAAGTTTGCATGTTCTCCCAGTGCTTGTGTGGCCGGTTTTCTCTGTGTACTCTTGCCTTCCTCCCGCATTCTAAAACATGTAAGGTTAATTGAGCCCTCCAGATTCCTGAAATTGACTGCGAATGGTCAGTTGAGATCAGCTCCAGCTCACATGCAACCCTAATGAGGACGAGTGCAATAGAAAATGGATGGATGACTAAAAGGACAGTGATGCATTTAACTTAGAGCATTTATAGAAACTTGAATCGGTGTAAATATTGGTGGGGGGAAATTCTGTCCTGCATTCTCTGCTGACGGGGTAATTATCTTAAATTTTCCATCTGCAGTCAGTCAGTATGCAGATAACAAAAGACAACTACGACTCTCAGAGATGCTAATAAATACAGTAGCCACGAAACTCAAATGAAAATCAGAAACGGTATGACTAACCCTATCTAAAATTACATTGCTGTTTATCAGTGTATTGTTTCATCCGTAACGGCAAGTAGAATGAACAATAGATCAGTAGCTTATTATGGTTTATATTTGATTTTTTGAACTTAGTCTCCATACAAGGCATAACTCATGAGAGCTTCGTATTTCCAGACTGATGTGGTTTAAATCAATGGACAATGAAATGTTTATGGTCAAAGATCAATGAAAAGTAAACACTGTTGTGGCTCAGTTGGCAAGCAATTAAGGCCCGGTACACACACCGAGATAATAAGGCTGTTTTTGTCCCGATTTTGCCCCTTTCCAGCCAAGGACAACTATTTTATAAGATTATCCTATAAGGTGATCCTGTGGTCTGAGGTGTGTTAAGAGTGAATTTGTCCCGATAATAGGATCCAAGACAGGTCGGGGCCAACAATCTTAAATATTAAATGTGTTCAATATTTCCAAACAAAAATCCTCACGTGTGCGAGGAAAGACGACAACTCCAAAGACATGACTGACAAACAAGGGAGCGGCCGTAAATAAAAACAAACATGTCCTACACAATGTCTGATTTTTGGGGGGGAGGGGTTTGTATAAAACTGGGTTGTTTTTATTTTTTAGTCTTTTTTCCCACCTCCTGTCATTTCAGAAGCACTTGGGGAAACAATGCTTGATAAATGAGGCCACTTCGTGTGTGGGCTCTGTAACAGATAAACAAAACAAAAAAAATCCTTGTGTCTACCAGGTCTAAGTAGACCAAGTTGGTATTCAGTTTCCTGATGTTGAAGCTTTCCTGCTTTCTTGCTGTCCAGATCTTTCTGCCGCTGTCCAGAAGTTCTCTCAGTCGCTGCAGGAATTCCAGTTTGAGTGCCTAGGTGACGCCGAGACGGATGATGAGGTGAACATTGGTGAGTCCAGCCTGGCTTTTTCTGACTTCTCCGGAATTTGAAGATCAATTAATTGACAAAAAAAAGGGTTGGGAGAATCTCATTCAGAATGTTTTGTACTGTTTCCATGACAATGTTATATTTAGAAAAACAAGGTTTGTGTGAATGTAGCTGGACTCCGATAGCTGAAATCATGTTGCCTTCTTGAGACTGCATATTATTTGAGACTCTTCCACTAGCTGCTGGTTGTGCCTAAGGAATGTGATAAATCAACAATAATTGTAACAAAATCCACAAGATTCTAAACCATGAATTAATCGATTATTATTGACATCTCTTATGCAAATTGTTCCTTGGCAAACTGAACTCTATCGCCTCAGTCTGTACCCCTCAGACATGGTCTAAGTGTTTGCCGCATATAATTGATGCCATTGATTGGCTTATGAGGCTTTCTCGGTAGGAGATCTGGGGGACTAATTGTGTGACCAGTGTCAGAGATTAATGAAAGGGCTGAACTATTGAGCCTCCAGCAGGAATATGAAAGCATCTGTGCGGAAATCTGCCAGTCTGGATTTTCATCCCCTTTTTTTTCCTGTCTTCATTGCAATGCTCGTTATCCTCAGTTTGAGGCCTTGTCTCTTTGCGGCGAGGAGGCTGCCGAATTACTGACCATCTGCGAGGGTAGAGCGGCCAACGACCTCCTCGACATGAAGCCGTTCGACTGAATGCAAAGTCAATAGTCGCCGCGAAGGCTGCACGATAGGTGTTTTTTTTTTTTTGGGGGGGGGGGGGGTATGAGGCCAATTATGCTCGCCTACGTGGAAAGAGATGTAGAAAATCTTCACAATGACAATGTGTTCCCTTTCTTTGGGTTGTCAATCAGGAATGAGGTTTCTTTCCTCGATGGAACAATGGTTGGCTGAGCTGGACACGCATTAAGTTATGTGCACTCATGGACTGCTGTGTAATTCAAGAAAATTTGTGGGTTTTTTTTTTACTTTGGAGCTTCATGTACCAATGTGGCAGGACCCCCACCCCAAACAAATTGCTGAGTCTGGTCGGAATGGCCACTTCAACGTGAGTACAATGCAACAAGAATTTAGAAAATCGGATAGCCTTTTTGGGGAACGTTTTTGTGTGATATGACCTAAAAGAAAGTCTGGTTTAAGAAAAAACAATTTTCGAATTAGAGCAAAAACAGTACAACTTCATTATTTCTCAACATACAGTATCTCCTCGAGCCTTATGTTTCACCTTTGACTCTGAGAACACCTTCTCTGATTGTCTGACATGTTTCAGTTAAAAAATATCCATCAATAAGCTCGTACGGGCCGAAATTCCGAGGGGTTCTCCAAATCGATGCTTCAAAAATATCGTGACACCTTTCAAACGGGGTCACTTAACCTAAAAACTTAAACTTAAGTAGCACAAATAGAAGATTTGTGAGAAGGGCAGTGTGGGCGGTAGAATAGGTTATGTACTTTAGTAATCGATGGTTTTTTTGGTGAATTTATTTGTTATGGAGGATTTTCGAGTCGTTTGAAATGCCCATGCCATGGTTTTTCGAAAATTCCACAAAGATGGTGGCCACCTGTCACGTCCGAAATAGATGCATGGAAGCTTGGCATAGGAAAAATTATTCTGGCATTGGGCACAATTACACAGCACAATGAGACGGGCTAACGAATAGCATCTATGTGGTGGTGTTATAATGCTTTAAGGAATGGATAGTTGAACGCAAACAATGCAGCAACACATGCAGACAGACAATATAACAATATTCACAGGCATATATTCTTTACCATCGATGAAAAATTCATTTGTCTGCATGACTGTTTTATATTGCTGCCAAGTGGCCAGTCTCACACACCAGATGGAACTGCAAATAATATACCATTTTACCCAAAGTGTTTAATTATTTGAAAGTACGCTATTGAAGAGTGCTATTTTCCTTATTATAAATCAGATTGCAAACGTTTTTGTTGGTTGTTTTTTGAGGGACTGGAACGGATAAGTGACATTTCCATTCATTTCAATTGAATCAATCGATGAGTTGAGGTTACTAGCGTAGTCACCGAATGAATCAAAAGTGTTTCTCAATGCACTGCTGTAGTCACTATAACAACGGGTTTCCTACTGTGTTGGTGTCCGTCAGTGAACCTCACGTTCTGACAAATTACATTCTCACCGTAGGTGCAGACGTACACAATGCTGTAGCCCATATAACACTGGGAACATACAATAACGCAGGGTTTCTCCTCACCATCACAGGTGAAAAAAAAAAAAAATCTTAACGCCTTTTTGAAACACCCTTTGGAAATCAATCTAGTAATCAGTGAGGATGAGCCCGACCATGCAACTCCCTCGACCGACACGGGCGGACCCTCGTGTGAATGTCAGCCGTCATCGGCACGCCTCTCTTTGATGCTCCCGACTTCCATCGCATCGCGCTGGAACCCTGTGCGCGCCGCCACAAAGGTTACCTGACCTTGCATCGATTTGGCTCCATGACATTCACATTCTGCAGCCAATCGATGCCACCAAAGGATTGATGCGATGATAGAACGCTTTCTAAAATTTTGAAAAGTTGCTTGCCCTTCTCCTGGAAAGCAAATCCCAGAGCCTGCGCCAGCGAGGCGACGTTTGAAAATCTGTCAACCCCACTAACCTGAGATACATTTCGTCTCGCAGGAAAAGTGTCTACAATGTGTCCTTTCATGCTGTGGTAAATCCGATGGGTCTCTAATAGGAGTGGGTATTGTGCCGTAACTTGGGATATGATGTTTTGCCTGTGATAACGATATCACGACACAGCTATTAGGTGATTATCAATATATTGGAAGAAAATCAGCTATTATACAGTGATACACAAATAGAGGAGGATGAGTTTGCATCAGAGCTCAGTCTCTGATGTAAATAGTGAAAAACATTTGAGTAATTCAACCTCATTTTTTAAATAATTGCTTATATTAAGTTTAAACAATAATTATACCACCAACTATGTTTGCAAACACTTAAATAATACTTCAAACTCATCTTGCAACACTAGCATTGAAAATAAATTCTGATTTGATATCCAAAACATGCAAAGAAGACTCGCCATAACTTCCGTTAGCAACCCAGGCTAAACTTAACTCTTCCCCGACATCCAAAGATCTTACAACAGTTGAGATGCATCATTGCAACATAGAGCACTTCCTTGACACCAATTGCTACTTTCCTATTAATGAGCGCTTTCGTTTGGCATTAGAACAAGCACACACAAAAAACAGGAATAGGTGAGCTTTTCCGCGAATACCAGAAAATTGGTTCCACTCAAATAGATGAATAAGAATGTCATAGATATTGTATCAAGACATCTAGGAATTTTTTTAAATTGCGGAAACATGACATCATGTTTCCTTTAAGCATGCAATCACTTGGTGCAAAACGTGCCTTTTTCAAGGTTTTCTGCACTTGTCTTTTGTTCATTTGCCACTGAGTGATCTCCAAGTCGTAACCACCCTTGACCCCAATTGGCTGTCTTTGGAGTGCCATCAGTGGCTTCCTGAGAGCTTTTGTGTGCTTGCTAAAGGAGCCGGTGGATTTAATGGGAGGCCGGATAAGCGAAAATCATTGCTCCCTCCACTTTGCTTTGCCGCGTAAATGGGCCAACGTGTCCACGATGATGCATGGCTCCTGATGCCCGGCTGGTAACGGTGTCAGCGGCAAGTTGGCAAGCAGGGTGTGCCCGACACAAGAGCTGACCACCAAGGTTGCCTCATCCGACCCTGTAGCTTGTAATTTAAGCCCCAGGTGCTGCCCGCGTATCTTAACAGCATCAGCTTCCTATTGGCAGTAGCGTATTGTTACAGAGTCCAGCAGGAGAAAGAAAATATAGGGATGTAATCAATGGTCTTCGCTCAATTTCAAGTGTTGCATTTTTTTGTTTATTTTAGTACTCGTCTTCGGACAGCTGCATGACTTTATTACCATTCTAAAATATGCTGCGGCGAAAGCTCGGAGGCTGCAGTTCCATAAAGATTTTAGGGCCGCACTACGATGCTTGCGGCGAGCCGGGAGCATCTGACACTTAACGACTTCATCACGACGCACTGCGCACAGCGGTGACGCCCCTTGTTTAACTAATGGCGCTGCATCTATAAACTCGCAATGACGTCTGTGTAAAAAGTTTTTTCTTCATTCCATTTCAGCCCAGTCCTTCAAGGAGTTCTCCAAGCTGCTCAACACCGTGGAAGAGGAGAGACGACGCTTGGTAAGAATGCAGTTTGGAAACTTTTAATGATTGACTAGAAAATATGGTAATAGTAAAATATCACGAAATAGCTGGAATAAAAAATAAATAAAAACAACAACAACAATGTACCTAGGGAAGGTTTTCTGCTTTACTCCATCCGGGCACAGGGTGTTGTGAATCTCTGCAACGTACAATCAATGCTGCCCAGTAACAGAAAGCTTGAAACATGAAGGAGGCTCTGTTGTGTTCTGGGGCTGCTTTGTTACACCTGGCACTGGGTATCTTGAATTTGTGCAGGGTATAAGGAAATCTCAAGACTGTCAAGGCATTGTGGAGTGAAATGCGTCATAAATCTGGAGACAAACATGTAGCCCAGTGTCAAAAGCTTAGTCTCAGTCATGGGTCATGTGGTGCGCCAACAGTAGTGAGTCCCCCTGAAAAAAATGAAAGCATTTTCACTCATGTAGGCAGCAGTTCATTCACTTGTCGGTTCGTGTGCAGAGTGTGGATGTGGCACATGTAGCGGACACATCGGCAAGCACAAATACCCAACCACCCCCACCTCACCGACAACTTTACTAACTCAAAGCAGCTCTTCTTAACTTTTGTTATTTCAGACCGTGTAGTCCAGTTGGGCTTCAAAGTGGTGGAACTTCTTCCAGCCTAGCTGTCAAGTCATGGGTGGGGGCAGTATTCTGTAAATTAGCCGAATTGTAACATCAGAGATACATTTTCATTAAATAGGCAGCTAACACAAGGTTTACTTGGTTGTTAAATTTCACACTTGATGGGTAGGCAGGCACTTCAGAGACCCAACTATTTGCATATAAACGATTACAAAGTTAATTTCACATATGTTCCCCTTTAACCGACTGGTGGAAAGTTGAGTGAGGTTCCCCAGCTCGTCAAAATTAGCAACCGCTAACCCTCAACATCAGTCCCTTGCGTGTGTTTGTTTTCATCTGGATGCTTGAATTGTCACTAGACTTCTTTCACTATGAATGATGTTTACCTCTGAGCCTCAAGAATCCCCTGTTGTCCATTCCAACCTTCTGCTTTTGTTCTTTTGTTTGTTTGTTGATTGTTTAGGGGGATTGTAGTGCAACTGAGCGGCTCAATATGAACTTCAAAACATTTTAGAATCGTTAAGAATCCTTTGTTGCATCAGCTGTGTGTTTATCAGCCACCAACTGGGAAAACAATAACAACCGTCCTTGATCAAGATGAATCATTACTATTCAAGCGTCTCATCTCATTAAAAAAATAATAATAATAGTGCAATACTTTGTGGGAATGGTGTGATACTAAAATAATGGCACAACAACAATCTACCATTTTTGTTTATAGCGTCTTCAATTTGAGCAAGGAGAAATAAGATGTATGTAATGTATTACCAGTGGTGGTAAGTAACAAAGACGACTTTTTACACACAGCACTTGAAAACGGATATCTGTACTTTGCCCTCCTTACTTTTGTCATAATAGGCTTGTTACTTTTTTCAACCTCAACAGATGTAGATATGACAAAGTCAATCACAATTGACATTTTTATTGATTTACTGGGAATTTGGCGACTGAAAAGGTGGAAAAACAGGGACACACAGGTAAGTTGATTTATTTAATTTTTTTCCCCAGTTTTTCACTAATTTAGCTTTTTTTTTTTTTTTTTTTTTTTTTTTTTTTTTTTTTTTTTTTTGTCAGCTCACAGTGTTAGCAAAGCTCTGGAAGAGGTCGTTTGAATAGCATTAAAGCCCAAGTTAATAAAAGAGGGCAATGATTTTGTGTGCAGAAGGTTTTTTGTTGTGCCAATTTATCAAAACGGGCCGGTATTGTGTATAATTATCAGTAAAAAATGTTGTTTTACCTTTTACTTCAGTACATTTGAGTGTATTTTTCCCCTTTATCTAAAGGAGTTGAATCAATTTTTTATTTTTTTATATTTTTTACTCAATACCTGTACTTCTACTTAACTACAGAGTGTGAGTACATTTGCCATCTCGTCTTTGTACTTGCGGGGGAAAAACAGCATCGAGGTCTGTATCTAAAGGTCGAGCGACAAGCCCACGACGAGTTGGGATGTCTGCAGACGTTAGGCCAAAGTCATGTCTTCCTCCAATAACAAAAACGTTTATTTTTACGTTTTCCCCCCAGTAAAGCTTTTTTTTTTTTTTTTTTCTTTACCATCTACCACCTAACTGCAAGTACTTGGCTTTGACTTCGCTATTCATGTGGACATACTGTACATTCACTCTGTGTTTTACCATGTAGTATATAGACTAATAAAATAAAACAAGCTCAGGCTATAAAGAGCTGCGGTATAATTTTTTTGAGGTCTGTCTGTGATTTTTTTATTTTATTTTTTTATTTTTTTTTCCCCCTTCTCTCTTTTTTTTCTGATGGTCAAAGTGCAGCTAAATGTTTATGAGAGAGTTTCCCTTTGACAATATGGTTCACCTGTATGCTGGCGAAAGATGCTGTCTCGCGTCCATGTATCATGCATAACCCCAAGTGTAAATTCACTCCCTGTTTTGCTTTATTCTGTTCTTTTTGTCAATTTTTTAAATTTGTTTTTATTTTATTTATTTATTTTGCACCATACGCATCGTCACGTCGCACCAATGTTTCGTTGGACTTTTCAGAGGTTTGCTATTCATGAATTCCCCTATTTGTGTTATTTCCCATGCAACCTATCCTAACTCAATCACTGGCTAATAGAAAAGTAGTAATTGTTGAAGTAATAAATCTCTATTGTTGTAAAATCTTTCTATGTCTATGAGGAGTTAAGATTAGCCCGGGTTGGTAGCAGAAGGTTACGGGAGATCTTTCGCCCTGTGTGCATATTTTTTCTCTGCTGAGTGGCTATGAAAAATAAATCAAATTATCTGTAAACCATTTATTTTTACGGGGAATGTTCTATGAAGAGTTTGAAATGATGATAAAGTCTATTGGGATCAGAGTTTGTTGCGCATCCATCCGTCCATCCATCCATTTTCCTCTGCTAATCCGAGGTCGGGTCGCGGGGGGGAAACAACTTTGGCAGGAAAGCCCAGACTTCCCCCTCCCCAGCCACTTCGTCCAGCTCTTCTGGGGGTACCTCGAGGCGTTCCCAGGCCAGCCAAGAGACGTAGTCTCTCCAGCATGTCCTGGGTCATCCCCGGGGCATCCTCCCGGTGGGACGTGCCCAGAAACACCTCACCAGGGAGGCGTCCAGGGGGCATCCCGAGCCACCTCAGCCTCGACTTAACTTTGAAATATGCGATTGTCCCTAAAGTTGTATTGTTATTACATTTCAATATTGCGCAAAGCATCTGGAAAACATACAGACTCCACTTGGAGATTCAAACCCGGATGTCTTGACTTTGAGGCAGAGGTGCTGCCCACGCTAGCACCCATTTTCTTCCTATGCATCTAGACGAAAGTCACATGACAGTTGCATCCTTTTAGCTAATCCTCAACTGCAGCCATTGCAACATTGATTTTTCACAGGTGACAGCTTAAGCTTTGGTGGAGGTTTGTGCTCTCTGCTTGTTGATTTTGTTTTGGACGCTTTCCGCCTCAGCATATGGCGAGGACGGTAGCGTCCCTGTGAGTGCTTCGTCGCTGTCGAGGTTCATCAGGGCTGCACAGGCGGAAACTTACATGGCAGTTACATCGGCCATCTCGGCTCGCATAATGAGGCGAGGACACAAAGTTCCAAAGAGACCGCTGAATAGAATACATATTCATGCAGGTGTTTTCCCGGCATTCCATTTTGTATGGTGATGACAAACGTGGACTGTGGTGGATAACAGAAACAGAACAGTGGAGGAAGAGATGGGAGAGAAATTTAATAAGTCGCTGTGTTGAATTTGATAAGACGGAAACTACAATTGCGCGTGCACACACACACACACCCTCGTATCTCCTGACGTCTGCTCTTCACCTCAGCAGACCTTGTTCTCAATATGCAGTAATTTTGTTCTTTGCTCTCGACTTTCCAGTTGCATCTGCAAAGAGACTTCTAAAGTCAAAAGAGGTAGTATAAAGCAGAGGTTTTTGAGGTTTTTGGGTCCAGGGAGTCCTTACGGAGGATATATTTTTCTAAGGACCCTTCTTCAAAATCCCTATGCCAATTAACTCATTCACTGCCTTCTGTTTTCAAAGCAGAGTTCCCCATATTGTTTTAGAGAATTTTGACTGATCTTTTAAGGCCCACAGATTATTTTGTTCTGTGACAATGTAAGCACCAAACCTACAAATTGAAAGAGTAAACTCTCTTCTTTTGCCAGGAAAAAAAAAAGTTTGTTTCTAGTTTTTTCCCATTACTGTATGTAGTAAGTGGCAGTCAAGCAGATAAGTGATTGCTACTGATATTTTTTTGCTTTTGTGACGCCTCAAACTATTAAAAAAAACAAAAAACTGAGAAACAGCTGAGAAAGACGCTGTGTGCGACGCTGACATACCGCATGGCTAAAGTTGAACATCGGTTGCTTTTTTTTTTATATGCCGTTCGTCTTTCACTCCATGACGTGCGTCATCTTTTCTCACGGTCACGACGTACATTTTCTACTACCTATCGCGACGCATACTCTTTTATACATACATACTCGTATACATACTCTGATGCCTAAACTTGTCTGACTTTCAGTGCGTTGGCATTTCTTTCCCTCATAATTGACATGACAAGCAGAGATTCACTCCCTAATCTTCATTTTCTACTCAAAAACTGTGAAGATCTTAAATTCAAAGTGATGCCATCATCTACAGGGATTTATGAGCCATTACAATGGTTCACAAAGCTGAATTTCACTGGCAAGTTGGCCGAGACCCTCTTCCACGCCTTCTTGATGAAAAATGTATAGTATATACTGTATATTGTGCGTCTGTGTCGAAAACCGAAAAAAAACACTCTTCTCGTAGTATTTAATGCAGTGATGTGAAGGCGAAGTCAGCTGGGATAGGCTCCGGCTCGCTGAACAGGCTAAGCAAAATAGAAAATAGACGAATGGTTGGCTCCCAAAACCCACCTCTCTGCTTTACTGCCCATTACCCTGCCACCTTGGCGCGAATCGAGCCGTTGCAAATAATTTAAGATGCTTTTTTAGTTTTTATTTATTTATTTTTTGGGGTTAGTGTGTGTCTGGGCCACATAAATATGAAGCTGGCATTGAAAATGCACACTATTAACGGATCCTATTCCGCCCCGAGTGATTTAAACATCCATTAGGCGAGAGGTCAAAAACTCTTTATGAACGAGTTGTAAATCCAAACAAGACAAATGTGCTTTTATGGAATATACCATTACATTGGCTGCCAATAAGCTGCTTCCTCGGTGAAATGTAATTCACACTTTTGGTTGCTTGGAAAACTTAAAACAAACAACAAAGGAACTCAGGCCAAGCAAACTTTTATTCACAATTTAACTGGCCAGCCGTCATACAGTACACTACTTTCAAACGTTGGGCATATTGGGCTTTCGTGTGAAATTTCAGGATAAACCTCAAATGTACGTTACAGTTGATTTTTGTTTTGTCCAACTTTTGAATGTAAAGTACTTTTTGCGCAACTTGATGTTCTCTAACAAGGAGCTGAATGGCAAATTTCACGTTTTAGATCCATGAAAATTTCCAAGGGTGTCCACTTGTATGCCTTTCTGTGACTCTTCCAGTCTCTCTTTCTCTTTTGCAGCCTGCTGATGACAGTCTGTGACCCACTAAGCTCAGTGGCCCCTTCCTGTTTGAAGCCTTGCAATGGCGAAGGACTGTGGATCAATTGCAAGCTTTTGTCATGGTCAATTTATTTTTATTTTTATTGTATTGTATACACTTTTTTGTTTCTTTGAAAATATTTTCTGTATTAGAGAATTTACTGCTAGCAGTATAAATTTTGTTAACATCATTGAATATTTTCCTGTTTACACGCAAGAAAATAACTTTATTTTTTGGGGGGTGGAAGGGCGAGGTACTATTACATCCCTACTGATTAAAGCTATATAATTACTATGGAATGAAAGTTTCTGCAAGATGTTTCCCCTCTTTGTTTCCTTTTCATTTTAATAATGCAACATGGTGTTGGAGCCAGCGAGACATTTGGAGATAAAAGTGTATGTGTAAGAATCTTTTTTTGTCTCCTTTTCTTTCTTTCTGTCTTTTTTTTCCTTTTTTTTTTCAGAGGGCCATCAAAAATCTAATTCAGGTTGGTCCATCCCCCTTTTACTCCCCTTTCACATCTGGACTCAATAAATGGCTAAAAATAGCAAGAGAGACTTCACCGATAAGGCTCCTCGCTGAAAGCCTAACGTCTGACAGCAGATGGGGAAGAAACTTTTTTTTTTCTCCTCTGTGTTCTCTTTTTCCCCTAGTGTTCGGGATTGACTTGTTCCACAAGTCCAATTTGCACAGGCTGCGTCAGGCATGACGCCGTTTATTGTCTGCCGCCTTGCTGGGAAACCAAGCCTGAAATTATGTCATGATTGGCACACCGACCAAGACTTTTCAAGACAAATTGTTTCTCAAACACTTTAAATACTTCAAAATAATTCCCCCCTGCTGCTAAACCTCTCAGTGACAAAAACAAAGAGGAAAAGTCTTTTTGCCGAGTGGAAATCACTGCCACTGTAAAAGCCACTCCGTGGTGTAAAGCTTCAAATAAAAAAAAATAATTCTTACAATGAAAATGCGACCCTTGTAGCGGTCGCTGCTCGGGCCCTAGTTAGTCAAGTGTAGAGCCAGGTAGTACCAATTGTGTGAAGTTAGTTAAGATGGCTGTTACGCTACTTTACTTAGGGACGGTAGCTAGTGTACTGTATATGGTAAAGCTAGCACTGTAACCACCGTGAAGCCAGTTCAATGCGGTGAAACTAAAGAATATGTCGTGAAGCTAGATAAAATAGTGCAAACCATTTTGGTGTAATTTAGGCTAGCTAATACTGTAAACGTGGCCTATACAAACACTGTGAATGTACTGTAGTTTACTGGTCGTTAACGGCGTAAAGCCACCTATCACATAGCATATTGTATAAAGCAAAATAATACAAATGGTGTTTATGTCAAGTTGATTGTTGTTGCAAAGCCAATTAAGTGTTAATATAAGCTTAGCCTACACAGATAGTGTAAATGTGGCTAATGCAGACACAGTAAAGCTAGCTAATTGTGTCAAGCCAGATACAACACCTAACTTGTAATTGTGCGACGTTGTTATTTTATCTGGTTGTGTAAATTGGCAACAAGGGGCTTAAAAGGAGAAGATTAGGAAACACAAAAGATACATAGTGCTTATCCTGCCTAAATCAAGTGCTAATATTTATAGTACATAGGAGGACTGGTCTTACATCTGCTGTATATGATCCTGGCGTTTGCCTTGCTGTAATGTGATAACGCTATAGTTAATAAAAGTTGTTTTTTGTTTGACACTCACACAAAAAATAAAATACAATAAAAAAAATGTCTAACACAGTCGTTGAAGACCGCTCAAGGGGGGAAACAGTTGACACTTTTTTTGTTTCTTCTATAAACCTTGGAAAGTCAATAAGGCTGCGAGCATTAGAAATTATCTGCTGCTGTTCTTTTTTTTAAATTATTTTATTATTATATTTATTGGAGCTTATAGTGTACAAACGTATTGTACTCTCAGTAATAAGTGCCAGGTTTTCATTCATATAGTAATTCACGTCTTATCCTGCTGCTTTTTAAAATGAACAACAAAAGCCTCCCAATCCCTCAAGTGCTGTTTGGCTTTGCAGCCTCTTATTTATTTCCCACATTGACACTTTTCTTTAGGTTTACATTTCCTTCAAAGGCTTTTAAACACATTTTAAAATTGCCCAGAACCATTTTTCTGCCTTAGACAAAGACAAAGCTGTCCCAACCTTGTATCTTTGTGCGCCTGTGGCGGAGTTAGACATTTCTTTTTTCTTTTTCTTTTTTTTTGGTGTGTGCTCTCTGGGCACCTTGTGTGCCGGCCGTGAACGCAGGAATGTTTCCGATGACCCTGAAACAACAGTGCCAAATAAAGACAGCCGTTGTTCTCGGCAGACTTCGGCCCGAGTGTGTTTGATGAACGTCGGAAAACTATTTGGAGCAGACGATAAAAACTTG
The DNA here is from genome assembly GCF_024500275.1 of Phycodurus eques. Taxonomy (NCBI): domain Eukaryota; kingdom Metazoa; phylum Chordata; class Actinopteri; order Syngnathiformes; family Syngnathidae; genus Phycodurus; species Phycodurus eques. The sequence continues at coordinate 26,651,938 of NC_084531.1, forward strand.
CGTGACAATGAGCCTTAGCAAATTTGAGCCGAGATGAGAATATCAGCCGTCCACATATTCAAACCTAACCACAAAATTCCAACACTAATGCGTGATATAGGTTACATGAATACAGTATGTCCAAAAGATGAATGATCTCTCCTTTGACTGGCCATTACTCATATGTTTCGTTATGATTTAAAGGTGTATTGACGTTTCACGACTAAGTCCGTCATTCAATTTAGTCATACTGTATATCAAATAAATTTTCCCCATTGAAATAAAATGAAATGCGACTAAATCGTTCCAGCCCCCCCCCCCCCCCCCCCTAAAAAAAAATAAAAAGGGGTGGGGAAAAAAAAGCTCTGTACTGTCATTAATAAATATAAAAACATAATACAAAATTATAAACGTTTGCTTCAGTCACTGACTGAACTAATGTCTGCTCCATGCTCCTTGGAGACAGAAAATTGAAGATCATTTAATAACATAAAATAAAAACATTAGCATTCTCCCTTTTAGTAGCATAAAAGAAAAGCATTAGTATTCTCCCTTGAGTCGTGTCTACTCCTTCCTGCGTGTTCAAAAATGTTCAAACTGATTTTTACCATTTTCCAAAAACAGCTAATAACGCGGACCAAAGGATTCTACAGCTCTGCGGAACAATTTCTTTTTTTCCAACTCATCAACTTTCGCTGGTTTTGCTGCATCAACCCCATCTTTAAAATATCCCAATTAAAATAAAACAATTTTAAAAATCCATTTGGTGGGAGGAGTCTTTGCTAAATCCATCTGTTCGGATTTGTTGCGGTTCTGTGATGTTTTTGTACTTCCAGTAGCACTGTATGACAAGTTGTATTCCTTCAAAGTTCCTCGTACGTTTGTCATTATTAAGGGTTCTTTGCGCCTAAAACCAAAACCAAAAATATACGTATGAGTAATGGGTAGTCAAAGAGAGGGTACATTTTGGGTCGTAGCTACAGAGTATTGAGGCTGGATTCCAAGGACTAATCTTACCTCAAATCTAAAAATGTGGGGGTATAAGTTGAATCAATTTGAAATTCACGTAGAGCCTTCCGTTCCCTGATGCAGGGACCGCCAAAAAAAACAAAAACAATAACCAAGCTCAAATCCTGGCTTCTACACGTCCCAACGTGGTCGAAGGAAGTGTGTGGTACAGTCGGAAAGCTTTCCACTAAAAATGTGGTTCAGTTAAACTCATCCACATATGAACTTGTATTTCAAAGTTATTTCCAACTGTAACAGTTTGTGGACAGTGCTTGGCAAACCCACTGGCATCTCTCCAGCAACCAGCTCCAATTTTCCAGGTTTGGTCTGTAAGTGGGTCCTCTGGGTTTTCCGTCTAGGGAATTTTACATCTCCATCTTGCCACTTTCCAGTCCCCAAGCCAATTTCTTGCAGTGGAGATTCCTCAGCAGTGTTTAATGAGTGCCTTCAGGGGGTGCACTAGGTCAAATGTTTGGGAAGTGCTGTCTTACAGACTGCGCTACCGTTTGTAATAGTGTTAATATTGTAACATTAAAGCCATAGGAAACAACTTGCTTTGGCACACCCACAATGAACCATTCTCCGTCAGCAATAAACAGACCATGTTGATTGAAGCCCGGCTGAATTTACCACATCGTACCTGGCAAAAACAATGAGGGATCCTGTTCATGTTCTGCACTGTGGGCTGCAATAGCTTCTTCTTCTTCTTTTTTTTTTTTTTTCATAGTTCTGCGGCCCGTCGCTGTACATTTCCAACGACAACCCTGGAGTGCGCAGCCATTCATGTCAGTGTAGCTTGCACACACCGAGGAATCCATTGCCTCAGTTGGGTACATCAAACAGCTGCAGGGAAGTTCTCTGCATCAGCCCTCAAACTCGCCATTCAAGCGGCATCACAATCAAAGAATAGCGCCGTATGGGGAAAATCCCCCAGGGAACTACAAAGCCCCTTCATATCAGGTCCTTCGTACGCTTGTTTTTACGGCTTGCTCGCCAATGAAACGTGAGGCAAACGTGTCACGTCGACTGTACGTGGTTTTTTTGTTGTTGTTTTTTTGGGGTGACCCATCTTCTCGACTCACTCATGAAGTATTCATACCAGCGAGGTGGTGCTTCACATATAAAGAGAAATAGCACAGCTTGACCTTTTCCGACTTCGATAGTTGCTCGTCTGCCTAGGTAAATACAAGACGGTAAAAAATAATTGCGTCAAATTAAACTGCATCAAATCCAGTTGTTGTTACAAACAATGTACAGCTCGTCCTCTTCTTCCTTTTTTCACTGGCATTAAACAAGCCTGTAGCAAAAATTGTTTACCCCGCTATTTGTGTAGGAGAGGGAACAAGCCTTGCTGTGAATAGCGAAAAAAACATACTTGACAGCCCCCAAAATGCCTCTATTAACTGTTCAAACCGTGAATATACCAAAAACGATTATCCCAAAAATGCTTCAGCGTCACATCAACACTTAAAAAGAAAATATATATATAAATGACTTGGAGATCATTTGATATTGCGGGAAAAAAAAGCATCAAAAGTGTGTGTGTATCTGTCTTCGCAACCCGTGGAAATAGCAATTGTCAAGCAATAATGAGACTTCTGTCATTTGTTTGCTTGAGAATTTTAACTCATTCACTGCCTTCGATTATGAGAGAAATGCCAACACGTTGGAAGCCGGACAAGTTTAGGCACCTAATCCACGAACAGATTTATGTGTATGATAAATTGAGTCTGTGTCAACGGTAGTTCATAAGAATTATATCTCGCGGTCATGAGAAAAGAGGACGCAGTTCATGGAGTGAGTGAAGAATGTAAAAAAGCCACTGAAGTTCAACTCGAACCAGCGTCGCTCATGGTGCATTTCTTAGTTCTACTATATCTGTGAATCAATAATGATTTTGCCATGAAAGACCTTTATCAGTTTTTTGTTTGTTTGTTTGTTCTGTAGTTTGTTTTCTCAGCTTTTTGGTCAGAAAATGGTTTCGTGAAACCAACACATTTTGTATTGCGTATTTCTTGCGAATGGGAAAAGCTAGAAACAAAGTTTTTTGTTTGTGGTCTACTTTTTCTTTTGGTAAATTGTCACAGAACACAATAGGGGAACTTGCTTTGAAAACTGCTGGCTGTAAATGAGTTATTATAAGCAATGGTCAGCCTTTTTGTTTGGGGGGGGGGGTGGCAATGACCCAAAAGCGACTAGAGGAGCGACTCGAGAAGAATCATATTAAGGTCATGGTGTGGCCGAGTCAGTCTCCAGACCTCAACACAGTACAGAACCTGTGGAGGGAGGAGAAGCTTTTTCTACCCCTTCCCTGCAAGTTTGTGATGGAATAGCTCCTGACCAACTTTGGAGTCTTGTTGCAGGTGCCATTTGTGCACCAGACGATAAATATTAGGCTGTGCAGTGAGATTGTTCCACCCCCCTCTGCCGTTTGCAACGAGCACGCCTCCCCGCCGAAACCAATCTACACGCTCTTTTTTTTTTTTTTTTTTTTTTTTTATAAATGTTTTTTAAATAAAGCTCATTTCACACCCTCGGCACCAAATGGGAGATTTTATTCGATCGTAATGACGAGGGTGGAATGTTTATTATGCATTCATTGGGTCGGCGTGCATGCTCAGGACTAGTTTTGCGAGGGAGGCTAATTTCTTGAGGGCGCCCCGTCTGTCGTTGTGATTATAGGTGCGAGTGTTACCTATATTTCATGCTACCGGCGATCATTAGCGGGAATATGGCTCAAGATGAAGAGACGGGGAAACAGTTTTGCTATCGGGTAGCTCAGCCGCCAACTACATTAACATGCAGCTCAACATGTTGACATCTTGGCGTCGAGGTTAATAAATGCTGAACTGAGAGTGTTTGACAACTAGCAATCTTTATAATTGCCTATATTAATAGTTTAAACTGCTAATATACCACAAACCATGGTCCCGAAACACTTAGATATCGTTTCAAACTCAACCTAGAGTACCCTTAAATAAATGGCCTAACTGACTTCCTTATGTCCTTTCTTCCTTCGCTTATACCTACTATTCTTTCATCCTTCCTTCTTTTGAAACCTACTTTCTGTCCTCTTTTCTTCTTTCCTTGCCTCCCACCTTGATCCCCTCAGACCTGCTTTTTATCCATGTCTTCTTACATCCTTCCTTTCTTCGCCAAAACATGAAACAACACTTGAGGGTGTTTCCCCATGAAATCGAAGCGGGAAATGCCCTTAAATCAATATTCAGCTTAAACATTAGATTGCTGACTTTGTTTGTCTCTGCACGATGCTGTTGTTTTGTCACCTCTTGACTTCTCAAGACTTCGTTTGCTAAGCAGACTGCCTGCTTGCCGCAACCACCCCAACCGTAAAGAAATCGATATCAGACTGAGAGCTTGCTCCTCGTTACTGATAATGCGTGATAAATATGCCCAGGCCAACACGACAAATAATGGATTTAGAATGCATACTTTATACAGCGTGCAACAGAATTATAGTTGTCTAGTGTAAAAATGTGATATGATATTGCTTATAATGATCTCATGGAACATACTAAGAACACTTTAATGTAACCACTTAGCTTATACACTCGCTTGTCAAAAGCAGGTTATCTTGGGATTCATTTTTGTACACAGAAGACAATTTAATTTTGATCACGTAGAAGGACGGTGCATTTTTAAAATTAAATTGCCATGTGTTTTAACGTCTGTGATATTTAGTCAGAATACCTCAAGGATCAAGATTGCCCACATAATTGCCTTGCTGAAATTAGGCCGTTTTGAGGAGGCGGTCCTGTCTCACGCAAATGGGGGTGGAGCTAGGGCGTCGCCACTCAGCAATCAGCTACTTGTTCTCGAGCAGCCGAAGTCGAAGTGTATTTTCACTCGTTGGGGAAGCATTTTGACACCAAGCCACAGAATTACAATTACTACCCAATTAATGTGCAAATTATTTACTGCCAGCCATTTTAGAGCATTTTGACTGATCTTTGAAGAAGTTGTGAAGTCAATTACCTGTAATGCGACATCACAATTTGGAAAGATCCTTGGAGAGTTAAAATATATATATATATATCAGTCAAGTTCATTTCTTTTTGATTGTTTTTGTACAAATCCCTACTAAATTCTGTGTCTGGCACAGGCGTCCATGCAGATGATCACATATTGGTGGATCAAGTTCATTTTCATTGTGAGGGTGAAACAGGATTGTGTTGGAAACTATACAAAATGTCTTATTTCAAGAACAATAAAGATTTGTAACATTGTTGTTGTCGCTCTTTGTGTTGGAAGAGAGGCAAACTAAACAGGGGAAAAAAATGTGTCTTTTTGCACACAATGTTTCCAAAGCTGTCAGCACAGCACTTAAAGACTATACAGTCCGTGACAGTTACCACAGGCTCCCTTTGTACACTTTGTAGTGTTCATTGCGCCTGTTGTGGTGTTAGAAAACAACACTTTGTCAGCGGGTGAAGTTGAGCACGTTGGGATTCCGCCGCCCCTGCTCAGTAATGAAATTTTTCAGCGCCGCCGTGTCCTTTCGAGCATTGCGGATTTAATCCTGTGGAGAGAGGCGGCTGCTAAGGCATCTGGCACAATGCCACTCACTTATTGGCGGAGTCTTAAATAAGTTTGTCTCCCGTTCAGGTGTAAATATCTCAATCCATTTACTGCAAAGACAACTGGATTCAATTGGGATCTATTTTGTGCTCTCGGCTTGATGAGCAACATTTTAAGAATAATTAAATTTGCTTTATTACAGTGGTTCAGTGTCCAAAGTGTCCAATAAAAACGGGTCCAGTAACCCCACCTCCCCCACTATTTGCAGCAGGGTTCAGTCTCTATCCTGCCTATATTAATAATTGAAAATGCAAATATACCCAAATATTTTGATCTCAGCATTTTAATGTCATTTCAAGCTTATCTTTCAGCAAGTAAATACGTTACAGATGATGAGATCACACATTCGGCAAAGGCTCTTCGTAACTTCCACTAACAACACTGGCTAGACTTAACTCCTCCCCAATGATGGTAGCCTCTCAATCATCAATCAATCACCATCTTACAACCTACTCAAGATACTTCCTTGAGACCGATCTGCTATGGCTTTGAGTGCATCTTAAAAAGAAAGAGCACAAAAACTGTGACTACAGTCTTTGAGTTTTTCAACAAATAGCTGAGGATACGTTCCGCATGAAAAACACCAAACGGTGAATTTGGGAATGGAAGGGGGGGTTCACTGCATTTTTAAGTTGTGTCCTACTACATTGATTGCTCACTTTTTATTGTGCACTCTCTGTTTCGGATTTGGGTTTTGCCAGTGAAGACACAACAGTTGGAGCTGTAACCAGCAGGAAAACAGTTGGAGCTGTAACCAACAGGAAAACTGTGAAGTGAATTGTGAAGCTGGCAAATTGAATTTAAATTTTGAAATGAAAAAATGACAAATTACACTTTTTTTTGTTTCATTTTTTTCTAAATCTGAAAATGTGGCGATACATGCAGGTCATTGGAGAGTAACAATATGACATGCTTTAAAAACTAGTACGTGGTATTAGTTCATGGGAAGGCAGTAGTGGCGCATGTGGTTATCGTGTCTGCCGAGCAGTTGAGGTTCTAAGTTCGAATTCCATCTTGCATTACATGAAAACCAAAACATCCATTTCAATTTACGATGTTAAAAATCCAAATGTTCTTCATTGCATATATAATTGAATATAAGCTAAGGACAAGTACATATTCTTTCATTCACATTTACTTTTTAGATGTTAATCGCTGCTGCTTATCAACCTGTGTATTTTACTGTCCTGTCTGTTCAAGTGGAATTGGACAAGTGAGCGCTATTAGATGTCTGTATTGGAAAGCGCAATGACACACACCACAGGCTCAATTAGACGAGCGGGCACGGTGTAGATAAAGAGTAGGAAATTACTTTACAACACGGTCAGATCACTGCTGGTGCACATAGATAACACCGCAACTCGGTGTGGGGATTATAGCCCGGCGCCGTTTGACGACCGCCAAACGTCCTCCGATGCTTTCAGATGGAGTGTCGCACAAGTGTTCTCGTGGTTATGTCGTGATTCCATGATTTAAGACCCCCATCTTGTTCTCCCACCCCCATTTCCTGTGTTTAATTTGATTATTTTATATACATGTGCACGGGCGATACAAAAATGGAACTGTCACCACTGGCGAGGAAAACAAGTGACGAAAGCGCTGACCTTATCGCCAATTGAGTGCATATATCACATGCTACACTAATGAGAGCCAGGCCGATATTCCAGCAAGTGTGAAGAAAGAAAGACTGTCGCAACCACCAATTTGTCACTAAAGTCTTGCAGTGGGCACATTTAAAGACACATTTTAATGAGTGCTGTTCTGAGGGGAAAAATACCTTACTGTGTTGGCTCAAATGTTAATCACCAAAAAGCAAATTAAGCAGCTTGAATGTCAAAAATATCTTCTCTTCAGCACTTTGTACTTTATTGGGAATTGTAATTGGAGGCAAGCAATTCAAGCTACTGTACATCAAAGACAAATCGCTTTTTTATAAAGCTCTCAGTAGTCAAGTTTATTTATATAACCCTTGATTAAAAAATGAATCTCAAAGGGCTTCACAAGCCCACAGTTCACAAATATCAATGACATCCTCTGGTCTAAAGCTCCATCTGGGCAAGGAAAAAAACATTTTGGGGGAAAAAAATAGAAACCTTGGGAAGGGATCACACATGGGGGAGGGGGGCCCCCCTTCAAGGATGACCAGGCTGCAATGGATGCCGAATGGGGAGCATTAATCAAATGATATGATGCTATACAATGTTAATTTAACTATTAGGAGAGGCAATTTAATGAAATGAAGCGGCACAGGTAAATTCCTCCGGGGAAGTGTTTCTCCTCATGATTGGTCCTGGTCTGTCGATTCGGAATCCTCCACAGCAACAACCTCAATTCACTCATTGCCACCTGGCCGTTGCCTAGGAGTGAGGAGAGAAGAGAAGCGGCAGTACAACAGGCCAAACTCCAGATCTCAGTGGTGAGGCAGGGTGAGAGACCAGTTGCGTCCTAAGTGTAGTTTAACAAAATGTAAGAATGTAGAAATAAGTTTTAAAGCAAGGTTGAAATATTTCTACAGCGGTGAGTGCGCTAATTTCCACGGGTAGGGCATTCCAGAGTACTGGAGCCCAAATAGAGAATTCTCTAGAACCCGCTGAAATCTTTTTAGCTCTCGGAGTTACTAAAAAACCAGCATGTTGTGAGCATAAGACTCAGAATAGAAAATAAGGTACCATTATGTCAGAAGGATAAGAAGGTGCTAAGCCCTGTAATAATGAGTATTTATTGTAAGCAACAAAACCTTCAAATCAAATCTATGGTGGACCGGGAGCCAGTGCAAGTTGGCCAGTATAGGGATAGTATGATCAAACTTTCTAGTCCTCGTCAAGAGTCTTGCCAGTCTTGTACTAATATGGGGAGAACAGAAAGCAACACGATCCGAAAGTCAAAGTGAGATGTAACAAATGCATGAACTACTGTATCGTATATGTGTATGTATCTTACCAACATTGCGAAGATGCAACAACGTAGTTCTAGTAATATTGTGCAGTTGAAGGGAGAGAATTGAGTCAAATATAACCCCCAGATCTTTTGGGTTAAAAAAAAAATAGGTTACAGCAATGTTTGCAGATAGTTATTAGTGTTTGAAATGCTATTAAAGTGTTTCAAGATAATAATTTGTGTTATACAGTATTTATCGTTCCAACTGTCAATACAAGCAAGTATAATCACTTTTAAGGGAGCATTAATTATTCACGGAAATGTTCTAGTCATGGTTGGGCTCGGTCCCTATTCACTGTACTTCATTTGTGTTGGACAAAAGCCATCCTTTTTAAAACGTATTCCCGTAACGTTCCCCACAGTGTGTTGGAATCCAAATTGCATTTTTCTGCATTGGTCCGTCTTGCACCCCAGGGGAAGAGCACAATTTGCTTAGGACAGTAGAAGAGGTATACCCCAGGGTTCCGTCTTGGGCTCGCTGCTATTCTGCATGTATATGAATGACCTATATGACGGACGTCCCGGGGTTAGCCAGCAGATGCATGCAGATGATAGGATGATTTATGCATGCTGGAAAAGGTCTGGCAAGGACATTTGTAGCCCTTTGGCTTGTATCGACACCACCATTTGAAACTGAATTTGTGGTGATTACATTAAAGAATGGGGCAATCAATGAGGACCAAAGCTCCTCTTGGAATGTCTGTGTAGGCTCAAACAGATGTTTGGGGCCCTAAAATTGTGCTCTGATTAATGATGCAAAACAAAGTTCTCTGTAGCTCAGTGGCCCCCAACCACCAGGCCATTTGGTACTGAGAAATGAGAACTGCTTTTTAAAATGACATTTACGTTCATCCGTTTTTTTGCTTTAAAAAAATTACACTAACTTTAAACCGCAATGCTGTCATGAAACCTTACTTTGAAGTAGTCATATGTAATTGTAACCCTGATGTGAAACCCGTATTTTAAAGCCTAACATCTGTTTGAAACCATAATATAAGTTTTAAACCCTAACTTGAAACTCTTGCCCTGTTTGAAACTCCAACCCAGGTTTGAAGCCTTAACCCTTATCCGAAACCATAACCTAGGCTTGAAACCTTAATTTTATACCCTAACTTGAAAGTCTTAACCTTATTTGAAACCTTAACCGAGGTTTGAAACCCTAACCTAGGCTAGAAACCGTAATTTAAAACACTAACCTGAAACCCTAACCCTGGGTTGAAACCCTAATTTGAAACCCTGACGTTGTCATAAAAAAACTTAACCCTTGTTTGACACCCAAATCCATGCATGGAACCCCAATTTGAAATCATTCGTGGAAATGTTAACCTTGTTTGAAAGCATGTTTAAAGACCTAATTTGAAAGTATTGGCCCAGTTTGAAATCCTAATCCAGACATTAAAAACCGAACATGAAACCCCTCCTTGAAACCCTAACCCTCGTTTGAAAGAGTAACCGAAGCAATGCTTTGAAATCCTAACCCTGACTTGAAACCCACATTTAAAAATCCTAACCCTGGCTTGAAATCCTCATTTTAAACCCTCACCCTTTTTAATACCCAAACTCAGACTCTGACCCCTAACCCTGGTTAAAAACCCTACCTTGAAACTCTTGATGCAGAAATGAAGTTAAATCATTAGATTGCACATTATGATAATAAAATTATTTATGGTCAACCTTAATATATTTTGTTATGCGAGCTTCTGGAAAAAACCCCAATGAACCTAACAAGCCACCATCTCCACCTCACCCTGTGCTGGCCTGGATGAATTATTTTTACTTTGATCACATACACTCACTGCACAGAATAAAACCTTGCTTCACCCGAACAGCCATGTTGTTGGCGGAACCCCCAGACCCCCCTTACCCAAGCCCCGCTGCTCTCATGTCATCGAGCCGCCATGGCTGAAAGATTAACCTGCTGGAATTTTTTGAGGCTGTAATGGCACCTTCAACCGGCACAGTTACCCATGGATTGAATGTGGTCTGTAATTGGGGCAATACATCTCCATCTTATCTGCTTCTGTGCCGAATGACTCGGTAGGCGCGCCGGATTGTGAGCCTCGATTGCGTAGGGAGAGGTCGCCGCGGTTTGGGGAAACAAAAATTACTCAAAAATGTACCGTATGTGCAAGTCATAACTAAATCGAAAAGTTACTGTGGCAAATATTAAAGCAAGTCAAGTCAACACTAAATTTAGTGCATGTCTACATTTCAAGTCATTATTTGACTTAAGCAAGTCATAGGTCAAGTCATACCATAAAAAGTTCAAAGTTCTATAAATTCCGATGGGCTAATGTAAATGCTGGCTTGAAAACTTACTTTGAATCTCTGATGAAACTCTCTGGAACCCTAATTTAAAATCCCAAACCAAATTGGAAACTGTAAACCTGTCTTGAAACCCTAACAAAGACCTAAAACTCTAATTTAAAAGGCTAACCGTGTTTGAAACCCCAACACAGGCTTGCAAATTTAATTTGAAACCCTAACCCTGCCTTGAAACAATACTTTGAAATCCTACCCCTTGTTTGAAATCGTAACCCAGGCTTCAAATCCTAATTTGAAACCCTAACTTTAAACCCTCACCCTGTCTTGAAACTATGCTTTGAAACCTTTAGGACTGGCTTGAAACCCTAATTTGAAATCCCTAACCCTGGCTTTAAAGCAGAATTTTAAAGCCTGACCCTTGTTTGAAACCATAACCCAAGCTTGAAACTCAACCTTGGCTTGACACCATATTTTAAAACCCTGACACTGTCTTGGGTTGAAACCCTAATTTTAACCCCTCACTTTTGACTTGAAACCCTAAATTGAAACCCTAACTGTTGTTTGAAACCCCAAGACTGTCTTGAAACCCAAACCCTGTCTTGAAACCATTCATTAATCTAATCTTAACTCGAAGTAACAAGTCAGCGCATCTACGTATGTGTGACTCGATAGCTGCCACTGCTATTTTTTTCGTGTCAGAAATGCTGCGTTCGCGCAACAACGCCGGGATGACAACTACATCAAGCTTTTTAATTAGATTTTTTTTATTTTTTTCCCCCTGAATAGTCAATTTGGAGAACACAGCCTGACATTTGTCTGCTTATGTTTAATTTTCCCCTCAGATTCAGAACGCAGATGACGTCTTGATCACTCCCTTGGAAAAGTTTCGCAAGGAGCAGATCGGCGTTGCCAAGGTAAGAGTTAATTGTACCGTGTACAATTAAGGTTTGACAGTATTGTGCTGTGGGGGATGTAAATCAGAAGGTGAATTAAATCTCAGTTTTCAAACGGATAGCAAAAGTAATTGACGCTTCTCCTCAGCAAACATTTTTTATAATTGCCTTATTTTTAATAGTTTAAACCCTACATATGCAGTAAACTGATCACATCACGCAATATCCTTTCAACTCCTCTTGCAACATTTGGTGTTAAGTAGAGGTGTTAATTAGTCAATTAATCTACAACTAATTGATTATCAAATGAATTGACAACTATTTTTATAATCGATTAATTGTTTGGAGACTTGCTTTAAATTACAATGGTCCAAATTCTAGGAATTTCAGCCTCATAACGATAAATATTCTCAGATTTCTTGAGATTTATCTTTGTGTTTCATCAAAATTAGGACTTTGCAAAAATCAGCTTGGACTTTGGAAAGCAATAATCAATATTTTTTCCGATTTTCTGACGTTACAGAACAACCCAGTAATTGAATCATAATCGATCTGTTTGTGCATTTTCAGTTGGAAATAATGTCCTATTTTAAATACAGGAATGGACATTTTCAAATTTATTTTTTATCCAATTCATCTATTAATCGGAAAAATATGATTGTGTTGTATTGCAATATGATGATGGTTAAAATAATCATTAGTTACAGCCCGAGTGTCAATTCAATATGTGGAAGTGATTATATTTGGGCGGGTTTTAAGGGCATATTTTAATGCCGGCGGCACGGTGGCCGACTGGTTAGAGCGTCAGCCTCACAGTTCTGAGGACCTGGGTTCAATCCCCGGCCCCGCCTGTGTGGAGTTTGCATGTTCTCCCCGTGCCTGCGTGGGTTTTCTCCGGGCACTCCGGTTTCCTCCCACATCCCCAAAACATGCATTAATTGGAGACTCTAAATTGCCCGTAGGCATGACTGTGAGTGCGAATGGTTGTTTGTTTCTATGTGCCCTGCGATTGGCTGGCAACCAGTTCAGGGTGTACCCCGCCTCCTGCCCGATGATAGCTGGGATAGGCTCCAGCACGGCCGCGACCCTAGTGAGGAGAAGCGGCTCAGAAAATGGATGGATGGATGGATGGATGGATGGATCTTAATGCCGAGACTGATCACTTCTCTTAAGGATGCTTCTTCACAATCCTTCTGACCAGCATTTTTTTTTTTTTTTTTTTTTTTTTCTTAAAGCTTTGCTAATCTTATTGCGCCAACCCGACAGTGTCAAATTTATAGTATAAGCCATTTTTTATAATCAGATTACTATAATCCTGTTACACGCTCCACACCCGAGTGGACAAACAGGATTGATATGAGCGAGAGTGGCTGCCGGGCATCCGTGGATGACTTGTAAAGAGCAACGTTGCTTTGGTGCTACGGACGAGCGCGGCGTTCATTCCTGGCCAGAGCAGAACCGTCAAATGAAAGCATGGCGGCTTGTTTGCGCTCGTTCCCATGGCGTCCCGCCGAGTCTCTGAGCTCACTTCAACCTCTCGGCGCATCGTTATGTGCTCGTAACCCTTGTGAGTCCACTCAGGCATCTCCACTTCTACATCTTTTTATGACATACATACGTTGTACATCTGTGATGAAGTCTGCATTATTTACCTCCTCCAAAGAACTTTGAAACCCTACGGCTGTCTTGAAGCATTAATTTGAAACCATAGCCCTGGTTTGATCTTATTTGAAACCCTAACTGTAGTTTGAAACCCTAATCTGAATTAGCGACTCTCGAACCGCCAACAGCCCTGGGCTTCATTCTACAATTATTTCAGCTCATAAGAGGGGGAGGAGCCTGGGTTAGTTTTGGAGAGTCTTCACCTCGTGTATGTTTTTGCTGGTGTTGTATAAGGTGTTTTTGGGATCATACTTTGTGGTCATTATAGTAAAGGTGAAAGGTGGTGAAAAAGGTGAAAACTATTAATACAAGCATTTGTAAACATTTCCTAAGGGGGTGGGGTCAATTATTCATGTTGTTTTTGTTATTTGTTGAAAAAGTAAACAATTCACAATTTTCAAAAGGTGAATATGCGAATCACAAAGGTTCACTGTCCCACTGTTTTAGCAAATAACCCAAAATACTACACTCTGACTCATTCATTTTGCTGGTTGCAAGTTTTTAAGCCTTGGTGGGTGGAGGTCTGAGCTCTTTTGAGTGATCCCACTCCCTCTTCCCCCACTCCACTTCTCAGTGTTATTATTTCACGTTTCTAGAGCGGCTCCTTAAAAGCCCGCAACCCACGTCACTCTCACTCCGTCCACTTCCTCGTAATGACTCTCTCCTCCCGCCAAACATTTGGGCCAGACTGGAGGGAGATAAAAGGCGGCCATCACGAGTCGAGACTTTTCCACTGTTCTGAATGTGGAGCTATGGTCGACCTTTGTTTTTTTTTTTTTTTTTTTTTTCCCCCAACCCCCGCATGTCCCCCTTCCAGTTAGCGCCTTATTTGGCTGCACTGTGAGTAATCCCTGGAGGTCACGTATGGATGCTTCGGCTCGGCGGGTGCTGACGCGTGACGCTCACAGCGCACCATCGCACAGGCTGCACCGCTACAGGGAAATCCACATCCAGTACATCCCGTGACAGCTTCTTAAGACACGCTTTTGGCATAACAATGACAAATGCAGAGAGGACATTCAGGTCAAAGGCTACAAACTGTGGAAAAGTGACTCTTTTGCAGAGTCAGTTGCAGAGCTGCACTGTTGTTGGATGCACAGATTAGCGTTTCTCTCAGGATTGTCACACTCAGTCGTGGTCTTGGTAAAGCAAAACCGTACCGGCGTTGTCACACCTCGCAGTGGATGGGGGCTGGGCGAGCAGTGGCTGTAAAATTACGTTTTTCTGTATTGCTTGAGCCTAGGGGTATTTTGACAAATATTTTAAGACACCTGCAAATTGTTCAACTCAACTCATTCAAAATATTTAAAAATAGGATTCACTGATCATTAATTTCCCCTATATTCACTCAAGGATATTAGGTCAAATACCAGTCCCTATTTCATCAAAATAAGATGTAGTATCTGAAATATTGAAGTTGTTTTTTTTTCCCCCCAGTGTTGTGCGCTCTACCCACAGGTAGATATTTGAAGTCATAAAGACTTAAAGACTGCTGTCATTGTATTTGCTCTCTAATTCACATTGACTCATTTTTAAGCACAACCTGAGAGGTATCGGCACTAAACTGCCTGAAGCTGTTTATATTCTTCTTTCTCTCTCTCTCTCTCTCTCTCTCTCTCTCTCTCTCTCTCTCTCTCTTTTTTTTTTTTTGGACTCTGCTGCTTTTTGTTGTCTTTCAGCCCCAAATCACCAGAGGGGCTTTGAACTCATGGGTGACATTTCTAGCTCCTGCTTAAGGAAAAAGAAAAAGAATCACATTATTATGTTCAGGTGGAGGGTTTTCGTCAGAAGGGTCGGCGTGGTGGTCCGTCACTGGCTGAGGGTGAAGAATGAATGCAAACACACACCCACAGGGGAGACCATGTGACCACTCCTAATTAAAACATGTCAGCGCACACACCTCAGAAAGTTCTTGGCTAGTTTGGGTCCCCGGAGAAGGACGTGACATTTGCATTTGTTCATGTCAAGCCTGAAATGTGATAATTATGCTACTGTACATCGTGTATGACAGGGGTGTCAAACTCATTTTTGCTGCGGGCCACATCGTAGTCATGGTTTCGCTCGGAGGGCCGTCATGAGCGCGAACACACATAGTAAATGCACAATTGCCTCATGTTATTACATATACACAAAGAAATGGATGAATAACTATATTTGAAACCAGAATCCAGTCAAAAGTTGTTACCTCAGTTTCTTTTGAAATGGGGATCGGTTACAAAAATGTTTGCACTCAACGTTATATAAAAGGGAAGACGATTTGCAATGTTGTTATTTTAGCAGGAAACATGAAGTCGACACACTTGATTTGCTTTTGCGGGCCACATAAATTGATGTGGCGGGCCGGATGTGGAACTTATACTCACTCACTCAAACTCACTCGTATATCAAGGCACCATTGTGCTACTTTTGTATTAGACAGGTCTTGAGGGCCATATTGTGGTGTTTTAGAAAGAGTACAAATAACGCAAATAGGTGAGTAATAAGTGACGTCACGTCAGCCATTGATGTTGGCTTTACTCTTGAAGTGTTATGATGCATATTTCTTCCCCCCCCCCCCCCCCTTTATTTACTGACACACAAGTGAACGTTCGACCTCCCTTACCTACCGCTTACATCTGTTACCATGGTGACGAGAGGCAAGGAAACACTGGCCTTGTGGCTCATTAGCACGCATATCAAGAATGGCTGTGATAGGCAGGTGGATATATTCCTGCCAGCATAATTTTTTTTTCTTCCCCTCCTCATTATTAGCGACATTATACAGTCACTTGCCATAACATTAGGCACACCTGCACAGCTAATGAGATGCTGTACAGCAGCGGTTCTCAAATTTAATTTACAGAGGAGACATTTTTCCAAGGCCCCCTTGCCCCCTATAATACTAAATCCAATTAAACATCACTACCATGTGTATACCTAAATGCCATAGGAATTAAAAAATTGCGTATTTTTGAAAAAAAAGTCATCCATCCATGCATTTTCTTCCGCTTATCCGAGGTCGGGTCGCTTTAGCAGGGAAGCCCAGACTTTGCTCTCCATAGCCACTTCCTCCAGCTCTTCCAAGGGGATGCCGAGGCGTTCCCAGGCAAGCGGAGAGACGTAGTCTCTCCGGCGTGTCCTGAGGCGTCCCCGGTGGGACGAGCCCGGAACACCTCACCAGGAAGGCGTCCTGGAGGCATCCTAAACAGATACCCCAGCCACCTCATCTGGCTCCTCTCGATGCGGAGGAGCAGCGGCTCTACTCTGAGCTCCTCCCGGATGACCGAGCTTCTCACCATCTCTCTAAGGGAGAGCCCGGACACCCTGCGGAGGAAACTCCATTCCGGCCGCTTGTATCCGGGATCTTGTTCTTCCGACCCACAGCTCGTGACCATAGGTGAGGGTAGGAACGACTGAGGACCATGGTCTCAGATTTGGAGGTGCTGATTCTCATCCAGCCGCTTCACACTCGGCTGCGAGAACCACTCCAGTGAGAGTTGGAGATCACGACCTGATGAAGCCTTTTACAGCTTACAACAAGAATGACCTTTACAAGCGCAAAGTCGTATTTGCCAGGATAAAAAGTTGGAATCTTACGAGAAAAGAGTTGTCTTTCTAATCTAAAGACATTTTAAAAAATCTAAAAGAACATTATACGCTCGGAACAAAAAAGGACTTCATTATCGTAAAAAGATCCTTTTTATTCTTATATAATATAAAAATATTCTCGCAGTGATTTATGTGATACATCACAATCATATGAGAGCTTTTAAATGCCCCAAAGCTAAGGTAGGAAGGAGTCATGGGTTATGTACATTTTTTTTTCTTAGTTCCTATATGTAGGTATGCACTTTGAGTGATACAACAACATCGTTTATTTATTTAAGCTATGGCTTGCAGACCTGAGGGGGTCCTTAGACTCGTTTGTGAACCACAAATACAGTCTATAAGATCTGCAAAAATATAGCTCTTGTGTATTGGCCTGAATTTGGGGGAAAAAAGCTAATGTACTACATATATACAGTACATAGTGATCATCTGATATTTGCAAATGCAGAATTCTGTGCACACCACTCTTGTATTGGATCTTGTTGAAAATACTGCTGGGGAGTGTATTTTATACCAAGGCTGCGGACGCACGCACACACACACACACACACACACACACACGCACACCACCACAACACACATCATTGCTCTGCATCGGAATATTCTCTTCCTGTCTGTGATTTATTCATGAGCGAGAACAAAGCCATCAGATGGGGAAATCTCCCAGGTGGTACAGGATAGTCGAGTGTGTGTGCGTGCGCGTCTGCCGTGTGCGCGTTTATCAAGTGTCTATGTTTGCTGCCGAGCGCTCACAAGTGCTTTGCTTCTATTCTTTTCCCAGCCAGCTGATTACTCCTGGGCACCCGGGATCATTTTGGGTCAAAGAGTCCTTCTGCGCTGCGCTGCAGGGGTTTAAACAATACTGCAACACATCTAATGCTTCAATAACGCTGCGGTGTGCCACGTTTGTGATCAACACGGCCAAAGTATCAAACAGGCGAATGTAAACGTGCTGCGAGCGTTAAAAGCAGCAATACTTTTTGATGGGTATCCCTGCTCTTCACTGACTACTATTTATTATTGCGGTTATAGTTTGAGTGGCTGGAAAATGTACTGCATCTTAGTGTGAGTGGTTTGTAATATTTTTTTATTATTGTTCAAGGGTGTACCCGGCCACTCGCCCGTCAGCTGGGATTGGCTCCAGCTCACCCGTGACCCTAATTTAATTCAGTTCAGTTCAATTGTATATTATAATATCTAGTCATACAGTGCCAAATACCTCTGGAAGAGCTACAAAAAACATTGAGCGTTATATAATTGAGGATGTCAAATATCAGGATGTGAAAACCAAATTCACAAGACGATTCCAAGATTTAAAAAGAATTGAAAGAAAAATTATTTAATATTTTATAATAATAATTTAAAATTTTACCAAAAGATGAGCAAAAAGTAATAAAATACAAACATCCTATTGGCGCTACAGTAGTGAAAATGTATGAATCTCTTTTTTTTTTTTGTCATATCCTACTGAGGACAAGCACCACAGAAAATAGATGGATGGACCAAATTACACGCAGAGGGGCACTGAGGAGCCAGCACATTCGCTGAGTCACTTGAACACACCCATCCCGCTGGTTCCTTACAAACTGGACAGCCAGCAGTGATAAAGCCACCTTAAGCGCGGTGCAGTGGACCGCTGCATTCGACATTCACGGATTCACTTATTCGGGGATTTTTACAGGGAAACCAATTTTTGGACTCAATTCCCCACTTAGTCAAATTTTTTTTCCTTTTGAATATTTTTTACATTTTTTTTCCATTCCAGTTATAATGAGCGGCAATTATTTGCATATTTTCACTAGTCAAGATCAGGCCCAGTCCCTATTCCCTGTGAATAGTTCGGGTCCACTGTATATAAATAGTGATTAAAAACACACGCACACACACAACCAATTGCTCCTCTATTTAAATTTTGAACAGGATTGACATGAACGATTGAAGGCCTTGACCATTTTCTGAGCAGATGAGAGAGGAAAAATCACTCTCTTCATACATCACACCACAGGATTATCACTCATAAATAAATTAGGTTTGATCAATTTGATTGCAAGGGAGGGAAAATGCTCACTATTAACAAATTCACCTAGTTGTCTTTATTTCCGTGGCACTTATCCTCTGCTATTTCGCAAAAAAACAACAACATTAATTTGCATTTTTGGAGCTCTTTCTGCAATATACAATGCCACAAGATGGCACTAAAACCCTGGCTAAATAGGAAAGTAATAATTGATACCTAATTGGTGTCCAAAAGATTGTTGACATGATACATTTTGACTAAGGGAAGCTTTGTATGTTTGGGAGGAGCTACAGTAAGTTTAGCCCGTGTTGTTATGTAGAGTCTTCACTGCATATGCATGAACGCATGTTCTTGTGGTGCATTTTTTTTAAATCAGGCCATTTATTTTAAGAGTAATGTGGTAAGATGACTTTGAAATTATACAAACCTGTTTTGGGATCAAGCTTTGTGGTAGTTTAAACTGTTAATATCAGCAATTAGTTTTAAAAAATAAAGCGGGGCGTCCATTATCATTTATTTATTTATTCATTTATTTATTTTTTTGCTCAGTACCTATCCCTCATAAATAGCCGGGCTTTACTGTACCTCACGTAAGAACATTAAGCACACACGCTCCTTTTTTTGCTAGTATGTGCGTAACCCTCTTCAGATGGCCTGTGTGAAAGCGGCCAGTGGCAGCGAGGGAAAAGCTGCTATCCACCTATTTTTGGTCTGCAGGTGGTCTTGAACCCGCCACCCTCTGCCGCTCCCTTTACAGCCAAGTCCGTCCAGAGTGACACACAATGACTTCAGTCTGAAGCTTGGCAGGATTCTTTTGTGTCACCCCCCCCCCCCCACCTGCATTGCCGCCCATCCAGCAGGCTTCACGAGGTGATGGAGGTGCCATGCTCATTATTGGGACGACTCAGAGAGCACCTGGTGCACTCTGGAAGGACTTGGCCACTCTCTGCATGACCAACAGGATGTAGTATAGATACGTTTGTAAAATAAAAAAAATAAATAAAAAAAAGAGGTACTAGCAAGCTTGAGATATGCCACAATTTGAGTGAAGTGGAAAATAAAGCTATTAAAAGTTGGGCTGCAACTAACTATATTAATAATCGATTAATCTGTCGATCAGATTTTTTACATTGCCTTTTTTTTTTAAGATTACTTAGCTGATTTATGAGTGATGTTCGCACTCCGCCACCATATGTGGTAGCACGCTTCACAACATCCAACCACCATCAGTTCAAGTGGTTCGTTTGTGGTTACCTCGTAGTGAAAGTAGTTATCTGTTGTGTTGTGATTTTCTGGTTTTTTTTGTGCAGGTGTTTTGGTAAATTAGTTTTTTTTTTCTAGCCATGAGACCTAAAAAAAAAAAAAAATGAGTGCTGAGAAAATGAAGCGAATGATTTCCATTAAAGCTTGAAATCGTTGAAAAACATGAGCGAGGTGTGAATGAAGTTGACTTGGCGAAGCAGTACGAGCGTATGTAGCACTTCTACAACGTGTACTATACTGAAATAAAAGGAGTCAGTAAAGGCTCTCATGCCAGCCAAGAGTGTTTAACTATTTTCTAAGCTGTGGACATCTGTCTATGAATGTTGCTGAAAGTGTGGTGACAAAGAAGTGAAAGAAAACATGGCAGTTAGGGAACAACAGTTCATTTCTTTGGTCGATTTTATTATAGTATATTTATACAATACTGTACAGTGCTGTTTTTTGTATTTAAAAAGCACTTTCCAAAAAATATTGGTGTTTTATTTTATTTTGGGGGGGCGGGGGGGGGGCTTTGTTGGTGTCCTGGAACGGATTAATGACATTTCCATTCATCCCAATGGGGAAAGTTGATTTGAGATGGGTGTTTTGAGTTATAAAATAAAACACGCAAGTCACAGTCCAACTATACCAGGAAAATGTACTTCAGTACAGTAATGAAGTATTTGTGCTTGATTCCCACCACTGACAAGCAAACAAACAAAGCAGGTTTCCAAAATGCGACTGGCGCCTCCTCACACTTTCACACCGCCGCCTTCACTCCGCAGTCCCCACAATGTGAAATTGCTTGTCGTGATGTGGTGAGCAGCCGTTAGCGGCACGCTTGTGCTGGTCAGACTCCCGCTTTGGCTGCGGGGGCCTCGGATAAAACCCAAGTTCTTAATTTATTCTGATTCCCGTAGTGAGTGTGTGTGTATGTTTTCTCCCTCCCGGGGGGCTTCACTTCACTCGTATGCGTGCTTCCAAAATAATGTCACGTCGACGGCACTTTACCGAAGCTGGCTGTTAATGTTTTTTTCAACTCCCAAGTAAAAGTACATGGTGGGTTCTTGGGGGAAATATATTTGCTGTCAGCGTCGTATCATACTTAATCATGTTTATTTAGCTCGACACCTGTTTGTGTTGCTTGTCTCTCTCGACAACAGCACCCCCTTCATCCTCAGCCGACAAAAATCAATTGTACACCAGATACGACGGGCACGATGAAAATAAGAAGCCACGTGAAATTATCTATTGATTTCTCTCTCTCTCTCTCTCTCTCTCTCTCTCTCTCTCTCTCTCTCTCTCTCTCTCTCTCTCTCTCTCTCTCTCTCTCTCTCTCTCTCTCTCATAGCGGGATTTTTTCGTACTTGCATTTCGTGGCGAATTTTAACTCGTTCAGGCAGAACACTCTTGTGGGTCCAGTTGGCTTGCTGAACATTGGGGCCATGGGAATGAAAACAAACTAACAGGCTCTGGTTTCAAGCCCACCACCAGCCCCCCCCCCCCCCCCCCCCCCCCTTTTCTGTTAAAGTGGTCAGAACACACAAATGCCTTCTCAAAGGAGAGGCCTCGTATTTGGATCATGTTTTGGGGGATGTTAAAAGTTAAGTCTTGTGGCCTTACATGCTTGCGTCAAGGGCCGTCTGGCATAAAAAGCCCATTTCCTGTTCCTCTCGCGGGAACTGTCGGACCTCAGGGACCGTCTTGGACAATACAATACAAACGTCATCCATCCACTTTGAAAGAAAATAAAATACATTTTCATCCCCAAACAGAGCCGCTACTGTTGAGGGTTTATTGTAAAGCAGCGCCCACCCTCCTGACCCCTCGGCATCGTAGGCTGTGTTCGGAATCATTCAGTCTTTCACTGCTCTATTGTCACTGAATAGGGATTTATATATATATATATAAATCCAGTATATATATATATATATATATATATATATATATATATATATATATATATATATATACTGGACTATATACAGTGGATCCACGCATACTTGCAGTTCGGCACCTGTGGATTCACCTATTCGCAGATTCCCAAAAAAAGAAAATATTTCATTTTTTTATTTTTTTCAAATTTTGATCTATTTTTTATTTTTTTCCCAGTTTTGGGGAGAATGAACTCCCAAAACGCATATTGGTTGTTTATCCCCGCTTATTCAAGAATTTTTCGGGTTTAAAAAAAAAAAAATCTCAACGCAATTATAAATGGGTGTCAATTATCCGCAGATTTTAACTGTTCGCTGTTTGGACCTGTCCAGTCGTAATCCCCCACGAGCAGCAGGGTTCCACTGTAGTTCACTAAAAAGTTGACTTAAAAATTCCTACACAGTGGTACCTCCTCTTACGAGTGACCTAAGTTGTTCGAGATACGAGCCGTTGCTCGCTTGATTATTTGTCTTGAGTTGCAAGTGCAAATTTGAGATCCAACTACTAGCTTGTGCCATCAGACTTAACAACGAATGTATCGCGATCAATTCTTCGACTAAGAGGTCAGTTGCCTGCTTTAAGACGTTTATTGCCACTCCCAGTGGAAGTTGACTGTAAAACTTATTCGAAAACCTAGAGAATTACACTTTGTATTTTGCAAACCACATAACCTTTTCTTCTGAAACTACGCAAGCTTAATGCTAACACACAATGCAAAACGCCACGGATGGGCTACTGAAATAAGCATCAGTGTTGCGGTAGTTATTACCCTTTAAAACAACATATTATATTTGGACAGATGTACAGACAATATAACAATACTCATTCTTTATGCCCTGCGAAAAACAACTGAGAGTGGTGAGACTCGAATCTCTCGAAGACCCGAGACGCGAATCCAAATATTGATATATTTTTATACTGCCTCCTAGTGGCCAAGGCCCACTCACCAGAAGGAAGCCTATTGAATTAAAGCACATCTTTACATTCGATTTCATTATGTAATCATTGTATTTACTGATGATGCTAGTTTTCTTAAAACATGTTAAATGTTCCATTTTCTTTTTATTGAGGTACAATTTTTATGTAATTTATGTGCGTTTTATATATATTTTAATTTCATTTTAACTTAAGTAGTGTTAATGCTCTAACTGCTTAACACTTAGAGTGGTGTACAACAATACTAATAATACTATTCAGGAATACACCCACTTTCTCATTTTGGATGAACGATTGGGCCTATTACGCTACTGCATTTTAATGTTGGTCATAACTGTGGTACTTTGAGGAAAGTCTTTTTTTTTTTTTTTAAAGGTGGTAATTAGTGTATAAAAAAGGTTTGAAAACCACTGCTCTTGATAATTCCACCAGCAAGTCTCATTAAAAAGTCCTGTGTTGCGTTTATGACTGATTTTTATTTATCCTCTCTTGATACATCATGTGGACTGTGAATGTGGTTTGACTTCCACCTAGTGGCAGCTGTGTCACAGTCCCAGGACATAGAACCTGGCGTTTATAAGCTCTCCTTTTATTTATCTATTCCTATTTACTTTAGGACGGGAAAAAGAAATTTGATAAGGAGACGGAGAAATATTACTCCACGCTTGAGAGACACCTGAACCTGTCGTCCAAAAAGAAAGAAGCTTATCTTCAAGAGGTAAAACCCAAGCAAAGTTCTTTTAAGAACGAAATGCAGCTTTGTCTGTCATTTTGAGACGAGTAAAGCTGGGACTCGCCTCTGGTTGACGGGACGCTGACCCGGTTGTTTTTGCTGGTTGGCAGGCCGACACGCAGATTGATAAGGAGAGGCAACTCTTCTACGACGCGTCCCTTGAGTATGTCTTCAAAATACAGGAAGTGCAAGAAAAGAAGAAGTTTGAATTTGTGGAGCCGGTAAGTTGAACTTAGTCTCAACAATTTATCTTTTTAGGAAAGGGAAGTTTATTTTTATAGCGTGAGTCATACACAAGGCAAATCCAAAGTGATTTACAGAGGCAAAGAAATTATGATTACAAACGAGATGAAATGAAAGGGTGGAAAATCCAAATAACAAATAAACTCAAGCGTTCAATTCGTTCGAAAAGAGCATTTGAATTTGAATTTGTAAAACTATAATTCGCGGCATGTGTATGTTTTTGCTGGTGCATTTTTCTAAAATCAAATCATATTCAAGCCATTTATTTTTGTAATATTGGAAGATGGCCTGGTAGTGTACAAGGCGGCCCCGGGTGCGTCATAAAACCAATCGTAACAATATGTGCAGTCATTTCCAGCATTTCCATCGGTGAAGGCGACAGGTAATATGAAGTTCTCACTGTATTGTGTGTGTGGGGGACGTGAGTTGAGCGTCAAGTATTTCTTTGAAAGAATCACCCCGAACGTACCCTCTACATCCCCTGCTCCCATTTGTTTACATCGACTGTCAGCCCACCTTACAAAGCGCCCCCCCCCCTCGCCAACTGAAATGTAAATCTCCAGGCCCCGCGGGTCGCCGTGAGGGGAGTCAGCCTTGCGCCCCCGTGATGAATCTGTGCACAGATGAGGTGATTCATCCTTGAGCGTTTGATACAGCCGAGCTCATCCTGGGGATCAAATCAGTGTTTGTGTCGCCGGGATTTGACGGACAGCTGCACCCGGCGGGCGGTCACAACATTAGGTACCCCTGTGCAGTCTGATGGGCGCCAGTACAAACAATATTCTCTGCAAAAAACAACAAAAAAAGAACAAAAATCACAGCTAAAATGCTGTGATGTAAATGGTCTAGCATGACACAGAAACCATACAAGGGGAACGTATAAATAAAGGAGTCCTGCCTAAAACGTGAATAATTCAAAACAGATTAGTACGACGCAAAACCTACACTACATTGGGGGGAAAAGCCATCTCTTTGGAGGTTTTTTGTTCAATAGTTTAAACTGTAAATATACCACAAATTATATTATTATAATTATAAAAAAAAAAACCACTTCAAAATCATTTCGAACGCATCTTACAACATTACCCTTGAAAATAGATGGCTGACAGATGTTTTGATTTCGATAAAAAATGCACCAGCTATACAAAGATCGTAAATGGGTAAGATGTGTTACTTCAAAATACTTCGTGGACACTACTTTCCTATTAGCTGGACTGTGGCACCTTCTCAAGGCATCTTAGGGCGTTCTAGAATTAGCACAAAAATGTGCTGAGAGCAGCAAATAGATGAGTACAGAGCATTGGTTCTAAACAACAACAACAACACACAAAGATGGTGGTAACCTGACTTACAACTTTAATTTGTTCCGTGACCAAGCTCGGAACTCAATTTGCTAACATATCAAATCAATGTTCCCTTATTGTAATGAATGGACAGGCTTTAAATGCATTCAAGTCCCTTTAAAAATAAATAAAGTAGTTTAGTCTGGGTTGTGAGTGGAGGTTACATGCATGTTTTTTTGCTCAAATCATGTTGTAAAATGAATTTAAAATTATAGAATCACAGTTTGTGTGTGTGTGTATGTATGGATATATATATATATATATATATATATATATATATATATATATACACACACACACACACACACACACATTTTATAAATGTAGGCCGCCATCTAGTGGTTATGAAAAAGCTGTACCCTTTCATTCCAAAATGTGATTGATGTGATTTCTAACAAGTTAATTGCCATAATCTGTGTACAACAGCAACAAACATAACCAAAAGCTGCTCATCTGCTAGAGAGTTTGGACCAAGGTCACCTGGAAGTGAACCTCATCTCCAACTTTTTTACAGCACCGTATCCTATTAGTGTGCGTATAGGTGCGTGATTGTTAATGCCTCAGTGCCGCTCCTCCACAGCTGCTGGCCTTCCTGCAGGGCTTGTTTACGTTCTACCACGAAGGATACGAGCTGGCTCACGAGTTTGAGCCGTACAAGCAGCAGCTCCAGTTCAACCTCCAGAATGTAAGTACCGCATCTCGCATTTCGCCGGACCCTGTATGGTCGTCAGGTTTCTCTGCTGGTGGTTTTAAAGGAGACAAACTTTGTATTTTTTAGTTGCGCATTTGAAACAGTTCCCAGGTGTCTTAATAAAAGTTCTGCTCAGCCCGCCCCTGAGCGAGGGCGTTGCGACTATGTTCGTGGCTTCTTGTTATCCAATTTCACTTAATTGGTCCAAAATGTTTTGATTTACAACAAATAATACAAATAATGCCAGTAACGTATAGTTACAGGCCAAACAATTAAATGCTTTTTCCACCAGATGGCAGAAGATATACATTTAACCTCTGTAGACATTTTTTGTGACATTTTTGTTTGGTGGGATGCAATGCAATTATTATTATTATTTAATGTACTGTAAATTATGTGCCACCGTTCAGTAAAGGTTGGCAAAGACTTTTAATTAGTGTTAGACTATGTCTTATTCAGACTTGTTCGGATTACGTCACCGGTGTAGGAAAAGAACTCCGTCGTTATCTGAGGATGCCCTGCGCAAGCGATTTTAAAGTCATTTTTCCATAACATGTCCCCTTTAATGTATCCAACCATTTGAACAAAAAAAAAAAAGGGTTAAGAGTCAAAGAACAGCAAGCTGCGTTCGACAGCAGTCGCAGCCCCAGGGCCCCTGAAAATCGGCCTGACGCAGCAGCCGTTGCGCTGACATTTTCCGCTTGCTCTCCACGCCCCGTGAGGTTGAGGGCTCTGATCGCACTGCAAGGCTGCATCAGCATCTCACGGCTCCACGCTATGACACACTGCTGTCAATGGTGGAGAGGTACAAAGTACTACAAATACTTCCTCAATGGTGGAAAGGTACAAAGTTCAACAAATACTTCCTCCTTTCCCTACCAAACGGTGTATTTCAGGTCGCTGTATTTATTTTTCGGCTGACTTTTTAGATAGATTTGGTAGGTGGATGTATGGATTGATGGATACTTACAGTATATTGCTGGAAATGGAATTGTCACTGCAGCAACATTCACATACATACTGTACACTCACTACAATAATATGCAATAAAAACAACAAAGTCAAAACAAATACAAGCACAGCATTGTGGAGGAGTTGAAAGAAATTTAAATTTAAAAAGAGCAACAACAAACAAACAGAAGATTAAGAATTTGCATGTTGGTATGTGTTAAGGCCATGAATAGAGTCTAATTATGCGAAAAGAGTACTTCTGCTTTTACCAGTTTCTTTTTTACACAAGTTTCTGTACTTCTAAGTACAAAAGCATGAGTACTTTTGCTTCCTCTGACTGTGATGATGATGTTTGACTGCTGATAGGAAGATTGCAGCAAACGTGTTCGTCTCTCCACACAGACGCGCAACAACTTTGTGAGCACCAAGCAGGAAGTGGAGAAGCTGATGAAGAGGATCAGGTCGGCGGACCAGGACTACAAAGCTCCGGGCCCGTGGAGCATGGAGGGCTTCCTGTACGCACAGGAGAAACGTGAGTGAGCGTTAGTTAAGAAATCCATATTTTCTTCAACTTTGTTTTTTCTAATGTACAGTAATCCCCTCATATTTGCGGTTCACGATTGGCAAATTTCCCTGCAGTGTACCTTGACGTGGCTCGGTCCAGATTTTTGCTTTTGTGTTGCGAGCCAAAATTGGATGTACAAGCACACAAATACAAAATGACAACACTCTCAAGGAGCAAGATCATTTGGGCTGGAAAAGCCCAGAATGCCCCGTCTCAAACTATTCTAGTGGGTCGTTTATACATGGCAATTGAGATGGCTGGATTACTCATTAATATTGTATATGTAAATAATCTTTGCTCTGATTGTATCACTCTTATTCTGAATTTAAATATGGAAAACAGCTTTTGCTCTAATTAGTCTGTGGCGTCAACGGCAACATTGCACGCAACGTTCACCGCTGGCAACAATGAATACAAGCTTTGCTATTTCATCCGTAGTTACATAAAGCAAATTATAAATACAGTTAAGTATTGTAGTAAAAAACATACATAAAACATATGCATACTTATAGACTGTATTTGTATGACTGGGATTCGGTCGTTTTTGTTGTTGTGTCCAAGGTCCTCTGGGCTGCACGTGGGCGAGACATTACTGCACGTATGAGAAAAGCAGCAAGACGTTTACTATGAGCAATACTGACAACAAGTCAGCCAATAAACAGGTAGTTTACACTCCCTTTTTTTTTTTTTTTAAAGTGTAGTTTAGCATGATTTTGTTTAGTTTTGTCTTTGTTTCGCGGAGTTGAGTTTTGGAGTTTGGCCGTTGTTCATCTTTAAACTAAAATCAAAATCTTAGTGCAGCTTAGGTCTGTTTTACTTTGATCTGTGTTTTGTTTAGCGTCGTTCAAGTCTTAACTTAGTTAGAGCTTGCCTAGCTTAGTTTAGTATTTTGTTCTTAGTTGAGTCAAAGTTGATCTGAGCGTATTTTAGCTTAGTTGAGTGTGCTCCTGGTTTTGTTCAGTATCATTTGGTCTTAGTTTAGCTTAGTGTAGCATCACACAGTGTAGTTTGTTTTTGCTTAGCTTAGTTTTCTTTGATTTAAATTCCGGTGTTAGTTTGCTTTTAGTTTCTTAGCTTTACTTAGCTTAGGCCTTCTTGTGTTAAGTCTTTATTTTGGTCCTACTTTATCTTAGCAAATTCTAGTTGAGTTTAGCTTAGTTCAGTTTAGTCTTTCTTTTGTTCCGCTTAGTTTGCTCTTCATTTCACATAGCTCTGCTAAGTTGACTTTCGTCTTTCGTTGATGTTAGCATATTTTCACATAGTTGAGTTTGGTCTTTGTTTTGTTCAGCTTTACTTTCCTGTGAGTTTCACTTAGCTTTACTTTTCTTTGTTTAATTTAATCCTGGTTTCTTTGCTTAATGTGTATTTTATCTTTGTTCAGTTTAGTTGAATTTGATCCGTGTTTTGCTTACTTATTGGTAGCTTGGTGACTGTTTTCATAAATTGTCCACATTTATTTTTTTTCTGTTTGTTTTTTTTTGCTTCCTCATGAGAGTTGATACGTATTTTTAAATCACTAACATTGTACATGTATTATTGAATCATTTTGGGATGTTTTATTGCGTTGAACTTTCAGAACGGTCTGGCGCTCAACCAGCCCGAAATGTTCAAGCTCAAGTCGTGCATCCGGAGGAAAACGGACTCCATCGACAAGCGCTTCTGCTTCGACATTGAGGTGGTGGAAAGGTCTGTGATTTCACTGGAAATTACTAAAGATATCACAAGAAAAAATGCGATTCTTGCTTTTTTTTCCTTTTTTTCCCCTTTTTTTTTTTAATTTGTGAATCTTTAGCCTTGTGTTTATTCAAGGCTCAAGAAAAAGCTCGATTGAAATGCATGTGAGATATTTTGTGTTCCATCAAACTCAATTAACCCAGCGTGTCCCGGCAGAGACTCTCCATGTCAACACGCTGATGTTGTTTGGCTTCCATTAACATCCTGGAAGGCTTCCATGTTTTCAGTTCCTTTTGAGTCTAGCATGAACCCCATACACACACACCACACCCGCACCACTTTGTTACATATGCAGTAATCCCCCGCTATTCACAACAGATCAGGACCGAGCACTGCCGTGATTAAAAAAATAAAAATTTAAAAAACTGCAAGTAATTGTCTCGCAACACTAAAATTGCCTAAATTAATAGTTTCAGACAGAAATATACCACAAATATAATCTGAAAAGAGTTTCAAATGATTTCAAACTCATCTTGCATTATCTTCAAAACTGAATGTCTGACAAATTATTTGATTTAAAAAAAATTATAATAATAATAATAAACTGACAAGCGGCGATGACGTTCTGTAACTTCCATCAACAACCCAGGCTAAACTCGGCTCCTCCCCAACATACAAAGCTTGTCTCTCAGTCGAGATGTATCACTTCAGCATACATTGGTATCGTCAACTACGAGTTTAATTAATTCCTTGGCCAAGATCATATTTCCAGTTTACTAGTATATCAAATAAAGTTTGGGAAATTAATTGAAATGCTGTTAATCTGTTCCAGCCTTCTAAAAAACACCACATTTTTTTCTAGAACTATTGCTACACAATAAAAGAGAATCAAAAGAAATCAACTGTTTTGTTTTATGTGTAATTATTGCAGATACTATAGTATTTGTGTGTTGGTTGGAGGTATGCCTTTAAGGGGTATGGCCTCGTGAGTGATGTCAGGAGCTGCAGTTTGGGTTGGCCGGTTAGTCAGCGTGTAAGCATCTGGGCGTGAGTTGTGGCCTACAGCAGCTTCTTGCAAGTGTTCTCTTTTGGCATTTTTGTGTTTTGACTGTAAACGGCTAAATGTGCATCAGCCACTGCCCACATCCGAAAGCAGTACAGTACCTTAATTGAACCTTTTCTTTTTTTTTTTTTTTTTTAAATCATCCACTTCACTTGAGTTGCGGCTAATCTTAAACTCGCTTGTTCGTCAAATTGTGGTTTGCGAAATTAAAAAAAGCAACTAGGTAGGTGTATTTGTGAATAATGAACTTCGAATATGCAGGGGATCACTGTACCATGGATGTTTCTAACCCATTCCCAGTCCTTTTTATTTCCTTCTCCTTCTGTCCTCTTTTGTCCACGTAGAAACGGCGTCTGCCGCGGAACTCTTTTCAGGCCGCTTCGGTTGTTCTATAAAGTCCGGTACGTGAGCGGACCCTCGCCGCATGTTCACGTGTGTGTGTGTGTGTGTGTGTGTGTGTGTGTTTGGGCCGCTGACAATGTGTGTGATTGGCACCTTCTTCTCCTGCTGCCATGTTTCCTGCCTGCTGGGACAAATGTGCGTACGCTTTATAATTTACTTTTACTGATGCAGATTTTACAGTGATTAATATCCTCATGAAAAGCAAACACCTTCCAATTTTATCTTTAAGTGATTAAATTGAGCTTCGTTTGAATGGTGTCTTCAGGCAAACACTGCACCCATTAGCAAGCAGTTCAACTTATTTTTGAATGTGTCAAGACCAATGCACAATATGTATCCATCCATTTTCTATACTGCTTATCCTCACTCGGGTTGGGGATGTGCTGCAGCTTGTCTATCTTATCTAATGGTCAACAGCCAATCACAGAATATGTATTATACTGTATATGATTGAGCATTAGAGCCTCACTAAAAATAAGATATATACAGTGTATACTACTGGATTAAAGTTTTATTTGTTCAAGGGTAAAAAAAAAAATGTAATTGCACGAGAATAAAATTGTATTATTTAATGTGAAAAATAATTAGAGCATATGATTTTATTTTTGTAAGATCATAACTTTTTGGTATTTGCACAGTGTATACAAGCAAATTGTACCGGCAAAGTCAACTACACGGGGAACTAGTAGCTGCAATGGTAGAGAAGAAAATGCAATCTTTGACTTTTACTTTTGACTGTGAATGAGGCGCATTCAATGACCGCCAACTAAACAGGACACCTCACATGCAGACAAAAAACACAATCAGTAAATTAAACCTAACGACAACCAAATACCACCAGATGGCGCCAAGATTGTCAGCGAATAACCAATGATAAGTTCCGAATGGCGTACTGCAAATAGGCAGGCCTTCATGGTATTACGATGTTGTCTCAAAAACTTTTTTTCTTGTAGTGTTACAACTTTTTTTTTTTTTTTTTTTTTTTAGAATATATTACTTTACTCTTAATATTTTGCTTTTGTTCTTAGAAAATAGGACTTTATTCTCAGAATATTGCAACTTTTTATCTTTGGAAAAAAATGACTTTGTCTCAAATATCCGATTTTAGTCTCCTAAGATTCCCTCATCTTTTTTTTCTATTTTTAAAGTATTTATTTTAAGTGTGGCCCTAATACTACTTTGTAGTGTACACATACATGTGGTTCTTCATATGTGGTAATGTAAAAAAAAAAAAAAAAACATGAAGCATATGGACAAAACAATTGAGCCACACCTCTTGATCAGTTCCTCCGAGTGATTTTTGTGTGATGCGCCAGGAGGTGGGGGGGGGGGGAGCTGATGCATGTTGGCTGTGCAGTGGTGAATCACGCTGGAATTATGCAGCTTTTAATCAATCAAGCACCGGCAAGCTATATTTGGTCACATTTGTCCTTTAACGGTGACCACTGCAAACACCCCAGAAGAAATGAGATCACACTGAAACCAGATTCCCCCCACTCCCCCCAGGCATGGTGTCATGACGCTGCAGGCGCTGTCCGAGTCCAACAGACGGCTGTGGCTGGAGGCCATGGATGGCAAGGAGCCGGTAAGGAACCCCGTCGAGGATAATGCCATTCCTGCAGTGGGGTCCTTTTGAGCCAGGATGTACAAAAACTTCAGTACTGTAATAATCATGATGTGCCACTGGCTCCCTCAAGTGTTTGCTGCTAGAAATTACAACCTGCCTTATATACTGTACAGTAGTTAGTTCGGCTCTAAAATGTCATTTTTAAAATGGACAGGTGTGCCACTTCATATGTAGAGGAAGTAAAAATAAATAAATTAATAAAAAATAATACTTATAATGTTTCTGTAAAATAAGTAAAGTACTGTATACTAATTATCCTCATTAATGTTGTGGGTTTATATTATTTATAATTAATTTAATTGCAATAAAGTGACCAATTATTTAGTAAAATAATTGTTGCATGTGTGTGTGTGTGTGTGTATATATATATATATATATATATATATATATATATATATATATATATATATATATATTGCACATATTTAAGTTTACAGTAAACACTCAATTGGGCTGTAATGATTTTAATTATAAAATGATCATTTTAATTGTATTACGTATCATTTATTTAATTGTAATCAATTAACTAATGATTTAATCAAATAAATGAAATAAAAGTTAAATTGTGTATTTTTTAATTTTGCTAATATTATTATTCACAATAGTCACTAATTATGGAATAAAAATACATTTAAAAAATGTCAAATATGAAAATGGTTTATAAATGAATGAAAAATGAATAAATACATTTTAATGAACCAGTTTTTGGAAATAAGTGACAAAATTAATGCTTCAAAAATTGTAGACACTCAGTGGGCTGGATTAAAAACGAAGCTGCCCTGATATATACTGTCAATACTTAAATATGGTAAATTAATTTATACTATTACATTTAAATTCATAGTTTTGCTTTGTTTTTGTAATTGTCTAGATTTACAACCTGCCCGCCATATTGAGCAAGAAGGAAGAGAGTAAGTGTGAGCCAGTAAAACACATTTCTAACATGTTCTGTTTTGCCATTCCACTTTTATGTATTCACTTGTCACAACATTAGGTAAAGAGGCATCATCATATGAGATCTAATACAAACGTGCACAATGTCGTTAAATAAGGTAACCGTCGCCGTGAAATGACGACATTGAGGAGAGAATGTCGCAAATCTCCACACATTTGACACTGCTCTGTCCCATTTTGACACCCTCAACCTTTGCGGATCACCATGACCTGTATGACTGAGAATCTACATACTATCCATATTTGTATGTAGAAACACTTTTTGAAAAATGATACAGGATCATTTATTACATTTTTTTTTTTTTTTTTAGTTATGGTTCGCGGACCCCCAAACCACAGATTTAGACCATAGTGGTCTTAGTGTGTGGTCTTCATTCACGGCTTTTGTCTCCTAGCATTCCTTAACGAGGCCGGCTTCAACTTTGTGAGGAAGTGCATCTTCCTGGTTGAGAGCAGAGGTGAGGCGAGTTCAAAACCATGATAAATAGTCAGCAAAATAGGACTCAATGTTCTGCCTGTCTCCTTGCATGCAGGTATAAATACGATGGGGCTGTACAGGATTGGTGGCGTCAACTCGAAAGTGCAAAAGCTGATGGTGACAGTGTTTTGTAAGTAAAGATAGGTGGGCAATACATCCTAATCTACTAGTTAGGTATAGCAGGATTTTACTAGGCAACTCGTGGAGAAACTCTTCAACTCATCTGACTTAATTTTTCCACTAGCCACATGTACAGTATAATCTCTTTTTTTCCTCTCCCTTAAAGTTATCCTGTTTGATTCCGTGTGTACATAACCAAGCCGGCCACTAGGTTGCGTGAGGCTATTGTTGTCTGGCTGAAAGCAGCGGCATCTTTCATGTCAACTGTGTTTCTTAAAGCATCCAAGGCGCCAACAGACATGGACCTGGATCCTGAGACATGGGACAACAAGACCATCACCAGCGGCCTGAAGAATTACCTCAGGTCAGCTCGCCCCCGTCCTCGTCTGTCGCAAATCTCTCATTTAGCGTCAGAACGCCTGTCGCACACAAGCAGCCCCGCTGTTAGTCATGAAGCCAGGCTGCTAATTCACACAGGAAAAAGCGGCTGCCACGATTTGGAAATGAATGACAAGCAGTGCCTTGGTTTTTATCTTTTTTTTACATCTCCAGGTGTCTCTCTGAGCCGCTTATGACCTTCAAGCTGCATAAAGAATTCATCATGGCTGTCAGTAAGTTTATGTTAACAAAAGAAAATGGGACAAATCTCAATCAATTTTAGGATGAATAAAAATCAAATAAATAAAAATCAAGTACAGTTGCAGGTCACTATTCACATCAAAGCTCACTTATTTCTCAATCCCTCAAGATGCCGCCAAAGCCCTGTCTGAATAGAAATTGCTGTCAAGGAAGTATGTTGAAGTGTAAACTGTGTATGTTGGGGAGTAGCTAAGTTTATCCTGGGTTGTTAGTGAACGTTACAGAGAGCATCTACATGTACTCGAACACCCACGTGTCCGGTGCATTTCTTCGACATGAAATCATCTGTAACCCGTTCATTTTGAAGGGCAATCTTGTAAAATGGGTAATAAAAAGACAAAATTGGGGGCGGGGCGTCAATTACGCATGTTTTTTTCCCCCGCAATTTGTGTCAGAGTTTAGTCCCAATCCCGACTGTAGTGAGGGTTTACTTTACACAAAACCTGTTGCCATTTGACTTTGGATCAGTTGTTATCATTCTATTATTACAATGCATACATATCGAACCTAGTCCTCACCATTATCAAACATACAGTATGATTTAGAGGAGATATATTCTGCATTTTTGGGGGACAATTTAACATGGTTGTCTTAATAATGTGTGGCATGCTCTTTTTTTAATTTTTTTTTTTCAAAAATACATTCACTGAAATGAGCCATTTTGAGGGGGCTGTCTTGTCTCGTGCAAATTAGCCAGTGCTCACCTTGCCACTCTATTGTGGGGTCAATGCCCAACGCGGCCATGACGACCAAGGGCCGTGGCTACTTGTTCGTTGACGGAAAAGCACAAGCGAGCCACCACAATGGCTGCATGGGATTGTATTTTCACTTGTGGGCGCAGCACTTCATCACCAAGGCGCCAAATTACACTTTGTCAATTACTGTGGATACCTGACACATCTCCAAACACAAGTAGCTTCTTACTTGATGCTTAGGCAGGAACTCTAGAGACTCAACTATTTGTATAGAAGCAATTAAAAAGTCAATTTTCCATAATATGTCGCCTTTAAAGAACTGTTTGGTATTTGCAACTTTGTCAACATGTTTTTGTCAGAATCGGATGACCAGAACTACAGAGTGTGCGCTGTCCACTCTTTGGTCCACAGGCTGCCAGAGAGGAACAAGGAGATGCTTGAGCTGCTCATCAAACATCTCGTCATGTATGATTCCGCTCCATTCATGTTGTAGTTGTAGTAGTAGAAATAGCAGTAAAGACAAGTCTAATTGTCAACCACTGTGCACATTAACGTCCCATGAGTGATCATTTGGCTTCCTGCAGGAAATTATTCAATTTCACTTCATCCATCCACCCATCCATTTTCCTTACCGCTTATCCTCACTAGTGTCGCGGGCATGCTGGAGCCTATCCCAGCTGACTCTGGGCGAGAGGCGGGGTACACCCTGAACTGGTCACCAATCGCAGGGCACATATAAACAAACAACCAGTCGCACTTACATTCACACCTACGGGCAATTTAGAGTCTTCAATTAGCCCAGCATTAGGGTTGGGCATCGAGAATTGAGAACCGACAGGAACTGGGACTAAAGTTACGGTTCTCCTGGAATCGTTCAAATTAAAAAAATTCTGTTCCCAGTTTTGATGCCTAGTCCTCTGGCCCCGAAGAAGAAGTGGCAAAAACCAACGAAGAACGCGCACGACGACTTGTTTGTGCCCAACGGCGGCGGCGAACAAAAAAACATTGAACTAAAACTTCATCGCAGCAACTTTACATCACAATGAATTGGAACGAAACTCACATAAACGTTGTCTCGCAGAACCCGAGTCAAATGTTCATTTTAGTCTGTGCTGCGGGCTGCTAAGAAAATTTATGTTCATAATTTGGACACCCTTTATTTAAACCATGCAAACTTTTTTGACCCACCCTCCTAAATTAATCAGAATCAAGAATTGTTTGGAACTGGAATCGAAATAAGGAACCGGAGTCGAGACCTGAATCGCTCAAATTCAGGAGAGGCCAGATTTGAACCAAGGTCCTCAGAACTGTGAGGCAAACGTGCCACCCAATTTTACTTAATTGGTATGAAAATGATTCACATTATTAATTATAGTACTTAAATATACCTTTTAGGAATAAAACCTCTGCCTTATTTTTGATGAACACTGGTACTTTTTATTTATAATTTCTTTTGAGGTGGTACTTGGTGTAAAAAGTTGTTGAACCACTGGATTAGAGGAACGAACCTCGTCGTTGGCGGCCAATAAGCAAGTCACAGCTTTGTGTTCTCCACCCGCAGAGTATCCGCGCAAAGTCAGTCCAACATGATGACCGTGTCCAACCTGGGAGTCATCTTCGGGCCCACCCTGATGCGCTCCCAAGAGGAGACTGTGGCCGCCATGATGAACATCAAGTTCCAGAATATTGTGATGGAAATTCTGATTGAGAATTGTAACAAGGTGAGTCACAGAACAAAATGTATTGATGGGGGAAAAAAATAAATAAAAGCAGTTATTGTATATAATAATAATTAAAAAAAGCAGACATTATTATTCCATGGATTCTGTTATTTCCAGATCTTCCATCAGCTTCCGGACCCTAATGTGCCGCTGCCGCAGCCTCAGGGTCGGCCCGGTTCCCGCAGGAGCAGAGCCATTTGTCTGTCAAGCGGTCCCCGGAAGCCCCGCAGCCTCTACACGCCCACCCTGTGCCTGGCCGACGCAGAAAGTGAGTACCTAAAGGAAATAACACTTGTATAGTTGTCTCATTTTGTCTATTGGTAGTAATGAACTTGAAAAAGATGTTTTGACATGTAACTTCCCCCAGGGATCTATTCTTGGACCCTTTTTGTTCAAACTGTATGCTCCCTTTAGATTATAAATCAAGTGGCTCTATTGACTCAGGTTCAAGTACTTGTGCAAACTAAACATAGCAAAGTAGCATGGGAACAAAAACATTTATTTCAAATCCTGATAAGAAATACAGACATTTTTCATGTGGGTAAGTTTGAACTTTATTATGTTTAAACATTATTCTGATTTTGATTTATTTTTTATACATAATTTATGGGCAAAAACGGGGACGCATTTAGGCAGCTGATAAAAATGCAAAATATTTACAGATGTCCAGGTGGTAATAAATAAAATATAGTATTTCTATATTATGGTACATTCAAATTTGTAGTTATTAGAATTTGAATTAGTGTTATTGCTAATTAAATATAATCTTAATTGTATTTTTGTACTTATTTTTATTATTATTAGATTTCTAGTTTTATTTGTTATTTTTTATGATATATTTAGTATTTATGTTTTATTGTAGGATTTATTCCTTTGTATTTATACATGATTTTTTTATTTCTAGTATATATATATATATATATATATATATATATATATATATTTCTCATTTTATTGTGATAAGTTTTACTGCATTTTGTTGCTAGCATGTTTTTAATTTCATTTTATTGTGAGTTTATTTTTTATTTCAGGTTTAGTATTTATTTCATAGTTTATTTTTAGTAGAAGTTTTTTGGTTTTGTTTTATATTTTAATTTTCAGTTTTAATGTTAGCATTTCATTTTTGTTTATTGTTGGAATTTAGTTTTCATGTCATTTTATTGTTACTATTTATTGTTCGTGTTTCTTAATTGCTTGTTTTTGTTTTTTTAATTCTTAATTTTATTTAAAATTACATTCACATTTACATTATCTTCAATGAACGTACTTGTTTTTTTCATTTTCGGTCTTTTCATGAAAAGCATAGTAGAAATAGTTTTATTTGTTCATTGTCCAATGAACTTGCCTTCCATGAGACATCGAGTCAGAAAATTGTAAGTCGTTTGAGGTGGAAAGGCAGATTTTAATGCGGGCCTCGTGTGCCTCCCCTCTGGCCCCTGCATAGGCGACCCGTGCAGCAGCAGTCCAGGCAGCACCCCCGTGGGCAGCATGGAGTCTCTGTCCTCGCACTCCTCGGAGCACGACGGCTCGTCCAAGGCAGAGACTGCGACCTCCGTGCAACCTAACGACGTCACGCTCCCTGACGCCGCGTCCCTGCGCTCCAGCGGGCCCCGGAGCACCGAGTCCAGCTCCAGGGAGGAGGCCGGCCCGACCGACGTAGAGTCGGAGGACGCGCTCCCCGGCGTCGCCCCCAAAAAGGCCCCCCACCGTCGCTACCCTGGACTCAGACCGCCTGATCTCACGGCTGCAACCTCTCTCAAGTCACTGCATGTGAATGAAGGTGAGCCATAAAACTTCCTCCCATTCTCTATCGATAATTTACTTGGCCGAGAGGCCGGCGTCCACGTATAGATACATGCACAGAAGACAAACAACCATTCACACTCATATTCACACTTCTGGAAGATTTTGCGCACAGGTGTCAAACTCAAGGCTGGAGGCTGGATTCAGCCTGACATATAATTTTATGTGGCCACACTAAACAATATCGATTGTTTTTCGATTTGATGTTTCTCGCGAAATGAATTTATTATTTTCATTTTGGCAGAAAATCTGTGCTGCAATTGTAAATGTTCTTCACTTTAACCATTCCCCTCAGGCATTTATTTTTCAACAAATTGCTTCTTGTTCTTCTTCTGAATTGGACAATTAAATTTTTAATTTCTCAAATGTTTTCTTACTGCTGATTCCCATGACTTCTGATTTCAAATTCAATTTATTGTAGTTTGTTAAAAATATATACACAGTACAACTCTGCTATTCTCCAGGGATTGGAACTGAGCCCGAGCACGAATGGCGAAAAAATGCAATTGACATTCCCCCTTTAAATGTTTATCAAATTGCCTCGATTAATAGTACAAACCCTAAATAAACCACAAACTGTGATCCCAAAATGCTTGCGTATTCAAACCCATCGAAGTGACTTTCACAAACAACCCAGGCTAAACTTTGCTCCTCCCCGACATGTAAAAATGTTTCTCAGTCGAGTTGTGTCACTTTCATACTTCCTTGACACCAATTTCTATTGAGGTCAAGCTATAGCGCCAACCTGCTGCATGTAAACATATTATAGAAACAGCAAAAGAAACACAAATACTGCAGGAGAGTATTTCAGGGAATTACACAGAGAAAAAAATGCAAATGGAGGAATTTGTAAATAGTGACTCGACGCGTGTTGTCTCTATATACTGTATTTCATATTACGGTATTCATTAATGTCACTCTTTGTTTTACCTCAAGGCCAAAGGAGCTGCTCGAGGTCCACCCAAAACCTCTCCACGCTGGATCTCATCGATCACTTGAAGCACGCAGAGCACCCGGCGCTTCCGCCCAAGGTCGTGATCCGGCGGCGGGCCGCGGCGGCCGGCGACGGATACCAAAGACCAGGCTCAGTGTAAATTATGTTCCATCGTGTTTCAATATTCTTTGTGAGTCAGTACAAAGTGTTGTATGACTTATAACAGATTTTTTTTTTTAAAGTGTTGGCTCACTATTTGGAAAGTACAAACGACTGTCAGACTTTATAGTGCAGCACAATTGACTTCAGAAGATTGGAATTTTATGCTCGTCAAAACAATACAAGAAGGACATTTAGGGAAATCAGGAGCCTCAGCATGCCTGAAAACAACAAAATTTGCAAGCGCCTGTAGATCTTGTATTTTCATCCATGTACAGAAAATGGATGGATGGATTATTTTAGAGGTCCCCAACGTGACCTGCCAAAACTCACTCAGTAGCGC
This sequence comes from Phycodurus eques, assembly GCF_024500275.1. Lineage (NCBI taxonomy): Eukaryota > Metazoa > Chordata > Actinopteri > Syngnathiformes > Syngnathidae > Phycodurus > Phycodurus eques. The sequence continues at coordinate 26,692,137 of NC_084531.1, forward strand.
CCCCTGGGAAATAATTACCCAGTTTCGCCGATTGACGCAGAATTCATTGGACATGTTTATCATAACAGGATGCAAAGAAAAGTCACATGGAGCCATTCACAAAGTTGAAAAGGAAGGCAGCCATTTTGGTTTAAAGCAACCATTTTCATTGAGCAATACAAAGATCCTAGGCTACCTTCACACTGCAGGCCACAAATCTCAATTCGGATTTTTTTTTTCCCATTACACCCGATCTTTTTATGTAGTCATTCACATTACAAAAACAACAAAACTAGATTACCACGTAGCTCGAATTTAGATCTGCAGGTGTACCTAATAAAGTGACCAATGGGGTCACATGCGTTTCTCTCCATGTGAGTGATTATTATTATTCATTTAGTGTACACCACACGTCAATAAGGACAATTATGTCAGCCGCATTTCTCGCTCTGTCAGGCCGCCTGGCCACGTGTGCGAGCGCGGAGACAATTTATGTGATCTCCTCTGCGGTGGGAGAGCTGCTCTTAATTCTCGGGGTTGATGTGACCCAGCAGCAGACTGTCCTCCTCCTCCTCCACCTCCTCCTCTTTGCTTGATGTGTGAGCGTGTGTGCATGTGTGTGTGTTTACACTGCGAGAACTGGGATTTTTTTTTTTAAAAGAAAAAAAGGCAACAAAATGAGGGAATATACAGTATTTCTTAGACTTGGCAAGTAAACATGGATGGATGGATGGATAGATACATTCTACGGTGGAAATTAAATTGTTGCAGCAGCAATTTTATGTAATATTAATACTATAGAAACAGCCAAAAAAGTCAAACCAAAAACAAACAACACCACTGTTGAGGAATTAAAATAAATTGTAATCTATTCTAAACAAGAAAAAGGAAACATATTGACATGTTCGTGTGTGTTAAGATAAATAGTCAAATTATGCTGCAGTAATAGGTGTTTAATTTGTGCAAAATGGTAACTACCCATTTAATACCCATTTTTACATATTTTTAAGGGAAAGAAATGCTCGAAGCAAGTGAAATGCACTTCCACAAAAACTGTGTCATTATGAAAAATCTTAGCAGACAAAAAAAAAAAATCAAGCATAATTTGCCTTGATTTCAGATCAGATTCTGGTTAGATTTTAGTTTTTGCAGTATGATTGTTGGGTGTGTGTGTGTATCCACTCACGAAGCTTTTGAGTCATCACCTTCCCACGTCGCCGCATTCATAGCTCGGCGTCACCTTGACTCTCAGGTCACGGTGGCACGGTGGGGTCAAGTGCGGCCTCGTAATGACGGTGCCTCGCTTTTTTTAAAAAAGAAATTAAAACCAAAAAAAACACCTGAGGAAGGAAGGAAACGTCCCGCATTGTGTCGTTCCGCCTTTCGCTCTCTGTCCAAACAGTCAGGAATGCTGGTATGTCAAAGCCAGCGTGTGTGTTTACGCGGGTCGAGGGGAAAAGGTCAGGCAGACTCTTCTTTTTCCACAACAGTAATTCGCAACCACATTAGTGTGCCGTGAGAGATCATCAGGCGTGTTGAGGGAAATTAATGAAATGGTCTGAAAATGTTGTTTGGACATTCACGAATTCGCCTACTGTGAAAAATGAAAAATTCACCTATTTCCTTTTATCTTACTCAGGCCAGGCCAAAGCAGTAACAGTATTGCTTTAGCGCCATGTGGTGGCATCTCATTGCCAAGGAACTGTTGAAGTGAATTCCGGAGCTTCATTTAAAAAAAAAAAAAAAAAAAAAAGGTAGTCCTTTGTCACCATCTTGTGGCATCTGTAAGCAATCGCAGTTCAGAATAAAGCTTTTTTTTTTTTCAATTACTCGCCGATTTTCAAGGAAGCATCTTGAAGTGATAGATCATGACTGAGAGACGAGTGTTCTATGTTGGGGGAGGGGCTAAGGTTAGCCTGGGCATGTCCACCCGCACTTACAGCGCATTAAAAACAATCTAATAATCTATATTCATTTTTGTTATATTTATGGTTTGAATTATTATTATAGGGTGTGTAGGGGCGCATCAATCCACGGCAGGAATCGGTCCCCTCAAATCACAGCATTTGTTTATCTATGGCAGTGATGTAGAGTGACAGGGAGAAGAATGACATTTTCTTGCACTATAAGGACTTTTTGTGACATTATTTTTTTTGTATGTAAAACATATGCCTTAGCTTAATTAATCAAGGTTGGGCAATACTATTGTAGAAGAGTGGTTCCGCCATGTCTCGATCCACATTGTTCTTCATCAGACACAGTGAACTGATGTTGTTCCCCTTCTTCTTCCCTCTCTCTCTCACGCAGGGTGGCTGCCAGAGCGCTGCTTTTTGAACACGCCGCCGCCCAGCAGCCCGCCACGCTCGGGAGGTAACCGGCACACTCTCGCAACACCTCAAATGCACTGCGTGACTAATTATGAGCCGTGAGCTCTTTTTCTTCCTTTTCCTAAATAGTGGAGTTTACCGTAGACGCACACTTTTCGTGAGGGATAGAAACTGAGCCCTGCCGCGTACAGTGAAACAATGTGATAAATTAAACCCACCCCCCACCCCACCAGTAAGTTTCATACATGCTTCTATTGTTTGAACCATAAATATACATAACTATGACACCAAAAGACTAGTAATACAATTTCAAACTCATCTTACAACATTACCCTTAATATTAGATTATTTGATTCAGAAAATGACAACAACAATGACAACAACTACCCCACGTAAAGTATAATGGCACTATAGACATAATTACTCGTGAGACACACTTGTTCTACTTGTGCTCTGAATTGTCTTGCTAGCAAGGACAGTACTAGTGCACGGACATGAACACATGACTATGGACGTTAAGGCTAAGCGCTTAAACTGTTTGCCAAAACGTTGTTTTTTTGGGGTTTTTTTGCCTTCGACAGGGACGCCCAGGCCGTCTACTCGTGCGAGGCCGAGCACAGCCACGAGCTCAGCTTCCCCAAGGGGGCGCACTTCAGCAACGGTGAGCTACGCCAAAACCAACCAATGAAAGTAAAAGTACTGATTCAACTACTTTAAGTTAAAAAACAAAAAAACAAAAAGAGCAGTTAGATGTACTTAAGAACAAAAAAGTGAATATGAATTTTTACTGTCAACTAATGGAAGTCAAAGGGAAAAATAGATGAGTACAGAGGCTGGACGATCTACTGAAGTACAGTAACTAAGTAATTGTACTTTGTGACCTTCCACCACTGGTTGCTTATCTGCTTTGCATTGGCTCATTTGAACCCATTTTGCATCATCCCAGCTTTCAGTGTGAGCGCTATGCTAAAAATACCAACAGCGCTTTTTTTTTCCCCTCTCCCTTCTGCCTTTATTGCCTTTCCGTGACGAGCCCGCTTGGCTCGCGAACAGCAGGGAGGCAGGTCACAGTAACCTAGTGATGGAAGGAACCCGGGCCTGTTAACTCACCCCCCCGCCCGCTGCGCCTCTCTGGCCCTGCAGAGCCTGCAGCCAGATACAAAGAAGGAAGAAAAAAAAAAAGCGTCTACAAACACTCCTCGCCATTTAGCAGAAGGCTTTTTATGGTTGCGCATTAGCGAAGTCGTAGTGATTCATCATTTTTAAAGCTGCTCTGATCAATCTCCACAAAGCAGTCTTGTTTACGCTCCACTTCTTACTGGTACCAGGAAAATGGACAACATAACACCAGGACGCTTGCAAAACCAGTGGAAAATGTTTCCAGTAAATTTCCAAGAAATCTGAACTTTACCGGGAGATTTAAGGGAACTTTTAACTGGCAATTGAGGGTAACTAATTGGAGAGGTACAATATTCAGGCATAAATATTAAACATTTTGTTTTCATTACCAGAACTCTGAGCAAAATGGATAAACCTCCTCTCCCACATGTGAGGGGATTTCTGTACCTTAATTCACTCCACTCGAGCAGCAGCATATCTGAAGCTTTTTTGTACTTAAAGTTTGGTTGGCAACACAAAGCAAAACATCCACCAAGTGATGGCTCGTAACAGGAAAAATATCCTAAGCTGGGGCACCTTCTCGAGTTTGCAATTTTCAAACCATAATCACTTTTGTGTCACATTTGTCAAAACAGTCCTTTGAAAGAAAACCACGCCCGAGGAAAAACAACCAATCAGAGACAGAAGGCGTGAATTACAAGGTGTCGCCCAATAACGGGCAAACTCATCGCAGGCACACCTCCACCGTTTCGCAAGAAAATACGTTAAAACTGATTAACATTTAATTTTATGGTAACACTCCATTATAAATAAGGTACTTTTCTGGGGTAACAAGGCAACAGAAGTCTGCCTGCTAGTGAGCGACCAATGATTGACACCCCCGTAAGTCATGCGTTCTATTTCTGATTGGTTGTTTTTCTCGGGTGCAGTGGTTTGTCTAAGTCACATTTTCACAATCATATTTATTATGTACTATTGTCAAGTCATAATGACCGTTTTAATAAATATGAAAAAGTGTTGTTTTTTTTAATTGCAAACGCCCCTTCAATTAAGTTTCCAACTTTGAAAATTCCCAGAACTTTCGATACCTTCCACACCCGTCCTAAAATCTCGACACTGACTTCCTGTCAGTCATATAATAGCTTTTAAAATCTTACTGTTGGTGTGAAAAGCTCCGAATGGTCTCAGACCAAAATAAATTCAAGACCTTTGAGATTGGTTGAGGGTTTCCAGAAGCAGAAGCCGAAAACAAGCTTCCTGAACACTTCAGATCTGCTCAAACTGTTTGTACATTTAAATCTGGCTCGAAACGTTTGTGTTTTCTATGTTTTATCTTGTCTTTGCCTGTTTTTTTTTTTTTTTTTTTTCTTTGCCTCTGTAAAGCACTATGGATTGGCCTTGCATGCTGTACAAATAAACGTGCCTTGCTCTTGGGCTTTCTACGGCCGTGCGTATTTGTGTGTGGCTTGTAAGGCGATCCAGATTTTCTAAAAGGAACACGCTGACCCACATTTTCACTTGTCTTCTACATCTGTGTTCTTCTCTCTCTCTGGCAGTGTACCCGTCGGTCGAACCAGGATGGCTGCAAGCGACCTACCAGGGAAAAACGGGTTTAATCCCCGAAAACTATGTCATCTATCTTTAATTTAATTAGTTTTTCCATCCATGGTATCCATGGAAAAGCCCTTTACTGGTGATTGTAGCTGTGTGGTTTCTAGCTGCTTGGATAGGGGCTAGAACATGACAAACATACCTCCTTTTTCTTTTTTTATTTGGAAAAAGACTTCCTCAAATGTGTTTTTAATAAGACAGACATAATTTGTCTTTTTTCAACACGTTTTTACGACCACAAACGACACACGAGAACCACTTGACAAGTTTTATTGCCTTGAAATATCTTCAACAATCTTTGATTAATGTATTTTTTTCTGCAAAAACAGAGCTCGGCAAAAAAAAAAAAAATAAATAAAAACTGGGACCTCACACCCCCACAACGTCAACGTTTCGCGCCATGCTGCGCCCACCCGCAATCGAAAACTCAAGTTCTTGTCAATTTAGCATCGCCCATCTGTCTTAGTTCAATGTTGAGAGCAATCAGGCAAAGTTTCTACAACAAGTTTGACTTTGACCCTGCCGATGGCAAATTGTAAATGGCCGTCTTGCTGTGTGAATTTTACATCGCGAGTTCCTGTGGCTATTTTGTGGGTCTGCTCTTTTTTTTTTTTTTTTTTTTTTTTTTTTTTAAAGCTCGAGAAGGTACTATATGACAAATTACAAGACAGGACAGTAACACTGCGGTTAAATAGCCTGTAGGAAAATAACAAAAAACTACTTAGATGACTCAATTACAACATATTCCAAGTTATGTAAAAATTGTTCCTAAATGTAAAAAAAAAAAATCAGTTATTATAGATTGAATACAAATGTGTTTAAAAGTTAAATACAACTGAACTGTGCTTAGGCAGTGATTCCTTTGAGTTCAACTAGAGGGAGCCCATGAGTGACAATCACTGGCACAGACCGTAAAGCTTCATTTTGTTTTGCGTGTGTGCGTGTGTGTTTTGTGTCGCCCACCTGTTTCCCAAGGTGCATGTTTTACATTAGAAAGAAGGCACAGTACACCACCAAAACAAAAATGGCACAAAAAGTACATACACAAAAATCTGATCTCATCTCAGTTTACTCACAAATGTATTCATGAACTCAGTATGAAACCCTAGGCCTGTTTAGTTGAATACAAAGCTCTTGTTCTGTTGTATAAATGGAAACAGGTGGATACACAGGCTCATTGTAGTTTCTCCCATCTTGTGGAATAGCATTTCATTGTTCTGCTTTTGAAAAGATGAAAAAAAATACATTATTTGTTGTAAATAATTCATAAATTGTGGACCAATTGAATGAAATTGGATCATATCACGATTGCGTTTTTCGTGCGTCCTGTTACGAGAGACACATCCATCTAAGGTTGTGCCCATCAATGAAATAGTGTTTGGGGCCATTTTTTTCCTTTTTTTTTCCCAAGGGGCACTACTGAGTGACTTTTAAGGGGGTTTTGTCGGCAACCCTCAATAGTCACACATTTTTGTAACACCTAAAGCACCCTAACTGCGATCATCACACTGGCTGTGCACTTCCTGCTGTCCTACCATACATTATTCATAGAAATAATCAAAGTCACGTATCCTGTAAAGCAGGGGGTCTCAAACCTTTTGGGTAGAGGGACACCTTGTAGGGGAGACATTTTTCCTCTGACCCCCAAGACCCGACCTTAAGAATCCCTGTTGTAAACTGATTTATTCTACAACCCCAATTGCAATGAAGTTGGGACATTGTGTTAAACATAAATAAAAACAGAATACAATGATTTGCAAATCATGTTCAACCTATATTTAATTGAATACACTACACAGACAAGATATTGAATTTTCAAACTGATAAACGTGATTGTTTTAGGCAAATAATCATCAACTTAGAATTTTATGGCTGCAACACGTTCCAAAAAAGCTGGGACAGGGTCATGTTTACCACTGTGTTACATCACCTTTTCTTTTAACAACATTCAATAAACGTATGGGAACTGAGGACACTAATTGTTGAAGCTTTGTAGGTGGAAGTAGGTGGAATTCCTTCCCACTCTTGCAGTCCGGGGTCTCCCTTGTCCTATTTTACGCTTCATAATGCGCCACACATTTTCAATGGGAGACAGGTCTGGACTGCAGGCAGGCCAGTCTAGTACCCGCACTCTTTTACTACAAAGCCACGCTGTTGTAACACATTGATGTCGGTTTTTGATGCAGTCCCGCCTGAGGGATCGAAGGTCACTGGCATCGTTGAGGAACACACTTGTTCACAAAGAGGTGAACCTCGCCCGATCTTGGCTTGTGAATGACTGACCAATTCAGGGAAGCTCCTTTTATAACCAATCATGGCACCCACCTGTTCCCCATTAGCCTGTTCACCTGTGGGATCCCACAGGTGAGCGTTCCTCAATTTTGGCAGTCTTTTTTGCTACCTGTCCCAGCTTTTTGGGAACGTGTTGCAGCCATAAAATTCTAAGTTAATGATTATTTGCGAAAAAGAATAAAGTTTATCAGTTTGAACATCAAATATCTTGTCTTTGTAGTGTATTCAATTAAATATAGGTCAAACATGATTTGCAAATCATTGTATTCTATTTTTATTTATGTTTATCACAATGTCCCAACTTCATTGGAATTGGGGTTGTAGATGCTATACTTTAATGACTTCACCTTCCAATGTGTGTGCTGGTATACCAGCATACTTTATGTTGTTATTATTACTATTAATATGATTGTTTTAGCTGTTTCAGTGGTTTGGGGGGGGGGGGGGGGGGGGACAAAAATGTTCAGTTAGCACAAACTGAAGAGTTACTGTACTCTTGGGAAGGAGAGGCTGAAACTGTATTCGGAGAATGTCAGGTGGCCTTGGTTTTGAGTGGCGTAGGAATAATAATGAGAAAACTCCCTTCAAGTAGGGAGTTGCGAGGGTGCGTCGCGGAAATTCTAAACATGTCCCGCATTGTGTAACATTTCTATGTGTGTGGGGGGGGTTGTTTCCTCTGCAAGCAACTACTGTCTCCGCAGTGCATTTACACCTTTATAAATAAACACAATGATTAATGAAGGATGGGAACTGAGGTGTGTTTTTTTTTTTTTTTTTTCTCAGTGTGTTATAACTAAGTAGGAAATTGTACAAAAACATTTCAACAACAACATTACACTATTTTTATCATGGGCCGACATTTTTGAATGAAAATTACAGAATTTTACTGGAAACAAAATGTATCCTTTAAAACTTGAATTTGATAACATAAATAGTATTCATAGTTTTAAGTATTATTAAACTGGGCCTGTTCATCACCTTTACAATTTTTCTTTTTGCAGTATGACTGATGACATTTGTAGCCTTTTAAATTACACAGATCATTTATTCTTTTTACATTGGCACTGCAAATATTTCACTTTTGACAAACGTTAACACCTGCTGTTTTTTTGGTTTTGTTTTTGGGGGGAGAGGCGGGGGCTAGCTCTTTTCTTACATTTGATAGAATCAACCCCCCCAAAAAAAATTCCAAATTTGCTGCATAATTGACACAGTTTCCACTTAAATATGAAAAATGTTTTCACAAAACACTGACAATTATACATTAGTGATCATTACAATGAAAATATGAAGAACGGGCCCTCATACTGCTTCTTCATGACCAACCAGCAAATGACGTCAAACATTGCTGTCACTGTATGCCCACATTAGATATACTTTTTACATCCCGTGATGGAAAAAAGCTTGGAAATTTTGCATGTAAAATGTTTAAGAGTTTGTCAAAGTTACCTGCCCTGGAATTTGCCCAAAATGGCCGACTTCCTGTTTTGTGCATTGGTTATTGCAACGTTTTATTATTATCATTATTGTTTTTATTCTATTTTTTGCATTGTCTTATGATAAATACATCCACCATATTTTTTTTTTTGCGTGGATGGGTGGAACTGGTGTAGGGGACTGATTTTCCAACTTTTCAAGGGGCGTGGCTGAATGAGCTTTGGGGGGGTGGTTGCTTTTGGACTGCTAAAATGGGAATTTTACAAAAATGTATGACTTTTCTGGCATGTTGAGGCCCCCACGAAAGTGATTAATTAAATCAATTAAAAATAACAATTATTCCAGTCGTGCCCTCTTGCTTTCACTCCAGAACGTCAAACTTCTCTCCACAACTCTTCATATTATTTATTGTTAGCATAATTGCCTCAGCCATTTTTAACTTACTGACATAACATGAATAAAAAAAATAGCAATGTGCTTGCTAAAAATTATTTTTTTTTTCTAAATGTCTGTGCAGATTCTCAGTCATCCAGGTTGAATTGAGGCAACGGAAGTCGATAGCGTCAGTCTAATTGTCTTATTCAAGACTTATTTGACCGTTTTTGGTAAACAAGAAATAACAAGATTCAACAAATGAAGATTCTAGTTGCCTCTGCTCAGCCTTTGCCCATTAGCGTGTCCTGGATGACTGGGAATCTACACATGCAAAGAAAAAACAAAATATTTAGAAAGCTCGTTGCTATTTTTATGGATCTTGTAACAGTAAGTTAAAAATGACTAGAGCACTTTTGCTATTCTGCATTTTCTGTCATCATGACAGAACAAATCAATTTATCAAGAAACACGAAGTAGAATCACTTGAATTGCTTTCGCTGGCCACATAAAACGACGTGGCTGGCCGCAGATTGACACCAGTGCTCCACACGGTCAACATTCGAGCATAGTCAAGATTTGTTGTGTTTACTATGCCTCCTGCATTTTCATCCTAAAGAAAAAAAAATTCCGAAATAGTCTCAAAGGGTGCGTCAGTCATTAAGATGATCTTTTTACTGTGAGTGCACGTTTATTGATTGATTGCTTTCGATTGATCCCAAACGGTAAGATTAAAAAGGCAGGAGGAGCACTCGAGGCAATTTTGGCAAAAGATTCATTTGAAGATAGAAAAAAAGAATCCAGTAAACGTGGGGTCACTTGGGGTGGAAGAGCAGAGGCCTCACCATGCCGGCCAAGACCTTGGGCAGCTGGGAGGCGATCACCTCGGTCATCATCTCGGGAAACTCCACCTTCATGGCGTTGGCCTGGATGAACGTGCTCAGGCAGAACAGGTTGACCTTCTTCACTATCTGTCAGGAGGGGAACAGTCATTTGGGTGATGCAAATCGGTGTATGACTCATTCTTTCCGTTTGCAATCACAAAATGGAAAAGTGACTGATTTTTTTTTTTTTATTATTTCTAAAAAATCTAACAAACAAACAAACGGGGAAAAAAAAGCTTTTTTACATTTCACACATTTTAGGTGTAGCTCAAAAACACAAAATGGAAAAACAGGCCAATGGACTGGATTTGCTCGAGTTTACATGAAATTACATTACCAGACTTACAAGTTATGTAAACTGGACCAGTTAAAATTAAATTTAGTGGCCCATTTTTCAATTTTGCATTCTTGATTTGAGGTTTATTTTTTTTGGGGGGGGGGGGGGCTGGGGTAGTTTTTATTTATTTTGTTATAAGGCTGCAAACAAAAAATATTTTAATAATTGATGAATCTGTCATTTTTTTCAATTAATTGATGAATCTGAATTTAAAAACTTTTAAATTTCCATCCTTTTATTGAAAGAACATATTATTTCAAATTGACAGTGCAGAAAATGCACAAACATAAATTGATTATCTGTTACTGGTTTGATGCGTAACATGTCAGAAAATAGGCAGAAATATTGATAGTTGTCCAAAGTAAAATTACTCTATTAAAATTAAGTTACATTTACTGCTTGTAAAATAAATATAATTACTATTTACTAAGAGTAATATTTTGTGGAGTTGAACAATTGTAAGTCCCTATATAAGTAATCGATTATCAAAAGTCGTTATAAATTTCATAGTTGATTAGTTGTGGATTCATTCATTCATTATTGAACTTAAAAGCAAACTAATCACGGTTTGTGTTTTTCTTTTTTCTATTGCCAATTGTAAATGAAAAGGATGAATGACAGATTTCTCAAGCAGGTCTTGAGTTGAACGATGGCGTGATTTTAGCTCGGCGTACTTCGTGCATGGCGTCCAACAGCTTGGTGAGGTGGTAGAAGCGCTGCGAGCTGGCCACCATGCTCTTCTCCTTCACTTGGACGGCCTTGGTCAGCTCGCGGATGTAATTCTGGCGCATCTCCTCGAACGCCCCCTGGCTTTTCAGACCCTCCAGAGGCACTGAGAGCAAGCACACCACAAGCACCTTTGGCTCACTGGTCTTACAGAAACACCCGCTTGAAAACACTTCTTTCTTTGATACAGGACAGAAGATGGACGATGGACCTACAATCATTGGCTTCAACAATCACTGTAGGTATGCTGTTGTTTTGGTGATGATTTGAATTATTTCCACATTTGGGATATTTCAATGTGTTTTTGTGCACCGGAGGTTTATCTTTGGAAGATGAGGCTTCTGTCTTGCCACCTTACCTCATAGCTCAAACTTAAGAACCAGACAGCAGATTGTTGTCACATGTACTAAACAGCAAGTACTTGCCAGATTTCCTTGTTGCTCCTTCAGTGTCCCTGTCGACTTCTTGGCAGCCTCCCTGACCGTTCATCCATTTTGGAGGGAAGTCTGGTTCTTGGTAATGTCTCTGATGTGCCACAATATCTCTACTTGATTGTCTTAACTGTGTTCCGTGGTCGAGTTAATGCCTTGGAAATTATTTTGTCCCCTTCTCCTGACTGATACCTTGAACCAGTGAGATCCCTCTGATGCTGCAGAAGCTCTCTGCGGACCACGGCTAAAGATGTGACCAAAAATGTCTGGAAAAGCCTATTAGAACATCTGACTTTTACCCTGAGTTAAACAGAGGCACTTTAAAGTCGGCGGATGTGCGCTGACTCCCATTGAACGTTAGTTTAAATGTGATTGGATAATTCTGAACACAGCCACATCCCAAGTTATAAGAGGGTGTGCACACTTGTGCAACCACATTGTTTTTGCTTTCACTCTGGAAAAGATTTTACCGTTGTTTTTTGGTTGTTGTTGTTTTTTCCCAATTCAGTTGTACAGATCACAAAGGTTTTGAAATTCTTTATCTTGGTCTCATTTCTTCTTCTTTTCCTTTGGGCTTGTCCCGTTCGGGGTCGCCACAGCGCGTCATCCTTTTCCGTGTAAGCCTATCTCCTGCATCCTCCTCTCGAACACCAACTGCCCTCATGTCTTCCCTCACGACCTCCATCAACCTTCTCTTTGGTCTTTAAACAGTGGAGATGCCGGGGATCAAACCCGGGGCCTTATACGTGGTCTCATTTATTCACACCACAAAATATATCATCAAAAAAATGGCACTTGAACAGGAGCGTGTAGACTTTTTATATCTAGCATACGAAAAAAAACGTAGCATGACCCTGCTGATTTAACAATGGGCTCCAAAAATAAACTTAAAATCCAGAGTTTTCTAGCAACCTCAAAAGCAATGAGTTTCTTGAAAAGCTGGAGGATGTTTGAAGCGTTCATCAAAAATCTGAGGTCTGCACCCTCAGCCATCTTGGGCCAGACAGGCTTTACAATCACTAAGATTATTGCTTGGAATTAGAACAATGATGCCAGATGGTTCAAAATAAAATTGGGTGGTCAAAAAGTCAAGTCAAGTCTTATCGGGTGAGCTCAGCTGCCTTGGCCATCTCTTATCAGATATTCAAAAGCAATAGGATTTTTGCTCTCAAGCCTGAATGACACGTCTACTGTAACCTTGTTCTTGGAGTAAACTCTCGGTCGAGGGAAATGAGCTTTGATAAAGCCGCTACGTGCAACCTGTCAAGGTCCGACACTCACTTCTTTCTGCTACTCTGTAGCAAATGTTTATAAAAAAAAATAAAAAAAAAGACTTTTCTTCTAAACACGTCGTGAGTGTTTGAGCATTTTACTCGCTTCAAGCTTCTTTTTCCTTACAAAATCTTAAGGTTTTGTAAACAACTCCATGTCAACAGTCAAAGCGATGTCACTCTTTTAAATAATGTAACAAAGATGATGTCACAGAATCGAGCTGAAAGGTCCTCGACAGTCATCTCAAGAGATTTGGATGACAGAAGATTTAGGACATAAAGAAAGAACAATCCCTGACTCTCAAGACAATGTGCAAGAAGGCGCAGAGAGGTAAAAGAGGTAAACATTCTTCGCTTTCACTTATGTAATAATAATTGTGTTCCTCGTTGCGTCATTTATCTTTCAATCTTTGAACGTTAGGCCCGGTAGACACATAAAGACAATCGGGCTCTTTTTGTGTCCCAATTTTACCCCTTTTGTCTTAAAAAAAAAAAAAAATCCTTTTGTCCCAATTATAGGGTCCGAAAATACTTGTGAAGCCGTGAATTGCGACGTGCAACGGAATGCAGCCGATCAAGAAATGCCCTGACTCAACAAAAGTAAAAGGCCGTGAACAAAAACAAGCATGTTTTACTCACTTTTTTTCGTACAAAAGTGGGTTCCCTCTTTTTATTTATCTACATTTCGGCCTCCGTTCCCATCAGCAAAGATCGGCGCATACCCGGAAGCATCTACCCGTCTTCGTTTTTGTGAGATCACGTGCAAAGACGCGAGATTTCAAGATCGTTGGTATAACTGAATCTGTGTGTGTGCGTGGTGTTCTGTGTTGAGCTGATCGGCGCACACCACACACAATATGACTATAACTGTTAAATGGCAGCTTGTTTTTATCTTTATGTGTGGGGCCTGTCACAGATACAAAATCTTTCAAGATGTGAAAAATCCTTGTGTGTATACCAGGCCTTAGCTATAGAATTAACAGACAAAGCTAAGATCTTGAATTACTTAGATTACTGCCCTCGGCATGCGGAAACATCTTTGTACTCGAAAAAGACAAGTTGTATGCTTCACTGTAATTTATCTTCGTCTTGGAACTGATACTGTGTTTGTTTATATGTTCAATGATTGCACACGGCGTCTGATGATGTCAGTCTGCCTGTTGAGCGGACGGACAGCTACAGGTATTGTAACTTGTTGTTAACATTAGGCCTATACTTTTGGTGATGCATAAATTCATCTGAAAATCTGAAATACAGTGAAGCCCGCTTACTCCTGGCTCTGCATTCGCAAATTTGCCTTTTCGAGGATTTATTTGGTTTTTTTTGGGCGGGGGGTTGGGGATATCCTGTCCTCCATTATTTGCAAAAACAAATCGCCTATTTACGATTTTCTCTAACATGGGAAAAAAAAAACCTTTAATTACTTTCCATGGCAAACAATCTGTCTACAATATGTACAGTACGTACTGAAGGAGAACAGTTCTAAGGTTACAGCGGTTAGAATCTCCAGCTGCAACTAACCCAGCGTCTTGAGTTTGCAGTCTCGTGTTTATCTATGATGTCATGCAGTCGAGCTAACGCTCGTCAGCCCGCACTGGGACGTAAACAGCCAGAATGCACACAGCAGCCGAGCGATCTCTGTGGTAGATGAAGTGGGACTGTACCTGGATGGCTGAATCTGGCGTGTTGTTAGCGGTCCGGGTTTCCGTGAAAATCGGAGCACAGCGCTGCCCGATTTCACGTTGCGATGTTATCCTGGCTCTCAGCTCATCCATCTTGTTGTCGAGGGCAGAAAATGTACTGCGGAGCTCTCATCATTAGCTTCGGCAACTGTTAGCTAGTGTAACCGGACCACCCTGCACTGACGTTGAACGACTCAAGATTTTTCGTAGTCGACTATAATGTGATGAAAGTCGATTAATCGATTAGGTCATTGATATACTTTCAGCACAGTAAAGACTTTTACTATGTCACAAATCAGTTTCACGTGAAGACGTATTTTGACGGAGTGAGAGCGAAACCAAAATAAATGATTAAAAATACAACTCACCACTACATTGAATGTAGTCGGAATTAGTAGCAGTTCTGCGCATGCTTGTATTTCACTTGTGCTTTGACTGTATTTCAGGATAGACTTGCTACGGGTCTCATTTTTGGTAAAAGTTCTCTTTAGCACACAATTGCTGTCTGTGCGTTATTAGACAACATTTTGGTGACAAAGATGGAGTTTGATTTTACGCCGCAGCCCTTGGTCCTCACTGCTAGTCCTGATGTACTGCTGGTATGAAACTTTTAAGGCTAGCGGCAATCGGAATATCCAAAGCTAGCGAGGATAAACCACTATTCTCATCCACTACCATGTTATTTTCCTACTCTGGGACCGTGCAGATGTATGAAGACTGCGTCGCCTTGTTGGTCTAGCATTTCGTTGATCCACAGAGCATTATATTATATTATCTCTACTAATTGAGAGTCGAGAGCACAGGCCATCGACGCGCTGACCAGACGTCGGGCACTGAAGTTTAGTTAACGTTCAATCGCACAGCCAAGCTAGCTGTCATCTGTTACACGAGCAACAAGCGAAGCAGTGGCTGCGTACTGTGTGGTGCAACCGTGTTATTTTACTGATTGGCGTGACTGACTTTACTGTTTGCGGCGATGATGAGGGGAGGCATTTGGGCTCGCTATGTTTACTTGTTTTAAGAATTTTCCAGTTCTATGAGCAGACGATTTTCTTTATCAAGTAATATAGTTTTCACTTTTTCTTGTTTTTTCAGCCCAGTTTTTGCAGTTTTTACCCATGTTGAGCAAGATGATAGCCTTCATGCATAGGTACTCCTCCCGGGTCACTTGGAGGTTGGCGAACTCCTGCGGGATGAACTGGATGGCCAGGCACAGGTCGTAGATGGGGGATCTCCTTATTTGGTCACTGGGGGGATGGACAGTAATAGTGGTTACCCCCCAAAAAATGTACTCACTCTTTGACTGGCCATTACTTCTACTTTTTGCTTTTCTGTCAGGTGCAAATAAGCCTAAGTAATGACAAACATATAATTAACTTTAAAATTCTTTCTGTCAAAATTCCATATTTTCAAGACAAAAATTTGTAATGTTATGATAACAAAGTCAAAGTTTGACAAGAAAGTCACATTTTAACAAGTGAAATTTCAAAAATACAACTTTATTCTCCTAATATGAAACCTATTATTCTGGAAAAGCCTTTATTACCTAAACATTAGTATTCTCAAAAAAATACTCCTTTGTTTGACTAAAGATAGTTTTATTGGTTCGCTGGTCCCTATATGTGGGTATGCACCTCTTTAAATAATACAACATAATAATTTATTGCAAATTATGTTGCGGACCCCCAAACTATAGCTCGCGGACCCTAGTTTAAGAACCACTGAACTAGACTAAGGGGAGAAGACTAATGTTTTATTTTCTGCCATTAAATTATCTTAAATTGAATGTCATTTTACTTGTATCTTGTCAATAAACACCTAAATCAAAATGAAATATATCAGTATTAGCCAGTCAAAAACTGAGTGTCTTTTTGGCGGGACACTGTATGTGTGTGTGTATACAGTTCAAATAAAAAAAAAAATTACATTTAAAAAAAGTAATCTATTTACTCATTTACGTATTCATACTTACAGGCTTAGAATGAGGTCGGGCGCAAAGTACATATATTCCCTGGTGACGTTCTGAAAGGAGCGCCAGCCGAGAGAAAACACCATCAGGTTCATCCACGAGTACTGGATAAGCGTCATCTGGTCGGTGATGTGGAGATTACGAAAGCCTTAGCAAAGGAAATCACATTTTAAAGTGGTAATATGGAATTTCTATCGAGGTATAGACTGTACTCGTCATGTACAGTCCAGTACAAGAGCATTATCAATTAAATCTATATTTTCATGAAGAATCTGCAAAATGATCATCAACTTTTTACACCATGTTCTGTCCACATCAGGCAGAAAAATATTTGTAATTTACTGTCACCCATTTTGCCCAGGATAATGGCTGCTGGTTGGGCCTCATTTGGGAGAATTTCCTTGCAGGACTTTGTCAGACTACATAAACTTATTCCCTGATGTTTATATTCGTCGACTGGAATCCAACCGTTAACTGCCACTGGCGAATATATTCGTGAGTGCGTTTTACAATGGGTATGCATAGAAGGAAGTATCGTCAAGCTTATTCGTATGAAAAATTCATGTTTGTAAACCGCGCCAATAACTAACAGATCCATGTAGATGTTGGCGTTGCATCACTTTGGATTTGAGATCAGCACACAGTTTTTGAGTAGAAGATACTGATTAGGGTGTGAATCTCGACTTGTCACGTCAATTATGAGGTAGACAAATTTTAAAAGGTTGGAAGTTTAGGCACCTTACACTTGAGCAGAGTATGTACAATATGTTTGGTAAAAACACAGTATGTGTCGTGGTCCTGAGAAAAGAAGAAACAGTCCATGGAGTAAATGACGAACACAATGTAAAAAGAAGCCACTGATGTTCAACTCGAGCCATGCGTCGCTCACAGCACGATTCTTAGTTGTATAACTGTAAATACATCATTATTTTGCTATCAAAAGCCCTTTCTCAGTTTTATTTTCACTGTTTTATAGTTTGAAGCGTCACTCAAGAAAAAATATAGCATCAAAGTTACTGTTCTTTTCACAAAAGGCTAATTTTCTCAGATTTTTCGTCAGAAACCTGTGTTTTCGGTGAACCAACCCATGTTCTACTGCTGCTTACTAGAGAGCGCAGAAAGTTAAAAACTATATATATATATCTATATTCATTTCTTTTTATTTTTTTGGTGAAAGAAGATAATCTATTCTATTCTGTCTTTTGGTAGGTTCAGTGCTTAAATATTGTCAGAACACAATATTCGGTGGGTCTTGAACTACGCCCCATTCCCAGCATTGAATAGGAAGTTGGCCATTTTTGGGCTTGTACTTTGGCGAACTCTTACTGTGGAATCCTCCCAAATGAGCACCAATCGGGAGACAGACTGTAGATTAAATTGAGAACATTTCATGCCTATGCCATTTTATGTCGGCATAAACACGGCATTAAAGAAAAAAATAATTATAATAACAGCAGTTCGACCAATGGACGTGAAATCGGGTGAATTATAAAAGTCTCAACAACCCATTAATGAAATTGAACAGGAAATTGCAACCGGCCATTTCGTAGCGGCTTAATCATCAGATATCCACAGAGCCTTGTGGGTTTTTTTGTTTTTAAAAAGCTCGTCAGACCGAGACCTTCAGCAAATTCGTCCTGTCGGGTCTCTCCAAGCTGAGCCGAGAAAGGTTACCTGGCAAAGACTTGGACCACTTGACGATCCGCAGCAGCTGCTTCTCGCACAGCTTGTTGAGGCTGCTGAGCAGCACGTGGGGGACGTCGGCCTGGGTGCTGTCGTGGCCCGAGAGCACGATCTCGGGTTCGATGTTCTCCAGGATGCCGGTGATCTGCTGGGAGAACGGCATGTCCTGGAGACCCGGCACGGCCGCCACGGGGCTCAGGGCCCGGCTGTCTGCCGACACGGACAAGTGTGACGGGAACATGGCGGAGGGTGAAAAGCCCAGCGCCTTGAGGGCCCCGAAGCGCTTCAGTTTCCTGCCTGGGAGGGAGGAGCAAAAGGCTTGGTTAGAGAGTGATGTTATAAATCAACTCCATTTTTCTCACTCATGCGCCAAAATACTTCAATAAATCTGCCAACAGCATTAAAACACATCACAAACATGAATAAAGCACCAGACGTCAGTCCAGCAGACATTATAAAGGATGAATGTCTGTTTTTTGTTGCTTTTTCTTTGTTGTTTTCTGCAAAACATTCCAATTGGAGAAGAAAGCTAAAAAAAAAAAACCAGACTAATATTTCATAGTGAAACGACTGTCATTAATGTAAAGTGCATTTTACATTCTTTTAATTGAAAATTGTAGTTTCCAGTTCAAACCAGTTCTGTTCAGTATCACTGAAAGCAAACTTCACTACCCTCAAAATCAATCCAAAGCAATGCAGTGAACCGCCACATGTCCACGGTTCTATTTAGAACCTATCCTCCGTTATTTCCTGAAAATCTCAACAGCGAACTCCCGCATACTCCGAAAAGGAGCGTCAATTATTTGCGGATTTTTGCTGTTCTGTGTCTGGTTCGGGCCCTTATCCCTACCAACAGCGGTGTCCACTGTATGCGTGTTTTTGTGGAGAGGCCAAAGCAATAACATTACAACAGGGGACCCACGCCTTTCACAGGGGATAGCGATTAAAAATTACAAATTCCTTGTCATCTCCATGATAATATATATATATTTTTTAAATGTGAATAAGCAGGGATTCACCAACGAACAGGTGAATTTGAGAATCCTGAACCGTGAATATTTGGGGATCCACTGTATTACTTTGACAGCATCTTGTTGAATCTCTGTGTTGTTGTTAGGTGTTTGTGTTTTTGTTTTTATAGCATTCACGTCATTTGACTAATTTGTTAAAGGGACAAACTTCAGGTGCACATAATGTTTTGCTTAACCCTGTAAACACAGGGGGGGGAAAAAAACACGACAACATTTTTTGTTCAGAAAAATAACTACAGTATGGTATGTTATTTAAAAAAATGCAGTAATACCATAATACCACGTTAAAGAAAATATGTCTGTGAGTTTTGATGGATCGTCTGTCAACAAGTGTTGGTGCACAGTTTGTGTTAAAAAAGCCGCTGCTTAAAGGGTTAGAACGCATCTATGCTATTCGTTAGCCCGTCCAAAGCATTTTGCATTGCGTCTTAGCATTAAGCTAGCGGACTTTTGGAAGACAAAGTTATCTGGTTTGGTTAAATACACAACGTGTAATTCTTTGTTTTATGTTTAGGTTTACAGTAAACTTCAACTGTTAGTCTCACTAACTAGTCTGTCTGGGGCTCATTAGTTATCCAGATGTTACCTCCGAGCATCATTCCCGCTTGATAGCACTTCCGCAGGCGACAGGCCGGGCAGTTTTTCCTCCGGATCTTGTCCACGATGCAATCATTCCGCCCGGCACACAGGTAACTGTGATGGCCTTTTGTGCACAAAAAAGAAAAATAACATTTTAACTGGTCTTATTTTATTTTCAAATACAAGAGGGGAGTAATGAGGAGGAGTAGAGATTCGGTGAAGGGCTCCTGAGTGTTTGGTGGAGAGCACTGAAGGAGAAAATGAGATAGTGGCAAGGCTGTAAGGACAGAGTGACACGGCCATGGTGAGACACGGTGGCGCTCATGTATCCACCGCCGCACGATAACAAGCAAAACAAGTCCAAAAAGCCACAGATAGTGCTGCTAAACACCTCGAGCAAAAGCAAAGAAGGTTAGCGGTCATTTTGTTTTTTGTTTTTGTTTTGGGTTTTGGGGGGGTGGGGGGGGGCAACTTAAAAGGATGTGAATGTTTGGTCTAAACTCCACCACGGTCATAGAAAATGTCTTTTCAATGTTATTTTCTTACTCCTCAAAGGCTTATTGCCCTCGTGGAAGACACAAAAACAGCCAATAGGTTACTTAAAATGGATGATTTTCATGCTATAAAGATACAAAATGGCAACCTGCATTATCAGACCATGGCCATAGATGGCCACAATGTATCCCAACAGACAGCTTCTGGACTTGCTCATGTTTTTCAATCAGAGAGGGATATAATCATCGATTCATTGTCAATTGTGTGGAATTGATTGAAGCAATCGAGGCAAAAATGGAGCGCACTACTTGTGCACAACCAGCAGGGGCGCTGTTGATTCAGTCTGAAGAAGTTAACGTAAGTTGATACTTTATTAATAATGTAGCATGGGAAGTTGAGCTATATCCACGCAACACAGAGTTGTTCCTATACCATTACAACTACAACCCCAATTCCAATGAAGTTGGGACATTGTGTTAAACATAAATAAAAACAGAATACAAGGATTTGCAAATCATGTTCAACCTATATTTAATTGAATAAACTGCAAAGACAAGATATTTAATGTTCAAACTGATAAACTTTGTTTTTAGCAAATAATCATTAACTTTGAATTTTATGGTTGCAACACGTTCCAAAAAAGCTGGGACAGGTGCCAAAAAGGCTGAGAAAGTCGAGGAATGCAAGGAATTTAGGGATTACATCATCTACGGTCCATAATATCATCAAAAGGTTCAGAGAATCTGGAGAAATCACTGCATGTAAGCGGCAAGGCCGAAAACCAACAATGAATGCCCGTGACCTTCGCTCCCTCAGGCGGCACTGCATCAAAAACCGACATCAATCTGTAAAGGATATCAACCGCATGGGCTCAGGAACACTTCAGAAAATCGGTCAGTAAATACAGTTCGGCGCTACATCCGTAAGTGCAACTTGAAACTCTACTATGCACAGCAAAAGCCATTTATCAACAACACCCAGAAACGCCGCCGGCTTCTCTGGGCCCAAGCGCATCTAAGATGGAGAGTGGAAAAGTGTTCTGTGGTCCGATGAGTCCACATTTCAAATTGATTTTGGAAATTGTAGACGTCGTGTCCTCCGGGCCAAAGAGGAAAAGAAGCATCCGGACTGTTATGGGCGCAAAGTTCAAATGCCAGCATCTGTGATGGTATGGGGCTGTGTTAGTGCCAATGGCATGGGTAACTTACACATCTGTGAAGGCACCATTAATGCTGAAAGGTACATACAGGTTTTGGACAAACATATGCTGCCATCCAAGAAACGTCTTTTTCACGGACGCCCCTGCTTATTGCAGCAAGAAAATGCCAAACCACATTCTGCACGTGTTACAACAGCGTGGCTTCGTAGTAAAAGAGTGCGGGTACTAGACTGGCCTGCCTGCAGTCCAGACCTGTCTCCCATTGAAAATGTGTGGCGCATTATGAAGCGTAAAATACGACAACGCAGACCCCGGACTGTTGAACAGCTGAAGCTGTACATCAAGCAAGAATGGGAAAGAATTCCACCTACAAAGGTTCAACAATTAGTGCCCTCAACTCCCAAATGTTTATTGAATGTTGTTGAAAGAAAAGGTGATGTAACATAGTGCTAAGCATGACCCTGTCCCAGCTTTTTTGGAACGTGTTGCAGCCATAAAATTCTAAGTTCATGATTATTTACTAAAAACAATAAAGATGATAAGTTTAAACATTAAATATCTTGTCTTTGTAGTGTATTAAATATAGGTTGAACATGATTCGCAAATCATTGTATTCTGTTTTTATTTATGTTTAAAACAACGTACCAACTTCATTGGAAATGGGGTTCTAATATTTTTTTAAATGAAAACAGATCAATCAATTATCAATTTTCTCCATAAGGAGATCAAAGAAATGTACTTATATGCCTGTTTCCTAGGTGTGTAATTGCTGTAACAGGAGTTCAGAACATTCAGAGCTCCCATCCTATTAAAAATGATGGCGGACAGTTTCATGTGTTCAATGTCCTCACCTTCCACAGCTCTTTTAAAAAACACCTTGCAGCTGCCACAGGTTAGAACTCCGTAGTGGCACCCGGAGGCCTCGTCGCCACAGATCACACAAGACCTCTGAGGAGGTATACTGCGGGAGAAAAAAAAAAAAAAAAGTTAAAATTAATTCAACCTTGCACTAGACTTACAAAACTAGTGAGGCTTATTCATGAAAATTCTTCATTAGGCTCATGTGAATTACTACAATCACAGTGAAACTAAACTTTTTATTTATAGTTGCATATTATAGTACAATTTGGATTCAAACTAAAACTAATATTTAAAAAAAACAAAAAACATTTGAAACGTCACCTTCACCTTTGTATGTGAACTTTAAGTGTGAGTACTTTTGCACTTTGATACAAACAACTCTATTGCATGTCCAACAGTGAGCCCAATGGCACGTGTGTCAAACTCAAGGCCCAGGGGCCAGATCTGGGCCGCCCCATCGTTTTATGGAACCCACAAAAAGCAAATCAAGTTCATGTTGGTTGCTAAATGGATTTCTTCTTCTCAATTTGGCAGAAGATCTGTACCAAAATTTCACCACCACCACCCCTCTCTGAAATCCCTTATTAAAATACAACAATAGTATTTATATTTGGTTCTCACTACTTTCCATGACTTCTGATTTTAATTCCAATTTGTCATTAAAAATCTATGATCTCGGGCGGAAATCTTGTAAATCCAAATATGGTCAATTTCATATTTTTTTCCCCCCAAATCGATACTAATTCCATGCCATCTGATCTATTTTTTTTTTTACAAATTATTGAATTGGTGGGGGCGGCACAGTGGCCGACTGGTTAAAGCGTCAGCCTCACAGTTCTGAGGACCCGGGTTCAATCCCCGGCCCCACCTGTGTGGAGTTTGCATGTTCTCCCCGTGCCTGCGTGGGTTTTCTCCGGGCACTCCGGTTTCCTCCCACATCCCAAAACATGCATTAATTGGAGACTCTAAATTTCCCGTAGTGTTGGTGTTGGTGTTGATGAAGGTGTACTAACTTTAACCATGCAGTGTTTGGTAACTCAAGCAAGATGGCTCGTTTTCATTGCCTGAAAAGTTGTGTTTTTTGGAGAGGATCTTGTGCATGGAACAGCAAAGGTCATGTTGTTTGTTACATCCAGGCGATGCAGCCATTCGAGTGTGTTTTCGTCGAGTGCTGTGAGAGCCATGTTGCCATCACGGGGTTGATGGATAGAGCAGTTATGAATTAGATCTTGTGCAGTTTGGGGTGCTGGTCCGCAGACACAAGATGGTGATTTGATAAGGCCCCAGCGGTACATGTTGCTGCTGAAACAGCCCACATCAGTGCGAGGTCGACTGAGTTTAACCCAGGCTTTCCGTTTTGGAGATGTTAGAATTCCACCCGACAGTGACGATATGTAATAACAACGAAATGCTGGGGCAATTGTGTATACGTAACAAACAATGTGTTGTGTACACATTTATGAGGTGTGCCAGAAAAGTTCCAGGAATTTTGTAACCAAGGTGTATTTCAGATCCAAATCAATCTCCTTGGACGTAATTTTTTACGGTAGTATGCTTCAATTCAGCCAACTGGCATCGGGGTCTTCTCTTCTCTGATGCGCTGCTCCCCGTGGAGAAGCTAAACCTCGACCACCGTTCTACCACCAACTTTCATCAGGCAGGGCTTTTGACGCGGGCGATTTTGTTTCGCCAAGCGTGGGCAATATTTGTATCGCCACACTCGTTTAAATTTGTCAGTGGTAAGTGGTCAGTGCAAACACTGCCCCTTGAATTTGGGAAAAAGAACAACAAAATCACACAGAGTCAGGTAGGGTGAGTAGAGAGGTCGCTCTTGCACAGTAATGTTCTTCTCAGCCAGAAAGTATCAGATGCTCAGGGCATTGTGAGCAGGCACTGGTTTTCCATCCAAAACTTTCACTTCTTCTCGTGCACTGAATGAAGCAAATGCCACCGGGCGGTTAAGGTTTGGGTTTGAAGCATTTCTTTGGTGACACCAGTGCTTGAACTTTCCGACACTCCCATTCACCTCCATATCATTTTGGCTGAGAAACCTTGTTTTCGCGGCCTTTTATGGCAGTATGCAAGTTTGGGCCGGTTGATGCCAAGCAACGCTATGCGGCAGAGCTTCCGTACAACAGCGGCAACCGGAATTTGCCTTAAATACGAAGTTAGCTGCAAATGTGTCCCAAATCCATCCACCTTGCCTGGCTGTATTTGATCGACAACTTTTAATTTTGGCCTACACAAAAGATTAAGTCTACAAGTCTCTTAAAGCATAGAAGTGTCAATCATTCAGTATTTAGGAGTGAGGCGCAAGTTATGACCTAGTGAGATTTATGTCTTGTTTGTCTGTACCAAATATCATTATGAACAATGTATCTAATATTGTAATATTATTTTGCAAAACAAGTTATGACGGGCGGCACAGTGGCCGACTGGTTAGCACATCTGCCTCACACTTCTGAGGACCGCGGGTTCAAATCCCAGCCGACTGTGTGGAGTTTGCATGTTCTCCCCGTGCCTGGGTGGGTTTTCTCCGGGCACTCCGGTTTCCTCCCACATCCCAAAAAACATGTGTGATAGGTTGATTGAAGACCCTAAATTGCCCGTAGGTGTGAATGTGCGTGCGAATGGTTGTTTGTTTATATGTGCCCTGCGATTGGCTGGCGACCAGTTCAGTGTGTAACCCGCATCTCGCCCGAAGATAGCTGGGATAGGGCCAGCACGCCCGCGACCCTTGTGAGGATAAGCGATATGGAAAATAGATGGATGGATGAAAGGAAGTTCTGACGAAGTTAAGCGTCTTAAAGTGTGAAAGGCAAACATAGTCGGTCATTACGGTTCCAGTTGTGTCACGTGATGTGGCAGCAGGAAACCTTATCAATGAGCTTCATATGTCTTTGCGATGCCGTAAAAGCTCGAAGAATCCTTCGTTAACGATCTGCATGCACAGCCCATAACGCAACGCGACACTACCATTTCTGAGTTAATTGACTTTTGACCTATTAATCTATTGACTTCCATAGGCTTTCTGCCAACCGAGGCACCACGTGACCATTTGGTGACGACACGGCGAACGCTCCCATAAACTTAGCCAATGTCTTATAATATGGTGTTCAAAAAAACACAAACAAAAGTCACGTCACTTTATTGTTTACGATCACTGAACAGCTTCTAAACTGCTATATACAGAGATTCGTGTATAAAAAATAAATATTTCTATTCACTGGTAATGTTAATGTACCTAATCAATTATGTAGTGTGCGCTGCTAACACCTAGTGTAGATTTGCCCTCAGGGGATCATTAAAGGATGATTTTTTATGGTGTCTTCACAGTCATAGCGGCCACTGAGGGAAGACGTAAGAACAATGAGACCCAACCTGAAAATGACTGACAGGTGTGCCCGGTGGGGCGTGCGGAGATCGAAATTTACCCGGCAAAGGCGTTGAAATGTGTGTGGTTCCGCTGGGCCACGGCCTGACTGTGCACCCCGTTGTAGCCCAACGGGTCCTCCGTGCTCCCGGGCGCTTGGCACCAGAAGTGCGCGTCACCCCCCGGCCCCGCGGCGGGCGCCTGCCAGCGGGCCAGGTAAGCGTCGCCGGCGTCCGGGTGGAAAGCGGCGCCCTTGCCGGCGAAGCCTCCGCGGCACTCGGGCCTCGCCTGGCTCTGGCCCATCTGCTCCGCGGGGTTCATGTGCGCCAGGAAGTTCGGCGAAGCCTCGTGCGCCGAGCGGGGACCCGCCGCGGCGAAGCCCAAGTGGGGCTGCTTGCGGCCGCCTTGGGAGCAGACGTCGAGCGCGTCGTCGAAGGCTGGACACGGCGTCGTCTCCATGATGACGGACGCCTCTTGTTCGTCCTTGATGAACTTGGACGACAGGCTGGCTCCGACCTGCGCCACGTTGTCTTTGACCAGGTGTTCCCACTTGAGAAAGTCACTTCCGCGCCTGTACGAAGCCTCCTCCTGCTGCTGCTGCTGCTGCTGCTGCTGCCTCCTCTTGCGGACCGTTCAGCAGGTTACCGCAGGCTCGGAACACCGAACCGTCGCCCCCCTGGTTCGACGGCATGCCTGCGGCCGCGTAGGCATCGTCCGGGAGCTTCATGTCGTTGAAGTCGAGCATGTCACCCACGGATTCGAGCATCCTGCCGTGGACTTTCTCCATCTCGGTGTGCGTAAAAAGTGGCCCGGGGAACAAACAAACAAAAAAAAAAAAAGAGAGGGGGACGCGAGTCCTGTGCGTATCGAAACGGAACGGAGAGCGAGCAGTTGGGGAGGTTCCGTTCGTCAGCCTCCTCCTACTCTCCCCTGGCCCCGACCCAAATCGCACCGGCTGTAAATGAATCTCGATTATCGCCGAACCTCTTTCGAGGGGATGTCCCACAGAACCTGGCTTTGGGCGTCTCGGAGGACATTTCCAAAAGAGGAACTTCAGGACACGAGAGAGATGAATTCGAGATAATTCGGCATACGATGTGTCGAATGAACACAACGGGACGCACATTTCGTGAGCCCAACTGCCTAAATGTTACTCAACCCAGAATTAAGGGCGCCATTGTACGTGAATTTCGCGCAGGTGCACCAAAATCGCCTCTTCTCGTCGTTTCTCGCGAGGTAATGTGTTCGTCGGCGGGAAAGTTTCAAATCGGTTGAGATTTATCGTAAATATGGATTGTGTATGGATCGTGATATATGACCAACATTTATTGGGGTTTTCTTCCCCGTGTTTGACACTTTGAGGTGATTTAACCTGCCTCGGGTCAAATGGACCCATTTCAAGTACACGTGACTTTGCAACTTTTTTGCTAAATTATCCACAGTTAAGTTTAAAAAAAAAAAAGAAAATTGTCCCCATTGCGTCACTTGGTGAGTAGTTTAGTTTATCCCTGTTATGTTGCGGGTCAAATTGACCCATTCTACGTTGCTTGACTTCACACATTTGCAACTTTTTATGAAAATTATCCACAATGAAGCGCAATCTGCTCGACGATTGCGCAAAATATCGATTGAATTTGTTAGTAATGGATTTACTCATAAGGTTATTCCAATGTTTGCTTGGAATCTTTTTTTTTCCAGTTTCTGCCGCATTTCGATGACTAAACATCCATCCGTCCATTCAATCAAATTAAGCATTACGCGCAAACCTACAAAAACTAAATACAAAAATATGTCCTCAAGTGAATGAAGGGACACCCAATTTTGTAGAATAAATGACATTTTAAAACACATCAATTTGACCTGCGACATAACATAAACCTGCTGTATAAGAACAATCCCTTCGGATGACTAACTGACGAATTAAAGTAGAAATATGCATCCCTCATTGACATCTGCCTGTGTTATTTCTGATGCCAAATGAAAATAATGATTAGAATGTGATTAAACGTGTTCCAAATTGAAGAAAGCGACACAAATTTGTGGGCCCGCCAAGCACTGTGACACGCCCACAAAATCGACACATATTCCAAGTGGTATTCGAAGTTCTGAGATGTTGCCGTCGCATCCGGCGGTGATGCGCACGTAGGCCTTGGCCCTATCTCCCGCGTCATTGCCGCGCCGCTATCAGCGGGGTGTGTGTTTGTCATGGCGTGGCCTACATTGCGACTGCAGGATAACACTTGTCATCTATGTATCGGTGGGTCGTGTGCGGTAGAGGCCCAGATTTTACAATCAGTTAACGCAAGTTAGCAGCGTTCACTTTGATTTCTCTTTGACTCAACTAGACATGTGCGCTACTCTCAACGTTTCAGGATATTGGGATTTCTGGTGAAATGTCAGGATGAACCTAAAATGCAGCATAACCTTCATAGGTGAACTTAATTTGATTTTCTGTAAACTTTTAACAGGTGTTTTTGTCCGTGACAATTTCCAAGGATGTCCACTTTTCTGTCTTTCTGTGACTCTTCCAGTCTTTCTGTGTCTCCGAATTGACGATGGACATCACGTTCATGATATTTTGTTGAATTTTGATGGATATCACTCACGACATAGTCTCGTATTTTTATTCATACGACAGTTTACACGTCGCACATCATGCTCTTGCAGCCGGATCATCAAAACTGCGACGCACGTGTTTTGTCAAACATCTCGGCACACAAAGGTTTGTGCGGCTCACAGAGATTTCGGCCAGGATCAATTTCATCAGTCTGTGGAAGCTCAGACAAGTTCAGTAGAGGGGTGAGAAGAAATGTAAAGACTTTGTCCAGTTTTATTTCAAATATAAAGGGTTCTTGTTGTCACACTAATCCCGACTGTAGATTGGCAAAAGATGAGTTTGAGGAGCGTGCGTCGTTATGGAGCCATATCCTCGTTTTAACCTATATGGAAACAACAATCTGATTTGAAAATAACAATACAGATGGAGAATTCGTTTGGCAATAGTATGAGAGCCCAACAGCACCATCCTGTGGTTGACTGACTGACACAATGTGGAGGCCACGGTCGTGTAAATGTTGTTGCGACTTTGCGCCTTGTCCCCATCCATATCCGAAACTTTTGTGCTCAAGGGCCACCTTTGTGTTTTTTTTTAAACGGACGTTATTTACATTATTTTCTACTCAAATAAAATTTAATTTACAATAAATACACTGAGCATATACAATGTATAGACCCAACACTTTTATTATTGCTCCTACTTTTCATGCACTGAAACCCAAGGTGCTGAGACTTTTTCTATGAACACAAAAAGCCTTTTTTCAAGCAAATATTTGTCACAAATCCATCAAAATCTGTTTTCGTGAGCACTTCTCCATTGCGTTGGGTTGTCGGAGGCGTGGGACATCAAGATGTTGAATATGACAGTATGATTATTGCACAGCTGTGCCTTAGGCTGCCCACAATAAAAGGCCACTCTAAAATTGTTGCGTTCATATTTTCCCTCAGTGTAAATGAAACAATTTTTTCATGAGCTAAATGAACATGCATGCAGACATTTATTTTAACTAACCAATTTTATATGAATAAACAAAACATTTTTTTTTTTTTTGCAGCAAATTATATAAATTGCCGGTACATTATTTGAGAGGGTCAAAATATTCGGGACAGTTCTCAATTTCATGCAGTGCAGTTGCAGACCATTGCAAACCACAACCTCTCTGACAGTGTCGTCAAAACTGAACAAATACAGTATGTACATTATGTTGAACAAGTGTCTCCTCCCAATTGACTTTGAATGCATCCTTGCATACAAACTAACAAGACTCATGGTGTCCTTGTGTCACTTCACTTAGCTGCCTGATGAGCTCTGCCAGGGTTTTCACTTCCCGCTTCCCCATCGCCAGCAGCTCGTAGCGCAGGCTGGAGATGTCCCGCTTGATTTCGTTCAGTGCGCCTGAGGGACAGGATGTTTTGCAACGGAGACGCTGAGGACACGGTGTGCATGTTCGTGTGTGTGTGTGTGTTTGCACAAATCACCTTCATTCACCTCGTCGTTTTCTTTGTCCCGCTGCGCTTTTAAGATGTGTCTCTTGACGAGGCGTTTCATGATCTTCTGGAAATTGGGAACAAAGGTGGGTCATTTAAAATGACACACTTGTTCCTAACAATGTCACAGTGTTCGAAGGAAAACACTGAAATAAAGACTTGGAGACAACCGCAATGTATGCCGCCTCAGGGCATCTTCTGACCTGTCGTGTTTTCCAACACACACAGTGGATAAAACTGCAATAAGAGTGGAGCTCGACTTAGTGGGGAAGTTGGTAAAAAAATTGTTGGCCCTGCTATTATACGTACACGGTGTTGGCTAAATGACTTGCTGTGCTCCCCAAATGCGTTGTGCCCTGAGGGACCTGTGGCAGATAAAGATGATCTCGTTTATATGGATGGGTTGCACCAGAACGTCAGAAAGAGACGTAAGGTATTTGGTCGGTATTTAGGTTGGGGTGGGTGGGTAGGTAATAGAGGTAGTTGTGGTAGGTGCAGTTGGTAGGAAGTTAGGTGAGTTGGGGTATGCAGGTATGGTGGTAGGTAATTTTACTGTAGGTAGGTCGGTGTAGTAGGTAAGTAAGTCAGTGGAGGTAGTTGGAAGGTAGAAGTAGGCAGGCAGGCAGGTAAGTAGATAGATTGTTTACTTGATAACGTGTTGGGCAAGCAGATGCGTCCACTCTGGAGTCTTCTTTTTGATTTAACTAAGATCACCAACAAGAGAAGAAAAATGATGAAGAAAAACGAAATGCAAATGAAAAGTGAGACTTCGAAAGACTTACAGTGCTTGTGTCACATATTTACCTACCTTTTGTTGTTCCCTTTCTTCACCCCGCGTCTTTTCTCTGCCTTTGCCTCGAGCTGCCTCCCACAGAGATCCTTTGAGCCCCCGCAGGAAAGAAGCAACGGGGCCGAGACTCGGGAGCAGGTTGAAGGGCACGGGCAGCGAGCCGCCTTGCTCAAAGTACGAGAACCACAGTTTGGCTCGGGCGAACTTCCACTCAACGTCAGCGTCACCCTGTGCAAAAAACAATGACATTTTCAGGGCTGTTGGTAGTGTAGCAGTTCACGTAGCTGATGTGGCACAATTCACGCTTCACGAGAACATTCCAACTTCGATTGGAACCTCCAACTGAACTGTGAGGCGGACGTGCTATCCATTATCACCGCCTCACCCCGAAACATCACGCAACTGTTCACAAATGTTTTGCAACAAAACATACTTCTATCTTCTGAAAGGAGCTGTTGAACATGGCGATGAGCATGTTCAGCAAGACGATCACCATGATGATGTTGTAGACGCCGTACAGGACGTAGCCGATGTTCTCGATGAATTTGTGGTTGATGTCGATCACGACCGACTTCACTTCCGATAGGCCGAAGATGGCCCAGAAGAGCGTTTTGAAGCTTTCCTCCAGCCTGTGATGAACAATGGTGGTCAGGAACAAAGTGCAAAGACTTCATCCTACACTTAAGCAGATTTTTTTAGGTATTTGTACTTCACTTGAGTATTTAACTTTTTTAACTTTGAGATGAATTTTTACTTTTACTCCCCACATTTGTAAACAGATATCTGTACTTTGTACTAACTTTTTTTAAAATACAGCACATTTTTCAACTTCCACCGATGATGATAGAAATTAAAAGCAGAAGAGAGAAGTCCACTGCGGTTGAGATCTTGATTGATTAATTGATTGAAGTCTTGTGGACTCACTCATAAGGCAGAAAAAAATGGAGCATTAACAATGATGACAACATATTCAAAGAAGCAAGATATTCCCTATCCATGGCCTTATTGAAAAGAATTGTAAGATTAATTTGTGACGAATGTGTTGATTTGTGCCAGCCTAAAAACCACCAGCTTCTGACACTCCAAAATTTTCGATCCAATCTGAAAAAAATACACATTGCAATATTGGCTAGCTGGGAATTAGCTAGTTTAGCATTTTTTTGATACTCAGTTCCCAACATTTGCAAACCTATCAGAACATGTTTTGATAGCATAATAGTTGACCGCTAGCCAGCTCTTAAACAACAACATGCAACGTAACACAATTTTGTTGTTGTTGTTTTTTTTACTCCACGCACTTTTGAAACTAACACGAGGGAAACTTATTTGTGTGCAGATGTTTTTTTTTTTTCCTCATTGTTCCAAGTTTTCAAAATGGGTATTATATACAAGTGACAATCGTCACTTCAATCATTTACTTACTTAAGTACAGCAATGTCTGTACTTTTATACTTTAAATCCAGAAGTTGAACCACTACTTCTACTTGTACCTGCCTCTTTTTACACAACCATCTGTACTTCTAGTGTGGGTACATTTTGCCCCCTCTGATGATGAAGAAGTAAACATTCAAGGAATCCGATCGTAATTGAGGTGTAACTGCAGCCTGAACCGCAACTCACGTGGTGAATGCGTCGTTGTACTTGGCCCCGAGATAGTACGAGTACAGATTGAACATCCCCACCATGAACGCCACGAAGACGGTGATGAAAATCACCAGGAACTTGAAGATGTCCTTCACCGTCCTGCCGAGCGTGATCTGCAGCGGGCCGAAGCTCTCGTTAGCGGGTAGCACGTAGGCGACGCGGCAGAAGCTCATCACCACCGCGGTGGCGTACAGCCCCTCGGAAATTAGCTGTGGATCTGACGAAAGCCAGCTGACTCGGGCTGGAAATGAACGATAGAAAAGTGCAGTGATACTGGCCTCTTGTCAAAATCAATCACATTTTGAATAGCGTGAAAATAAAACCGATGATTTTGCATAAATTGTATACTGAACAGAAATCCCTTACATACAGTATTTGCTGTTCACTATTTACATGTTTGTTTCTGTGGAACCTATCCTCAGCTATAAAGTACCTGCCTACTCCTGGTTTTTGTTTAATACTTTCAATCTAAAAGTTGCCACAAGATGGTGCCAAATCCCTGGCTAATAGGAAAGTAGTAATTGGTGTTAAGGAAGCATTTTAAAGTGATACAACTCAACTGAGAGCGTAACATCTTTGTATGCTGGGGCGGAACTACGTTTAGCCTGTGTTGTTAGTGGAAGTTGAAGAGATTGTTCGCCATATGTGCATTTACGTGCATACATTTGGTTTGTAAGCAATTTGTTTTTAAGGATAATGTAAGATGAGTTTGAAAGGATATTTAAGTGTTTTTGGATCATAGTTTGTGGGATATTGATGGTTTTAAACCATTGATACAGGCAATTATTTATTGGGGGTTGTCAATTACTCACTTTTTTTTTTTTTTTTTTTTTTTGCTATTAGCAGCAGATCTCATTCCCTAAGCCCGCGGGGTTAACTATTTTAAAAATTGCAGTACATTACATAACCCCCTTCCATTAGCGGGGAATAGGGACTGAGCCTGTCCACATATAGACAAGAAGAGGGCGTAACTGATTCCCCCATAAAAAGAATTGAATGTTAGTCATGTACTCTTTGTTAATAATTTTAACCAAAAATAACAAAACTATGATCCAAAAAAAGCTTAATGTCATCTCATTCTACGACACGTGACTGCCTGAGCGCGGACTAGAAAACAACTAATTTAACCTTTTTACATAAAATTGGGATCAACTCAAAACTAATAGGTTTCCTGATTAGAGGACACAAAAAGTCCCTCAAAGTCTGAAGGTAAATTGACAATGTTTACAAATAGAGTGCTGACAAAAAAAATGATGAAACGCTACAACTGATAAAACCCAATTCACCATAGGGATCGCAAGACGATTTCTACTCTGTGACTCACGAAGCTGAAAGTATTGAATGTTTGAAGGCAGGGAGGTGCTGGACAGATTGGCGTGGTGCTCGTCCACGTAGCGCTGAGCGGCGTACACGTGCCAGAACGCCATCAGCCGTGCAATGAACGAGCTGGTGAAAATGGCCAAAATGTTAAAGTCCAGAAGGTTCCACGGTTCTAAGAAATATTCTCTTATGTCCTGTGACCAAATGTCATTGCATTTTTCCCAAATGTTCCCTGTAGACACAAAAAAACATCACCATGTTAACTATTATACTGGGTGCCGCTCCTAAGTGTCCAGATCACTAGGAGGTTGGTCGGTCGGTAGTAGAAGGCCTAACCTAGGACCCAAGACATGATAAGAATCTCCATCCAGGTGAAGCGGGTGGTCTTCATGCGGAAGAGCTGTGAGGGCCGATCGTGGGCTGTCATGTTTGGCAGCAGCGGCGGCCCGTTGAAGCGGTCGGCCGCGTTGAGGACCAGCAGGCACAGGAACGTCACAAAGGAGGCGGCGTGCGCCACAAACTTCAGGAAAGGTCCAGACATGAACTTCCCTAGCTGATGGGACAAAGGAAACAAGCATGAAGAGGATCGTTTTGGATAGACCGCTGAACTTTCTGCGTTTTTTTACAAAAAATAGTAGGACACAATAAAATACTTGGATAGACTCTAGTACCAGAAATGGGATTACAGTAGGGAACCCAGGTAGGCAGGTAGGTAGATAGGTAGGTAGGTGTACATAAGTCGTTGTTGGTATGTGTACTATAGGATAGAATCTAGCACCAGAAATGGGGCTACAGTAGGAGCCCACAGGGTGGGTATGTGTATGTGTGGGTATGTGCCCATAGGGTGAGTATGTGTTGGTAGGTGTAGGATGGAGTACAGAACCAGAAATGGGCATAGTCAGAGTCCATTTTAGGATAGGTGGGTGGGTGGGTAGGTGTTGGTAGGTATAGGACTCGAGCACCAAAATTTCCAGTATGGTAGGAGTCCATTTTTGGTAGGTAGGTAGGCAGGCAGTCAAGTAAATATCTACTAATGCAGAGCAAATTGTTCGACTACAAATTAAGATCTTGTACCTTTTCCGGGTCCAAAAGGGTACATACATTATAAAAGTCTGATGGGTACAATAGCACGATCCTTGAGTGTTTTCAACACACTAAGAGTCTCTAAGGACTAACCTTGCTGGATGGCGCAATCCAGGACACGAGGGCCAGAAGGGGCAGGCCGACCGCGACCCCAAGAACCAGGAGAATCTTAACTGCCGTGGTCTGCTGACGTAGTCCGGACACGTTCTGGTACCAGTTGGAGAGCAGACGTTGCTGGCAGTAGGGATGGGCCACAAACTGACAGACAGACAGAGTAAATCCTCACTACATTGGCTGTAATATAGAAAGACTGCTTTTGTCAAAAGCTCACCTTCTTAACTTCATACTTGATGGCAAGTTTTAACCTGGCGAGGTTTTGCGGAATCTCGAGCGAGTCACCATGCAAGATGGCTTCCACTTCCTCTGTGTTCTGACACAAGTCAAGGAGGCCCACCATGAAGTCTTTGCACTGCATGGACAGTTTCTTGTAGTCGTTCTGGTGCAGGGGGATGAAAGTCGCAGGTCAACATGGTGCACTGGTTTCATCTCAAAATGTAAAAAGTCAGCTGACTTGTTAATAGTTTGATGATGACCATGTACTTTTGAACCAATGGACAGATTTCAAGCTCCCTGCAGCAGTCTGGAGTCTGGGACTCTGGCCATTAGTTGCTCACAGCTAAGGACTTTGCCTGGGGACTGGATGATGGTTCAAGACTCTCTCTCGTCCAAGATCTGTCTCATTTCCTGAGTTGTGACCAAAAGGGAGGTAGGACTAGTTGCTGGAGATGTCAGATTAGCTCCTGAGTACTGCTCAGATTTCCTTTATCACAGAAATCCAATTCAAATATGCAAGATATTCCCCATCAGTGTCCTTATTTCAGATTATTTGGGGATTTTGTGAACTACAGGAGTGATTCATAGCGAATGTGTCGTGTTGTGGCAGCCTAAAAAAACACCAGTTTCTGCTGTTAAAAATTATGTCTAATCTGAAAAAACACATTGAACCTTGTAAATGTAAATTTGGTCTGCAGGGTCTCAAACGTTCTGGTCCCCAAGCATTGTCTCCACAGGCAAGTCCTTAAAGCCTAAGACACTGCTCTCTTAATAATTCCAGTGCACTGTGTTTATACCTTGAACTCCATCTCAGTGCTGGCCAAGACCGCAAGTTCATGGCTCAGCTCCAGCGCCGCCATCATGGGGTCTTCATTGGAGAGTGACAAGTAGGCCGGACTGGCGAGACCTTTGTAGGCGTCGATACGGGACTGCGAGTGTCTGAAGGAGTCCTCAGCCTGCTGCTCGGTACAGGCGTTGCACCGGCAGAGGTAGTCGTGGGGTCGCTGGATACGGGCCCCCCTGGTGAGAAGCAAGTGGACTATCTCGTAGTCGTGGTGCTGAGAGGCCAGGATTATGGGCGTGATGTCGTTAGAGAAAAGGCTGCCAGTTCTCGTCGTAAGCAAAGAGGTCTCGATGTATGTCCGCCTGACTGGGGCTACACGTTAAACTCTGAACGTCCGCAAAGGCCCGGTGGCTCAAGATGGCCTCCACGATGCGTACGTAACCTTTTCGGATGGCTAAGAGCAATGCGTCGCCCATCCTGCTCAGCTCTTTCCTCTCCAGGAGCAACTTGGTGATATCAAAATGCTCGTTGGACACAGCCAGCTGCAAGGCGTTCTGACCCGTGAAGTTAACTTTGTTGACGTTGAGGTCCGGCAGCTCGTCCAGCAAGCGCCTCACCTCGGGAACGTTGCCGCACACAACAGCCTCTAAAAAAGCTTCCTCGGTCAGGGAGAGGCCGGAGCCGGAATGGGCTTGGAAGAGGGGGGCAGCCCCCTGCGAGGCCGAGCTTGAGAGTTCGGCTGTCATGTGCCGCATTGTAAGGGCACCATCTGAACACAGGAGAACATTGAGTCGACTTTAACCCATGACCAGGGGTGTGACAGTACATGCATTTGTATTAGGACTTTTTGGTACGGTACATGGGTAGCATGGTTCGGAGTGGTTAGCACGCCGTCTAACAGGTTCAGAGTTCAAATCTCAGCTGCACCCCTTCCTGTGTGCCATTTGCATGTTCTCTGAGACTGACAGCAGTGTTATACTGTTGCTGTTATGCACATTGGTCACTGTAAAAAAGGTGTTTTGAAACCTTTTGTAGTTTTGATCAAATCTGCAGTGTTGTTGTTTTTTAATATAAATATTTTTCTGACCTCTACTTAAATAAAGGAGCTGAATAAGTACTTTTACTCTTCCCAAAGCCTTTTTTTACACAAGTATCTGTACTTTTGCCACTTGCGGATAGGTGTGATGTTCAGAATGTCAACTGATTCTGAATATGCGGGGCATTTCACTGTAGCGGTTTTCTGAGTTGCTGTGTGAAGGTTCATTTATTTTCATCAACTCGACTGTCCATACAGTATGTCCTGCAGAGAGCTTCCGAGAAGTGACAGTTCTGTGGAGCTGAGTTATTACTCTGGCGACATGAAGGATACCACCCACGGACTCGTCATCTGCCTTCGTGACACCCTCAAGCTCAACCTTGAGGGAGGCCGAACCCGGCGAGGACACTCGCAGCACGTTCCCCACCCTTTAAGCGCTACATTCAACATTTATATGCGAAAGTCCCTCGAGATCAGCATTTGGTGTTCGCCGAAAGCCGTTGTTTAAAAGTGAATCGCCGCACTGAGTAAATTTAGTTTTCTAGTCAGTGATTCAATTTGAATGATGTGCTTACAGAAGCTGGTAATTGTGACAGCTTATGATGACAGAGCGAGACTTCCCCTTTCTTTCAATTGTAAGCATTGTCGGAAAGGATTAGCTCGTGCGGAATTGAGATGAACGGACGTGTAGTCGCAGGCCGCATAATTAGGGACAGCACCACACGCAAACAAAGATACTCACTTTGGATTGAAACTGTCAGTAAGTATTGATTTACCCATTTCCATATTGTGGTGGTTGTAGTTTGCTCACCCCCCACCACCCAAAAAAAAAAATTTTTTTTTTTTTTTTACCAAGATATTTTGTCATACTTGCTTCGAGATTTTTTTTCACCCTTAAAAATCTTAATAAGGTATTATGACTTGTTAATCAGATTTGATTACTGGTCTGAGTTTACCTTTAATATATGGTGATTATTTCACTAGCAAATGCTCAATTTAAGCACATTTCCCTACATATTGAGAGCGTAATTATTAAATATTTACCTTATATGAGTAGACATTACTGTCCTTCTTAGTATAAATACACTAGTTTTAAGACAAAGGGGGTTTTAGAGGCAGCCAATAGTTCCTTTTCTATTGGCAGATAATTTTGCTTTAATATATTCCTCATATCATTACGTTAGTCTTGTTTTTTTAAAGCAGAGTATTTGCAGCGTACTGCACATTAGTGCCAAGCATTTCTAATATTTCTTTCCTCATTTAGCGACATGAGAAGAGCAAAATATTAGATACAGCAATCATTTTGACATGGCATCAGGTTGTTTTTTTTTTAAATACAAAAACAAACACAAATAATTTCACAAATAATAAAGCGTGCAG
The DNA here is from genome assembly GCF_024500275.1 of Phycodurus eques. NCBI lineage: Eukaryota > Metazoa > Chordata > Actinopteri > Syngnathiformes > Syngnathidae > Phycodurus > Phycodurus eques. The sequence goes on from NC_084531.1 coordinate 26,730,169, forward strand.
CAATTAATTTCCCAGCCCATCTTGGTGAAAATATAAATAGAACAACTTAATAATCAAAATTATTTGTCCACTCACCTAAAAATAAAGTTAGATCTGTCTATCGCTTTCCCTCAGTGTCACTGCAATAAAATAAAACAAAATAATGAGGCTTGTTTCTGTATCCTGTCAGTCTCTTGTTTGCCTTCCAGACTGTTTAACTGACCAAGAGGTTGTGGTCACCGCACACATTTTTTGTGGGAGGTCACACTTGGAACGTGCGCTGTGTAGTCTGTGTCCTCTCAGCGACTGGGCAATACAATTATGAATGTTTTTTGAATTGAGAGGGTCTTCAGAATATATCTGACCAGAATGACATCATAGAAACACCATGTTTTAAATATTTTTTTGTATTTAACCTTCACTTCTCCAGGTAAGGCAATTGATAACACACTCCCATTTACAACGCTGGCCTGGCATGTAGAGATTAATATTTTTTTCTTTTTCTTGTATTTTTTTTTTTGTCTAGGGTTGACGAGATATCAGTCACTGCACAATTAAATTGTACAGTTTTGTATGCTACATCAGTGGTTCTCAAACTTTTTACCCTAAGCCCCAAGTACGCAAGTGCTCTCCAATTATCACCATCATATGCCAAATTAAAATACAGTGGCGTAGTCGGCATAAGTGTTGATGGGATAGCGAGGCAGAGGTTTTATTCCTAAAAAGTATATTAAATGTTGTTGTTAGCCACTTTAACACGATGCACAGTTTGAAAATTAACACTGCACTTAAATATAGGGGGGTGGGGGTGGGGGTGGGGACTATTTGAATGGTTCAATAAAAATGCTTTGCACATAGCTAATAAAAATTGCACCGCAACCAATATTCGAAAACAACCAGCTCTAAAAGATTATATTCAAAGGTATTGTATATAAAAATAAATACAACTGAACTGTGTTTAACACAATATATATAATTGTCATTGAATATACATTTTTTCTTTCACTCATGGACTTTGATCAGTATTTGTATTTGTTTTTTGTATCTATCAGTACTAGAATGTGCGTGCAGTACATCTGCACAGCTGCTGTGATACGCGAAGTGACGTTCGACAACATTGACGTACCGCAGCTTCTGGCTTCTCGAAAACTTTTTGGGGGCCTTTGGCGGCCTCTGCTGGACGTATGTGGTACCCTCCCGACAACCGTCGCCAAGGAAGTGCGTCCGAGTGGTTTAATGATGGCTGCACCGTACACACAGGTGAACGCTGCTTTTTTGTGTATTGTTTTTTTTTAACTAGAGTAGTTGAATAAGTCAAACACAAGTCACCGTTGTTAGTTAGTTCAGAACAAGCGACAGTGAGTGCGGGCGGCTTTCGAACAACAATTAGTTAGCGAGCCGTTAGCGAACTAAGCTAAAGTTGACGCCAGCGTTTGATGTACTGTACACGTTATGCTTTCCATACCATTCTTGTTTAAATAGATAACGTTCAACACAACACAAGCTTCAGCGTCCACATTCGACATCACCGTGTCGTCATAAACGTCAAGGCTCTGCAGCAAGGGTGCTGGTACACAGGGAGAAGTTGCTCAACCGGTTTTTTTTTTTGTTTTTGTTTTTTTTTGGTTTTGTTTTGTTTTTTTTCTTTTAAAGAAAATATACGACGTCATGGCAACTATTACAAAGCTACTGGATGTAGTGGGTAGCTGGCTGACTACATGAGATGGCACGTTTGCTCACATTCATGACAGCAGCAGCAGCATTATTATTCCTGAAGCCAAATGAGTATAAACGAAATGTGCTTGTTGTCCCCACTCAGAGATGAGTGATGTCGAGCCTCCAGCAAGAGAGAGATGCTCTGCTTGACGAGCAGAAGGTGAACCGAGAGCGAGCTCGCAGATGTGTGCAGGAGACCAACCGCCGATGCAGGTAATGCATCCCAACACCTGCAATAAATAAAATTACAAAAATTAAAATAAATACTGGACATCGAAGCATACTAAATCAATATCATCTCTTGCAGTTAAGGAAAATTACTGTCACATTTGAGACCTGCAGAGGTTCTAGAGTCCAATAATTAGGACGATGGGATTTAGATTATATTGCCATACATATTCAGAGTACCACATCAGCCACAATAATCAAAAAATACTGACTTACATTCAGGAAAGGACTTATAATTAAACAATTCAATGATTATTGTATTCCCCTGGTATCGGTGCATTATTAACTGAACATTAAAACATTTGAAAAAAGGAAAAGTCAAATATTCATTTTGTAATGTTCCACAATCATTTTCCAGTTAAAATGTTTATTTTTTTTTAAATATTCATGCATTATTCATGAAGAAATTAATCAAAATGCCCATGAACTAGCATAGTTACATAAAATCCCATCAACAAATGTTGATTCTGTTGTGTTGCGGGTCAGACTGCCCCATTTACATTTTTAAAAGGCAAGACAAATTCATTACAACAAAGCAATGATATAATGAAAACATGTATCTGAACTATTGTACTCTACCAGTGCGTCATTATGAAAACATTTGAAAATGGTCCAAAAATAAAATGAATTTAAAAATAGCCATGCCATTCAACAATATTTTTTTAGGCCAAAATGTGTCAAATGTGAAGGAAAGTGCTCATTTACAACCACACTAACAAACCATTAACAAAAATTGTTGTTGTTTTTTTAACCCTTTTTTTTTTCTTTTCTTCTGTTTACTATAAAAAGAAAAAAAAAGTGATTTCCAAACACACCTTCATGAATGTTACATTAAATATGTGCAATGTGACCAAGACACAAGGATCTAAAAAGGGGGCAGAAATGTCTTAATAAACCATTTCTTTCTTTCCAAACACCATTATATATCATATATCATATGTCATAAACATCGATTGACAATGTCAGAAAGGTGGAACCATACTGAGAGCTGCTGTCAGTATGTACACACCTGCAAACACAATCCTGACCGTATTGTTTCCTCCCTGACAGTGTCAAATCAAAATTGAGTATTGGGGCAGGTGTTTTACTACCTAATGTAGTGCGTTCCGGTTTCTCGTCTCTGTATCAGGGATCTGAGGGAGAAACAGAGGCTGTGGGTGCTGCAGGAGCAACGGCGGCGCGAAGAAGTGCTGCAGCAGCGCCGGCAGAAGTTCCAAGATGTGACGGAGCACTTCCAGAGGGCTTACTTGCCTCCCTCTCAGAGGCCGACCCAAAGTGAGCGGCTCACTGCCGGAAGAGACTATCCGAATTTGGAAGACGCGCTCAGTCAAATCCGAGGCCCCGCGCTGCCGTCTAACCTCAACAGGTAACACTGTCTGTCGAGCTGTAATCAGTTTGGTGATGCCTTGACTTGCGTGTGGCGATTTACAAGCCATAGCTTGGTAGATTTTTTGCTTTGTGATATGAGCCAAAGAAATGATAGGCACACTGACCCTTTAACAGTTTTTTGTTTTTGTTCACAAGACAAACGGCCGATCAGAAAACACTCGCAGCATGGGGCAGACACAATGGTTCATGTTACTGTGCTACTAGCTTATGTCTACAATTGTGTGTTTTGTGTGTCTTCAGTCAAACTGTCAGCGCCCCGTCTTCCAGACCTGCCGTTGCTTTGTCAGAATCCCCCCTTCGCCACACGCCCGTTGCGGTACAGGCGAGCGTAGGACGTCGAGAGCAGAGCCCGTGTGCCAGGAGGTGGCAGGAGCTTCCAAAGAGGCAGGAGAGGCATCAGGAGCACAGTGGACAGGTACGTTTTTTTTGGGGGTTTGTTTTCCACGAGGATTCACACTTGTTGGTGTCACCGACCTGAACGTGGTCTGCTCAGATTTCCAACTTTCATCCCCCCAAAAAACTGTAAATTGCTAGCAGTAAATTTACTCCAAAATTAAAACTAAATAATAATCACATTTGTTATTGCTTTGACTCAGTCAGACGAATCCAGTAGACTGTTTAAATGTCGATTTGCACAGTGATAGTTTAAAAAACTAAAATAATAAATTGTCATGCTGCCGTGTTGCTCACGTTCACATGATTCTGTTACAAGTTTGTTAAAAAGCCTGACGTAATGTCAAAGGCGTTCGCTCGCCAGAAGCTGAGCTGCAATGCATTTGTTTACGGTGCAGACGTGTGGTTTGGCACTTACATGCCACACACTGAAAAACCTTAATAAAAATGAATGTATCAGTACATCCAGTCACTTCCCACCTGGCCCAAATGCAAGTCAACTGTAACAGCATATGGGAAAAATACATTCTTGCGTCTGCATCTTTATTGGGATCCTTACCAAAATGTAAAGGTGTCTCTTGGGAAGCACTGCATTAGTTTAACAATAACTTAGAAAAGCGAGTTTTAGTTTTATTATCTGCCACTCATAGCCTTTTTCCTCCATGTTTCAGGACGACAATGTGTCCTGCTGCTCCAAGTCCGACAGCTTGTCCAGTCAAGACAGTCTGGAGAACGAAGAAGCGGCCAAAAGCGGCGTCCTGCAATACTCCGAAAAGCCCCTCCAAGACCTCAAATGCCCCAACGACCCGCATCCTGTGTCGTCGGTGCCCGGGCCCACCTTGGTCGCCGTGAAGCCACACTTCCACAGGTTGCCCGTGGACCTCAACTACAACCTGCCCACCCAGAAGGAAACCTGTGCCTCAATGAATAACCTCAACAAGTTCTCAGCGGACATCAACGTTTGGAAGCACATGAACACAGCAAGTCCAAAGTGCCGCCAAAGTCAAGAATCCAGCGGGTCAAAGACCTCGTCGCCCGCAGCCTGCAGAGTCCAATTCATGAAAGGCATCCTTAAAACTCTGCCCGGCGAAACACCGGCAGAATCCCCGCAGGTTCATGCTAATGCCGTCAAACCTGTTCAGTTTTTGGTGTGCGACAGCATCGAAGTAGCCAGGGCCAGGTCCAAGGCTGCCGAATACAAAAATGCCTCCAAGAAGCTGCGCTGGCTCGACGAGGAGGCGGGGGTAACCAATGGAGTGCGACCCACAGATGCCCAATCCCAGGCGTGGGCAGATGTCGGGGTTCAAGTCAGCACCGGCGTGGCGGGGCCTCTCGTCCCTCGGGGGGATCACTCGGCCAGGGTCGGGGCAAGTCCGGTTTCCTCGGGCTTTGTCACCCAATCCCCGATCCCAGTGGCCAGGATCCGGGGGGAGTTGCAGACCGCGTCGAAGCACGGGAGCCCCACGAAGGGCCCGTACGGCGGGGACCAGGCTCGTGTCAGCCATCAGCTCGCTCCTCTGCCTCCCGAGGAGGTTCCGCACAAGGACACGCAGCGACTTATGACGGGTGACGGCGGTGTCATCAACGCACGCTTGCCGTCCTCATTTAGCCGCCCCACGCCCGAGAGCAGCTGGAAAGCCTCGCCCGCTTTCGGCCATGCCGCGACGCCGGGGGGCAGCGGCAGAGGTCGAGGGGCGTCATACGGGGAAAAAGTGTTAGACCGCACCCCCACGGACTCAGAGATCTATCAGCTCTGCCAGGATGTCCGCAGCGCCTTCATCAGCACTGCGGGACAACAACAGGACACTTCATTAGGTACACCTGCACTGTGTAAGGACATCCAATGCAAGAGTTGTATTCACCTTCCTGGTTGTAGTGGTGCAGACGTGTTTCTAATATTTGGATCCCCTTGTGTCACCGATAACCAAAACATGAGTGACACCTCACAGTATGATGCCATTGTGCACCACTGCAAACTACTACTGTACAATTAATCAGTGTTAAATCAAAAGTGAACATTGTTGATAGGTGTATCTAATGTATTGGTTGTTGAGTAGCTATGTGACGCAACTTTACTCAGTCACGCATTTTAATTTGACTATGAACGTGCAGATTCCTCAGTCTGTTATTAAATATTGCCACTTAGTTGACAATTTCATTGACAATTCTGTTTTTATGTGTTTTATATTTTATGTTTTTATTTGCCTCAGTTGTCTCAGAAAAAGCCGGGACCCCCTGCTGTCAGGCTTTGACGAGTGGGCGGGCCGGTAACAAATCTGGTGCGGATCAGAACCGACGACCTTCCGGTTCAACCAATAAAAAACCTCCGGAATGCTTCAAGGTAGATATACACTTGTAGTTTTATTTTATGCTGGTTTATTTTGTATTTATTTTTTTGATTGCCAATTTAAAATGAAGAGAATGAAATGAATGAGAATTAATAATAATAATACCCCTCCTTGAGCCGTCACCTTGTCGTGGTGGAGGCGTTTGTGTGTCCCAGTGATCCTAGGAGCTAAGTTGTCTGGGGCTTTATGCCCCTGGCCGGGTCACCCATGACAAACAGGTCCTAGGTGAGGGACCAGACAAAGCACGTCTCAAAGACCCCTAATGATGACGACAAACAATGGACTTTGTTTTCCCTTGCCCGGACGCGGGTCACCGGGGCTCCCCACTGGAGCCAGGCCCTGGTGGTGGAGCTCGAAGGTGAGCGCCTGGTGGCCGGGCCTGCACCCATGGGGCCCGGCCGGGCACAGCCCGAAAGGGTAACGTGGGTCCCCCTTCCCATGGGCTCACCACCTATGGGAGGGGCCATAGGGGTCGGGTGCAGTGTGAGCTGGGCGGTGGCCGAAGGCGGGGACCTTGGTGATCCGATCCCCGGCTACAGAAGCTGGCTCTAGGGACGTGGAATGTCACCTCTCTGGCAGGGAAGGAGCCCGAGCTGGTGTGTGAGGTCGAGAGGTTCCGACTAGATATAGTCGGACTCGCCTCCACACACAGCTTGGGCTCTGGTACCAGTCCTTTCGAGAGGGGTTGGACTCTCTTCCACTCTGGAGTTGCCCACGGTGAGAGGCGCCGAGCAGGTGTGGGTATACTTATTGCCCCCCGGCTCGGCACCTGTACGTTGGGGTTCACCCCGGTGGACGAGAGGGTAGCCTCCCTCCGCCTTCGGGTGGGGGGACGGGTCCTGACTGTTGTTTGTGCCTATGCACTAAACAGCAGTTCAGAGTACCCACCCTTTTTGGAGTCCTTGGAGAGGGTGCTGGAGAGCGCTCCCGCTAGGGACTCCATTGTTCTGTTGGGGGACTTCAATGCGCACGTGGGCAATGACAGTGAGACCTGGAAGGGCGTGATTGGGAGGAACGGCCCCCCTCGATCAGAACCCGAGCGGTGTTCTGTTATTGGACTTCTGTGCTCGTCATGGATTGTCCATAACGAACACCATGTTCAAGCATAAGGGTGTCCACACGTGCACTTGGCACCAGGGCACCCTAGGTCGCAGTTCGATGATCGACTTTGTGGTTGTGTCATCGGACTTGCGGCCACATGTCTTGGACACTCGGGTGAAGAGAGGGGCGGAGCTGTCAACTGATCACCACCTGGTGGTGAGTTGGCTCCGATGGTGGGGGAAGATGCCGGTCCAACGTGGCAGGCCCAAACGTATTGTGAGGGTCTGCTGGGAACGTCTGGCAGAATCCCCCGTCAGAAGGAGTTTCAACTCCCACCTCCGACAGAATTTTGCTCATGTTCCGGGGGAGGCTGGGGACATCGAGTCCGAGTGGACCATGTTCCACGCCTCCATTGCTGAGGCGGCCGACCGGAGCTGTGGCCGTAAGGTGGTCGGTGCCTGTCGTGGCGGAAATCCCCGAACCCCTTGGTGGACACCAACGGTGAGGGATGCCGTCAAGCTGAAGAAGGAGTCCTATCGGGCCTTTTTGGCCTGTGGGACTCCTGAGGCAGCTGATGGGTACCGGCTGGCCAAGCGGAATGCAGCTCTGGTGGTCGCTGAAGCAAAAACTCGAGTATAGGAGGAGTTCGGTGAGGCCATGGAGAAAGACTTCCGGACGGCTTCGAGGAAATCCGACGTCTCAGGAGAGGAAAGCAGTGCACCACAAACACTGTGTATACTGGGGATGGGGCGCAGCTGACCTCGACTCGGGACGTTGTGAGAATGGTGGGGAGAATACTTCGAAGACCTCCTCAATTCCACCGACACGCCTTCCCATGAGGAAACAGAGTGTGGGTTCTCTGAGGCGGGCTCTCCTATCTCTGGGTTTGAGGTCACCGAGGTAGTTAAAAAGCTCCTCGGTGGCAGGGCCCCGGGGGTGGATGAGATTCGCCCGGAGTTCCTAAAGGCTGTGGATGTTGTGGGGCTGTCCTGGTTGACACGCCTCTGCAACATCGCATGGACATCGGGGACAGTGCCTCTGGATTGGCAGACTGGGGTGGTGATCCCCCTTTTTAAGAAGGGGGACCGGAGGGTGTGTTCCAACTACAGGGGGATCACACTGCTCAGCCTCCCTGGTAAGGTCTATTCAGTGGTGCTGGAGAGGAGGGTCCGTCGGGAAGTTGAATCTCAGATTCAGGAGGAGCAGTGTAGTTTTCGTCCTGGCCGTGGAACAGTGGACCAGCTCTACACCCTCGGCAGGGTCCTCGAGGGTGCATGGGAGTTCGCCCAACCAGTCTACATGTGTTTTGTGGACTTGGAGAAGGCGTTCGACCGTGTCCCTCGGGGAGTCCTGTGAAGGGTGCTTCAGGAGTATGGGGTACCGAACCCCCTGATACGGGCTGTTCGGTCCCTGTACGACCGGAGTCAGAGTTTGGTCCGCATATCCGGCAGTAAGTCGGACTCGTTCCCGGTGAGGGTTGGACTCCGCCAAGGCTACCCTTTGTCGCCGATTCTGTTCATAACTTTTATGGACAGAATTTCTAGGTCCGGTTTGGTGGCCTCAGTATTGCATCTCTGCTTTTTGCTGATGATGTGGTTCTGTTGGCTTCATCAAGCCGTGAGCTCCAACTCTCACTGGAGCAGTTCGCAGCCGAGTGTGAAGCGGCTGGGATGAGAATCAGCACCTCCAAATCTGAGACCGTGGTCCTCAGTCGGAAAAGGGTGGCGTACCCTCTCCAGGTCGGGGATGAGATCCTGCCCCAAGTGGAGGAGTTCAAGTATCTTGGGGTCTTGTTCACGAGTGAGGGAAGAATGGAACGGGAGATCGACAGACGGATCGGTGCAGCGTCTGCAGTGATGCGGACTTTGTATCGGTCCGTTGTGGTAAAGAAGGAGCTAAGCCGAAAGGCGAAGCTCTCGATTTACCGGTCGATCTTCGTTCCTACCCTCACCAATGGTCATGAGCTGTGGGTCGTGACCGAAAGAACGAGATCCCTGATACAAGCGGCCGAAATGAGTTTCCTCCGCAGGGTGAGCGGGCTCTCCCTTAGAGATAGGGTGAGAAGCTCGGTCATCCGGGAGGATCTCAGAGTAGATCCGCTGCTCCTCCGCATTGAGAGGAGCCAGATGAGGTGGCTGGGGCATCTGATTCGGATGCCTCCCGGACGCCTCCCTGGTGAGGTGTTCCGGGCACGTCCCACCGGGAGGAGACCCCGGGGACGACCCAGGACACGCTGGAGAGACTACGTCCTTCGGCTGGCCCGGGAACGCCTCGGGATCCCTCCGGAAGAGCAGGATGAAGTGGCTGGGGAGAGGGAAGTCTGGGCGTCCCTGCTAAAGCTACTGCCCCCGCGACCCGACCCGGATAAGCGGTAGAAAAAAAAAAAAAAGGATGGATGGAGAATGAATAATAATATATGGATTCTTTTGTTGTGGCCAGTGAGTGCCTGTTGCCAAGATTCTGCAGTATATCACAAATGTAAACCTTTCAGATTACATGTCTCCATGCTACAAATCCAGTCGGACCATCTCCCAAAGGGTATTTCACGGAACAGCCAAACAAAGGTTGGTAGGGAACAAATATTAAAGTCCAGACTATTAAATCACTGATTGAATGAGTTTTTCTGTCACAGGCGTCAAAACTGCCAGCCAGCGCCGTCTGACCGATACGCACTCTTACGGGCCACTGGAGGAACGGGTTGGCAAACCACAGAGGACGACGTCGCAGCCACATCAGCAGCAGTACCAGCGCCGACCCCCGGCGGCGACGTCCATCTCCATGGAGGAGCAGAGAATCTTTCAGTCTCTGGACCGACTCAACTGCCAGCTGCACCGCAAAGGTGGTTTGCACTGACCAGCATCTGGACTGAAGTCTATCATCCCAGCACGATGGCAGCTGGATCGCTTTATGTAGCACAAAGCTTCCAGGTGAAACGGGTTCCACTACCTTGAAACCAAGTGTGCCTTATAGAAGAACATGAAGAAGCATAAGCATAATTAAAAATTAATGACATTTAATGAATTTAAAAAATGCAAATTTCTCACTAACTTTGACAGTTTAGCCATCACTCAATAGGGAGGATTATCTTTCATTAAAAAAACTAAACTAAACTGCCTGGATTTACACTGCAGGTTAGAGTGGCTGATTCCAATGCATTGTGGATTTTGTGTGTGTGCTGTATTGCTGAAATCTGTATCTAGCGATCTTGTGTTATGGTCTTTTACAGCGTTTAACATTAATATAAATACTGTACAGCATTGAAAACAGATAATGAATATTTAAGCAGTCTCAAGGAATTTTTATTCTCTAAGGCTCAGATTGGTTGCTGGTAACCTTCTCGAATAGAACACTTTTGGGTTTTAAGCATTATGATGACACCCAAGCATCCTACATGATGGCAAGACGTAACTGAATTGTCACTTCAACCTAGCTGTGTAAGTCCATCCCATGTAGCATTTTGACCTTTGACACCAACTACCTCTGACAGTCTTCCTCCGACATGCTGCATCCTCGAAAAGTGGGAAATTGGACATTTTCACGTTCCGACCTGGAAAAGTGCATTGGAATACTGCTCAATGTTGGAGTTCCTTGGGTCGAACTGATGTAAATCGTCACACAACAATAAGGGGCACAGAGATACCGGAATGCATACATAGCAAACGAGACATATATTATATATGTTATTAATATTCAGCACGATTTGGCTATTTGTGGGGGATAGGCACCGAGCCCTGCCGCGTATGGTGAAAAACCACAAATTGACGACCCCTCTAAAATGTTTATAATTGTCTATATTAATAGTTGTAATCAAACATCACAAACCATAATCCCAAAACACTGATATCCTTTTGAGCTCATCGTACAACATTAGGCTACCACTGAAAAATTAACAGCTCACAGATTTGTTTTGTATTTTTATTTTTTCAAAATGCACTGGTACGTTTGTGTCCATGCACTCTGGAGCGAAGACCGTAATAATGTGTCACTTCAACACACTTCCTTGACACCAATTCCCAGTTAGACATAGCTTTGGTGGCATCTTCAGGGATTTAGGAAAAAGCAAAAATACTGCAAATAGGTGTTTTTCAGCAAATAGCTCGGGATACGTTCCACAGGGGGAAAAATGCCAATAAGTGAAATTGTTAAATATGCGATTACGCTAATGTGATGACAATTATTTTACTCTTCATACCCCTCCCCCTCCCCCAAGGATCATTGTTGCAAAGTGAATGCTGTGTTTTTGGTGAGTACTTTCTCAACCTTTTGTTGTATAATCATAACTCCTTTTTGTAAACTGAAACCTACTGCTCCTCTTTCTTTTACTCTTTTTGCTTAAAAAATGCTTAAAGCACTAGTATGCCGCGCCCAGCTGAATAAGAACCAAAATGATCTTCATAAAGGCAGAATTTCTGATACAGCTCGAGTGATGGTGGATCATTTCAAATTTTGTAGCTTGCCGTATATCTCGAAATGGGTGTGCGGAGGTGGGTGAGGGGTTTGAGCTTTACCAGCCACTTCGGAGGGTTTAGTTTGCTCCTCCTCCAGCATGTCTGGTTTTGCTCTTTCGACGACCTGCTAGGACTTGCTCTAGAAAAAGGAGGAGGAAGCCCACCTAAAGTATCAATGGCTCCTCTCCATATTGATGACACTCTTATTTTACTATGTTCTCAAAGTGTAAGTGTGTGCATGTACTGGATCTCAAAACATCACCTCAATTCCACAATCTATAAAGTGATTCAGAAGCACATCATAATAGCAAGTGTATTGTGCTGTACGCCGTATTGCTGACAGGAGGTGGTGAGCTTTCGTGACATTTAAGCCCTGGGCCGTGACAACACCTGAGAAAGACAGAAAATAGGGGAAGACGTTTCCACTTGGTTGCAAGTTGCAGCTTGTGCATCGCCGGGGCCCTAATCTCCAGCGTTTTTTCACACTCCATTTGAGCCGCAATGAAGACTTCTTTTTTTTTAAATTAATAAAGGCTTGTGAAGAAGGTAAAGCTTACTGGATAACAGGATATTTAAGTACAGTATGTTACTAAATAGACATAACACAAACTCCAATTCCAATGAAGTTGGGATGTTGTGTAAAATGCAAATAAAAATAATGATTTGCAAATCCTTTTCAACCTATAATCAACTGAATGCAATGACAAGCTCATGTTCAAACTGATAAATTCAATGTTTTTGTTTTCTTCTTTCTTCCAAATACTCATTTTGAATTTGCTACCTGCAACAGGTTCCCAAAAAAAGATGCAACAGGGGTAACAAAAGACTGGAAAAGTTGAGAAATGCTAAAAAAAAAAAACACCTGTTTGGAACATGAAAATTATTTCCTTAATGGATTGGATTGGAGTCCACAGGCTATCAGTTTAATTGGAAACGATGTGTGTCATGGTTGGGTATAAAGGAGCATCCCCGAAAGGCTCAGTTGTTCACAAGCAAGGATGGGGAGAGGTTTACCACTTTGAAATATAAATAGTCCAACAGCTAAAGAACAACCTTTCTCAACGTACAATTTCCAGGAATTTAGGGATTTCATCATCTACGGTCAATAATATGAAAAGATTCTGAAAATAAGGAGAGATCTCTGCACGCCAGCGGCAAGGTTGAAAACCAACGTTGAATGCCCGTGTTTCCTCAGGCGGGCCTACATTAAAAAAAACTGTATTGTGTAAAGGATATTGCAACATATGCTCAGGAACACTTTAAAAAAAAACAAAAAACAAAAAAAACAGTGCGAGTTCACACAGTTCGTCGTTAAAACGCTACCATGCAAAGCAGAAGTCATGCAGTTTATCAATAACACCCAGAAACACCGCCTGCTTCTCTGGGCCCGAACTCATTTGAGATGGACTGACGCAAAGTGGAGAAGTGTGCTGTTGTCTGAGGAGTCCACATTTCAAATTGTAATATTAGCGATAGCTCTCATTGTAATGGATTGCAGTTGTACACTACTGGAAACTACAACCACGCTAAACATACTATTAACCCTCCTGTTATGTTGTCTCTCCAGTACGCCGAAAATGTCCATGGGTCAATATTACCCGCTGCATGTTTCATCATCAACAAATGTGTTAAATCGGGGTTTAATATATGATGTGAATTTGGATTTGAAAAACAAATACCAGTACTACAAAGAAAACAGCCCTTTTTTTTTTTTTTTTTTTTAACTTTCATTGTTACATGATTTCTTCTTGAGTTTGAAACTTGAAGATGGGTCAGACCGGCAGCATAACTTTTAGGCTGTTATTTATTTATTTAACCTTTGCTGTTCAGCAGCATGGCCATGCAGAATGCTCGATTTGTATGCCTTTTGTGCTGGAACAGTTTTGCTGTTTTAACGGGAGTTTGAAATACTCCCTCTGTTTCATTTTTTTTTTTTTTTTTTTTTTTTGTTCATTATTCTTGATGTTTATTGAAAATACAGCCGGACAGAAAAGGGTTCTAGGGGACGACGGGGGGACAGAACGGACAAGGGGAATAGGGGTGTGAACCACAGCAGAACAATAGACAGTCTAAATAGTTGACGACAAGTAACATCATAAAGTCAACAACAGGGCCCAACGCAGGAGCCAGCTAGCACACGGGGGGGGGGGGCAACAGCCCGCCAACAGTGAGCCCATGTCAAGCGCCAGCTACAAGCAATGACGGGAATGATGTATTTAAAGGAATACAGTGAAAGGGATAAGGAACAAGGCCTGCCACTAGGAGCAAAAATTGAAAACTGAAGCATCACCAAAAAGATTTAAAATTGCCTTTAAATGCCACAAGATGGTGTCAAAGCACAACTTTTGTCTTAGTGAAGCTCCTCAACTCACTTCAACATCTGCCTCATGATGCCACAAGATGGCGGTGAGGCAAAACATTTATTGCCTTTGGCCTAAGCACAAAAAATAGATTTTCAGCGAATAACGAAAGATGGGTTCAAAACAATATGTAAATTTGAATGCCGAACTGAGAGTAATAATAAGTTTTTAGTCATAATGTTTTCTTGTGGCGGCACGGTGGTCGACTGGTTAGAGTGTCTGTCTAACGGTTCTGATGTCTGGGGTTCAATTCCCAGCTCCGCCTGTGTGGAGTTTGCATGTTCTCCCCGTGCCTGCGTGGGTTTTCTCCGGGCACTCCGGTCTCCTCCCACATCACAAAAACATGCATGGTAGGTTAATTGAAGACTCTAAATGGTGGTTTGTTGGTTTCGATGTGCCCTGCGATTAACTGGCAACCGGTTGAGGGTGTACCCCGCCTCCTGCCCCCCAATGATAGCTGGGATACGCTCCAGCACTCCCGCGACCCTTGTGAGGATAAGCGGCTAAGAGAATGGATGGCTAGATGTTTTCTTGCAAAAAGCAGATTTTTTTGTTTTACTTTTTTATTATTTATTTATTTTTAATTATTATTTTTAGATATTATCCCAGCTTTGCGGAACAGTGCTTACCACGCCTGCCTCAGTCAGCAGAGTCGAGAAGTCCCACGTTCGAATCTCAGCACTGGCCTTCCTGTGTTGCATGACCATTTGATCCCCATGCTTATGTGGCTTTTCTCTGGGTATTCTGCCACAAGCACGCGTTTTAGGTTCATTTTGAGCATTCCGGGGTATACCCCACCTTTCGCCCAAAGTCAGCTGGGATAGCTATGACGACAAGCAGTATATTAAAATAAAAAATAGTTGGACAAATTCTGTAGGTGTACCTAATGTTATAGACTGTAGTTACATATGCTAAACTGGAGGAGGCACCCGATCTCCCTTTTGTGCTGTAACGAGAGCTATCCCATAATAATATCACATCAGGCAGTGTAACACAAGTGACCCATAGATTGATTGACAGTAATACAGCTTGAGGACATTCGAGGACAGCACATAGCCTTAAAAGGGGGAGGGGTGGAGGAGGGGGGGGGGGGGGGGGTGCACAGATGCCTCAAAAGATGTTGACCAAACATGAGACCACCTCCAAGTGGGTGGTCCCCTCGCATCACTGCAGACTGTCCCTTTAATGCGTCCGAGTGCGTTAAAGAGATGACCACAAATAAGGTGCTCAGTTTAAATACGTGTGGATTACTGCCGGCTACGTTTAGAATGTACAATTAGTGCCATGTCCCCCCCCCCCCTCCCCCGCCCCCCATAAAATATATATATTTTTTAAAAACATCTCTTTTTCACTCCTCCACATTGTTTTACAAAGCTCCAATTGAGTACATATAACAATGAATACGCTCTTTTAGATCATACACACACAGACACACGCACACACACAAATGAGCATGTGATTGGTGGCCCAAGCCCTTAATCTGCTTTACATTGTTTCGCGCCCTTTAATAGGGCTCCATCATAATCATTCATTCATCGAGATGTATGGGAAACAGAGCCTGCACATCCAGAGACAGTGAATCTTGACAAAATGATTTCTCAATGGAAGAGGGGTCTCATTAGCATGAGAATTGTGGGAACTGCATGGATCTACTTTTCATGAATGTAAAAAAAAAAAGAAGAAGAAGAGAGACAGACAAGAAATAGTGCCATTATGCATCATGCTTGAGGGAAAGAAGGGGAATTTTGTGGAAGAAGGGGGGTGGGGGAGAGTGGGAATGTTATATTTTGTACACATAAAAATTGAGATTAAAATAAAAGGCTTTTACAAAGATGTTAATAGTTTGAAACTGTCAGAGAGGTAGTATTGTATTTATAGGTTTATTATAGCAGTGGTGGTTCCCAAACTGGGGTCCGGGGGGGGGGGGGGGGGGGGTCATAAATTATTATCTTAAATTAACATCATTAGAATAAAGCTAAAAAAAAAATAAAATAATTCACTTCACATAAAAATAAATTATTCTAAACTATTCTTTTCTTTAACACCATCATAAAACTTTTATGTAAAACAAAAATAAAATAAATGAATTTGTGAATGACTTATGACTTCTTTGCTTGAAAATAGGCTACTTTTTAATTCCTATGGCATTTACGGGAAAACATGTTCTTTTTCAAAATGTCCCCGTACCAAAAACAGTTTGGGAACCTCTGCACTATAGAACTGCATTGCATCATACTGCGAGCTGTTGCTCCTATTTTGCTGATCTTATTTGGCAACCTGAGAGCCTCAAAACGTGACAAAACCTCCCCATATCTGATAACAGATCATAAATCAAAAGAATTCTATCATAGTTCCATGTCAATAAATAATGCACGTAAGCAGTGCCACAATCCCAACACAGTCATGACCTGGAACAAAATGTGTGCTAAGAATCAACCAAGCACGCCACCGTCGCGCACCCAGGCACATTTGGGCGTGCTGGTGTTCATATTTTGCAAATGGGCCACATGTCACTTGTTGTTTCACCCGCAGGAGGTCCTGCCGTGTGGGTCCTGCAGACACCCTGCACAGCAACGATTTTCATACGCGGATACAGTTGGAATTGTACATGGTTCTCCTAGTATTTATCTTGTTATTGTGCACCATCACAGAGGGGTGTGCAAGACCCTGAAACTTGTCCAAAGTTGCCATATCGGGTTAGCGTTATAAACAGACGATGTCAGAACAGGTGTGCATTGCACTTATTCACTATTTTGTTTCCCCATCCAACATACAAATACAGTTAACATGTGTTATTTAACCGAGTAGTATACATGCTCAACTCCTTGATAATTAACTATATATGAATAGAAACGCTCAGCATTGTTATATGACTTGATATAATGCACTTAAATAAGATAATGGAAAATAAAAGACTTCATGCCAAATAACATTTTTGACAGTATAATCCAAGTGTAAATATCCCCGCTTGCTTAGTATTAGTTTAAACGAAGTAAACTGGCGATACCATTGAATAAATTATTGAAAATTGTAAGAGTTGATGGTGTTCAAATGTACTCAATATTAAAATTAACTATAGCCATGCTTGCTTATTATTATTTGAAACAAGTGCGAAAGCAATTCACTTCAACAAACTATCGTAAGTTCTTAGCGTTCACGCTAAATTGCTTTTAGAATGTTTTGGCCGTGTAACTCAAGTGGAATGAAGAACTCTAGGTATGCTTGATTAATATGAATTTAAAAACAAACTAGCAATGCACTTATATAAATGTTTGTTAATTGTAGCAGTTTGTGCTGAATAGACTGCCGTTATACAGTATAAACCATATTCAAATGAACCACAAGCATGCACCTTTTTCATTCATTTTAAATAAGTAATATAGAAATAAACTTGTCTACACCTTTGTAAATTGTAAGAGTTGATGCCAAATAGACTGTATTAACGCTATCCAATTTGACTCTTAAGTATTCGTGTTTATGATTAGTTTAACATAATCAATGTGTCAATACTCTTGAATAAACTTCTGTAAATTGTGTTTATTTCAAGCAGACTATCATGCAAACATGTAAACGATTTTAAAATCAACTGTCGGCGCTTATTATTAGTTCAACACGAGTGCCAATACGTTCAAATAAACTATTGTAAAAGCTTATGTCAAACAGACTATAAGTGGCTTAATTTTGCATTCAAAGATTTGCGTGTATTATGAGTGTCAATACACTTGAATACACTGTTATAAATTTGAAGAGTTCAAGACAAAGCAAATATACAATCTAAGTGGATTAAGTAATTATTAAGATTGAATTTGTGCTTTAATAATAATAATAATAAGTGAACATACTGTAAGTGTCAATCCACTTGAATTAACTATTGTAAATTGTAATAGCTCATGCCAAACACATGTGTATGTGTGCTTTTTTTTTTGTTTGTTTTTTTTGTCAATCAACTTGAATCAACTATTAAAAATGCTAAGTGTTAAACCAAACGGACACGTGGATTCGCTCTCTATTAAAAATGGGGGGGGGGGTGGAAGTATCGGTGCTTGTTATTAGTTAAAGATAGGTTAAGTGTCAATAGACTATTCGGTGTAAGGCTTTCCTAAGGGGAAGTTGATGGAGTTGGTGCCTGGCTGGTCCCCACCCCCTTCTCTCCCCCACCCCCCCCCCCCCGCCCCCCCGGGAGCTTGTCCCTTTAAAGGCTCCTGTCCCGGTTGGAGGCTAGCCCCGCCTCTGGAGCGGCCGTCCCATGAGTCATAAAGTTTAATGTCCTGCCCAAAGTTGAGACTCGACTGGGGCGAAACTTTTTTTTCTCTCTCTCTCTCTCTCTCTCTCTCTCTTTCTCTCTCTCTCTCTCTCTCTCTCTCTCTCTCTCTCTCTCCCTCCCTCCTCCAAAGTGAGCAGCGGAGATTTATCCTGCCAGCACCGAGCTGGCTCATTTCAGGCCCAAACTGCAACATTCGGGACTCGTTATTTGTTTGTTTTGATTTATTATTTTTTTCCCGCTGTTGACGCCGTTGGACATTTTGTTTGTTTGTTTGGTGTTTTTTTTTTTTTTTTTTTTTTTTTTTTTTTAGGGGGGGGTGGTGGTTGGAAGTGTTTTGGGATCGGGATAGGACAGTAGGAGTTCCAGATATGCGCTTTGTTGCCTTCTGGAGAATGCCCGCAAGAAACAACCGCAAAACGTCGACTTCGTGTGCACACTTGGACAGCTAGCAAACAACTTTTTCGTTGGGGGAAAAAGTTTAGGATGAGCCGGGACAACTTTTACTGAGCGGCGTCGACATTTTTTTTTTTTTTTTTTTTTGCACATTTCCTGCTGCGTGAAACTCTACGGAAAACAAGCTCGGGATTTGATTCGATATTTCGAGGGCTTGTGTTTTCCCTCAACTTTTGCAAGAGTTGGCGGCAGACGTTTTCGGGACAATGGATCCGAGCCAGCACAACCCTCCGGCCGGGCACCAGATCGTCCACGTCCGGGGCGACTCGGAGACCGACCTGGAGGCCCTCTTCAACGCCGTGATGAACCCCAAAAACACCATCGTGCCCCCCTCGGTGCCCATGAGGATGAGGAAGCTGCCCGACTCCTTCTTCAAGCCGCCCGAGCCCAAGTCCCACTCCAGACAAGTAAGTCGTCCGCCCCCCACCCCCTCTCTCCCCCCGGGGGCCTCCGAGGCTCGGCTCGGCTCGGCTCGGCTCCGACCCAGACAGCAGGCCCGTCCAGTTGGGGAAAGGGGGGTCCACTTCCCTCGGCCCATTTAACCTTTTTTACCCCCTCCTCACTTTCCAAGTAGACTTAAAACTGTCACGACGACTCTTAAAACCATCTAAACTGAACAAATCGCTGAGGCTGAGCTGTGTTTAATTCATGACAACGACTTGTCAGATTGTGTGCTGATGGTGGAAATCTTGTATGTGTGTTAGATTTCACGCCGTATCCTATATTGGAAATGGATGCACGTTTTGTCAAGGCCAATTTGCAGTCCACAAATCACATTTTTGCCCTATTTGTGCCTCTTTTCCTCCCCCACCCTCATACCCACAACTGTTGCTGCTCCCCTTTGGAAGTTGACTGGCCAGTGCGCATGCGTGAACACCCCCCCCCCCAATCCCAACTCCCCTCCTCCCCTCCTTACTCCCTCCTTCCTCCTCCATCCCTTTCTGCTTGCCCCCCTCCCACCTTCCTTTCCTTTCCTTTCCTTTCCTTTCCTTTCCTTTCCTTTCCTTTCCTTCCAGGCCCTACTACAAGCTTGCCTCCACACGCACAGTCTCCTAACATAAATATAAAGTTGTAATTAGAACATAAAGAATGTCTGAAAAAAAAGTTACCGCCGCTGTTTTGTCGGGTTTTAAAAATAGAGATGAGCTGCGAGGAGGTCATTTGCGTCCACTCAACATACAATCTGCAACCATTTTGTGCTAAATCAAAATGTGGTTCTGGTCAGGACTGAAAGAATATGTCATGTAATGCCATAATGTTGACGTAACAACAGGCATCTATTTTTTATTTTTTTTATGACAATTGACAACTCAGTAAAAAGTGACCAATTTTGGCCCCCAAACGGCTGATCTGCGCTTAAGTATCTCATCAGGGTCTATGTTTTGAATTCCATGGAAAACTGTTACATGGCCAAAAAGGTAGCCATATCTTCCTAAACATCACGGTTTCACCCCATTGACAAAATCGTGGACGCTGAAGCAGTGACGGCACGCAAAAAGTGGACGTGCAGGTTAATCATGTACCTTCTGTCATCTCGTGGAAGAGAATGGAATGGTTGTGCCTGTCACTATGCGTCGATGGCATTCATAGCTGAACAAAGATGATTTATTTTGGCCAAATAACAGTATTACTTGGGCACTATCTGGTGGCACCATGGTTCCGAGTAACTGTTGGAGTTGATGAGCTTCATTTCGACAAAATGTGTCCTTTGTCGAGTCCGATTTTCGCGATACGGCACGGCTTGGTCCGTATCCCCCACAAATACAAGGGGGTTCACTGTTAAGAAATAATTTTCGCACCAATTAAGGGAAGTTGGATTGTTTCCCGTTGCACACTTGATGATCTCTCACGGCACACGGCTGCTTGGGAATCAATGGTCTATAGACTCCACTCGCAAGTAGCCGGGACTGTAAATTCAGTGAAACTCTGTGGTAGACTTTTGTAGGGTAGAGCTCGACACACTGCTGTCCTGTTGATACGATATCACCGTATTGACACAGTTTTACCAATCTAAACCATACCGTGGCAAACCAAACTGAACTCTCAAACTGCCTTTGCCTTCCCATGAGAGTCGATCTGGGATTTATTCGCTTTATGACATTTCAGAGACAGTTACTCACCGAATCAGGACACGGCTGTGGTTGAAATACACGTTCATAAAACCGTTGAGGCTTTGTACATTCAGATAATTAGATGTGTGGCGACGTCAGTGACTATTGCTTTCATCACAAAGGGGCGTGGGCAGTGAGAAAACATCGGACTCTTGTGCACTCCACCCAGGGTGGGACACGGGCCCCAGAAAATAGTCGAACATTGGTCAAACTCCTCAAGCGGTTTGGCCCCAAATCTCTGGCGGCGGTGAAAAATTTCAGTGTGTTTCCATCGAGAAGGATCCCAAAATGTCCAATCCATACTCGCAGATACCAAAAGATTTTACCGATTGTAACTATTCCGACGGCACTTGAACTGTACAGCTTGGTGGAAACAGGAGCCTCTTTGACACTGCCTTCCTGTACTGTAGAGCTGCAATTTTATTGGCTTATGTATTTCAGAGCCGCCACGGTGGGAAAACCGGTTAGCACATCTGCCTCACAGTTCTGAGGACCGGGGTTCAAATCCCGGTTCCACCTGTGTGGAGTTTGCATGTTCTCCCCGTGCCTGGGTGGGTTTTCTCCGGGCACTCCGGTTTCCTTCCACATCCCAAAAACATGCGTGGTAGGTCGATAGAAGACTCTAAATTGCCCGTAGGTGTGAATGTGAGCGGGAATGGTTGTTTGTATGTGCGCTGCGATTGGCTGGCGACCGGTTCAGGGTGTACCCCGCCTCCCGCCCGAAGATAGCTGGGATAGGCTCCAGCAGTCCGCGACCCTAGTGAGGACAAGCGGTAGAAGAAAGTGGATGGATGGATGGATGTATTTCAGACAGAACTCAAGGAAACGAATGACTGCACTTCACTGGGGTCAGATAATTAAATGTGTGCTGACATCATCTTGACCGTGAGAGTTGCTTTCAACACAAAGCGGCGTGGGCAGACACAGGTGTTAAACTTCACACACTGCCTATTGTACGCCCAGAGCTGGCAAAAAACGTACTCACACCTTGTGCTTAAGTAGAAGTACAGATACCTGTGTAAAAAAAGACTGGTAAAACTAGAACTACTGATTCAACTACTGTACCTATCCATCCATCCATTTTCTGAGCTGTTTCACATCACTAGGGTCGCGGGCGTGCTGGAGCCCATATCAGCTATCATCGGGAAGGAGGCGGGGTACACCCTGAACTGGTTGCCAGCCAATCGCAGGGCACATACAAACAACCATTCGCACTCACATTCACACCTACGGGCAATTTAGAGTTGTCAATTAACCTACCGTGCATGTTTTTGGGATGTGGGAGGAAACCGGAGTGCCCGGAGAAAACCCACGCAGGCACGGGGAGAACATGCAAACTCCACACAGGCGGGGCTGGGGATTGAACCCTGGTCCGCAGAACTGTGAGGCAGACGCTCTAACCAGTCGGCCACCGTGCCGCCTACTGTACCTACTGTAAGTAAAAAGTACAGATTCCCTGTAAAGAGTAGAAAGTACAGCTATCAGTTTTCAAACGTAGGGAGTGAAAGTAAAAAGTCGGCAGAAAACTAAATACTCGAGTAAAGATCCAGATACCTGAAAAAAAATTCCTTAAGTACAGTAACAAATTATTTACTTCCCGCCACGTGCTATGCATCAGAACTACTGTTTCTGTCATCACACTTATTAGAGCATCGGTTCTCAAACCTTTTACACCAAATACATAAAAAAAATATATACTTAGCTCACCAAGTTCCACCATCATGACCAACATTCGAATTTAGTAGCGCAAAAGGCCAAAATGTTACCAAAAAACAAGACAGAGGTTTTATTCCAACAGTTTGAACATTAACACTGCGCTTAAATATACAGGAAGAAAAAAAACTGTCAATCAATAATGATTCAATTAGAATGTACTGCACCCAAGTTAAATATGTACGAGAATAAGTGTTGAAAAAAACAAAATTAAAGATTAAATGCAAATGCATTAACTTATAAGTGAGTTAAATACAACTGAATTGTACTCAGGCAGTGATTCTTTGGTGTACCACCAGAGGGAGCCCATGTAGCGCTACTGGTGTCTGTACCACACTTTAAGAATCACTGCATTAGAAGTAACGCAAATTCGTACCTTAAACTCACGCATCTTGTTTTTATTCCCTTTCGCAGGCAAGCACAGACGCGGGCACCGGCGGCGCGCTCACACCGCACCACGTGCGCGCACACTCGTCGCCCGCTTCCCTGCAGATGGGCGCCGTCTCCGGGGGCTCCCTGTCCGGCATGCCGCCGGCGGGCGCCTCCCCCCAGCACCTGCGGCAGTCCTCGTACGAGATCCCCGACGACGTGCCGCTGCCCCCGGGATGGGAGATGGCCAAAACCGCCTCGGGCCAGAGATACTTCCTCAAGTAAGGGCATCAACTCTCTCCTCGCTGGCTTTGTCCTAACCTGCAAAGTGTTTTTGTTACAATCGGTTGCATTAAGGTGATCAGGAGGCTCTCTGAAAACTGCCCAATTGTTCAAAAATGATATCATGAACTCGCTGCATGCAATCAGTTCTTTAATATTTGCAATGCTTTTGTGTGACTTTGTGGTTGACATTTTTAATCCAATATCCAATTTCCCTTTCAATGCTCATTTTAGGGGACTGCAATATTAGTGACTCTTATCTCAATGTCGTCCATGATTTATGTCATATGTAACAATCATATTAGCTTTAAAATTTGGACAGAGAGGTAATTGGTTGAGTGTGTTTATGAGGGCGCCGCTCCCTATATGTAGGTATGCACTTCTTTAATAAACAATCTATTGCAAAAAAAAATTTTTTTAAATTTTTTATAAACTATTGACATCATAACTCCCAAATTCCAAACATATATTGTGATTTTGTGTAATTATTTTGAAAAATGGTCAAAATTACTGTAAAAAAAAAAAAAGAAAAGGTCCTTCATGAAGCTCATGGACGCACGAGCGCAGCATTTGCGAGACGAACATTTTTGCAGCCGTTTTCTGTGGTTGAAGATGTGTGGCTTGGTCCATCCATCCATCCATTTTCCGAGCCGCTTCTCCTCACTAGGGTCGCGGGCGTGCTGCAGCCTATCCCAGCTATCATCGGGCAGGAGGCGGGGTACACCCTGAACAGGTTGCCAGCCAATTCACCCCTAAGGGCAATTTAGAGTCCTCAATCAACCTACGACGCGTGTTTTTGGGATGTGGGAGGAAAACGGAGTGCCCGGAGAAAACCCACCCAGGCACGGGGAGAACATGCAAACTCCACACAGGCGGGGCCGGGATTTGAACCCCAGTCCTCAGAACTGTGAGGCAGACGCTCTAACCAGTCGTCCACCATTGTGGCTCGGTCACTTAATTGAAATGCTTAACCCATGTTATGTTTTGCACTGTGTCGTACACATTTGAACCTCTATGACTATCAAAGTATAACGGTTGGATTAAGCATGGGTCCGTTGGTCATGCCTGCAGAGTGAGGTGCAGGCATACCTTATGGACCCACGCTGAATCCAACTGTTACACAAGTCGTGTTTTTGGTTTACATTTTTGTATGTTTCAATTTCCATACATCCATCCATTTTCTAGACCGCTTTATCCTCACAAGGGCCGTGGGCCTGCTGGAGCCTATCCCGCCAGCCGTCTTCGGGCGAGAGGCAGGGTACATCCTGAACTGGTCGCCAGCCGATCGCAGGGCACATATAAACAAACAACCATTCGCGCACACATTCACACCTAAGGGCAATTCAGAGTCTCCAATCAACCTACCATGCATGTTTTTGGGATGTGGGAGGAAACCGGAGTCCCCGGAGAAAACCCACGCAGGCAGAGGGAGAACATGCAAACTCCACACAGGCGGGACCGGGATTTGAAGCCCGGTCCGCAGAACTTTGAGGCAGATGTGCTAACCAGATGTCCACCGTGCCGCCATGTTTCAATTTGTATACAATTAGTCAAGGAATAAGAGTCAGTTACTATTAGAAACTGCTGTGTTTAAATAATGGTTACCTTGAAACAAGTTACTACTGTGTTAGCGGTCGACAACGTTGCATTGTGACCCGCGTACTAATTCGGGTTATGGAACTCCATCGTAAACTGACTGTATTAGTTATCCTAAACATTCTGAGAATACAATGTTGTCGTCTATGACCAAGCATATCTCGTTACAAAATGTGTAGTGCTGAAGGTGTCCTATCTCGGAATGTGCCAGGTGATAAGGTTGTACTGACGCAGCTAAAGTTTGGTGAAAAGTTTCAGGATTTTGGGTACAAAATCAAACCTGCCGTACATTATGCTGACGGTCATTTGCAGAACTGCTACAACGCACAATGGTGGACAGTCCTCCCAAACGCAGTCAATTGCAGGTTATTACATTTAGCTAGCAAACAAGACGAGTCTTTAGTGGGCTGTATGTAGCGTTCATCTGGTTTTGCTGTGGAGACAAAAGGTCCTCTGTGGTGGCCTCGGCAGACACAACTTTGCTCGTTGCTAACCTGTGGATCTGGACGCCACTCGCCGTCTCAAAGGTAGCATATAAAGTCAAGCTGCAAGCCTCTCAGTTATTTTCATGATAAAAATTGTATATTTTTAAGACGTTGGACCTCTTCCACAAATTATATCTATATCTAAAAGTCATATATTGTCAAGAAACTACAGTAGTTGTATACTGTCGAGATAAATCGTATCCATTGTAGAGTATTTGAGAAAAGGTCATATTTTCTAGCTGTTAATATAGTCTCTAGATTAAAGTCATAATTTTGCAATAGTTGTATATATTTGAGAAGCGAGTTGTCTATGCTCAACGATTAAAAGTTGTATATTGTCGAGATTATAAAGCTGTGATTTTACAAGACCAAAGTTAATTTTGAGAATAAAAATAAAGATTTGATTGTGTAAAATTAAAATATTTTTGAGAATGAAGTTGTACATTTAAGATAAGAGTAGTATATTTTTTTTAGATTAAAATTAGAAGATGACCAGAATAAAGTTTTACACTGAGAAAAAAGTATTTTTAGATAATTTTGTATTTTCGAGAATACATTCCTAATTTCACCAAAATAAAGTTGTATATTTTCTACATTTTTTGGGACATTTTCTATCTGTTAGAGATAAACAAAATTGGGATATATTCAAGATTAAAGTTAGAATTTTACGAAACTAAAATGAAGCACTCAGTATTTTGTCACGTCAACATCAGATTATTATCGGTATTTGGACTTTGAAGCGATTGTATACACGTTTGTGTCTGTTCCGGAGAAAGAACCACATGGATTCTCGTAAAATTCAGACCCTAATCTTGAAATCTTTTCCTGAAAATAAACAACTTTATTCTCGAAAGATTACAACATTTTTCTTTTTAGCTGGCCTTGATACTCCCTCGTAACTTTTAGATGCCTCTTATAGGGCGTCAGTTGTAACGCGAGTGACCTACCGCTTTGCCGCTATTCCATAATGATTCTGGAACAGCTCGTTTTGATGCCGGAGGTCGACCCTTCCTCCGCCTCTAGTGCAACAAATTAAACAAAAAAGCGACTGCACAAACACGATCCGCTCTGATTTACCCGGGATCAAAAAAGTGATTTCGCTGCCAGACGTTTCACATCTGGACTACATCTGTCGGGTTTCAAAGAAATGTGTGTGTTTAGGATGGTGGGGTGGGTGGTGTTTTGCAGACTCTCCCAGGATCGCTGCCATTGTTGAGAAACTGATAATTATTCAATTTGGTGAGATAAATCAAGGCTTTAGTTGCGTAAAAGCCAGTTGTACGTACTTGAAACTCTTGTTATGGGTTTTGACTCGATTGCTGGGATTCGAATTTGTGTTGTCTTTTCATGTGGAATCGTATGTCAGTTGGCTGACAGTCAAAGGAAGACGAAAATGCAACTCCCAAGTAGCGTTTGCGACACTAAAACAATGATTAAAGCAAGAAAAAACTAAAGAAAACCAAAGTATATTTATTTATACAGCTCATTTTATACACAAGGTAAGTCATTGTGCTTGACATGATTAAAAGCATTTAAAAAAATAAAAACAAGAACAAAACTCATCAAACATCACAACGGCAACATTTGATCTGGAATTTGCGTCTTATCCTGATGTGATTGTGTCCTGTGTCTATTTGTTTGAAGCACTGGAGAATTAAAGGAGACATATTATGCTCTTTTTGAAATATATATAACAATTTAAAACAGTTCTGAAACTATGTGGCACATCATGGGTTTTGACTCGCTTGGATTGCTTACTTGGATTTGTGTTGTGTTTTCATGTGGCTGACTGTCAAAGAAAGCCGACTCCTAAATAATGTTTGCTATACTAAAACAATGATCTAAACAGGAACAAAAAAACACTTTGGGTCCATCTCTGCTGTTGGCTTGCAAACCCCCAAAATGTCACACAAGTGAAAGAAAATCGCACATCACAGCGTCGACATTCGATCTGGAGCACAGACGGCCTTTGGCTGCCGCTGCTGGAAAAGACACTCCCCTATTTATAAACAGTCCGGCTCTGACACCGAAGTGTTGAGGCCAAGCAGCGAAGCTCGGAGAGTGAGTGTGTGGCGGAGAGGGGGGGAGGGGGACGACGGACAAGCGGCACGTCAGCTCACGTTTCCTTCAGTTGTCTCCGCCGGCTGTATCAATCAGGGCTGGAGGAGGAATTCCCTCGGCAGTTGTTTATGAGCACACTGTAGGACGTCGGCATGGTGGGTGATGGGCCTCTGAGTCATAGCGACCCCGCGGATACCATCATCCCGCTTCCCTTTAAGAGCGGCGGTGTCAATAGAGAGCCGCCGTGCTGTGACGGGACCTCTTTTGTGTCAGCGCAGTTAAATGGCAGCCGTGTGGAGACGAGCAGAAAAGCGGGGGGTTCCCTTTTGTCCCGCCACTGAAACAGTGATCTTTATTCACACCGCAGGCCTATGTAAGCCTTCCTAAAATTCAGGGTGTCCCAAAAAAAAATATACCCACTCTTTGAGTGCCATTAGTTTTATTTTTTGGTTTTGTCTCCGGTGGGGAAAAAAAGCCTAAATAATGGTAAATGTACAGTTAACTTTTGGAGGAAGAAATTTTGTCATGAAGTGCTACAGGGAGTACGAAAAAGTCACAGAAGACAGTTTCACAGGAATCCTCGCATCAGATGTAGTTTTATGGGGATATTGCGAAGACATCGGCGAGCCGTGGATGGGCCTTCAGTGGGGACTTAAGCGACTGAAACCTCTCAATGCCACGACTATGATGTCGCAATTATAGAAAGTCCATCCATCCATCCATTTTCTGAGCCGCTTCTCCTCACGCGGGTCGCGGGCGTGCTGGAGCCTATCCCAGCTATCATCGGGCAGGAGGCGGGGTACACCCTGAACTGGTTGCCAGCCAATCGCACAATTATAGAAAGTGAAACCATCAATGCAAAACAAACAAAAAAACACAATACAACAGCTCGCCACTGTGCCAAGTAATCATCTGGAGTACTTCAGAATCAATATTTATTCTAATAAAATGACATAAACAAAACATTTAAATGAATCTTACTCACGAGAGAAGTTAATGCTTGAACATATTAATCTGTGCACATCGCTACAGGTGTGTTTTGCTAGTCGAACCTGGCTTGCTCTGGCCAACCAATCAGTGGATGTAAAAATGCAACTGAAACTGGTGGAAACCAGTTTGAACGTTTGCGAGAAACGCAGAATTAGTAGACTAGACAGACTTGGGGAGAAAAATATTTTCTTTCATGTCATTAAAAGTTATTTTTTCTCTAATATTAACTCAGACTTGTGTCTACAAACACCTAAATCAAAACGACATATATGGATAATGGCAAGTCAAAGAGTGAGTACATTTTTTTTTTTTTTTTAAGATGGCAGGTGATGAGATGACAGCTTTTTTGGGGCACTGCATCGTAGTTTGTATTAAAAACAACAAATGAAGTTTGCCCAAATAAATATAGCGATAATTGGTAGTGAGGGTTCCAGGAGCAATTATGATGTTGATAGAGTTTCCCAATTGTTGCATGAGAAAGAAAAACACCTCCAATTTAAAGAGTGCTCCAACGTCAACAAAGTCTGTTGACCTTTCCTCTTCTTTCTTCCAGCACTTAGCTGTGGCCTTTGATTTATGACAGCAGGGAGGTTGGGTCACCTTGCTTAGTGCTAGCTGACTGGGGGGGCTTAGGGGGGTCGGGGGTGTGGGGGCTGGGTCATAAACTAATGAAGGTTTCTAATTTAGACACACCGGCCAACTAGGAGGGGTAATCACTGTTTCCGGACGCTTATTAAATGCAGCTTTCAATGAGCTTTTTAGTCCGTGGGAAGTTAGCCCTAAGCTGGGGTGAGCTCCTTTGGCGGGGTAGGGGTGGAGTAGTTATTGTCCGGCCACGGGGGCAGGTAAAGCCATGTGTTGATGGACGCTTTTGTCTTTTCCCAATTGGATTTTAAAAGAGGCGACTTTAAAAGAGGCGACTTTAAAAGAGGCGACTTTTCCCGCGTCCAGTTGTGTTTCTGTTAAGCATGACAACAATTAAAGGAAGCACATTAGTTTGTGTATCATTTGTTCTTTCTATTTTCAATTGACAATAAAAAAAAAAAAAAATCACAGATTATTTTGTTTGTTTTTCAATCTAACACAAAAACAAATGCCTGATGTTTAATACTTCAGTTTTAGGCTGCGGTCAAAAAATAGAAAAATAGGTCACATGACGGAATTTGATTTTAACATTTAATTGGTCTGGTTTACGTGACCTGACATTTTGGTAATGGGCAGGAACATGATCTATCAACCATATTATATCTTACAGGGAACATATTTTATGGGTATTTAACGCATCTTTACTAGTGTTCGTTATCAAACGTCCGGGTCATGTAAACCCGTCCAATTTAATCAAATTCTGTCTTGTGGTCCATTTTTCCACTTCATCATTTTGTTCTAAGCCTAAAATTTAAGTAGGATTCCCCCCCCCCCAAGCATTCAAGTACCATAAGGCGCACTTAGATTTTCTCCAAAATGGACGGGGCGCCTTATAATGCGCCACACCTTATGTGTGCACCGAGTTCCAAAATCTGTAAATGTTGTTGTGTGACTTTGATGAGCGCGCCGCTTGACTGACTGGGAGCATTTCCTGCCGACACGCTGCTTATATAGAGGAAAGACGGACGTGACTGAGGACAGCATGGCTGGGTGGACGAGGAAAAAAATGAGAGGATGGCTGAGTGAGGTGTACGTAAAGAGACCGGACGTTTTTTCCCACGCGTCACCGTACCTGTTGATCTGTGACTCCATGCGCGCCCATCTCGAAGCTGCTGTGAAAAAACAAATGCAGCAAA
Organism: Phycodurus eques; assembly: GCF_024500275.1. Taxonomy (NCBI): domain Eukaryota; kingdom Metazoa; phylum Chordata; class Actinopteri; order Syngnathiformes; family Syngnathidae; genus Phycodurus; species Phycodurus eques. The sequence goes on from NC_084531.1 coordinate 26,760,176, forward strand.
TGAACTCTGAGCTTGCCATCATTCCGGGAGGCTTGATGAAGAAACTCCAACCGCTGGACATTGGTGCAAACAGGGCATTCAAAGTGAAGTTGCGAGCAGCGTGGGAGTGATGGATGACAGATGGCGAACACAGCTTTACTAAGACTCGGAGGCAGCGCCGGTCGAGTTACGCCACCATATGTGAATGGATTGTGGATGCCTGGACTAAGGTATCTGCTTTGACTGTTGTCGAGCTTTCGCGAAAGCCGGCATCATTGCTGAACAGCCCCCCGGCAACGAGAATGACTCCGACAATGACGAGAGGGAACCCGGCATGTTTGATGGAGAACTTGCCCAGCTGTTCATTTTGGATACAGAAGATGTGGACTTTCATGGATTTGTGGATGAGGGTTGATCAAAATATAACATGAGTACACGGTTAAATACTTCAATGAAGTACAACCAAACTCACTGTTTACATTGTTAAATACTTCAATAAAGTACAACTGAACTCAGTTTTGCTCCCGCTGCCTTTTAGAGTGCATGCAGTCTACCGTATGTTTTAAGCTAGCGTATGTTTGACCATGCCTGTTACGGTGCGCCTTATGTATGTGTTAAATACAGAAATAGACCCCGTAACTGAGACTGCGCCTATTAATACGGTGCACCTTATGGTTGCGAAAGTACGGTATGTGCAACTTTTCAGAAGCTAATGATAATTCGTGCAGCAGCTCAGCTTACCTTTTGGCTTTGACATTATAACAAGAGCACTGAACACATGGGAATGTGGGTGTTTCTGCATGATAGTACCTCTGCATAATTGTGTTTCAGAAAGTGTAATCACTCGAAAGTGGCTCTGTATCTTCTGCAAGCCTAGCCGATCAAGTCACGAGGTGAAAATTTGTCTGGGGGTCAGTTATTATGCAAAGGGTTGGTTAGCTCGGAAGTGCAAAACGGCTTGCTTCGTCACATTTTCAGAAATTGGGAGATGTTAAAATGTTTCCTGGGTTGAAGATAGCTGGGATAGCACGCCCGCGACCCTTGTGAGGATAAAGCGGTACAGAAAATGGATGTTTAATTTGACACATAATGGTGGATAGTCACTCTAGAGCAAGGATTTCCAACCTTTATGAAGCCAAGGCACATATTTTACAATTGAAAAATCTCACGGCACACCAACAAACATCCATCCATCCATCCATTTTCTGAGCCGCTTCTCCTCACTAGGGTCGCGGGCGTGCTGGAGCCGATCCCAGCTGTCATCGGGCAGGAGGCGGGGTACACCCTGAACTGGTTGCCAGCCAATCACAGGGCACATAGAAACAAACAACCATTCACACTCACAGTCATGCCTACGGGCAATTTAGAGTCTCCAATTAATGCATGTTTTTGGGATGTGGGAGGAAACCGGAGTGCCCGGAGAAAACCCACGCAGGCACGGGGAGAACATGCAAACTCTACACAGGCGGGGCCGGGGATTGAACCCCGCACCTCAGAACTGTGAGGCTGACGCTCTAACCAGTCGTCCACCGTGCCGCCCCAACAAACATTGGATACATTAATTACAGTATGTACTTCCTGCCATCTAATAGAAGAGAATTTATTTGGTCTGTCTGGCACTTTGCCAGGCATAAATAGATGAATAAAGATACATTATTCCTTGGAAATAAATGATTGGTGGCACGGTGGACGACTGATTAGAGCATCTGCCTCAGAGTTCTGAGGACTGGGGTTCAAATCCCGGCCCCACCTGTGTGGAGTTTGCATGTTCTCCCCCCATCCATCCAAATGGATGGATGGAATAAATGATTTTTTGAGTAATTAAGTAAAATTTGATATTTCCCACAGCACACCGGAAGAGCGCTCACGGCACACTAATGTGCCCCGGTTGGGAATCACTGCTCTAGAGAGCCAACTGTTTGTATATATGCCAAGAAAAAGTCAATTTTCCATAAATTAAAGACCCCGAAACTGGGTTTAAGCGAACATTTCTGCTAAATAATGCACTAAATATCAACATAGCCAGCTTGTTTTATCTATTTCAGTGTGTTAATGAGGCCTTGTACTTGTACTTCACCACATCAAAAATGAGCACTGAGCTTGTAATTGGATTTCATTCCCGACCGTACTGACCCCGTGGTTGCACAAATGGCACTCGGGAAAAAGGCGCCGTGAGCCTGTGTGAAGAGCTCATTTGGGCTAACTTTGTGTTTGACAAACTTTTGCTTTATTGACCACACACACAGACAAGACCCTTCCTGTTCAACTGGGGGGCCTGTCAGCTCAGCACACAAATGGGACTGTGAGAAAGTGGAGCCCCGTGTTTACCAAAGTCTTGATGTAACACCTCTGTCCCAGACATCAATGCCTCCACTGTCAGCTGAGGGCATCTCCAGCCTGGGAAGTGGGTATTCTCAGGTGGGTTCAGGGGTTAAATTTACCCAAAGAGCTTCACGTTTGGTCATTATCACCAGAAGAGGATATTTTCAAAATAAGTTCCCTATTTAAACAATGGAAATAAAATGAATTCAATGAGTTCAGTACTATGTACTATGTCTTGCCTTGGTATATTACCACTAATATCCTTTGCAAAAACACTCAGAAAATGTCTTGAAAAACAAAAACAAAACACATAGGTCAGGCCTGGCCAGTTTGTCGTCCACTAAACCGCTTGAGTTCATAGGGTCCAAAGGGTCAGAGACTGATCAGTATATAACTATTTATTACAAAATTTTGCCAAGGAATTACTGTCCATCCAAGAGGATCACGACCAGATCCTTAAAGTTCTCCATTGGCAGCATTTTGAGTTGCTGTGAAAAGTGTAGTTCTCGGCTTGACAAATTTAAGCTAACAGATAATTTAAAAAAAAGAAAAAGAAAAAAAAAGAATCAAGCTGAATAGACTACTAAGTCGTTAAATTTAAGCTTACATTGCAAACAACATTGTTGCAGCATTTTGTGGAGTCATTATGAACATTGATTTTGGCTTGACAAATTCAAGATAGACGAAATTCATCCTAAAGTTACTATGAAAATAGTTACTGGATCTGTTTGACAATGTCAAGGTAACGCCTAGAAGCTAATTAAGCTATTTAAGCTTTTCTTGGCGTGACAAATTCAAACTAATGTCTAAAAGTCGAGCTACGTGATCAAAATAGTCATTAGCTTGACAAATCTATGGTAAAAAACTATAATTTAGGATTACATTTTAAACAAATTTGTTCTTGGTTTAACAAATTCAAGCTAACGGCTATAATTCAAAACTAAAGTTGCTCAGATCTGTCAAATCCAAACTCGGGGCACAAAGTCAAGCTGAAGTAGCTATTTAAATGGTTGTCAGCTTGACAAATCCTCAGTAAAATCTAACATTTAAGCTTATATTACGAACAAAATTGTCCTTAGCTTGACAAATTTAAGATAAAATCCAAAGTAAAGTTGCTGTGACAAAAGTTGTTAGCTTGACAAATCCAAGTTAAAAGCTAAACCTTCTGCTGGAATTGCTGACATAATTGTTAAAGTTGGAGCTAAAGTTGCTATTGAAATAGTTCCTCAAATACTTGAAGTTCTTGAATGGCAACATTTTTTAGAAAAATTCTGTATATGACGTGTGATTAACTAACACCTTTAAGGAGCAACCGATTAAGTTGACAAATACATGTGTTTGGTCGGGGGGAAAAAAAAAAAAACAGCAGTGGGGCTAAAGCCACACACTCACAGTTTTTAGACGTGTCTTGTCGAAACAAACGCCTCTTCAAAGAGAAACTTAAAGCCACAATGGGGTCACAGAGGTTGCCCCAATAATCTCCCTTGATGATGTCCTGCTGATAGAGAGGCAACCAGGCATTCCCCAGCAAGACCAGAGCTGAGGTGGTCATTCTCATTTTAGGGGCCTGATTACATCTGGCCCCCCTCGGTGCGCTCTTTAGTCACTGGCTTCAACCGCCTTCTGAGCATGTACCCCCACTACGAGGGCAACTGCTGAGACCTCGGGACCTTTGTTTCTAAAACCTGACAACTCATCCATAGCGGGCATTTTTCATTACAGAGACACTCGCCAAGTGGAACGCAGACAGTCAATCAAGTTTTGGTTCTGGTCTAACGTTATATCAAGTGTACCGGTATTATTCTGAGTTTCGGTTCTGGTCTAACGTTATATCAAGTGTATTATTCTGAGAGTTCCAAGACTAGAAATTCACTTGTTATTCATGTGATCATTCTAGAGAGGATGCAAGTTTATATGGTGCTTTTTCATGAAAAGCAACCCACTGAGCTAGTCATTGTTTTGTACACTTGTGATTCTGTAACTCTGAACAACAAAGTCATTTATTAAAAACCGGTCAGTCACCCTCCTCCTCCTCTTCCTCAGTAGGAGATTATAAATAACACCCGCACAATAAACGCCACCTTGATAAGTGGGCCATCCGTCAAGGACACGTCGAGAGTCCGGGTGGATCAAGAGTCGTTGTTCTGGGCTCAGCTGAGCCACATGAGACTGTGATAACAGTTCAAATGAGCATCTTAACGGCCATCCATTTTGATAATAACGAAGCTGTAATTGTACTGTAAAAAATGAATAGGACGGGGGTGCCCATGGGTTAAGAATCGCGACTTCACTTCATTCTCCACGGCTGCGTCGTCAACAACAAGCAGTCCTTTGAGTGGATGGAAATACCACAACGCCGCCATCTTATCCTTTGCCTAAGCTAAGGCCACTTACACGTGATTAGTGTTGTATTTGTAGCATTTCTGCAACAAAATAACTCAGTTAGCCACCATAAAAAGCTAGCTTTTATGCTAGCAAGCTAGCATAAAAAGTACAGTTCAATTGATGCAAGGTGTGACAAGAACTGTTCACTATTGCCACCCCACAAAGCCAGCACGCAAAGTACAGTCACCAAAACTTTTAAAACACTCATTTAAGTTACTTGTATTCAGATTCTCTGGATTATGGATACATTATTTTAAATCTAATCTAAATCACAATTTATGTATGAGCATATTTGAATCTATTTGTATGATTGGCTAACATTCTCCTCGCTAAACTTCTGGCCAAAGTAATCAAAATAATAATGGATAAAAGTCAAGCTCACATAGCTTTTTAAATTCTTCTTCATTTGACAAATTAAAGCTAAAAGTAAAGCCCAAGTAGCTATCGTTATACCTCTGATCTGAACAAATTCAAAGTAAATGTTAGAATTTAACATCGCTAACAAAATTGTTCTTGGCTTTGAAAATGAAAGCAATCTGCTAAAAGTCAAGCTAAAGTTTGAAATAAATTTGTTCTTGGATTAACATATTCAAGATAGCGACTAAAAGTCAACCTAAAGATCCTAACACAATAGCTATTTGATGACAAATCCAAGCTAAAAGCTAATATGTCTGCAAAATTTGTGAATAAAATGTGGAGCTATCCACTATGATTCAAGCTAAAATAGTTAAAATGGTTCTTAGCCTGGCAAATTCAGGTTAACTGCTAAATGTCTAGCTAAAGTTGTGAACCAAATTGTTCTCAGCTTGAAAAATTCAAGCTTTAAGGTAAAATGTGAACTAAAGTTGCTGTGAAATATGTATTGGCTTGACAAATTCAAGCTCATGGAAGAAATTCAAGCTAACTGCTAATATTTAAGCTAAAATTGCTGTGAAACTAGTTCTTAGCTTGACAAATCCAAGTTAAAAGATGAATTTATGCTAATATAGCAATCAAAATAGATATTGGCCTGACAAATCAATGGGAAAAGCTTACATTTACTCGCACGTACTGTGGCTATCAAGATAGGTCTTAGCTTGATAAATCCAAAATCCAAGCTAACAAGAAAAAGTCAAACTAAAGCAGCTATCAAAATGGTTCTTAGCTTGACAAAACCAAACTAAAACTTGACGAAACTAACAGCTAATATTCAAGCTAAAGTTGATTAGTTAGGCAGCGGCCTGCCATTCGGTGGTTTGTCCCTACGGGAAACAGAGATCCCCCCGAGGAAGGGTGTCTCCACCGCACCACAGGCGGGTAAAGATAACACTGAGCAGTTGCAACCACAGTACGGGTTTAAGGATCATCAGCAATTCCTCGCAGCAACTGGTGGGCCACCCCCTTCCCAACAGTTGGTGCCGCGTTTTTGTTTTTGTTTCATGTTTCGCCCGCAGGAAGTGGCATCCGCCTCAGGCCATATTAGGCCGGCTGAATGGATTATCTTTTAGTATTACAGCCTGGTGATGAATTACCAGCTGCTTGTAACTCATTGACCCGCTCTCTGAGTTACCAAATGTTTTGAATACAGAGTGCCGGTGAGGCGGAAAAGATGGTATTTCATCACTAACTCCTTTGATCATCAACTTTTGTTGATTTGTCCAATAAATGACTTGATAGAAAAGTCAATAGGATAATGATCAGTTTTGTGATTGGTGACAAAGCACAGCGTTATTAGTGTTAGTGTGTAATCTAAATGTGAAAAAATTTGTGCTATTTTTACATTTAAAAAACAAACAAATGTGTAATTTTTTAAATGTAGAGTTTTCATTTAACTTTTTTATAACATATATTTGTTCAAATTGTTGTATCGTTCAAATTGTTTTACAATTTTTTAAAAGTTACACATTTCTTTAAACCTTTCTACATTTAAAAATGTTCAAATGTTAAAAATACTGACCTATCTTTCAACCTCTAGACGTTTTTGTTAGCTTTTGATGCGGGCGGTGTTTACTTTTAGAATTAGAATATATGGAAGTCCAATAAAAAACATGCAGCAAGCCCACATATGGCCCCCGGGCCAAACTTTGGAGACAACTTGAATAGATTTAAGGGTAACATTTGTTGTTTGCGGGTAGTGGTGTACGAGGATCTCATCAAATTCTGACTTCCTTATCCCACTGCTTTTCTTCCATTCTCCTCCCCTTTGTAATAAATGTCATAGTTTCCATAGTGGGAAGAAGGGAGGCAGGGCAGAGTGTAACGGTACCGCAGCATCTCGGGCGGCCAATCGCGTTCATAGGGGGAAAAAGCTTCCGTGGATGTTTTTTCCCCTCTTTCAGTCCTTTTCTCTATTGGACAGTTGTATCAGCCCGCTCCCCGTGACCCCTCTTTCTCAAGGGGGCCCCTTCAGTCTGAGCAGTTCCAGCTACTTTGCTTGCTTTTGCTCTGTGTGTGTGTGTGAGGGCCACGAGGGGGAGGGGGTCCGGGGTCGGGGATTTGGCAGCTCCTTTGATCAGTAAAGCATAAACAAGAGGGGGGCTTCAAAATGGGTTGCATTGTGCAGTGGAGGGTGGTTGGTGTTGGGGTGGGGGGCTGGAGGAGGAGTGCTGAGTCAGGCCCTCTCGGTCTCTGGCCCTCTGGGAGTTCTTGGCTTGGCAAATTCAAGCTAATGGCTGAAATTAAAGCTAAAAGTGATACACAAAATAGTTTTTAGCTTCTCAAATTGAACTTAACAAGTCAAGCCGAAGGAGCTATCAAAATGTTTTTTCTACTTTTGGGCGATCGTCTTTTCACTTTTCTGCCCCAAACGACTGCAACGCTCTACAACAAACAATACAACTCACCTCATTCATCCCAATATCATCGTTTAAAAACTTGGTGAGGGATACTGTACACGATCACTGCACCTGTTTTTAGCCTGTTTTGAAACTTTTAGTCATCATATGCCATGATGTAATATTGTAATGTATTATGTAAATATGTAAATAGGTCACATTGTATTTATTTTCTTTGTATTGTATTTATTTGTATTTGCTTTTATTTTGCTTTGTTTTACTCTGCTGTCTGCAGCCAGGTCGGCATTGCAAATGAGAATCTGTTCTCGATTGCCTTACCTGGATAAATAAAGTTTAAATAAATGAAATAAATAAGCTAAAAGGTCAAATGTAAGCTGTAGTTGCTAACAACATCTTGGCTTGACTAATTCAAGCGAACAACTAAAAGTCAAGCTAAAGGAGGAGTGCTGACTCCTTTTTCTGGACAGAGGACCTGACCAGCAAGTAGGAATTACAGCTAAAGAGGAACCTTCCAAAAATTCTAAACCAATGCGTAGGTTGTGACCACTGGGCGCTCGGTTAGTTGGTTGGTTAGTTATGTTGTAAACACACGAATTGCGGCCCCCACGTAAACAAACTGGAATCTGCTGCCTGTTTTGTTTGAGCTGAGGGGCGTCTCTACAAAAAAAAAAAAAAAAGAACATGTGAATGGTGTGGGGTTTTAGGTCGTAGCTCAGTCTGCGCTTTTGTCAAGCAGGTGAAAGCTTTGTAAATGTGGCGCCAGATTGTTAAAGCCCCTGACACTCCACAGTGTCCGAGGGGGCTTCCAGGAAAGAGAAAAAAAAAAGAAGGACCCCCTGCGTTGAGCCCTGGGACTGACCCTCCCTCAATAGAGAGGGTCCCGCTCGAGAGAGGAGGGCTTCCTGTATTAGCTTTCCATCTTAATCAAGCAACAAGTACCAACAAAGCACTAATTATCAATGCCTTCACTGAATGCGACACAATACCCACCCCAAATCCCCCAAACCCCCCCTGGTCCCCCCACGCTGCCAGGCTAAGAGGAGCCATGAAATAGATGCAGCAACATTGTTCCGCCCTTCACTTGCTGTTTTCAAAGCCTCGAGACCATCGCCTCACCTGAGGCCGCACATGCCTTTTACTACCTCCGCAAGCACTGAGGCCAAGAGGTTTTGCTTTGATCCACAGAAGAAATGCTCTTGAAATTTCACATCATGATTGTAGCGGGTAAAGTGATCCTGGTTATCAGTATTATTGCCAATAAAAATATCATGTCAGGTTCAGGTATGTTTTCTAAAGGGAGTGGCACAAGTCAAAACATTATCTAAAATATCTAAAAATACAAAAAATATCCCATCAAAAATCCCAAACTACTCTACAACAAAGTACCACATTATTTTCAAATATACAAATGTTAGAATACCAAAATATCAGAAAACAGTATAAAGTATTAGAGAAAAATACTAAAGTATTCGACAAAAATGCCTACATATTCAATACAAAACATTTAACAAAAAATACAAATATGTTTAAAAAAGATGCTACAATACAAACTATTAGAAAACAATGCCAACTATAGAAATAAACAGAAAAATACTAAAATGTTAGACAGAAAATTTAAAATATTCAATAAAAATATTCAATATAAAATACTAACATATTTAAAAATATACAAATGTTAGAATACAAAAATATTATAAAACAATGCTAAATATTAGTACAAATAGAAATACAAACAACCACAAATATACTTATCATAAAAATACACAAATATCAGAATGCAAATCTTTAGGGCAAATATTAGTCATTAGTCATTACATTTTAAGATTTTACATCGCACCAGCAATAACTGGCTGCTCGCAGGTGCTGCTACGGTAAGGACCATTTGTTGTCATCTGTTGTCTTGGTCTCGTCAGAGCGCACGCCTTTGAATGTGGAAACTGTCTTTTGCCACACTCCAAGTGTTTTCATGCTGCCAATTTCCAGAGAATTAAAGGCAAAACATGTTTTCCAGGCGTATGTAGGCTGATTTTGGAAGCTCGCTCTATCGCTCTCATTGTTCAGTTGAAAGCTCTACGTCTGACTCATCAGTTCCTGCACGTCTGCTGCTTCACATTAGCCTGACCTCCGCTTTGAACTTTCCTCATGCTGATTGTCTTATCTTTGTCTTCCCGCAGCCACATTGATCAGACCACCACTTGGCAGGACCCCCGCAAGGCCCTGCTCCAGATGAACCAGGCTCCCCCGCCCAGCTCTGTGCCGGTCCAGCAGCAGAACCTGATGAACCCGGCCAGCGGTGTGTGTTTGCACTTGATTTTGTATTTTTTTGGTTTATATTTATTTGACAAAATATGCATATTCAAGGCAAAATACTGTATGCTCGCTCTTTGTCTGCCAAGATACAGTATTTATTCTGACATTTTGTATTTCACTCGAATCAAGCATTTTTTGACTTGGCATGATGTTTTAAAACTACTATATTTATAGCATCGACACCGAATGAACCATGGTATTTGTCATTTTAAGATAAACTCACTCATAAACAGTAACACAATCTCAATGCCGAATTAAGATTTTTACACAATTGAATTTTTTTTTTTAATTTTCCTGTTCTATTTGCAGATAATTTATCTTAATATATTCCTCATTTCATTAGTTTTTACGTTGTTTTTCTCAGCCCAGTTTTTCCAGTGCGGTGCAGATTTTGTGTACATTTCCTCATGCTCGACTACTACTGTCTGGGCATTTATGTGCTACATGCTAGTCGCTACACGTCAGCGATGCTTGGCGTAGCTCGCTGGAGTCGCCGCTGCTGGAATTTGCCTCAGGTGAGGTGAGACCGAGGGAGAACGTGACAGGTCCTGTCTGACATGTTTTTCAGAGCACCTCGACTCCCAGATTACACATGAACCATCGTCAGATTGCTGCATGCGTGTAAATCTGCTCTTGACAGCTGGAAAAAAGATTTAGGAGCTAATCAAGTGACATTGTTTCAAAATGACATTTTGTTCATAGTGTTTCCGGTTTATGGCAACAATTATTTATTTAACAATTATGTGGGGGGGGAAAGATCATCAAAGTCAATGCAGTCAAGTCTTAGACCTTAACCCCCCAGTCAAAATGTGTCCTTACACTGCAAAAAGAATATCAAAAATGCAGTAATTCCCTGCTGTATTGGGTGTCACCTATTATGATCCTGCTTCAGTGCAGATGTTTTTAAAATATTTTGGTGTGAAATACATTTACAATGTGTTTAAAAAGTGTATTTTAACACGTTTAAATGTGTTTAAGGTGTGCAAGACGGGTATCTCAAGTCTTAAACTATGGAAGAAAAATGCTTTTTTATATGGGCTCTCGGTATCATAGATTTTCACTTATTGCGGTGTTCACTATACAGAAGAAAAAAAATGTTAGGTTCCATCATCTGGTTTACAGAAAAAGTACAATATTTCACTATCACGTGGAGCTAAAAACACGCAGAATTTCGAATGTTTTACACGATGGAAAAACATTAAAGATGATATCATTTGCATTTTTTTATGATTTAAAACAGTTCCCAGGGGTCTTAATAACATGTTTGTGACTAATTAGCCTGTTTGGGGGGGGTGGGGGGGTTGGTCGAATATGCTGAATATGGCTGTGTTCACACTGCAGGTCAATTCCGATTTTTTTGCCCAATGTGACATCATCAGATTCTGTCATGTCAATGTGAACATTACAATTCCGATTTCTTCACATCCGACCCGGGCCTCTTTCATATGCAGATATAAATCGGATATGTATCCGACGTGAGTGCACTATGGACGCTCACGGGGCGCACATCCGACCTGTACGTCATCACAAGGCAACAAACGTCACAACTGTTGGACAAAACAGACACGCAACAAAAGCAAGCGGCAGACGAAGGAGCAGAAAACAGTCAATGGCGAAAAGAAGATGCTTTAGAACTGATAAATAATAAGAAAATGTTGGCTCCGGTTCCACAAAATCTTTGAATGACCACAAATGCGTCATGACGAGACCTACGCGAGGGGCCGTATTTACTTCCGTCAACATGACATCTCGTGCCTGTGCGCACGCACAATGTGACGTCCTGTTTTGTGCGCATGCGTGTGACGTCACGGACCCGTTCCGTCCTCAGCAGAAGCAGTATTTTTTGGAGGTAATGTGAATGATTACATAAAAAGATCGGATTTAACAACAAAAAAAAGAATCTGGGCATCGTGCCCTGCAGTGTGAACGTAAGCCTTATGACTTTGATTACCATGACGACCAGGGGCGGAGCTAATTGTTGGATTCCGAGTCTAAAAGAGTGCATGCAAGCCCCCGTAACAACAGTAATGCAGTGGACACGACAAATACGAGTTGTGACGTCATAATTTAAGAAAGGCTCACTCCGGCACCTTTTGAGAACTAGCTCACAAAAGTTTGATTTCACATTTGACAGGTGAGCAGGCATGCCGGATACCCAACTATTTGTATAAAAGCCATTAAAGAGTTTCCATTTCATTTAACATGAATGTGTGACTCTCACCATGATTGGACACAACAAAAGGTTAATTTAAAGATGATTAAATGTAGTTACGTCACATGCCTTGTCCGCCCTCCCCCAGGTCCACTCCCTGAAGGCTGGGAACAAGCGATTACATCAGAGGGTGAAATTTATTACATCAACCACAAGAACAAAACTACTTCCTGGCTGGACCCGCGGCTCGACCCCCGCTTCGGTGAGTTCTGCAGCGAAGTTAGTCGTACGTTTATCGAAAAAAAGAAAAACAAAAGTCAAAGCTGTCGTCATAGAAACTCAAGGCCCGCCGCCCCCCTGATGAAGTTGCTCACAGCTGTAGCGGCCTGAGCAGGCTTACTTTGATTTTATTTTGAACTTGCCCCTCTTGCTCTGAAGCAGTACCTAACCTTTTGTCAACCATTTTAGTGTTGGAACAACAGCTGAGTTGGCCATTAATCCCAAGAAACACCACACACACACACACACACGCACGCACGCACACACACACACACAGTAACGCCCCCATTCACCCTCTGTCCTGACCCAAGCTAAAATTTGACAGTGGGGTTAGCAGATAAGTGACAGGACCAGGTATGTGCGATAAGACTTAAAAAAAGTGTTCGCTTTAAGTACCATCACATCGTTCGATGTCAGCGCAGCGTTGGAGTGGATGAAGCCTGGATGTGTTGGGAGTCCAAAACGAAGTTGTTAGGGGAGCAGAGCAGCTGGGAGGGGAGACGGCAGCTTTGAAGATTTATAAGTCATGAACACACACATAAACACACGGGCTAGCGGGCGCCTGATAGTGAGTTGCGCCGTGTTAACCGTTGCTGTGCCGCCACACTAGAAAAAAACACACAGACGTGAATCAGGCCTTTATACAGAAGTGGGAGTAAGTCACACACAGTATGTGCAAGTCATATAATTTCAATATCAAGTTTCATGCAAGTCCCAAAGTTAGTTTGGCAAAAATCAAGCTGCTCAAGTCGAGACCCTACTAAACTTCAAGAGTCAAGTCGTTACTCGGGTAAAGCATGTTATAAGTCTGACAGTCTTGCTCAGTCTCAATATATATTCGCGCATTAGCCACTTTGCACTCAGTATCCGTACTTGCATTAGCTGTACTAGCACAATCACTGTTTTTTTTAATAGTACAGTAGCAAAACCAGTCTTTCTATTGTCTCTTACTTTATCGTATTCACTATTGGTGAGCTAATTAGTGAAATTAATGTATTTTACCAGTCTTTATGGTGACGGATGAAGCTAAATGTCATAGTTGTTGTTTCTAACCTTTTTTTTTTTTTTAATGGTGTAGAATAAATTATGCGGGCTGAAAGAAGTGCAACATCAATTGTTGGTCTTCTTTTTAGGAAATGAAAGATTCCGACAGTACTAAAAATTCCTTGAGGTTTAGCTTTAACTTGTTGGTCGCTGCCTGGTTTGAGGGCCTTTGCGTTGTAGCTGAAAGCCATAAAATGCTGCTTTGTTGTGGCTGTTTTGGAACATATTCCTCCACACTAAACTGTACTGCCATGTAGGTGTCCAATCACCGGCCAGCTGCTTTGATAATGGAAGCTAATTTTGAGCTTGGAGGAGAAAAGCAGCAGATCGCCTTTAACAGAGGCCTGTTGCCGGCTGCTTCACACACACACACACACACACACACACACACACCTGCTAACACTAACAACCCAACACACACACACACTAACATCCAACACCCCTCCCACCCTTTTTCGTGAGGCCCAATGCAGGCACAGCCTCGTTGTGCTGTCGCTCCAGACAGACTTGAATCTCTGCCAGGCCTCTTTATTCTGCACTCCAACTCTTAATCTGTTCCAGACTTTTTCAGTCAAAGAACTTCAATGTGTGTGTGTGTGGGGGGGGTAAGAGTACGTAGGGGGCGGGCTCGGGTTCAGGGTTTGAGGGAAAGAAAGGAAAAGCGAGGAAGAGAGGTAACATCCAGACGGGATAAGCATGCATCCTCCATGGCGGCGGCGAGGGGAAAAAAACGAGAACGCCGTGCAGGCATGTTTTATTTTGTAGAGCAGCAAACTAACTGGCTAGCCTGCTAACTCCTTTGGTTCTCCTGTAAGGCAGATTTGTCAAACGCGGCCGACATGTCATGTGACTCTTCCGCCTCTTCTGAAAATTGGCAGGGAGCAATGATATCATCTCTAGTGTGACTTTTCATGGGATTTAGCGGTCACACTCTCTAATTGCTGGAACAGTAGTAGCAGTAAGTCACAGTGTCTCTTTGGAGGAATCAATATAGCAACCTGACATGCTGGATCGTTCTTTGTGGAATTTTAAATAAAACATGGAATGAGCTCTTCAAACAATTTTAAAATCCTCCTACTCGTCACTTTAAACCGCATACACTCCTTGAAGTCTCAGCGCCCTTTGCACAATGGTCATTGCACCGGACTATTGCAATATTAGTCGTTCGAACTGCTCTAAGTGCTAGAGGACTCTGCATCTTTTTGCACAATTGTTTTTTGTCAATGTCCCCAAAGTGTTCTGTAAATTGACTGTTTGTTGTACTAGAGCGGCTCCAACTACCGGAGACAAATTCCTTGTGTGTTTTGGACATACTTGGCAAATAAAGATGATTCTGATTCTGATTCTGATTCTGATTTAAATCAAGTTTTTAGGGCCAGAGACGGCATTTGGAACGCCACGTAATTCTGATGCGTCGACTTGGAGAACCCCTCGGAATTTCGACTTATACAAGCACAATAATACTATCTTGACCAAAATTGACACTTTTGATTGACATTATAAATCCTTACTATGGTCTATGTAGTTTGAAGTAGTGTAAATGTGCACGGCATCACTTATTTACAGGGAGGATCAAAATATTAGTGCAGTTCTACAACCACCACAATACACACATATAATTAATACCGGTACTTTAATTTCCTTTGTTATCTTTGTCATGGCAGACATTTTCTACTACGATTGTTTGCCTTGTTTACTCCAATAGGCCACATACTTGACAGCAATTTGTTGGCAGTACATGAAGAAAAAAAGTATTGTTTTTGTGATTTGTGTGAAATAATCCTTTGACAGTCAGTGTATTTGGGCCATTTTTAATTTAAGTGTGTTAGCGTTTGCACCCCTAACTTTTGTGTGTGTTTGGTGTATAGTGTAACATGGCTGCCGGCGTGATGGCCTGATAAGCGCCGGTGTTGCTGGCTCGTTGTGTTGCGGGCGTGCGTGAAGAAGACAAAAGGCAGACGGCATTAACTTGGCCTCTTATCTCCCGCCGCCTGGCAGCTTTGGCCGCCCTCATGTGTTTCTAGCACAAACTCTCTGAAACACACATGCATAAACGCACGCAGAGTTGGCCTTCTTGTGTGTGCTATCAGGCTGGCCCTGAATTGAACCTGTCCTTCGCTCCTATCTCGTCCTCTCACGTCGAGTTCGTTCGCGGCGGCGATTTTTCTCATTGTTGGCGCATACTCGCCGTGCTACCTTTGCTTTACTGTTTGGTCTGCGAGATGGGCCTTTATTTTGTTTTATAACATCATCGTCATTTTCACTCTAAAAGTAGGCCTTGAAAGACTTGTTTGAAGAGTGTTTAGTTCAAGTGTTTATGAAGGTTGACAACCCCAAGACCGGAAAAGACAATTTGGTTTGATTCATAATGCTAATTAATATTCATGCAGTATTGACTGGGAAGTTAAGGAAAACGTTAGAAATAAATTTCATGATGTTGACTAAAAAATAAAATATATAGACTTTATACAGTTTGGATAAGCACCTTTACCTGGACCTGCCCCAAAATGGAACCTCCCAGACAAGAAACATACTGTAGTCGTAATATAAAGAAAATACATAATTACAATAATTTTAAAATTGACAATTTTATTAAAAAAACGGTTTCTATATTTTTAATTAAAGTATTTTGAATAATACAATATTTACTCATATCTAATCTAATTTAGAATGAATTAATGTTGATATATTTTTCGAATTAATTATAGTTATGTATTGTAATAAAACACATGTTTTGTCAAAGAAAGATTGTGGTTTTATTTTTTTTATTTGGAATACTGGTATTTTGCGCTGGATGAATAACGTATTTATCATGTCTTTTTAAAAAAATATTGTTTATTTGTTATACTGCAGTGATAAATAGTAACAAATAAATTTTTAGAGAGCCCCAAAATGAAAAAAGTTGATTGTCTGCACGAAACATATCTTGAATTGTTTAGTGATGAGTTAACGGGTTTCTAACGAACCCCCCTTCCCAAAAAAAAAACAAAAAAAAACACATCATAAAGTCATTGACAAGTTAGTGAGTCAGGCGTCGCAAATTTTAACAATGATGCCAGACTATCTTAATCAGTTATGCTGTTCCCATTGAAAGCAGTTGAACTCGAGGCAATGTTTTTTTTTATTGGCCAGTTCATTCATACATGTGGTGAAAAAAGAAGTAAAATGTGTATGTAAAACTGTTTATTTTGATGAATTAATAAATCATATTTTTAATTCCAATATTTTAAATTATTACAGTTAAAACTAATCATCCGATTATTAACAAAAAATGCTATATGCATATGTACAAATTTTCTCAATATTTTTTTATTGTATTCGTTACAATAAATCAATTAGCATTTATTTCATGAGATAAATGAGTTTAAACCAATTTTAGGAAAAACTACTAAATTAATGCAACACATACAGTATTACAGCACTCTTGATAATGCAAATGCCCGGGTATGCTCATTTGTAAGTATTTAGTTCGACTACCACCGTGGACAAAAGTAAGAAATGGCAAGTAGTTACGAGCGCACGCATTAGACATTTAAATCCATCCATCCATCCATTTTCTGAGCAGCTTCTCCTCACTAGGGTCGCGGGCGTGCTGGAGCCTATCCCAGCTATCATCGGGCAGGAGGCGGGGTACACCCTGAACTGGTTGCCAGCCAATCACAGGGCACATACAAACAAACAACCATTCGCACTCACATTCACACCTACGGGCAATTTAGAGTTGTCAATTAACCTACCATGCATGTTTTTGGGATGTGGGAGGAAACCGGAGTCCGGAGAAAACCCACGCAGGCACGGGGAGAACATGCAAATTCCACACAGGCGGGGCCGGGGATTGAACCCCTGTCCTCAGAACTGTGAGGCAGACGCTCTAACCAGTCGTCCACCGTGCCGCCAGACATATAAATATAAAAGAAATAAAAAATGTGGCCCCCAGGCCATACTTTCCTCACCCGGGGGTTAACTAGTGCCTGATTGGGTGGAGGGATATGTGCAGGGAAAAAAAGAGACCTTCACTGTGTGTGGCAAAGATAAGAAGGGGAGAGAAGTAGCACTCTCTCCCATGACTGCATGTGTGTGGGAGATGACTGTGTGGGTTGGGGAGGGGGAGTAGCTTGGCAGGAGTGGGAGGCCGATGGATGGATGCATTCGGGAGTCGGGAGGGAGTGTTATTGGTGGTGGTGGGCCTCTGGTGCTTCCCAGGGAGCGCCCTGGGCCGCGTTTCATTCAGCTGCGGAGATAGTGTAAACAGACAGTGATTGAATGGCGAGGAAGGTGCCGGGGACGGGCGGGACAGCACAGGGGGAGAGCGAGACAACCGGTTAGCCCCCTCCCTCGGTCCCCCCTGCATGAAAATTGTGGCCTCGTCAGGGCTTTGTTGTGGTTCGGCGCTCTGACGCATAAGCAAACACCGCTCGTATTTACTGCTACACCCCTTGTGGTCAGGCACATTTGCTTGTCTCGCTGATAAAAATACAACTGTGACCCACTTTGCATGCATAGATTACCACTACTCATGTTTATTAGCAGCCCCCCTTCAAACCCCCCCACCACCAGCCCGAAAATAGCAAAGATGTGGCCGAGGAACAGCTGTGTCTCTAATACACACACGTAACTTTTGTTGTGATGTTGTCATCGTGCCACAAGCTCGTTTGACAACACATTTACAGCCAAAGGAAAGGTGAGTGGCCACAACATTAGGGACACCTGGAAAATCTCAACTGTAAACATATTAAGTAGGGTGGTCAGAAATATGGATTCATTGATGCATCGCAATATTCCCCTCCTAAATTCAGTATCGATTCAGCAAATCCTATGAATGGATTCACCTACTGGCCAGTGGAGGGTGCTTTGATTGTGATTTGCGTTGTTTGGACGAAGCACTCCACCAAAACACAACAAAATGGCGACCAAAACAAGCAGCAGCGGTGCGAAGCCAGCGCCTTCAACTTTTAAATCTGACATTTGGAGTCACTTTTGATTCCCACTGCGGACAAACGTAACAAGTTCAACAAAGGAAATAGACATTAGTAAGGTCTTTTGTAAGCTGTGCCAGCCAGACAATTTTTATTTTTTCAAGACGAAAGAAAGACTATTTAAGTTCACATGCACTTTACTTTTTTAGTGTTTATACAGAACTGTCATGTTTGTTTGTTTTTACTTTTGTACTCCATATGCACAAATAAATTGTTATTGTTTACATTTATTTTCGGATGTTTCATTCCTCAAAAATGTAAAGTGACAAACTACACGTATATATCTATCTTACTTAATCGATGTCAACGAATTTAAATCAATATCGAAATGAATTGAAACACCACCCAAAGAATCAACATCAAATTGAATCACAACATAAAGAATAAAAATCAAATTGACTCTTCAGGTTCTTAACAATTCCCAGCCCTATAAGAAAGCACATCTTTTCTTGTTGAAGGGCATTTTGGGTACAAATGTGACATCAGTTTTTTTTTTTCTTTTTTAATCATTAATTTATGTATAGCATAAGTCAATGTCATGCCAATCCATGATAAACATTATTGTACTGAAGGTTGGGTCCAAATTTCAAAAGTAACTTTTTCGTGATAAATCCTTGAAATGATCATCAATCCCTGATGCAATGCTCCATCCACATTAGAAGAAGTCAATGGTAAAAAGCAATTATAGTGTCGCTTATCTGTCTAGGATACCTGCTTCTGATTGGGCTTCATTTAGGGAAAATTCCTAGGTAAGAATTTATTGAAGTGCATGGGGGGCTGGAATTCTCCTGAAATGGCTGCTTTGAACCAAAATGGCTGACTTCCTGTTCAGTTTCGGGCATCTTACCTTGAGACGTTTAATGCGTCCTGTCATGATACATGTGACCCGAATTGTTTGTTGATGGATGAAACTGGTGTCAGGGGCAAACATTTTCCACCTTTCCAGGGGGCGCTACTGAATGAGTTTTGGGGGTTGTTTTTAGGACCCATAAAATAAAGTTTCATCTGAATACATGCGCTAAGCAAAAAGCTTGGCAATTTAGTCTCACCTATCTTGTCTAGGATTCACATATACGCCATTTGGGGTGAATGCTGTCAAATTGCACAAAATGGCTGCTGCCTGCTTCAAACCAAAATGGCTGACTTCCTGTTCAATTTCCTGCATGGGTCCTCGATACTTTTCCATGTGTCCTGTCATGATAGCGTGTCTACCCAACATTGTTCTCCAGGATACGCATGCTGAGGCCCCCAAAAAGCGAATAATTTGTCAGAAGACGCAGAATAAACTTGATTCCAATATTATTGGTGTATATACAGTATACTTAAAGATGTTTCTAATGTTTTGACCGCTTACGTCACTAAATAACCAACATATAAAACAGTTTTCTGTATGCATTAAGAAAATAATAACACCACTCTGACAGGGTTGATCACAACCAAGCGCCATTATCTTGGTAAAGATGACTTTTGTCACTGGATGCTGTTATTTTGCACTAGTGTACCTAATTTTGTGTCCTGTGGCTTGCCTCAGAGGAGCCTCAAAATGAGATAAAGAGCCAGAGGCAGTCTGCAGGGCTCCGATCAGATTTGTTTAGACGGAAACAAAAGAGCACAATGAACAGGATAAGTCACGACTGATGCAACGTGGCCGACCAACAATGGCTGTCTTAGTCAGCGAGTGGGAGGGGATCAGGTCTTACAGGAATTGTGGTTGTTCGGGACTGAGAGAAAAAAAAAAAAAAAAAAAAAAAACCTCCCGACGGGACTTCCTTTATCCGACACAACCTGCTGCACTGGCTTGCCTCCAGCCTTTTTCTGAACTTGTAAGTCCTGTTGTGCTGTTTTTTTTTTCTTCAAAAACGTCACCAAGCACTGAAGGCATTGCACTCACACGCATGCACACACGTACACACGCATACACACACACAGTTTCCGCCCAGAAACATCCCAAGAGATTGAGAGATGTACTTTATGAATCCCCGTAGTAGGAAAATGAAGGACATTTGTCAATGTTTATATGACAGTGTTCATTATCTGCGGGCTATTTTTACAGCAGTGTATTAAACGTTCTCATAATAAGTGGCTGCTTTGATACGATTTTTTTTTGTATAACAGTCATCCCCACATACACTGCCATCCAAATTTTTAAGCAAAAGATATTTTTCTCTGATTTTCCTAAATAGTTGATACAAACGCCTGTCGGCATAATTTTCAAGTAATTGTCAGTGAGACTATAATTCAAATGTTTTTAAACAAACCTCCCAATGATGGCAGTATTTACTTTTTGGGAAAAATAAAAAACTTAAAATGCACTGTTCCAAATTATTATGCATAACAGAGTTTCAAGACATTTGACAGGTTTTAATGAACTGAAAATAGTCATTTATGAATTTTCTTTGAGATGGTGTATGAAAGTGTAAAAAATTACCTCTGAAAAGTATGTGGACTGTCAGACTGACCACTTTCTTCCGTAGTACCTTTCATTAACAAAATCATGAAGCATGGCAATGCGCCATCTCAAAGAAACGTAAGCAGAAACTCTCCAAAAGGTTTAATGGACATAAGAACTGTGAACCTGCTATCAAATAAGGGTTTCTATGTCAAAATGTAACTTGACTTATGATGGTTTTGATTGAAAGAGCTTTTGATTTCAGTCAATATGACTTCCTTATGCTGCAAATTCATCCATCCATCCGTTTTCTGAGCTGCTTCTCCTCACAAGGGCCGCGGGCGTGCTGGAGCCTATCCCAGCTATCATCGGGCAAGAGGCGGTGTACACCCTGAACTGGTCGCCAGCCAATCGCAGGGCACACATAAACAAACAACCATTCACACTCACATTCACACCTACGAGCAATTTAGAGTTGTCAATTAACCTACAATGCATGTTTTGGGGATGTGGGTGGAAACCTGGAGTGCCCGGAGAAAACCCACGCAGGCACGGGGAGAACATGCAAACTCCACACAGGCGGGACCGGGGATTGAACCCCTGTCCTCAGAACTGTGAGGCAGACGCTCTAACCAGTCGGCCACCGTGCCGCGCTGCAACTTCAATAAATGACTATTTTCAGTTCATATGGAATTGAATTAGTTGTAGTGGGAAGTAAAAATACTATGTATGCATTGTCAAAAGTGACTGTAGCCTGTAAGAAAGTACATCGTCGTTGTGTAACTATAACAACTGTGATAAATAACAGAGTAACTAGTAAAGTTGTAGTATTTAAACATATGTACCCTGCTCTCTCTCTTTCCAGCCCTGAACCAGCAGAGGATCTCCCAGAGTGCACCTGTGAAGCAGGGTGGCCAACTGCCCTCCGGCACCCTCGGCAGCGTCAACCAGCTGAGGCTGCAGAAGATGGAGAAGGAGAGGCTGAGGTTGAAACAAGAGCTGCTTCGGCAAAGACCTCAGGTAAGGAGTCGGGCTGTTTATGTCCACGCATTAATTTTTTTTTTTATCTGATCGGATGCACTCCTGGGGCTGAAAAAAAAAATTACATTTTGTCTAGTGGAAATGTGAGCCAAAGCAACAGGTGGAGTTAAACCTCTGAAACCAGGACTACTCAAGTTTTTGTATCCAGGGGAGAACATTTCCAGAGAACAAAAGTAATGTTACAATAACAAATTCATTTTTTCTTTTTTTTTTGAGAAAAAAGTTACAATGTTATGAGGTTTAAGTTGTATTTTTTTAAAAACAAGTAGTCTCTAGAAGAACAAATACCTTTTTTTGTAAGGTAAAAAGTCTTACGAGTATTTTTCTAAGATAACATAATAGTTTTATGATATAAAATTTCAACCAGATAAGAAAGTCATATTTTAACAAGTAATTTAAAAATAAATGACACCCTTCTGGTAACCAAAGGCCTTTTCGTGTGGAAATGACAACTTAATTCTAAAATATTACACCTTTTGTTCTCCATTAATGACTTTTATTCATACAAGATGTCAATCATATTAGAGTTTTTAATTGGCCCAAAGCTAAGGTAGGGAGGAATAATAGCTTTAGTCCCGTATCTTATCTCATAATGCAGTCATAATTACAGTCAATATTTGGATGAAGACATTTCTAGGCCATAAAAATAAAATAATCAAATGAAAAACAACACTTTGGCCTTCACCATCTGTGCCAGTTTTTGTGCCGGGTGATTACACAAAACAAATGCAAAAATATACAAAAAAACTCAAATGTAATGAAAAATGAAACACAATAAAGCGAAACATTATACAAATAAAGAAAAAAGAAATGTAAAGCAAAGCAAAAAAATAAATAATGCAAAACAAAACAAAAACTAACATATGCCTGCATGTAAGGAATGTGACACTTTTGGGCAAATTAGAAGAAGTGTCGTAAACGTCAACAAACACAAAAACAGTCCTGTAGTCCACCATACTTGTTTTGGTTTTGACAAGCTGAATCTGTTTTAAGTTAAAAAGCGTGTCGTGTAAACATCCCATGAGCATGCAGATGTTTTCATAATGCCGATTAGAATTGTGTGTAATTGGACCAGCCGAGGCACTGGCAAAGGGTTTCGTTTTAGGGCAGTCCATCTGGAATAGCCTTTTAAACATGACTCATCTCACTCGGAGGATCAAACTTTCAAAACCCCGCTTTGATCGGCCTCCATTGTTACGCCACGCTGCCACTAAGTCTCGTGACTCATCGGTGGTAATTTTACCACTTCCTAGTGACACATCGCCGCCTCCACACAGGGCGGTGCGGCCCCTAAGTTCAGGAGTTTACTCAAGGCAGGGACCTGACACCGGAATCACGGCTTTATTATGATGATGATGATGAATGTGGACCACGAGTAACTTGTTTACCATGTCGCTCGCACGGATTGTTTAACGTTCTCAGTGTCGGAAGTGACCCAAGTGTGTGTATAGAGAGGCCTAAAACATTATTGGAAGGGAGGTCACTTGTTTATGTTATGTATGTTTTTAATAAACATGTAATAAACACATTTATACACGAGCGGCTGCGTCCACAACTGACGTGCAGGCACTAAACCATATGCAGCCTGGTTAACGGCTAGCCAGTTAACAGCCAGCTGCTAACCTGGGCTCACAATAGCCAATCTACACACTCACTCAAAGACATCCGACAATTATGCCGTTTCTGACTTTGACAGCAAAGGAAGGAAAATAATTCTCAAATTCGGCCTCTTGTTGGCTTGTGCGTGCCCCCACTTTAGCCGGAAAACAACCAGCATCTAAGGAGCGCCACCTCAGACCTGTTAAGTCTATGGAACACACACTTGATCGTGGCGCAGTGATGCTAACAACAGTGGTTCTCAACTTGTCACCCTGGGACCCGCTTTTTGCTATTGTAGCAAAGTCGCGACCCCTTTTAAGTTAAGAACAATAAAAAAATTTTAAATGTTTTTTTAATAGCCTCTGAATACACATGTACAATAAATTATATTTCGAAATGTCATTTCAAATGAGTATAACGTACCGCTTAAAGCATACTGCTAACCAAGACGTAAGCTAGCCAGAGGCTGAGCGACACTAGTGTTTGTTTACGAAGTAAACTAGTTGCTGGAACGCAAGGAAGTAACATTCACTGTCGTTTACCTAATATGTTCAGAGTGAGAACTTACTACACCTTAGTAATGTACCACCCAAAAAATCTGAATACAAACACATACTGTATGATTTTTTACTAGCTGGCCACGACCCACCCAAATGGGTCCTGACTCACTTTTGGGTCCCGACCCATCAGTTGAGAATCACTGCTAACTGCACGCCAAGCAGCTGACTTTACATGGCACAATAGTGTCTCATTCACGAGCGGTGTTCTGTGGGGGTCCGCAGGAGCTCGCTCTGAGGAACCAGCTGCCCACCAGCATGGAGCAAGACGGCGGCACCAACCCAGTGTCCTCCCCGATGGCCCAGGACGCCCGGACCATGACCGCCAACAGCTCGGACCCATTCCTTAACAGGTCGGTTTGGAAAGTGATTCTCAACCTTGTTGGGGTTTCATGTGAGATTTGGTAGCGTGATCAGCGCCCCCACTCGTCGACGTACCGACATGAGCGAAAGGCTGGGTATGGAGCGGGCCGGGAGCACGAGGTCCAGTCAGTAGACGGGCCGACCTAATCTCCCCCCGCCCACCGGCACCACTCCCCAGCCCCCAACGCTCACAATGGCCTCATTCATAGCGTCTCTGCTGAACTCTGCCTACATATTTTTCCTCTGCTAATTAGTGCAGCTTGTCAAACGTCGTCTCTTCTTTGTCCCTTTTGGTCGTCCCCCCCCCCCCACCCCTCGCATCAGAGTACAGTGGAGTTCAAGCTCCTATACCGTACTTTTAACAGCAGCGTGTCGGTTTCCTGTGTGTGTGTGTCCCTCAGCGGGACGTACCACTCCAGGGACGAGAGCACAGACAGCGGCTTGAGCATGAGCAGCTACAGCGTCCCTCGCACTCCCGATGACTTCCTCAACAGCGTGGACGAGATGGACACAGGTGAGGACGCACGCTGCAAGTCAACGTGGTCGCCCAAAAATGAAATGCTACAGTGTTGCAGCTTGGGCTGCAAATCTGCAAGGATTAATTGAATAACTCGAAGAATTCGATTACCACCCAAAAAAATATATATAAATTAAAAAAATAAAAGATAAGCAAAACCTCTGCCTTGAAGCTCTGCAGTGATTGGTTTTTTTTCAAAAGGAGCAATGTTACTGCAGTCTCACGCACTACTCCAGGTAAACAGAAGTTGGCGCGATGGCGGCGAGCCAGGAGGACAGAGTAGCGACAGACGGAATTTTTTATTTTTTTTCCCCAGAGCCAATACCGATTATTAGTAGTCAAGGAGGCCGAAAAACGATATCATGTTACAGTTTTTCTCGACAGTAGACATCTTTGTTTTAAAATTCTCACAAAAAGTGCAGGGAGCGCCCATGCTTAGCACTTCTAAAGTTCATTGAAAATAAATAAATAGCTCCCTAAAGTTTTCTGCAGTAAATAAAGTTTTTCAAAATTTCAATGGAACTTAAATGTCAATCTTGTGTACCACTTTTTGACAATGACTTCAGTAAAGAAGCTGTGTTCCATAAAATACTTCAGCAATGTAGCCAGTCCGCGGTACGGGAACACCAGAGTCCTTAACTCCGCCGTCTCATCTGCTCACCAGGCGACCCGCTTCCGAGCTCCATGGGCACGCAGCCCAGCCGCTTCCCCGACTACCTGGATGCCATCCCGGGGACGGACGTGGACCTGGGGACCCTGGAGGGCGAGAGCATGGCGGTGGAGGGCGAGGAGCTGATGCCCAGCCTGCAGGAGGCGCTCAGCTCCGACATCCTCAACGACATGGAGTCGGTGCTGGCGGCCACCAAGATTGACAAGGAGAGCTTCCTCACGTGGTTATAAGAGGGGAAGGAGCCCTTCCTCCTCCTCCGTGCTTTTGACAAGACATTTCAGCGAGCCTGTCTGGACTTTCCCATACTCTATGGCAGTATTCCTCTTGTCTCTGTCAGTCTCCTCACTCTCTTCATTTTGTCTGTGTCTTCAAGGCTGGCCCATGAGCAGACAATAACGCTAAGGGTCCCCGAAGCTCGAGCTAAGGCGTCTTTATCCCCCCCCCCCCCCCCATGTTTCCCCTTTAGCGCCTCGTTCTCCTGCATTTAATCTAGCTTCATCTTCTGCCTTTTTTTCTTTTCTTTTTTTGCCTGATGAACCAAAAATGATGTATTTGACAAACAATACGGATTTGGAGTCAAGGTATTAAGAGGCTCCCAGTTAGGACAGGTGAAGGTTTTTCGCAGGTGGGGGGTGGGTGGGTGGGGGGGGGGGGGGGGATTTAGGGGAGCTGACCACATCGCTGCTTGGCTGTGCCAGCGTGTCTAAGTTAAACTTTTGTTATTTGTTATCGTTAGATCAAGTGCCTTCAGCTTTTGTTTTCAGAACGCGAGCAATGCGAACAACTTTCTTCACTTTCTCCCAAGGTGACTTTAAAACATTTTAACAGGATGGAGGGATTTTTCAGCATCTGTATCGCAGTCTTACCAGCTTTTATCTCTCATTTAGTATTCTTTGCCTTTTTTTTTTTTTTTAGACAACAAAATATGTATGATAACTTAGATTATTTTTATTTGTACCTTTTTTTTTTTTTTTTTTTACTTCACTACATGAAGAAACAACTTTGATAATTTGCTTTTGGCTCCGTGGCCTATTGTAGAAACACAAATATTACAAGCTTGTGTCTTTCTGCAACAAATATTCCTGAACATAACCCCCCCCCCCAAAAAAAAAAAAACATGAAAAAAAGGAAAGCACACTTGTAGGCGGAATGATACGAAAAGATGTTTAAAAACAGCTCGGACGTGTCGGAGCAGGTTTAAGAGTCATGTCGATGGTGAAGTTGGGGGGAGTGAACAAGGCCAGCCAGGGTTTGATGGTTTGGAGATTTTTCTCTTTCTTTCTTTTTTGGAGGAATACATAAGAAACAATCAGTTATGATCTGAGTCAGGACTTGTTGTGGCAGATTCCAAAGATGTTTGTTTTTGTTTGTAATGACACTTATTCTGCTTCCAGTTTCACAGTGATTTGTTAATCCACCTGTGTATGAACAAAATGTTTTATAAGCTAGTGAGAAAGAAGAAAAAACAAATCGTAGTAGGTTTACCAGAGAAATTTCTTTTCTGTATTTCTTTGTTATTTAGATTTTGGACATTGACGGTCGTTCTGAGAGACTAACCCTGAGATTTTAAAGGATTTTGTGTCAAGTGATTTGTAGTTTTCACCGTGTTTCTGATGTTTACGCCACATCTTTGCGCCGGTTTGATCGCTAACCTTCAGTATCCTTCGGTAGCATTAACTTTGGAACTTGATGGAACAATTTTTTATCGAGCAAAGAACTGTTTTTATATATACACCTTGTGAGAAACCTCCTATGTAGAATTGATTTTACTGATCGGTTAAATCGATGAATTTGAAGATGGACAAACAGTGTTGGTGAGAACAATGCAACTAAAAAAAATGAGTGGTACACTACAAGTGCTTGTATTGCACGGCTACGCTTTTCAGTTTGGATGCAAGTAGGCATTGATTTTATGCTTACTTTGGCGCATAACTTTCGGTGCGCACATTAACTTTTTGACTGTCATCGTCGTAGCCGTAGAACTAATCACACCAGTTAAAGATTTTTTTTTTTATTTGCTATTTAGAGGTTTCTAAATGCACATGAAATGAATTTATAATCAGCGATGATCTGTTCAATTGTGTTTTGTTTTGTTTTTTTTGATAGATATGTGCATGTGTTTTAGAACCATAAAATCTGTTACATTATATATATATAAATATATATCCCTTCATATACAAATGTTGAAATTGGCTTGAAATAAAGTATATACTTTGTGGTAATACTTCCCTTGTGTGGCATTTCATTTTTACATATGACACTTGCACATTAGTTGTTGCACATTAGGCACAGTTAAACAAATATGAACAAATACACCTTTTATATGATAACAAATAAAACCTAAGTCTGTTTTTTTTCATTTCCGAAACTACAAAGCCCCTAAAGGGGCAAAAATAAAACGTTTTCTAATGAGCGAGTGCCACAACGTATCTTGTGAGCATGTTAACATTTCACGAGCATGTCAGAAAGATTTTATCGTGAGTGCCAAAACGTTTCTAATGAAAAAACTTTGTTCTGCACACGAGAAACTTTTTGGTGCTCGCGACAAAACTTTCTGGTGTGCACGAGAAACATGTTTTTTTTTTTTTTTTTTTTTTCAACTTGTCCCTTTACGGGCTCTGAAATAAACAGTAAATAAACTTTTCCAAGGAAAAATTATATTTTTGGGGGGGGGGGGATTTAAAAATCTGATGAGAATAAATTATTATTATAATCCAATGAGAATTAAATCACGTTTTTTTCAAGATTTAAAAAAAAAACATTTGAAAAAAAGTGTCAAAATCTTATGTGAATACAGTAGTTATGTTTTTTTCATGAAAAGTAGTTCTATAAAAAGTTGGAACACTATGAGAATAAACTAAAAGAAAGTCTGAACAAGAAAAAATAAATTTAAAAAAAACTAAGATGTTTAGAACGCCATAATCTTCCAAGAATGTAATTAAATTTGTTTATTAAAAAAAACTCATACTGTTACGAAGAAAGACTCATGCTTTTGTCAGTTTCTCTTATTTTGCAATTTGTGGGTATTTGTTTTTGCGTAAAACGAAAATGTTAGTTTTTTTCTTCCATAAACTACTGACAACATTCCCCCCAAAATATTGTCATTTAGATAATTTATTTTCAGAAATAAATGGTGAAAAATACCAAAACTAATAAACGAACATTTATTCATTTTCCATAGCACTTATCCTCAACTAGGGTCACAGGCGTACTGGAGCCTATCACAGCTATGTGCGGGCGAGAGCTATGTGCGGGCGTACACACTGAACTGGTCGACAGCCAATCGCAGGGCACATGTAAACCAACACATTCACACCTTGGGGAAATGTAGTCTTCAATTAACCTACCATGCATGTTTTTGGAATGTGGGAGGAAACCGGAGTACCCGAAGAAAACCCACGCAGGCACGGGCAGAACATGCAAACTCCACACAGGTGAGGCCGGATTTCAACCCGGGTCATCAGAACTGTGAGGCAGACGTGGTAACCAGTTATACACCGTGCCGCCAAAAACATAATATTTTAAACATCATAAGCTTACCAAAATAAAGTAGCTTCTTTTTTTTTTTTTTTAGAAAAATGAGTCACAATTATACAAGGAAAGACATTTGTGTCTAGATAAGTCGTATTACATATAGAGTTCTGGAAAAAAATTAAGAGACCGCTGCAAAACATCAGTTTCTCTGACTTTGCTTTGTATTTGCATAAAATGAACAGTTTTGCTTGAAAAAAAATAAAAATAAAAAAATACCCCAAAAAGTTTCTTGGGGGAAGGGGAGGGGGAGGGAGGGAGAGAGAGAGAGAGAGAGAGAGACTACAACTGTATTTGTGTTGTGTTGTGATTGTTTGGTACGCTATCGAAATCAAGGCCGGTAAACTTGGGGTTTAAAAAAAAAAAAAAAAGCATCAAATGAAGTTTTGAAAATGGCGCCTGGAAGTTCTCCCGTGACGTCATGTTGATGTATTCTGTCACTCCAGGCGAACAAAACTGAATGGTTCGCAATTTATCCTGTTAACGCTCAGGGAAATTTTGAGTATTCAAGCGGGATGAGGGCGTGTTTACCTAAGGTCACATAAGCTAAAAACAAACATTGTTTTTTACCTTGTTCCGAGTGACCATAGGACGGAGCTTCATGACAAGCGACTTTGCTGACCTCCAGCGGTGAAAGAGAATAAGCATTTATTACTTCCGGGTCACAAATTACTATCTCACGTTTTAACGTATTAATTTAATTTAAATATGGTTTGTTGTAGCAATATGCAAATCATGAATGCTTTTTTAAAATGAAATTATAAAATTAAAGTTATGGGAAAAAGCTCCGACTAAAAGTAAATTTGCTCAGCTGACCTACACTGGCATAGATATAGTAACTATTTATTATTTTTCCATCTCTATGTCCATAGGGGTTCTGCAAAACCAACTTCCGCATTCAGTAAAACAGGTCGAAGCACTTCTTTCCGGCTCGTGTAAACGGCAGAGCTCCATAGCAGGAGACTGGAAAAAAAGCACCTGTAGGAATATAAAACATCGACAATGATTTACACAAGATTGACACCAAACATGACAATATCCGATGTTTAGGCTTTTTCGTGTTTACATATTTGTTTAAATGACATACATGTATTTAACTTTTGTCCGAAGACACCAGGCATTTAAAAAAAAAAACAACAACTAATAATTCGTTTAAACCATGTCATCAACCCGTAGTTATTGCAGCATACACAGGAAGTCCGTTATCCCGGACTAACCCGTTATCCGGGTTTGGTCACGTGACGCTCCACACACCGGGAAGTGTGGAGCGTTTTAAAAAAAATTTTTTAAATACATAAGAAAAAAACAATTTCACGACAAAACAATAAGAAACGAACATTAACAAAAAGTAGTCAAACGTTTCATTTATTCATTGTATTTTACAGAACTGTCTTGTTAATATCCCAATATTTATTAAATAGAACATGGGAAACAATGGTAACATCATTAAAATATGATCCAAAAACGACCACATACATAAATTTAAAAAAAAAAAAAAAAAAAAAAAAAAAAACTTGCACAGCATGAACAAGAATAAAAAAAAAAAAAAAAAAACTTTTTTTATTGTGAATGAACTTGAACGCAACACCACAACAACATTTTCACAGTGTGAACTTATTTAATTTTTTTTGTCCTACAGACCGTTTCACCATGACGTACTTCCGGTTGGCTAAAACTCCGATTGCACGACTCGTAAACAAACCCTTACAAGTCTTTTGACCAATGCTGAGCGATTGAAAAAACAGTAAACTGCTTGAATGATAGTCGCCTTCTTCTCTCACGGCATAATTTCAATGTGTGAACATTCAAAATCAGTCGAAAATAAGAGGTTACGTCAGGTAAATAATTATTACATTTCAAATTATTTTTTTAAATTATTATTACATTTCAAGAGGTAAGCCGATTAAACAATTGACGTGGTGGAAATTCAGACGCAGTTAACAGGATAATTGAGGGATTGGCTAAATTATTTTTCCTGTTGCTCAGATTAATGGGACAAACATTTTTGACGCTGAAATGATTAGTGTGATAGCTGATGTTAGCAGACTAGCTGTAATGTTTTACTCAATCACTCAAATATTTTGTTTTAATTATTTTCAATTCAAGTCAGCGGTGGTCAATCACTTTCACCCACCCGGAAGTACCCTGGCTCCTATTGTTTATCATGAAAAGGTCTATATGACAACATGTAGTAGTAGTAGTAGTAGTAGACGTGTATTCCTTTCACAGTAAATACAAAACATTTAGGAATACTCGGAAAGGAAACATTTATGGAGTGTATGAAATTCAAAATGTATCAATTGTCGTCGCTTCGGACCGCTCTCATACGTGACTTCCCAGAATCTCATCCAGGTTGATGTCCTTCATCCAGTCGTCGTTCCCCGAGCCCGACTTGAGCAGCGAGTCGATGAAATCAGAGTCTGTGTTAATACCCGGGACGGTGTTGTCTCCCTCGGGGAGGAAGTCAAAGGTGACGCGGTGGGCGCGGCCGCTTTGGTAGCCGCCGGAAGCGGCCTCGACTAAGTTACCCGCAGCCGGAACCCGCTGCTCCGGAGAGGGTTGGTTCAAGTGCGGCTGGGCCGGTCTGGACCCGGCCTCCCTGATCATCATCTGGAGGTCCGGCGCCACCTGGCTGGGAGGTCCGACGGCCGTTCGTTGATACTGATGGTTTGGCGGCGGCTCCAGCGTGCCGACTTGGCGCCTGAGCCCGGTGGGCTTGCCGGCCGAGCACCAGCTCATGTTGGCCATCATGCCCCCCGGCGGCTGTCCCGGGAGCCTGGAGGAATGCGGGTCAGCTGTGGACCTCGGGTGTGGCCCACGAGCTACGTTAGTCATCCCGAAGGAGTTCCCTTGAGTGTTGGGGGCCAAGAATCTTGCCTTATTTTGGGTCAGCGCCATTCGGTTGGGATTGGGATATTGTCCGATGCAGGACGGGGGGTGACAGTCAAAGCGCTGGTCTGACGAGTTCACATGGGAAGAAGATACACTGGGATGGTGGCAGGACATTGACTGAAGGTCTTTCTCCGAGCCAGCGCTGGAAGACTGGGATGGATTTGCACCTGAACACAAAGGAGACAACATTTAGATTCACGTGTTTTTGCTTGTACAGCCTTACTATCCTTACAAGAATAAAGTTCTAATTTAAACAAATAAAATCAAATCACACAGTGAAGCCCCGTAATTTGTGGGGAATCTGCAAATAATTGACGCTCACGCTAGGGGGTTGTAAATCCGTACAGATGCTACAAGATGGCAGCAAAGCACTTAAAACAGAGATGATCATAAAGTATCAACACCATGTATCACGCATGTACCAAATCATGGACCCATGTTACATAAACCACTGTATTCAGTAGTTAAATTATTCAACAGAAACAAACCACTTTCACATGTGGCTCATCAATATCAGACGCGAGCATATTACCCTAAATAACACGCTAGTACAAACTGACGTGGCATCACATCATGGGCAAACAAATATGCACACTAGCACTTTACACAAACATTAAATCATTAAAATCACCCATTTCACCTTTATAATAGATGTTACTGAAAACAAGGAAATTATAACGGCAAAGTAGACAACACAGATTATTAGTAGCTGCATCAAAAGAGAAGCAGAAACATATTTTCAGTTTTCACTTTTGATTGTGCCCGAGGTACATTCAAATGAAGACAGTATGCGGAGGTTGACTGTGCTGTTGTTATTTGATGTGTTTTTTTGCTATCAGAACAGAAGTTCACCTGGGAAGATGTTCACGCCCACCACACTTCTTTTATAATCCGGTGGCGGCCTGGTGAGATGACGGTTGAATTGATCCTGTGAGTTGTCTTTGTCCTGGAAAGACATTTTGCTTATTCTCACGCAATATAAAACACCATTTATGAATTCAAGAATACGGTACACTAGAAAAAACATTGATCTAAAAAAATAAAAAGTCATTTATTACTTTTATTTACGACAGAAAAAAATGCACGTCCAATAAATAAAGGTATTAAGATGACCAGAGTCCGGAAAATGTCTTCTTCTTTTTTCCCCCGCCAAAACAATCATTTGTTTGAGAAAGTTAGATAGGGTATAGATATTTTTTTATGTTGTATGGTTTCGAGAGAAGTTATCTTGAGAATAAAGTTGTGTATTTTCCACAAAAAGAGTTATAAATAATAACAGCATTATTTTTAGAGGAAATAAATAGTTGAATTTTTTCCCCAGAAAAAAAGTATTTCTTTGACGAAAAAGTCTCTACAATTTTGAGAATAAAATATTTTTTTTCGAGATAAAGACTCATTATGAACAAAAGGTTCAAGTTTACCCCCAAAATCTTTATTTTTTTTTATTTTTTATTTTTTTTATAAAAAGCCCAATCAAAAGTTATTTTTTAAAAATAGCTATTAAAAAAAACAACAACTGATATTTTCGAGTAGTTGCACTTTCACGGAAAAAAAATTAAAACAAATCAATGTTATGACTGAGATTAGGAAGATTATTTAGTTATTTTTAGGATAAAATTGTAATCTTACGACAATAGCCATTTTTTTTCAAAATAATTACAATCTTACAAGGATAAAGTCACTCACCCCCCCCCCCAAAAAAAAGTTACATTTTGACCTTAATCTTGTATTGACTTTTTTAACGGAAAAGTAAAACATATGCTTGTATGCTTGTTAAAAATACTTTTTCTGCACGTTTCAGATGTTTTCTTTTAAAACTTTGACAACTTTCAATTATGACTTGTGCCCTGAAAACATTTTTTCTTATAAAATAAAAAAAAAATTTCTCTCGAAAAATACATCTTTATTCACATGACATAACTTTGCTCCAAAAATACAACTACCCTCATGAAGATTACGACTTAATTCCAATTTTTAAAAATCACGACTTTTTCCTCAAACAAATATGACTCAACTCACAAAAAAAATCCTCTTTTATCTTAAGTTTCAAAACTGCTCTAAAAAATACCTTTTACTGTGGCTTTAATACTTCTTAATGCTTACGTATAGTGACTAAATTGTGTGAAAACCAAAAACTTACTGAGGTGCTGACGGCTCTCTGTGGTTGGCTAAGCTGTCTGTGCATGGTGGGAGAATTGACGGAACCCTTCAGCCGGTGGGCGGGCACCGTGGGGTGCGGCTGGCCCACAATTCCGTTGGTGGGTAGCCCTGGTCCAGAAGAGACACCCTGACATCGAAACAAGCATTATATAGTTAATATGCTGTGTGTACAGATAGATATACGGTACATAGTGTCTTGTGTACTGTATGATTACAGTACATAGATAGATAGCCAGACAGACTGACTTCAATATATGATTTAATCTTGAAAAATACGACTATTCTCAGAAGGTCACTTTTTTTTTATTATCCTGACTAATTACATCTTTGTTCTTACAAATATTCAGTTGTGTACTACAGCAAGGTACACATGGCAGTTATGTTTTATTGACGTTAGGATTATAAAGTATGAGGAAAAATGTCTCCCCTGGACCCCACAAAAAGTTTGAGAATCCCAAACAAACACGTTGTGCTTTTGAAACAGGCTTCATAAGTGGTGCAATAAATCATCTTGGCCACTAGAGTGACACATTGTGCAAGCCATTTCTTGCTTAGCTTGCTTCCACATCGTGTTCCCCGATGGAGATTTTCAAAAATTATAAGAAGAAATAAATACAAGTACAAAATAAAAAGAGGCACGTAGGCTTCTCTTTGAATCATTGTCATGAAAACAAAAGTAGAGAGAGAAAAAAAAATCCCCGCGACAGCAGGAAAAATGTGCCAACGCCAGAATGCTTTTTATTGAGCTTTTACAACTACTGGTGTCGTGTTTGGCTTCAACTGGAACAAGTAACACCATCACACTGATGAATGAAACACACACACGATGTGCAGTGGAGCCAAGTGAACATGCACCGTGTGTCATTAACCCTGGCTTGATACCCTACTCTGACACCCTAACTTGAAGCCCTAACCTTGGCTGTAAACCCTAACCTATGTTTGAAACCCTAATTTGAAACCTAACCTTGTTTTGAAACTTTAAAAAAACAACAACTCTGGCTTGAACCCTGATTTTGAAACCCTAACCCTTGTTTGAAACCCCAATTCAAAACCCCAACACTGGCTTGAAACCCTAACTTAATATTTTAACTAGAAACCATGACCCAGGCTAAAACACTTACTTTAAAACCTGAAATTGAAACCCTAATCCCGATTTGAAATCCTATTTAAAAAAACTAATTTAAAACCCTGAGTTGAAATCTTAACTTGAAAGCCCAACCCTTGCCTAAAACCCTATTTTGAAACCCTAACCCCGGCTTTAAACCCTAAATTAAACCCATAACCCTATCTTGAAACTAGAAATTGACTTCTTCTACATTATATTGTCTATTGCCAACATCTGTCCAAAGTAACTGTGTCAGACACTTGTACAGGTAGTGGAGTTCCTCAGGCAAATGTTTGAGGTCCACTTTAGTTTTCTGTCCACTGAACTCTCCACATCAAAATTGACCAGCAGTGTTGTTTATTATATATTTCTTACACTTTTCACTTCCTGAAGGTGTCCCAATACTTTTGTACTTGTAATGCTAACCAATTAAGTCAACCGAGAGCTCGTTCCACCTTTGTTGTAAGACGAGCCCACTATAGGGCTACTATGGTTTGTACCAACAGCGTAATCCCGATGTGTCATTAAGCTCTTTTCCACGTTTCCTGTCCCCTCCTTTTCTCTTTTTTTACCCTTCTTTCTCTTCACAAATGCAAACCACATGTGGCATGAGTGGGAGCCCAGCGGTGCAGGCAGCCGACAGCGATCCGGGCCCCGGGTGGCCGATTTTGCCCGCTCTCACACTGCACTTCCTCAGGACGCTGTCCCCGGGGAGCGCCTCGGCATCTGCACTTGGCCGCAGCTCGCTTTCCCAGGAAACAAGCGTTCCCTTCACGCGCCCGCCCCCCAATCGGGGCCCCGCCGAATCTGCTGCTAACCAGCCGCAAGTTCATCCACGAGGACAGGATAGATTAGATAAGATCAAATATCGGTATAAGACTGATGTCACACTGATACAATCCTACACAGTATATTAGCCACTGAGAACTACAATGGGCCAACTAGTTTGGGGGGGAAAACAAAACTCTATGGGGGGGGGAAAGCGCCAACCCAAGAACGCTTTTACTGCTAGTGCTGTGTTTGGTATCTACTGGAACAAGTGATTAAGATGAAACATACACGCACATACATACTTTAAGAATGTCAATCCATGGCCAAGTGTGTCTTGTGCAGCAGTTCCAACTCAACATGCACTGTGTGTACACCGTCAGTCATTAATGCTATCCCTGCTAAAGTAACAATGTGTCAGAAACTTGTGGTGGAGTTCCCCAAGGAAATGTTTGAGGTCCACTGTAGTTTTCCCATACGATTAAACGCTCCACGTCAAAATTTACCAGCAGTGTTGCTTGTTGTCTATTTCGTCCACTTCCTGAAGGTGTCCCAATACTTTTGTGACTACAATGCACTTGTAATGGTAACCCATACAGCCAACACAGAGAGCTTATTCGCTGCTTACAAGCCAAGTTCATCCACAAGAACAGGATTTGTTAGATTAGATCAAATATCAATATCAAGATTGATGTCACGCTGATACACATCTATATATAGTAGTGATTTCCAACCTTTATGGAGCCAAGGCACATATTTTACAAATGAAAAATCTCACGGCACACCAACAAACAAACATGTCACAAAAATTGGATACATTAATTACCCCATGTACTTCCTGCCATCTAATAGAAAACGATTTATTTGTTCCGGTTGTCAATTTGCCTCACTGGCATAAATAGATGAATAAAGATACATAAGTAAAATTTGATATTTCCCACGGCACACCTGAAGAGCGCTCACGGCACACTAATGCACACCGGCACATAACTAGAGTGGGTGAAGGTTTTTTTTTCTTTTTTAAATATTTAAGTAAAGCACAGAATTGAACAGAGAAACAGCAGATCTGGTCTAAATCAAGGTTTAGTCCCAGGTTTCACATATAAGGGGCGTAAAAAACTTATTCAGCTTGGGTGGCAGTGCATCTGCATGATAGTATAATGATATTCATCATCTTTCATGAAATATTGATAGATTTGATGGATGTTCAGACTTAGACCACTGTTGCACTAAACTTTTAGTCGAAGCCATTGAGCGGCTGGCATTAAATTTTAAATCAGTTTCCTGCAAAATGACAGTATGGAGTTAGTC
Source organism: Phycodurus eques (assembly GCF_024500275.1). Classification (NCBI taxonomy): domain Eukaryota; kingdom Metazoa; phylum Chordata; class Actinopteri; order Syngnathiformes; family Syngnathidae; genus Phycodurus; species Phycodurus eques. Next base: position 26,797,300 of record NC_084531.1, read on the forward strand.
CACTCTTAATTCTCAGCGGGCTGCATTATCATGCAATAAAAAAAAATAAAACAAATTCAAATAAAACTATTACATTTCAAAATAAAAAAACTAAAGGAATAAAAAAAATGTTAAAAAGAAAATTGCCCAAATTAATAATGCAATAATGAATGATATACAAAAAAATAGTACCAAAACAAATTATAAATTCAAGACTAAAAAAAACAAAATAAAAACATTTACACATACCATACGATGGTGCTAAAGCCCTGACTAACAGGAAAGTAGTCATAATTCAATTTAAAAATGTTTTAAAATGACAATGTCATTTTTAAAATACAAAAAATGTACATTAAAAATAAAAAAAACAAAATATTTTTTTTATCGCAATAGTATTTTGTATGGTATTGAGGTAATCATTCCCACCCATTTACAACACCAGTCAATAAGAACACTCAAAATGGATATATAAATTAACAGATTTGAAAAATATATCAAATTAAAATGTATATTTGTAAATCACTCATAATAGCATGAACAATAAATAAAGAAAATTAAACAATGAGTCATACAATATTTCTTAAACAATGTAACTAGAATATGAATCTTTGTAAAATAAAAATTAAAAACCTTCAAGCACGATAAATATATCTCCTGTGTTGTTGTCATATCAGTTCATAACTAGAGAATAAGCCGCAATGGAGTATTTTTTATTTATTTATTTAAAATAGTAAACAATAAAAGCTGCTTATATACTGTATGTTTCTTGGAAGTGGGGAAACAGTTAAACATGTTCCTTCCCAAAGAGCACTAACGTGAGTGCACAGTACAGTAACTAACGTTGGCTCCTCATGCTCCAACATTCCCAAACAGTTACTCATCATTCCCCGTGCTTCCCTTTGTTTAGCTGCCGGGCCTTGCTGTACTTTCTGGAACACCATTTTCACACATATCAACAAGAAAAGTGCAAATGAATAAAGCAGTCAAGTTCACGTCACACTCGGTGGGAAGAATCCCGATGTGTGTCGCCTGGGTGAGCAGTGTGGGGTGGGTCAACAGGGGGGGCTGCAGGAGATCTCTTTCAGGACCTCGGTGTCTCCTGCATTACTAATTCACTTCACTGTGGGAAGAGACTCTTTTCCTCCCTCTTTCTCCTCATTAGCTGGACTTTTTAACTCTGCGCATGCTGCCTACTCAAGACAATCGCCAGCTTATTCTTTTGGAATGCTACACTGCTGTCGGTGAAGTCCCCCCAAAAAAGGAAAGAACGCAACTCGATACATTATTCAGCTAATTTTTTAAACCCCAAAGTGAGTTTTCTGCTTGTTATTTGATGAAAGCATAATTTATATTTGTGTAAAATATGTCAGCATTTCATTAAAGTTCAAGTTTTAATTGTGATAATGGTTATTATTATTTTTTATTATCATTTTGTCATTTTTAGCCTGAACACACAGACCTTTTTTCGCTGGTAATTTTATGAGGGAGCAAAGGATAGGTGTGTGCTGCAAAGTTGCTGATGATAAGCTAAATAAAATACATGGATACCAACAATTATATATCTAAAATATATCAAATTCAAAGGGATAAGGAAATATATAACATGTCGAAAGTAAAAAGGATTTATGAATAATTAAAAATAAAACAAAAACATCTAAAGATAAAAATATACAATGAAAAATAATTTCATGTATGCCAACTAATAAAGACATTTACAAACAAAAGTGGGGGGGAAAAAATATATCAGTCAAATAAGTAAAATATTGTTTTACATTATACACATTTTAAAAAGATTGTTTCAAGATTACATTTTTTTTAAAAAGAATTAAAATTATTCTACAATAAAGAAACATTTAAAGTTTGTAAGAAAAGTACAAGATGACAAAAAATTACAATGAAGAATAAAAACTTCTCAAAATAAAAAAAAAATTCAAATTTTAAAAAGAACTCCCAAATGTATTTGTTTAGATAAGTCAAAGAAGAAAAAAATCAAAAAATGTCTAATTACTAAAATCCCCAAGTAAATAAATAAAAAAATAAATAAAATAATTTTGCCACATTTGCTTTATTCTTACATTACCAGATTACGTCTCCTTTCTGTCCCTTTGCTGCCCCTTTTTTAATTAGAGTAAAAATGCAACGCTAACCTTCATATTGTATCTTTAATCTCAACACCAAACTCCTTTTAGGAAAAAACTCTCTGTTTGGAGAGTAAATAATGTATGAGTTTGGTGGTCACACTGGTTCTCTTACTCCCATTTTGCATGCCTGCACTCACGGGACACGTCATTAGCTACATGTACACAATGTAATCCATCCATTCTCTATAGGGTCACAGGTGTGCTGGAGCCTACCGCCTGACTGTTTTATTGGCAGACAATTGATCTTAAATCAAGTAATATATCAATCATGTCATTCCTTTTTTAAAAATGTGTATTTAAGCCCAGTGTTTGCAGGGTGCTCACATTATGGCTCACACAAACGCAGCAACAGATACTGTGAAGCAGGGACAGTTCAAATCCAAACCCCCCCACTCTCCCTGCGCCACACACACCATAATAAATCAGCGACTCAACCTCGGGCACCAGGCTAAGCAGATTACTGTCATTTTCCACCCCTTGTCCCTCGCAGCCAACAACCTCCAATTAGCAAATCCTGCTGCGCATATCAGCGGCCTGACAGCCAGCCGGCGCCCACAAATGAGAAGTCTTGCATGTTAATGTACCGTGCGCTGGCAATCTGTGTCAGCGTCAAAAAACACTGAGAGGGGATAAGAGATATTCTAGGGAGGCATAAAAAGAAGAGGAAGATAAACCTGCTGTTACAATGACAGCGAGGTCAGAGAACAAACCGCAATGCATTGTTGTTGCGCATGAAACAAGCTAGGTCTTTTTCTTCTGCGACATGGACACTTAAAACACAGCGACTGCGGTTTTCAAACGACTAACGGTGATACAATACAACAAAATAATTTATTATATAAGTTATTGCCGCTAAAAGGGTTGTCAAATCGTTGGATTCAGTTTTTATTTATGTTTTAAACAACGGCCTAACTTTCTTTGGAATTGGGGTTTGTACTTCGTGTCAAGTAGTGCTTTGTCGCCATCTTGCGGCATCTATCGACTATTACAAACCTTTTTTTGGGGAGTGAATTTTATAAATACATTATTATCGTATTACACTTTTTAGTCTGGAAAAGATGATTCTATTCACCCCAAAAAAAATACGCCCATAAAAGGACTTTTTGCATTTTTTCATTTTTTTTATTTCTATAAAATTATTATTTTTTATATAATTTAGAAAGTTGGGAAAAAAATCTGTCACAGACGCCAGTTTCATTGGTGGACATGAAATTGTATGGACATCTGTCATGACAGAATGCAGTAATATGCAAATTGTCCCTACTGTTGTGTCATAATCTGGCAAAATTCTGAACGGCTCTCTCACAGACATAAGATTTATTTCGTTGCGTAATTTCACACTTCTCTCTTCCTCTGGGCTTGCTTGGACAATGTTGTGGTCTTTTTAAAAAAAAAAAAAATTGTCATCCTTCAAGGCACGCAAGTAACAACAGGCGCGACTACTACTTGCAGCGGGCTTTTTTCCTTGACACGTGAGGCATGACTAATGCAACTGTACAGTGCATGTGTGGCAAAAAGCCACCGAGATACCAGGTCTGCCTTCGCAAGCTAATCTCTCAATCGATCCATCAGCGAGTAGCTGAGGATAGGTTACAGGAAAAAATGGTGAATTTGGGAATAGCGAACTGCGTCGAGGCTGACGTTCAGTGTAGAGTTTTCAGAATGGCGCCCTCACCTGGTGATGTTGGCTCAGTTTGAAGGACAGAGCTCCTCCGTGGAGGAGAGCGGGCGACGATGACATCTGCTGCTGATTGTGGAAATGGAGTAGCGGAGGCGGCGGGTTCGTTTGGTTCTGGGCGTCTGGAGGTGAAAGCTGCAGCTGGTGGTGGTGGTTGGTGCTTTTGTTGCCCGCCATCAGGGACATCATGTGCCCCGAGGAGGGCGGCGGCTTGGGGCTGAAGTGCAGCGATGGCTTGGCGACGAGCGGCTTCATCTTCACGTGGTGGACGCCGTTGGACTTGAAAAGGCAGTTGTTGACGTCTTTGCTCTGCTGGGGGAGCCTCGGCCGCGCCCCCTTGTCCTGAAAGGTGGGACCCATTTTGGGGCCCCAACCCGCAAGACCTGCGGGTGCCGCGTGGTGGTGTTGGGGGTGGAGGTGCGTGCTGGGCTGATGCTGGTTGGCCGCCATCTGCTTCAGCTGCTCCGCGTGGGAGATCTCCGGCCAGCAGGGCAGGGACCTGGGGGGTCCTGCCTGCGTGCCGGCCTTCTGCGTCACGGGGGTACTAGCGGGGGAGACGGTCAACGCAAACGAGGGCCCCGCCGAGGCCGGTCGGAGCTGCGGCGAGCCCCCGTGGACCTGAGCGTAATCTGCCGACTGTTCCATCTTGATGGGCCTCTCCATGGGGGAGCACAGGCCCACTGAGCTGGGGCGGCCTAGGTCCAGACCGAAGGCGTCATCCTGCTTCAGCATCTTCTCAAAATCCAGGTCGTTGAGGGGCGGCACCGATTTGGTCAGCTCGTCAAAAAGATCTTGCAGCTCCGGGTCGATCTGACCGCCGCTCTCGTCCTTGAAGTCGAAGATGGCGTCGGCGTGGGAACGGTCGCACGATGACTGAGCCTCCACGGGCTCCTTCTTCATCTCCTTCAGGGTCACGTTGAAGACGTCCGGCATCACGTAGTTCTTCCTCTGATGAGCCGGGGCGGCTTGCAAGGAGTGGGCGTGGCTTAAGTTGTGGTTGCGGGGGCCTGGTCCCAGACCACCGCCGCCCTCCAGCCGGACCCGCTTGAAGTCGGAGCCGGAGAAATTGTCGGAGACGCAGTTTTGATTGGGGGCGTGTCCCTCCAGCTTCCGCCGTAAGGACCCTTGAAGCTGCAAAACACAACAGGAAACACTTAGACCTCATCTTACTCATTTTTATGCAATAAAATAGCTGCAGCAATTTCACAAATCAGCACAAAAATGAGTGGATATTTGGACTTCCTTTTTATTTTTTTAAATATTTATGTTCAAATTTATTTTTATTACATTCATATTTTTAATTTTCTTTTTTGTTATAACATTTTGTACACATATTTGTTTTAAATCTCCAAATCATTGTTTCCACTTCTATTATATTTTTATTTGTTTCATATTTTTACTATTATATTTTGTATTGGTTTAAAACATTTTATCTTTAAATTATTATTGTTATATTTTATTACCGGAAAGCCCAAAATCTATCAACATGAAATTTGGTATATATTATTTACTTTAAAAAACATGTTATTTATTTGTGTTATATTTGCATTATTATTTTATATTTGTAGTTTTTTATTTATTATTTTGAATATATTGTAAAGTATTATTTTTACCTGTATTGTATTTCTTTATTCTGGGCAGACATTTTTATTTACTAAAAAAAAAAAAAAAAAAAGTTATTTACTTATTTATTTTTTTTAAATTAGTTTTTTTTATTATATGTTTTGTAGCTATGCATTTTTTTTCAATTAATTTCAAACTTATTTTATATTTTGGTATTATTTTTGTACATATTACGGTTTATATTTGTGTTTAAAAATAATTGTATACATTTTCATTGTAAATATATATATATTTTATTTTTTTATTTTTTTTAAATTAGCCCCCGACACCAGTTTCACCGATTAACACAAAATTGGGTGGACATGTCTATCATGGCTGAAATTGAACAGGAAGACTGCTATTTTGGTTTGAAGCAACCATTTTGGGCCTCAAAGTTTGACAAACTCCTACTCGGGAAATCGCCCAAATGAGCCCCAATCGGAAATATCCTAGACTAAATTCCTGAGCTCTAATAGCTTGGCGTCAAATGTTTTCGTTGCTTTAATTTCTGCTTGATTTTAGAGGACATTTGTGTGGAACTCTGATTGGATATCAAGAGGCAGAAAGCATCCAGCTTTTTATGTCAAGCAGTTTTACATCCTGCAATATGATCCTCCCACTGTGCTGCGAGTTTAATACAACAAAACCCTCAACATGATGCGTTGATCTTTCCTTCAATGCTTCAACACACGGAGCTTCAAGTCGGGGAGGCTCGTGTGTCACGGCGACATCTTCACCTTGATTAAAATGTGCGGATGTGGCTCCAAACAACTGGCTCCATAGGCCCTCGGGCCGTGAGTCATCTCCATGTACTGTGTGCCAGCTGGCGGGAATGACTCAAAACTAGTTCCCACAGTGGAAAAAAAACAAAAAAAAACTACAACACAACAGCAGCGTGAGGAGGCCTTCTGACTTCCATGCTGGCACACTTGATCAGATAACATTTGTCTACATGATATCGCCACTGGGTAAACACTTTCTACCTCTCGCTGCAATTTGGCCTGGTGACTCCCAGGAGCAGTGCTGTTATTGTGTTGCTATGGAAACAAATGCCGTCTATTATAGCAGGAAATATGAAGCATCCACTTTTGGGAGCGATTTAGGCCACGGCGGCTGTAAACGAGTCGGCGCGTTCAGCCGAGGAAGAACGATGTTACGACGCGCGGCGGAGGGAAGCTTTTAATGTATGCAAATGAGCGAGTCAGACAAAGCCCCCCCCCCCCCCCCGTTGTGGCCCCCCGTGGTGCGCCGACGCTATCGTCTTCCTTTCCATTGCCATCAAAAATAACCGACTCGCAAGTGTTGAAATTGCATTTTAAACTGGAGCTTTGCACCTCGTTCTTGCTTGGAAAAGTCACTCACGTACAAATACAACATCCTCATGAGGCGTTTTATCTCTGCTTGTTGGTTTAAAGCGCAATACTGTCTTTTATGATACAAAATGGTATGCATGTATGTATAGTATGTAGTATACACACATACACACACACACACACACACACACACACACACACACACACAGTGTCCTAAAAGTCCTGATTCACATTACACGTATACTTTGTTTTGCATTTTGTTTCAGGTATCATTCAGACAGACAGCTTTAGCTTTGCAGTTTTTGTAAGCATATTGGAGCAGCATTGCAAAATTGCCACCTGGCAAGACGTTTTACTGTCCCTGACTACAGTTCTACACCAATTTGAGAAGCTTCATGAGCATGCCACTGCTCCAAAGCATAATATCATTTCAGCTATCCATGGGAAGTTTCTCAAAACAAGAGCTGTTCTTTACAACTACAAAGTGGAAGTTCTGCCACTGACGAAACCACCACTGATGAAAAAAGTGAACTCCTAGAGCAGTCGTTCACGCTAGACCATGGACGGTGTATTTGGAGGGCTGCACTGGAACTCAGCATCCACATAAGCTCGATTCAGCGCGTGGTTCTGAAAGTGATCAAGCTTTACCCATACCGACTTCAGGTTGTTGAGCATCAGAATCTCCAGCTTGAAGCCTTTGAACAAATGAATCCGGTGAATCGAGCTTCTGTTGAAGCTGAATTGCAGCGCAGCCATCTGGATAGACCTTGCGCAAACGCCTGCTCTAGAGGTTTCTAGTGTTGTTTTCATCAGTTGTGGTAGACCCAAGCCTTTTGCTGCATGGTTTGTCAAGAGCAGATCCTATTTCACCAAATTTGCCACGGATAGCGTAAATTGTACTCCGTGTTGGAGGATTTTGATGGGCATGAAGTTGCTCAAAACTGGTGCTGAACTACAGTCAGGGAGAGAAAAACACTGCTCCAATGTCAAATGGCTTGATTACATCAGGAAGGGCATCCAGTGTAAATACGGTGTAGAACAAATCAAGTCACTTGCTGTGGCGAGTTTGGAAAAGGTAGATGAAACTTATTTTTCCATGTCTAAATAAAATAATATTAAACAACTACTTTTATTTTATTATTTATTCTTTCAGCAAGTATTTTTGATTATTCATGTATTTTTATTGTTTAATTAATATTTTTACCATTTTAATTGTTTCTGTTTGATAATTAGTACATTATTTAGCAATTTTCCTCAAAATGTTTTCATTATTTTAAATTCTTATTTGTTTAAATCCATTTGTATTGTAATTTATAAAGTTGGGAAAAAATGACCCACTCACACCAGTTTCAGTGATAGACATGCAATTAGGTAAACATGTCTATCATGACAATCATGACGCTCACAGCCATTTTCAGAAACAGAAGACAAAAGATTTACTTGGTAATGTAATTTGACACTCATCTATCTATATAGGTAGCCGTCTCTGTACGGGTTTGTTGACACAACATCATGGTCTTCCTGGCCGACGTTCGTCCTTCGCGGCACGCACGTAACGCCGGGCCCCGGCTTCTCCTTTCAGCGAGCTTTTTCCTGGAGAGGAGGACTCCAAACTGGTGCGAGAGGCATGAATAATGCAACGGGACAGTGGATGTGTGGCAAAAAGCCACTGAGATACAAGGCCTGCCTCACAAGCTCAAAAATAGAGCTTTTCGACCCACAATTAAGACTTTGTGTCAGGGGAGATTTGAATGTCAACTAGATACATATACAGTAGAGTAATGCCCCGCATATTGGTGGGTCACTTCTTCTCAAATTCACATTTTCTACTGTGAAACCTATCCATAGCTGTTTGTTGAGAAACTCACCTATTTGTATATTGTGTGCTCTTTCTGAAACGCCCTAAGATACCACAAGATGCCACGAAAGCCCAGTCTAAATTGGTGTCAAGGAAGTACGTTGACCTGATACATCTCAACTGATAGACAAGCTCTGTTTGTTGGGAAGTTAAGTTTAGCCTGGGTTGTTAATGGAAGTGACAGAGTCTTTGCCGCTTGTGCATGTATGTACATAAACACTGGCTGTATGTTTTCCCAAAATCCAAATCTGTAAGCCATTTATTTTTAAGGATGGGGTTGTAAAATTAGTTTAAAATTATATTAAACTGGTTTTCGATGATAGTTTGTGATAAATTCACAGTTTAAATTACTGTATTATTATAGAAAATCATAACGTTGTTGAGGGCATGAGTAGTCTGGTTTTACATGGCGGCTTGTATTCCGATTGGAATCGTGTTAGAAGCCCAAAACCGAATAACAATGCTCCATATAATAAATGCTTCAATCAGAAAAAAAGAGGCCGAAATCGAATGGAATTTCATTCGGTTTCACAGTGGTGGAATATTTCTTTTCCCTAACCGATCCAAAGTCATGTATACGGTTCAAGCGGAATAGCCGGCCTGTGCCCAGTCTGCTAAATCAGCTAAACTGATCATTTTGCAGTGGTCTCTGAATTATTTTTTTTTCAGAGCTGTATATTAAAATATTACACTTACAGGCTCCCCGCTACCCACACATCTAAAGGAAGATAATCCCACTCACAAGCGCTGGCCCCTCGCCGGCCTCAAATCCTCATGATAGATCTGCAAGTCATCTGAAAATAGATTTTTTGATTAACATTTAATGAGCTGGAGAAGCTCCGAATCACTCCTGCAGCCTTCGTGCTCTCTCTAAAAGTTAAGAACGGGTAAGTCCAAGTTCTATGACAAAATGCTTTCACACACAGAATTGTCAGTTTTTGTGGCCAGCGACCTACTTGTGGACGCAATTTCACGAAAAATACATTTAAAACCGACCCCTTTTGTCTGCGTCGCGTCCAAGCCGCCGCTATTCCTTCCGGGGCAGAACTGACTTGTCAGGTCGAGCAATCTGGACTGACACTGAGCGAATCGGAAGGGCGCTCCGGGCCGGTGTGACGCCACCCGGGCCTCAAGGTGGCGTCTGTCCGGGTGTTTGTTTTAAGACGAGTGAAAGGACGAGCTAGCCAACTCGGAGTCAGCATAAGCGAGGTAAACACTTTCGGACAAATGGGTCAAATTTTAAGCATCAAAGTCAGACAAGGCATTAATCTGTAAAAGATTATCCTGAGTGATTATCCTGTGGCGCAGGATTTGAAAGTGAAAACTTAGCAATCTGCCCGGAAAACAGCCGGGAATGTTTTTTGGTGGGAACTTAGTCTAAGGGTTGTTGGGACTAAAGTGAGGTACAAAGATAGCGATAATCGTGTCGAATTTGAGAACCCATGATCCCGAGTGGTTATCCTGTGGTGTGTTCATGTTCCCCCCCCCCCCCCATCCTCAATCTGTTCAAAAAAAGCTGTGAGGGCCGACAATCGTAAATGTTAAGTGGGGTACACATTTTTAACATCCAAATTACGGCGAGGGAAAAAAAAAGTAAAAAATAAAATAACTCTGCTAAAATAGATCTACGCAGAATTTCTGCCCCAAAGATCCGCCGGGACCAAAAAAACAAAAACAAGGAAAGAAAAAATATTTCCGACCAGAACCATGTTTGGCACCGCCAGAACGAATGTTTCTCATGAAGATTTGCTGCAGATGGAAGCAGCGTTGGGCCAATGATAAACTTTGCCAAAAATGATAGAGGACTATCTGTAAGTGATTTATAAGGTACATAAAACATGATGTATTAGTGAGCTGAATTGTAGATAGTGTTTTTTTTTTTTTTTTTTTAATTTTTTTTTAAACCTAAAGCTGATTTTGTTGCCTCAGATTCTGTGCAGTTTTAAGGGTAGAAGTCCAGCCCTCATAGATCAGAATATATAAAAAAAAAAAAAAAAACATTGGTGGGAGTGGGGGCGATTGCTCGAGTACTCGGCGAAATATCTATCGCATAATCAATTCTAAAAAATGCAATCGTGACGGCCCTAATCCAAATGGATTTTTATTCAATTTGAGACACCCTACACATGATGAGGAACAAACTTGCATGTGTGTTCTTACTGCTTTTTTTGTGTGTAGTGTACTTGAGATGACAAAAAGAACACACACTTTCATCGCAAAATATATATTCCTGTGATTTTTGTGCACACGTACATTGCGATGACGATGCACAAACAATATATTGTGCAGCCCTAATCCCTAGCGTAGATTTCTTGTAATGACGGCGTCTCCGGCCGCCGTGAAAGTCCTGCGGTTGAATAAAAGCTCCTTGATAATGTGAGAGATGTTTGAATTATTGAAAAGAAGGTAAGAGAAACCGCTCCGAGGCACATTCAGTCAAATCAGATCAGGGACGACGAGGGCGCCGAGGACGCTGACGACGCAGAGACTCATCCTCACACTCGCCTTTTGTCCTTCCTTTCACCTTTGTTTGCAAGACACCCCATGCTTTGTGTTTACACTATGTGCTTAACATGGCTGCAATGTCCCAGGAGAGAAAGATGGTACATTTAGTTTGGTTCGCAAACTAGGAGCCATAACTTAGGGGTCCACAAATGACTGCGTTTGTAATGTACAAATGGGCAACGTCTTTGGCAATGTACAGCGCGATAGAATCCGTGATTGCCTTCCACTGGACTCCGGGATAAAATGATAGCGAAAAAAACAAAACAAAAAAAAATTAAAAACATTTTTTAAAATTATTTATTTAGTTTTTAAATAGTTCCCAGCATGGTGGGGAAAGGGGCTAAATAAAAGTGACCAAATCGATCGCTAAGTTTGTTCGTGGAAGGTGTGCATATAGTCGGCAAAATTGATCAATTTAATTCAATTGACTTTGGTTGAAAACCTGTAAGGTGAATTCAAAGATTTGTTTATGTTGTCATATAGATATGTGCAAACACAAAGAATTGTGGGTATATAAACGGTACAAAATATGTGCTCAATGTCTGTCATGTAGTGCCAGCCAAAGGTTGACTAACGTGTGGCGTAGTGTTAATAAACAGTTGACTTTCCCTCTGTCATGCGGACCCACCCAACACCAAGCAAGGAGGCGATGCAGCAGACAAGCCTCGAGCCTCCTGAAGCCGGTTAGCTCGCCAGCTAGCTCGTGGCTGGCGCCTCTCGTAGGTGTGCGGAAAGGCCCTCGCCGACACGGTGGGATATATTCCAGCCAATGGGTGCTTTAAGCGGATATTTATGCGGCTCAAACATGTATTTCATTGACTGTTGAGGTGAGTATTTTATATACTTGCCCATTTCTATCATCATTCAAATTTGGCAGTGTTGTTAACAACACTCTTCTCTGTGGTGTGTCATGTCAAATTTACAAGACATGATTTTGTCTTTATAGGGACAATTAAGTACCTTCCTATTAAATAGGTCATGAATATTTGGGTTGAAATGTTCCAAAATGTAATCATTCTTATGGCATTTATGGATGCACATGGACTACCATTTTTTACAATTGGCATTACGATTATGGGGGGGGGGGGGGGGGGGCGGGGTTTTCTTTGGAAAATATTCTCACCCCCCCCAAAAAAAATTAAATAAAAAAAAGAGAACCCTTGATTTAAAGAACAAATTGAGGCTCGTCTAACAAAACGGACACGTGTCGAGAGGGTTCACGCGGGTTCACGCTGTGTTTTTGTGCTAATCAGGGCACTGCAGAGGTGGGCTACTTCTGGCCTCATCAGCACTTTGCCTCCCAACACACTTCCTGACACACTTGTCTCGCATGGAGGCGGCCCTCGGGAGAGAAGGATGAGCAGCAGTGGAGAAAAAAAAAAATACATATAGGGAAAAAAATGAGCGGGAGAGTCAGCCTCAGGGAAATGAGAAGAGACGATAAGAGCGGCTTTGAAGAGAAATTGTGCATTATATTTATCCAAGGCAGATTTTTTTGCGCATAAAATATTCAGCTGGAGAGACATTCAAATATTAGTTCTCCATTATCCCAATGCGCAAGATTAGAAGGCGATGCTCCAATTAGTCCAAGAGTCTTTGCTTCGGCGTCAAACAGACGACTTTAATGTCACATCCCTCAAGCAAACATTCTTTATGAGCTTCTGTTGTGGGTCAGTCAAAATCAACAGAATTCTTGCTGGGATGTCGAAAAATGATCCCAGGTGGTGTAAAGCGGTTGTTGGAAAACAACACTAAAAAAGGTATATTTTATGTTTTGAAATGGTAGGGATCATTCAACATCCATTGCTCGAACAGTGTATCCCTGTTGACAAATTCACGTACTGTATTTGCAGATTGCAGAATAACTAGCTTTGGATGAACGATGTAACTAAGCAACCAAACTTTTGTATCAATGACGCAAGTGACAATTGTGATGCACAAGTCGTATAAATTGATTGATTATATGGATTGACATTCAGAATCCTTGGGTCTGATTTAAAATATAGGACTATATGAAAGTGGCTCGGGGAGTGCTCTGATTTAGAGCATCATTTTAACCTTTTGATCTCCGTTACCATGGCCACCTTGTATTGGATATGATTCAAACTCAATAACATTCTTGGTTTCACTTCAACTTCAAGCCGGTGAGAACAAGCCGGCGGCGACAAGCCGTCACGTGGCATCAACCGAGGGTTGCCGAGCGCTCCTGACGCCGCCGTCGCCTCTCATCTGGGGAGCTCGCTCAACCTCACCGCGACATTTTAGGAAGGACGGCGGCACACCACAAGTCTGGCGTGCAGCTGGAACTCACTCGCTCAGCAGCAGGAAAGCGAGAAATCGGCGCATTTTGACAGGAGGTTAACCTGCAGGTCATCCCGTTCGACAAGCATACTTCCCTTTAAAGGGGACATGAGGGGGAAACAATTGTTAATTACTAGCACACTAAGTCAAAAGCTAAGCACAGCCACAAAGCTGTTGGATGCGCAGCAATTTATTTGTTGATACATCATACAGTATATCAAAGCTTTGCACTCATTCATTGCCTGTGGAACTCGTTGGAAATTGGGCATGTTGAGACACAGGATGTATGTGTACGTTATGAACGGAGTATGTTTCGCGGTAGGTAGTAGAAAGTGTGTGTCGTGATCGAGAAAGAAGTTCATGGAGAGAATGATGAACATCATGTTAAAAAAAAAAATATATTTTTTTTTTTAAAAAGCCACTGACGTTAAACCTGAGCCATGCGGCGAGTCGGCCTCGCTCACGGCGTGTTTTGTCAGCAAATACATAATTTTTTAGTCACAAAAGCAAAACAATATTAGCGTCAAAGTAACTGTTCTGCTTGACATGGTTCTTTTAACAAAAAAGTCATTTTCCCGCTTTTTGGTGAAACCAACCCATGTTCTACTGCTGATTACTAAAGAACGGAAACAGCTGGAAACGACAAAAGGAGTCTACTCTGTCTTGAAAGATTTGTCAAAATGTTCTAAAACAACTGTCAAACCTGAACTCTGCTTTGAAAATGACCTTCTTTGAAAGGCCCAAAGTCGGACGTAGTAATTGGTTTATTATGTTTGTCATATTGTCGCACCGGTCCCTATATGTAAGGTATTCAATTATTTTAACTGATACGACTTTTGTTTTTGCTAATTATTTTGCAGACCCACAGGCTAGGGCTCACAATCTGGTCTGGGGACCTCAGTTTGAGAACCATGCAAATGCAAATGATGTCGAATCCCAGCGCAAACACTCCTTAAAAGGCAGCTGCCGCACAACGGGCACGGTTGCCGCCCCTGGCCCTGCCACAGGAAAAGGCCCGGGAAGCGGTGGAACAAAAAAATAAAATAAAATAAAAATCCCCTTCCTGTTTTCAGAGATGACTCCTAAGGCACGAAGAGGCCGTTTCCTGCTCGTTGTGCCGTCATCTCCTCGCATCTGGCTTGGCGTTGTCCGCGCAGCTGCGTGGCAATGCGGGCCAACAATGCCACTGACGGCTTGCGCAACGTACACACTCCCGCCACGGCGACTCCCCCAATAAGGAGAGTCATCTTCGCGCTCGCGCTCGAGCGACCTCAGAGCGAACGCTGTTGTGCCGAGCTGATCTTTAATGGCAACGGAGCGCGGATGTTTCCCTTTCCAAAGCAGGATGTGGATAGCATGTTTGAATGAAGCGGAGAGCTCTTTAGGATCCATTTGATGTCCCGCGGGAAATCCGGCTGAGTGCTTCACGTTGTGCTAATGCTACTACTTGTGCTTTTAGACCAGAAAATAACACTTCGTGTCTTCTTTTTGGCTTCTACAGGCTATAGAAAATAATGAGGGAAAGGATTATATTTGTCTGACTGACTTACTTTTATATCAAATGTAACTAACAAACTAAACAATGACCAACCAGTTCACTTTTGTATCAACGACGTAACAGATTTACTCGATAACCAAGGAATACATAAATTGACCTACCGTATCAATAATGCAACACACCAAAATAACAAAACCTTTTTTTGGCATCAACGATGATAATTAACTTTAACATGGATGATTTAATTGACTAATAACAGATTCTTCATGATAAAAATAAATTACTTAAGTAACTGACAAACTAACGAGACAACTGACTAAATATAACCGTCCTTGCAATGATTTGACGAACTCAATATCTACTAAACAAACTAAATCAATTAACTACCCATCCATTGTCCGTACCGCTTAACCTCACTAGGGACGCGGGCGTGCTGGATTCTATCCCAGCTGACTTCGGGCGAGAGGCGCGGTAGAACCTGAACTGGTCGCCAGCCAATCGCAGGGCACATATTTACAAAACCATTTGCAGTCACATTCACACTTACGGGCAATTTAAGAGTCTACAATCAACCTACCACGCATGTTTTTGGGATGTGGGAGGAAACCGGAGTACCCGGAGAAAACCCACGCGACCACGGGGAGAACATGCAAACTCCACGCAGGCGAGGCCGGATTTGAACCCGGGTTCTCAGAACTGTGAGGCAGATGTGCTAACCAGTCGTCCACCGTGCCGATTAATTAACTAATTAAGTAAAATAACTGATAACTAATCAGTTAAGTAACGGACAAACTCATTAGATAAGTTACTAAATACCTTTCATATCAATGACTTTAAAAAAATAACCTTTGTATCAATCAACTGACTAACTTTTGTATCAACGATGCACAGCAACTAACTATAAAATCTTTGGATCAATGATGTGACTAATGGACTAGCAAACAACTAACTTTTGAATCACTGAAGTAACCAACCAACCAACCAACTTACTCACTCACTAATTGTTTTGCATCAAGGATAGTAACCGAGTGACTGACTGACAGTCGGGCTGACTAACTAACAAACAAACGTACATACTAACCGCTAAGTCAGTGAAGCATCTGTATCTACGAAAGTGGGTGTCTTGCTGTTTTCCCCTGCCTCATCATGGAGTACGTGATGACTGCATCATGTGATGTTGTCTTCTGGCCTCTGGGAAACGTCAGACGCATGATGAATGTTTAGAGGTCAAACATTTCCCGCATCCTCCATAGTTGTTGCCCCTCCTCAGCGCCACGACCACGCAAAAACACTAAAAACACTTTTCCCTTGCTCACTTGCTCGGCAACGCGTTCTGAACTTTCTCCGCACAGACCTAATTTGGAGTGTCACAAATGATAGCGTGGACAAAAGAAAGCATCCCTAAGCTTTTTTTTTTTTTGCTTCTGAGCTGCAGTCATCCCCTTTTCAGAACCAACTCGCACAGAACTGATGACCAAAAATGTAGTCCATTACTACATTACCAAAACGAGTTAGTTAGTGATGTTTTTAGTACAACAGCGAACTAACTAACTAACGTATTAATTATGTAACTAAATAAATTAACTAATTAATTATTAAGTAACAGACTAACTAAATAACTAACCTTGACAACAATCATGTAACTAAAAAGCTAATTAACTAACCAACTAAACTTTAGCATGAAATGTTACCAACTAAATAACTAACCTATCAATAATGTAACTTTATTTTGGATCAATTTCTCTACATAATTGACTAACTGAATAATCAACTAACTCTCATATCAATGATGTAACTAACCAAATACATCTGACTAAATGAAAGACTGACTGACTAAGTAACTAACTAAAATTTTATATCTAAATTGGCAAAACTAGTGTTCAGAAGCCAACAAGTGTCTGCACTCTCAGGTTTACACGTGTGGAAAAATCAACTTTCCCCTTAAGTCAAAGCAAACAGAGATCTGTCCAATTAAGACCACTAGGGTCTCCATAACACATTATCTCCTAAGCAACAGCAAAAACACCGCATGTGTATCCACTAAACATTGGCCGTCGCTTAGAAGTAGACAGACCAACCTTTACACAGCAGTCCATTCAATTAGGTTGAAAACCTTCATACGAATGAATTACGAGTACAGGAAAGTGCAAGCGAGTTGCAGCACAAATAAAGGTGCAGTTGGCTTTACTGTTCCTAAAGGGAAGAGCGCTTTCCATCCCAGCTGAAGGGGAATTACATTTCTTGCTTGTGCGGATTTCACAGCTCAGCTGGCAACTGTGTTCCTTCACTGACTCCAGCTGTTTTCACCTCTGCACGCACGCACACACTCGCCGTAACTACTTTAGGCGAAGCACATGAGCCCACAATGGCCGTGGAGAACTTTCCCAAATAAAGATCATTTACTGTAAGGTTAAGCGTCCGCCTGTGGATATTACTATTTTATTGCGCGAGAGGCTTAGAACATCTTTAAGTGGTCCCCAAAATCATAAAATTTCTCCCAAAATTTTAAGAAAATGTTGATTTTTTTTATATTCAATATTTCTAAACCATAAAACCTTTTTTTTTTTTTTTTTTAAATATTTGCAAATATTTTTAGATTGTTTTTTTTTAAAATGTTAAACATTTGTACACTCTCTTTTTAGTAATGTACACAATGAGTTCACAATCATGATTCTTTATAAAGCTCTTGGGCGAGGTGAGATTCAAACTCGGACCCTGTCAACTTCGAGCAGATGCGCCAAACACATGCCTCACCGTGCTGCCCTAAAGACAACAAGTAAGGGCAAAATTACTGGAACAACAGCTAGTATCTCCAATTTGCTCTTGATCGATTCTGATACGATTGACTAATTTTCCGTCTGAGGCAAAGAAGCTGAAAGTCCACCTCAGAACATGGCCGCCGCGGGGCCGTGGCATGAAAAATGGCCGTCTTTGTTCCCTGATGTGAAAAAAAATACAAAAAAAAAATAAAATCCAATGGACTCTAAAAAAAGCCCAGGAAGGAAACTGGAGGTGGGGTGCATGGCAGCGAGTCGCACTATTGGAGGAGTGAGAAAGGAATTCTCTCTCTCTCTCTCACACACACACACACACACACACACACACACGAGCCAGCTTGCACTGTTGCAACTGTATGAAAAAAATGCTGCATCACACTTTATTTCCCCCAATAAGAGCACATTTTCCTAAGTGAGCACCTCCATATTAAACCAACAAATCAAATAATAAACGACCTTATAGGGGTGCCTGAACATGCCCCCAAAACGCACACATTGTTGTAGTCATGTATCCTGGTGAAAATATTAAGGGGCCCGAACATGATCCTAACAAAACATTAATTTTTTTGCATCAACAAAATAACCAACTCGATAACCAACTTTCATGACTAATCCTACCTAAATTACTGAAACTTTTACGACAAAATACTACCAAACACTATCAATTATGTAACTAACGACCTAACAAACTAACTATTGTATCAATTAACTAACTTTCATATCAGTGATGTAACTAACTCACTCACTCACTAAGTCAGCAAAAATTTAAGGGTCACGAACATAACACCCACACACCCAACCCTGACTCAGTAGTGTCACCTGGAGAGTTCGGGAAAGAAAGAAATAAAATACGACACCAGGTTCACTTGTCGACGTGAAATTGGGTGGAAATCGTAACATTGCTCACGAAAACGTTTACAGACTCATGCACAAAACTGAAGTCGTCGTCTGCCAGTTTGGTTTGAAGCAGCCATTTTGGCCAAATTCCAGAGCTTGTACTTTGACAAGTTGAGTTCGCCATTCCGTCCAAGTCCCCTGGCGTCAGAGTGCAACGCACCATCCGCGACACGTGGCCGCAGTCCGGCACCAGCGCAAACATCGCAGCCGCCGCTCGTCCGGCCGGTTGGCAGCGCAGAAGCGAGGAACAAGAGAGTCTGTGTCCCTCTTCTAGAATCGTGTGTCGCGTCTCAATCAAGACTCAAAACTTGCTTCAACGGTCGAGACCAGAGATCCCGAAGCACCGGTTCATGGGCCATTTGTTACTGGGCGGCCCAGAGAGACTCAACAATTTTGTAAATTAATAATTGTTGTCTGAAAGAAGGTAGTTTATTTAATTTCAAATGTAAACGCAGACCTCTCCATTTTGTATGAATTGAGTAAAATGAGTTTTTTTCCTCCATTACTGGTTGTAGGTTAAAGCTAATAACTTTCGAGTATTCAAAGTAAATACTTTATGTATAAAGCAAAAAAAAATAGTCTGATTTGGGGAAAAAAATAGTTGGTCTCATTTAATCACAAAACCAGACAACACTGAGAAAATCATTTACACGTAGTTAAAAAACATCCAAGTCGCAAATGTTCAAATTGCTATAAAACTACACTGAAAATATATTATGCTTTGTGAATAGAAATTAATAACAGGTGAGTGTACTAAAATTCCAATCTTGAACAAAGTTCTAGCGTAAACTGGACATACGTGACACATTGGCAATTTCCGAACACCCTTTTCGTTTTTCATTAGTTTAACATAGTTTCTACGTTGGTCTGTCAAAATATTGCTTTACATAAAACCACTCCATGGCACCAAAAAAGGTCTAGAGCTGGGCCGATTTTGTAAGTTCTCTCTTAATAGTGCACCCATTTTGAAGAAACGCACTTGTATTTATTGATTAAAGTTAAAAAAAATATATAATTAAAAAAAAAGGGCCTAAGAATGTGATCAAACAGCTAATAATTGATAACAGTGCAGGGAAAAACTCCAGGTCTGTACAGTAGGTCAAAGTTGACATGCGATTAACAGCCAGGATGATGGCTGACAAGTTTGCCTTTTTTTTCACTCCCAAATCATGCGACTTTCCAGGAGTCTCGATGTCTGAAGCTTGTGCAACTTTATCTTATGATGGCCAAATTTGATCAAAACAAATTGGTAATCATTTTTTTTTTTTTTTTTAAAGTTACATCAATATCAAAGTTAACCAGTTTGAACACATTTATACAAAAGTTAGTTACATCATTTATCGGAACATCAGTTTTGTTCGTTAGCTGGGTTATTACGTTATAAATCAAGTAAGTAAGTTAGCTGGGTTGACGCTTTATTGATTACGAAGTAAGTTAGCTACACCTCCGCCTACAGGACTGGAGTAGAACAGCATCAACTGTTATTCTACTATTGACTGTTCAACTGACTTTTTATTTTTTAAATTAAGATCTGAAACCAAACACGTCACAAGTTACTGTATATGTCTAATCAAAAGTGTGATAATCATCTTAGAACATATTCTAACTTCATGCTCACAAGCTGTGTAGGGAATTTATTTGGTCCTGACTGTTGCCAAGCAATTTCACAATTTTCCCACATTTGTCCCAGAATGAAAAATTTAAAGCTGCCCCAATGCATCCCTGTGACCAAAAGGCGCTAACGGCTAAACGACAACAAGAGGCGGAGGCGTGTTCGCAGTCGTACTCGGAAAGCTGAATAGAGTTCTGTGTATGGTTTTACGCGTTCATTCTTCACTCACCATGTTCCATTCCAGCCCGGCTCTTTTCCCAGCGAGTTCCTCGCATACTTTGCTGATGTTTTAGCTCGAATGAGCACTCACCATTCACACAGCGGAGAGCTCGCCCACACCGCAGCTCAAAGACACGCTAATGAATTGTGAACATTACTAGCCACAAAAAAGCAAAAGCTTCTCATAAGCACACTCTAGTCAAATCAACAACAGGTACACATGCACCACAATGCCATCCAATAGAAAAGCTGCATGCAAAATTTTGCCATTACGAAGCTAAACACTCACTTTTGATTGACACCGTCGAAGAGGTTATTATATTTCGATTTGCATTTCATCTTCAGGTCGCGGATGAGCTGGAGTCGATCCCAGCTGACTTTGGGCGCGAGGTAAGGTACACCATGGATTGACTAATCATTTGTATTAAAATGTAATTATTTTGAATTCAAGTAATTTTTTAAATTATTATTAAATGGTATAGCTTTAAACTATTCCGAAATTTATTAAAATTACTTGATATTCTACAGTATGTGACATTTAAAAAAAAATATTTGTTCCAATATTTTATGATACTGTATCAAAACATACTGTTACTGTATTATATTTTGAAATGATGTAATGATTAGAATTATTTTTAAAATGTCATTTCAATGCATTTACCAAAATCATGATTCTAAGGATTTGTATGCGATTTTTTTCTGTATTTAAAAAAATATTCAGTATTTATTTATTATTTTCACTTGTTAAATATTGTATTTTTCCAATCGATTTTCTGTACCGCTTCTCCTCACTAGGGTCACGGGCGTGCTGGAGGCTATCCCAGCTATCTTCTGGCGAGAGGTGGGGTACACCCTGAACTGGGCGTCAGCCAATCGCCCCTTGTCACTATAAGGTAATTAAAATATCAGAAAAAAGTATATTGCAATGCAGTTAAATCATCATTATTATTGTAAAATGAATACCACTCTGGCGGCGTCAATTAAACTGTACATTCTCTTTAAATGTCAGCAGTGTGTACACCGCGTTGTCATCAAATTTAACGGCGCTCACACGGTGTCACGTGTGCAACCCGGCGACTTCCTGGCAAACAGAACCTGAGCAGAACTTTTGCTTGTATGCATATGAACTGACTCGCAGCCCAGAGGAGGAGGAGGAGGAGGGTGGGGGGGGCGAGGACGAGAACGAGAGAAGTGAGGGAGTAGAAAAAGTGAGAGCTTGTTCCTGTGCACAGGGCCTGGCGGCTCAGGAGCCTGGGAAATTGTGCAGCTTGGCCCAGCTCTGAGAAATATTCTGAGCTTGAAATGTAAACATGTCTGAACTCTGATCTAACAGAACCGCCCCCCCCCCCCCCACCCCCCACTACCCCCGCCCTTCACCCCAATCGTCCCCCTCCTTTTTCCCAGTCCGAGCCGCCATTCTGGGCCCTGCACAGGGGCTCGCCGGTGACATCAGCATCCCACTTTCTCATTTTGTAACGACCCTGGAGGGAGAACAGGGGGCTTTTTCTGAAGTCCGAACCCAATTGTTCCTACATAGCCGCCTGCATTTTGGACTGATGAAGGCTTTTTTTTTTTGTTTTTTTGTGAAGGACTCTGAGGGAGGTGAGGACGGAGGCATTGTGTTGCGGCCAAAGTGGACCTCCACGCCAAGTTTGGACGGATGTTACAAGCAAACAAAACAAACAAACAAACAAAAAAAAGCAACTGTCTAAGATGCACACATCAGCCACAACCGTAGGTACGCCGGCAAACTGTAATGACATCCAATATAAGCGTTAAATAAATATTTAAATTATTGATTTATTAATTTATAAATTAAGCCTCTAAAAAGATAATGTTCACTTCAATTATTTTGAACTACATTTCATTTATCCATCCTTCCATTTATTTTCATTTTGTTTTAATTTTAGCTTTTTATATTATACTGTTATATTATATTAAATTAAGATATTCAAGTTTTTTTAAAATTATTTTAGCATTTTGTAATTATTTTCTAAATATTTGACATTTAAGTTTGTTGAAACATGTTACATTATTATATACTTTTTTTCCCCAGATTATTTTACAAATATAAATTATAATAGACAAATACTTTATTCATCCATAAGGACAATACACTATATACAATACTACAACAGTGGAAAATTCACAAAATTCACTTCCAGAGTTTGTCTGAATTTCCAAATTTTAAAAATGTCCAGAACAGTTATTGCAGTATGTAAAAGGCTACAAATATAAAGAATCGAAGCGGGCTAATCAGACCCGTTTACCCTGACACTGTGCAGTGTGAGAACATTTGAAGATAAGCTCACCGGCTTTCGCTTTGCCGACGCAAATGTGGCCGCTGACGTCGCGAAACGTGGACAAACACCAGTGTGTGTGTGTGTGTGTGTCACACCTGAGCACGCTGGTTCCCACAGGGCTCCAGTTTCAGCAAAGTACTCGGAGCCGCGAGGGCCTCTGCCGTGCCCCCCCCCCCCCCCTCTATAACCTTCATCCTTACCCTCCTCTTCCTCACACACAAGCCTGCACTCACTTCACTGAAGCCAGGCAGGAGAAAAACTGACCAAGAGCACAAGAAACCACCCAGCAGACATGTCTAAAGATATACTTGCAGACATCGTCCTTGGTCTCCTGTAAAATGTGTGTGTTTTCTTTTCAAATCCAAACTAGGGTTTTTGATTTATCACAGAATAATAACACCTGAATGTCTTGGGAAGCTGAGTTGAACATTTGAACTTGAAAAGAGTTGAAGAAAATAACATGAAAAGTAACCTTGCACAAGAGAAATGAATAGAACGATGAGAAATTAGTGGGCGGACTCGCCGTTTAAACCCCGATTCGTTATTTGTATTGACAGTAACGAATGAATTTATTTATTTTTAGTTTAAAATGGCTTACTTTAACCAGAATCCCTTGCCACAGCGTGGCCAAATATAGAACCTGGGTTGGTTCCGCACCTGTCTCGGTGCTGTAAAGCTCTCCCTCGTAATTGACGTGATAAGCCAAGATTCAACCCCTCATCTTTATCCTTGATGCAAAAGCAGTGCTGATCCCAAATCCATAGTGATGCAACACAACCATCTCCAGGGATCCTTTTCTCAATACAGCGGTTTACAAACCTGAACTTCACACACAACCTGGGGGAGACCCTCTTCCACGGCTACCTGTTGAAAAACCCACTTGTCGAATATATTCGTCGGTGGCAGTGAACGGTTGGATTCTAGTTGACGAATACAAACGTCCACGGCAGTGAAGAAGTTAATGATGACCACCGTCTTGCACAATAGAAATAACCTAAACGACTTGGTATGAACTTTCGGTCCCATGCACGGGCAAATGCAACACAATTGATTCTCCTCTCACCGGTTAGTTATGATTACCACCACCTTGCACAATAGAAATAAACATTTGCCCTTGTTAGTGCTGCATGGGTTTTAAATGTAGCCCCACGGGCGTGGCTTCTATTGTGCACCTGGACCGTGTGTCCCAGATAACACGGCGGCGTTCCTTGAAGACAGAGAATCAGCGGCGTTTCCCCCCCCCCCCCCCCGTTTCTTTTCCACTGCCTTCAAAGACGAGCACAGACAT
The DNA here is from genome assembly GCF_024500275.1 of Phycodurus eques. NCBI lineage: Eukaryota > Metazoa > Chordata > Actinopteri > Syngnathiformes > Syngnathidae > Phycodurus > Phycodurus eques. Next base: position 26,821,271 of record NC_084531.1, read on the forward strand.
CCCATAGGCTGCTGAATAAAACATGAGCGTGTGCTCTGCGGGGTGGTTTGTGAGTGAATGTGTGTGTGTGTGTGTGTGTGTGTAAAATGGATGGAAAGTAGGACTAGTGGAGATAGTGTGCAATAAAATCGCAAATGCCTTTTGATTCGACACCAAATCCTGGGCTGGTCGACAGCAAGTCTGGAAACTTCTGTGAGTCACGTCTGCTTCATATTGGATCGTTTTCATATGCATGTGTGTGTTTTTTAGTGAGTAACGTGCTTCTTTTGAGGTAACATTTTTAATGAGTCTACAGAAGAAGGAGGCGATGCAAATGTCCAGGGTTTGAGAGATGTCCCACTTTCACGGGTCATTAGAATCCAACACAATGTTGAAGAGGTTGACTTAAGCCTGCTCAATTCCATAACAGTTACTCTGGACTTGTCTTTTCCTTAAGGAATGACCTCACATCCAGCAAGTGTAGACTTTTATTGATAATGCATTCTTAATATGTTAGTGTAAATTAAGTTTTGTTTTTTTCTGGGAAACAAGGAGTCAGAATTAAAAATCTAATTAAAATAAATAAATAAATAAAATAAAAATAAAAAATGAATTTAAATTTGGAGTCAGAATGGATCTAAACTAGCTTAAACTGGACAAAACAAATTAAAATGATCAGGGATAAAAAATCTATTTGAAAAATCTCAAGAAGACTAGTTTCAGGATGACTGAAAATTACTGGGTGGATAAATAAAACAATTTAATTAAATATATTAACTCACTACAACAAAAACAACAGCTCTACGATAAAAAAATCATTTGAAAAAATTCAAAGAAAGAGTCACAGTGACTTGACGGGACTAAATTACAATTAAAAAATTATCAAAAATGTAATTTAAAATATGAATGAGTCTTGACAGAGGCAAAAAAATGACCTAATAAATTGATTTTAAATTATCAGGGATGAATAATTTAAAAGATCTGGGATAAAAAGTTTAAAACAATTAAAAGGACTCAAAATGACTAGGAGATTAAAATTTACAAAAATTAAATCATCAGGGATAAATAAGAAAAATCAAAGGTGGTGTCAAATTAATAGACTTGATTAAACAATATGTTGGATACAAAGGTGGTGTCAATATAAGCAGACTTGATTAAACAATATGTTGAATAATAAAATAATCTAAATATTAACTCACTAAAACAAAAACAAAAGAATAAAGAATATAAAATTAAAAATTAAAGATGGATTTAGGAGAAAATTGAGAAAATACAAACAAATTCCAGTTTGAATTCGGAGTCAGAATGTGTCTTGGCTCGGATTAACTGAACAAAAAATACATTTTAATTAAACAATTTAAAATGTTTTTTTTTTTTTTTTTTTAAGTTACAAATTTGTTTAAAATTTGAAAGGGGGGATCAGAATGACTAGACTTGAAAAAACAAGTTTGGAAAATAAAATAAAATCACTCTCGAATGAAAATTACTTCAAAAATGTAAAGCCACCATAAAAAAATAAAACCACGAGGGGAGAAGAGAAGTCCCATTTTTCATATTGTGAATCATGAAAATGTCAAGTAATATGTATGTGACAGGGATTGCTAAAGTATAAGTCAACCTCCCTTAAGGAACAAGCATCAGCACCAATCTAGCTTCTGGATCCACGTGACCGGCAGCAATCATGATTTTGCGTTGCTAAGTTGTTTAGGATGCCAGCAGGCTGATGTCATCAAAAAACAACAACAACTGTGATTACTCCTCAGTAGAGAACTTCATTTCACGCGCCATTTATCCAGTGGATGGTATCAATTTAGTCTGGTAAACACGTGTGTCCAAACATCCTGGAAACACAACTATTGTACAAGAAAAACACTGAAGTCCATTAATACATACATTAACGATAATGCGTATTAATGTTAAAAGCTAAAGACATACATGAACATATGCTCACCTTAAGGTGCCTTTGAGATGTCATCATTTCACCCCCCCCCCCCCCAAAAAAAATATATATTATACATATTATATATATTAGACTTTACACCGATTTTATCGGGCTGATTGATTGGTATCGGACGATATTTGGCATTTTATGCTGATTGGCTGAAATGTCATAATTCGCTGAGCCGATCAATGACTCTGCAAAAGACATTTACGCCGCGTCGCCGCATGCACAGTATATTTGAATCCAAAAGCTAGTTTATTTTTAGCCTTGTCGCGTGTCTTTTGACGTAGTATTGGAAATATCTGACGGCCAATAAAAGAAAAAAAAAAAAAACATGTCGGTGGTGTGGAACAGACAACACGTAATGCCCGGATCAAACTACAAGACAAATTTTCTCTTTCACGATTGCTTTGTCAGACTACTGCAATAAAATCTTGTATTCTGATACCACCGCATCCAGTTTTGTACGATTATTGGGCTTTATCTTGTCAAATGCGACCGGATACACTCGTTACCCTGGCGATGACAACAAGAGTGGAGCGCGCCGACTGTACTTTAAAAACAAAATGGGGAAAAACGTGTGTTGGTGGTCACCGGTGCTCAGGACAGGAGAGGACGTTCGTTTAAGGCTCGCTTGAGGTATGTTCCCGTACTTTTAATATGATACAGGTCGCAAGCAGGCAATAAAACGTTATGTAGCCCAGCAAGCTACTGCAACTATCCAATGTTTTGGCCTCCACTGAAGAAATACAAAATGGTCGTAATGTCGCTGAAAACATCTTAAAGGGGCACTTAAGTTACTCCGCAATGATAGGGTGGGCAACAATTTTTGGGACACATAAAATGTTCAATACGATTATGAAAATAGAAGATACCTGGTCAAAATTACTCGTTTTATCAAGTAACTTGTTGTGGACAGTAAAAACCACGTAAAACGTTTTGTGTTTTAGTTTTATTTAACCACTTATTACAAACACACACACACACACACATACACTGTAGTTAGCAGAACAGTGTGTAGGACATGCCAAAATCCTGTACATCCAATTTAAAAGAAAAAGGCATAAAATGAAGGAAACACTTTTAAAGAGACTCATCATTGTACTGGTATGTGTGCAAATGTTTGGCCACAAGGCACTTTATAGTGATACTGACCTGTATCTGCTAAAGCTAACTAATCTGTGTCAAAGAGAAATTAAAAGTAACGTTTTGTTTGGTACAGAATAACATGACCACTGGCCACTTGCAATTGAATATTGATGTTCTTCACTAGAAGTAATAAAACGAAGGCGTTTTGGCCACAGCGCGTGTCTCCATCACATCTTGGAGCTAGCACTAATCCCAAACTGAGAGAGGAGATTAACAGAGGGTTTTGCAGCGGCGTACGCAGGCCTTGTTTTGATGTCTTTTAATCACAGATGCTCGCCTGGAGATCATCTTAATCCCATCAGGCATCTCGATGGACGCCAGCTGTCAATAAAAAGCCTCCGCAGCACTTCCAGGTGTCACCTGAAGGCCACTCAAAGGCATTCACGAGACAGTAAATGAAGAAATTGATGCTACGCAAGAGGTTCTAACAACGAAGATTCCAACAGATGTCACCAAAGCATAAATAGGAAAGTAGTACCATAATTGGTGTCTTGACTCACAAATTGGATGAGTAACTCATTTCACTTGTATGTCAAACCAATTTTCCTGGTTGGCATAAATTGAAGTTCCATTGATCTGTTACAGCGGCCCCCCCCAAAAATACATCATGTTGCTATGTGGTATTAATAAAGTAAAATAGCACTGTATGTATAAAAACATCATAAAATACAAGTAAATCTAAAGATATAAACTGTTTACATATAATGTAATTACCGTACATACACGCGGTGGAACCGTTCACAAAATTCATGGTTCAGTTCGTATCTCGGTTTTGTGGTCATGCTTTTCAGTTCGGTATAAAGTACGGTGACTGTTAGGAAAATCAGTGACGTCTTGTATATTTAGGTTAAAAGTGAAAGAATGAGGCAGTCGGACATTGGACACATCATTGTGACAGTCTGAGGTTAAAAGCAGGTGAGATTCTGGCGCCAAGACAGGAGACATGACGAGTTCCAACATGCTTTTCATTTAACAAATGCTAAAAAAAATTTTTAATAAATAAGGGCGCGTCTGAAAAAAAGGAGCTTTTCATCTCGCATTCTCAGCTAATGTAATGGGCAATCCCAGTCAGAAAACCCTTCAGTATTGCTGGAGGTCTGCACGCCATGTTTGACGCGTCACTGTAAAGCAGCGTGGAGTCAAAGTCTCTCCAAATGAGCTGCCACGTTCGTCGTTTGGCCGTTATACACAACCCGAGTTGTTGCGCAGTCGCACTTCCGTCATCGTAATTGAAAGTGATCGTACACAGCCGACCTGTACGACAGCAGACCAAACGCAGCTCTCGCCAACACCCGTCTGTATTGAGTGAGCGCCAGGTGCACCTTACTACATTATCAACCGATCACAGAGCAATCAACCTTTGCTTTGATCTTTGCCATTTGTTAGCAGCAATTTTATTTCTGTTACCATTAATATAAATACGAATCTACACCAAGATGCTTAGAAACACATTTCACAACAAACAAAAAGAGAGCTCAAATTAACTCAGGTGAGTTATCCATAATCTTAATTGACTAGCTATGTCTGTCTAATGATAAACTAATTTTGGATCATAGTTTGTTATATTAATGGTTTACACAATTAATGTAGGAAATTAGAAACATTTTTAGTGCCATCAATTACTGGTGGATATTCGATATTCATGGCACGGTTTGCTCAACCCGGATTACCGCAATTGTTTCACTTGACAGCATCGACCACCAGCAGCTTGCTTCTGCGTTAAATAGGTCGTACCAGGGCAAGCTCACACACTTTTCCTAACACAAAGACACACACAGCCTCAAGAGAGGAGAATTTATTTCTCCTCCATGCTCATTTGCATAACTTGTATCCCCGCCAGGATACATTGGATTTATAGTTGTTTTGTGAACAGACAACACTTTTATTTGGCTCATGTCCCAATTTGAGTAATTTTTAACAATACTTCAGATCTCAATGTGGGCTAAAAATGGTATCGTCTTCTTTTCTTCTGATTAACTGCTGTACTGAAATGCATGAAACGCCACATGACGCGCTACGGGTACATTGTGATCAGCTACAGGACACTATTTACAATCTATGTTGATTAAAACTATAGTACAGTAGGGACCGGGCCCTGCCACAAATCGAGAAAAAAAAAAAAGGATTAATTGACGTCCCTGAAAAAGGTTTAACATTGCCTAATTTAATCATTTAAATTGCAAATATACCACCAACTATGATCCCAAAACATTGACAACACAACTCCTACTAACAACCCAGACTAAACTTAGCTTCTTCCCAGCAAAGCTCTTAAAAAAAGTCAAGGTGTGTAACTTCAACATACTTTGACATCAATAACTACTTTCCTATTAGCCAGGGCTTTGGCGGCATCTCACGGCGTTACAGAAAGAACACAACAAACTGAAGAAATCCACAAGCGGTGACGAGCGAGCCCTCATGTGACCTTTTTTTTTTTTTAAAAAGGCAAAGCCTCAAAACGAGCATCAAACTGAAACAATTCACCGCACACATGAAGAAGCTTCGCCATTTAGTGTCGTCCATCTGTCCAGTATACCCGCTTCCAGTTTGAGCTCATTTGGGCACGAGCCCAGAAATTTGCTCAAAATGTCTGCTTGTGTCAGCTACCCCCGGAAATGATCCTCAAACTTGGAAACCATGCTCCGCCCACATTCAACGCCGTAGACAAAACACCGGCAATTTCGCATCTCCCATTTTCTTAGGATACCTGCCTCCAACTTGAGCTCATTTGGGGAAATTCCCTGGTGGGAGGAGTTCGTCAACTATGAGCCCTAGAATTTGCCGGAAATAAGTGCCTCAAACCAAAATGGCCAACTTCCTGTAGAATTTCGAAAATTGGTCTTTGAGACTTTTTTGTGGGGTCCGTTTCAATAGACATGTCTATATTGCCGTATTACATGTCGATCAGTGAAACCGGTATCCTGGGCAATATTATTATTTTTTTAACTTTCCAGGAGGCGCTACTAAGCAAATTGTGGGCAGTCAAGTATGGGATATCACATTAGCCGCACTTACAAAAACTGGAGTTTCCAGGCATGTCGAGGCTCCCTAAGAAGCCAATTCAGTGACGCATTATTGCCTCCGTTGGTACGTGACATATTTTTGATGTGCTTTTTTTTTTAGCATTAAGATAATAATTTGATTTACAAACAAAAGCGCAGGAATATATTCAAACATATACATCCAATAGCCTCTTTTTCTTTTTTTTTTTTTTTTACAATGACTCGCTCTCGCCTCAAACACAATTGCATTAAGATTCAAAGCAACAAATAGTGTTCGGAGTAATTTTACCATTGTGTCAGCAGACACATAAAGTCCTAACAAAGGTCCTTTTGGTTACATGATTGATGTTTCAGACCACTTTGTGACCAGGATGTGTCTCAACGCTGCTGTGGTGCATGCATGGACATTCACAAGCAGGCACAGAGGGCCGCCATCAGCCCGAGGCCGGCATACTTCCCAGATCTGTCACCGGGGACGAAAATGGGAAACAACAAAAACCTTGCCTCCAAGCGCGCCGACATGTTAATGAGCAGTCAAGGCCTGCTTGACTTTGACGGAACACGTGCAGGAAGCGTACGCTGGAGCTGCAAACATGCACGGCTTTCAACAAGGCGCTTGTTAAACACGTCACGATAACAAGGCCGCCTTTGCTTTGCTCCATGTTGTTGGCAACTTGTTACTGTTGCCACAGAACAGTGGAAGTGAAAGGCAACAGGAACGAACCACTTTTTATGAGGCATACATTCTTCTTCTATGCAAATGTAAACTTGGTTTGTTTGTAAGCTTTGCGGGCTACTTTCTGGTTCGTGGGTATTAATGTATGATGGACTCTACCACACAAGAGTGAACACATCTCCTGCTCTGACTGCAGTTCGGAGAGCGTCTCAGAGTCTCTAATAACGCCAGAAAAAGTCACCGGTCTTTAGTCGCATTTTGGAAAAATTGATAGCTGGGATAGGCTCCAGCAGGCCCACGACCCTAGTGAGGAGAAGAGGCTCAGGAAATGGATGGATGGATAAGTGTTTCAAAAGGGCTCGGAACACTTCGTTAATACAGTATACCAAAAAAGTCGCAAAATTGGCAACTGGACCGTACTCGCTTTGTTAGCAGCTGTAATGCATTCGCGCTTTAGCCCATCCCACAGCAGAAGGGGCAGCTGAGAAAAATAATGCAATAATGACTATGACATGAAGTAAACATACTGTACAATAATTTCTTGGTACTGGGACACAAAGACGGGTGGAATTGAAAAAATATATATATATTTGGGTTAAATCTCTTACTGCTCTGATTGCAGCTGGGAGGGATCTCAACGTCTCCAAAGGTTTCCATTGATGCCAGAAGTGTAGTTTTTTTTTTTTTTTTTTTTAATGTGTGTGTAATCCTGCCAATAACACAATAAACCTCGCTTGTTGGTGCTTGGTGCAGGTAAAAACAGGAAGATGCAAAAGCATTATGGGAAATCCCTACACGGCTCCTTCCCCGCGCTTCTCAAATTCCCTCCCATAGAATATCCTTTGTTAATCTGTTCTCAACCAGCGCCGTAGTCAAGTGTGGCTGCTCCCATAATCCTTTGCACTTGCTCGCCAACTCCAGTGTGAACAGTCGATACTTGCATATCGCAAAAAGCCTACAAGCTATTATTTCTATTTTGTAAAAATAAACAAACTAACTAGAAGGCACAAATACTGTAAAAACTGAGTGTGAATGCTGAAGATGTGACATTGACCTGAAATGCTTCATGCAGAAATTCAAATTTCAGAAATGAACATAACTAAAGTGACTGAAGTAGATTTCTAAAATGAATGGGGAATTTAAAAAAAATAGTTTCCAAGAAAAAAAAAAAAAAAAAAGATGTCTTCAATGAGCTGAACAATTTAAATTTGTAATATTTTCAATCGGTTGAGAAATGTTAAAGGAGGTGGTCCATAAATATTTCTTCATTTGGGGAATGTGATGGGTAATTCTGTGTACAGTATGTCTTTAATGAGCTCAACGGTTTCAAGTTGGAATGGTTTGAATGTGTTAAGAAATGTGGGAGGAGGAGGCAAATGTGTACATTTTTGGGAAACGTTGTCATGGAAAATGTGGAATATTTATTTCCAATTTTAATAAAAACATGGGATATTTAGGAATGTGAAATGAGACGCTAGATGTCATGAATGAGCTGAACATTTTCAAGCTGAAATAGTTTGAATTGGTAAAGATATTTGGGAGGCAAATTGGGGGATTTTGTGGGGTGAAAAATCTGGAGTTTTGGAAACGTGGGAAATACTGGACTGTGTCAATAAAGCTCCGAAGATGTCCCGAATACGCTTAAAAGTTGAACACACGGAATTATTTGCATCAAATCGAGAAATGTGTTAGGAGGCGGCCCCACATGTAAAGTGTCTGGATTCATTTGAGAATGTTGACATGGAAACAGTGGAATAATGAAACATTTGGGAATATTTGGAATGTGAAATATAATAGTTGATGTGGGAAAATGGTAGCCAAGATGTCCGGAATTTTGTGAATCTTTGGAAGTTCGAATTGGTGAAAAGATGTGGTTGGATGGTGGTAAATATGTAAAGTATCTCTTCCTTTATTATAGGAATTTTACTGTCAAAAGTGTGAATTTTGGAAATGTGGCGATTATTGGAATATAGAAAATAGTTTTAAGTTTGAATTTTCGGAACGGTGCCACAGGATATCCTGAAATCCTGAATTTTGTAAATATTTGTACGTTAGAATGGTTTGAACTTGTTGGGGGGTGTAATAATAATACAAATAAATAACTTTCCTCCAGAATAAAATACAGTATGTGTTAGGGCTGTCCCGATCAAATCTTTTTAGAATCGATTATCCTGTAGTTACAGTATTTTGTCGAGTACTCGAGAAAACTCGAGAACCCCCCCCCCCCCCTAAAAAAAATATATTTTAAAATAAATGGTTTTTTTACTTCTAACATCAATTTTATTCTCATTTATGAGGTCTGTAATTCTATCCTTATACTGCATACGTTGGTACTGAGTGTATGGTATAAACTGTACAGAATTTGAGACAACAAAAACTAGCCTTTATTAAGTGGTTAGCATTCGCGATTAGCATTAGCGCGCTAGCGATGACCATTTGAGGTAAAAAATAATAATAATAATAATAATAATAAAAGATAACTATCATTTAGCTCACTCACACATCATGCTATATGTACATTTCACTTCTAATAGTGTCTTAAAAATCACTTACAGACGCACCTCTATCGTTTTTGGCCAAGTTGATCAGTGGCCCAAGACTGCAATGCAGTCTCCCGTCTGCAATAAACGTCCGTGTGAAACATTGGTTCCGGCGGCGTAAACATAGTTCCGGACCTTTTTCTTTTCAGTCCCGGCGGAGCTTCGAGGCAGAAATTCTGCGTCTACCTATTTTTGAAGTCGACTTGGCTGAGTTATTCGATTCCCCCCTCCTAGTATTTGTAATGTTGCAATGCAAAACCACTGAATGAAATCGTGACAAGGGGCCCTGTGCTGTTGCAGACTTAACTTCCATGGCCACACGGGTCGTGTATTAACCTCCACAACACGCACGCCAACGGCTCATTTCCTGCCTGCTCGCGCATCTTTTGCTGCGCTCATCACTTTTTCACACGCACACAGAACATGATAATGATGTTGCCCTGACCTCGTTCAGACAAAACACGGTGGGATGCTGAGGTGCCTCGCTGTCATGTCCCTCAAAGCCCAACAATACGCTTATTGGGCGAAAAAGTGGCGTGCCGTTGCAAAAACATTGTTTTCCCCCAGCAGGAGAACACCTGCCATCTTTCAGACGCTTTCTCTTTTACTTTTAAAATCGTTTAATGCGGTGGCGCTCAAACTTGGGGTCACGAGTCATAGCTGTCAAAATCTGATTCATCGAAAGTTATTGAAATGAGTTGCAACCAAGGGTAGTTGCAAACACAGCGAGAGAATACAACACTATTCGGGATCATATATTCTTTAAGTTCTGCAAACAATGACACATTGTACAGCAGGTATTCTGCATTCCATCATTAAATGTACATTACGACAACGGCCATTGAATTGCTGCATGAACTCATGTCGCTTTAAACAGGTCTTTACATTCGATTGAATTGTATGTTGTTGTAATGGAAATGTAATTGAAATACAGAAAGTGTCGTTTTTCGGAGGAGGGGGCAGCTTGAACGGATTAATGGTATTTCCGTTCATTTGAATGGGGAGAGATGATTTGAGATACGAGGCGCTTTGGGTTACAAGCGTGGTTAAGTTTTTTTGTTTTTGTTTTGTTTTTTAACCTCCATTTGAAAAGTCATCTTCGCCGCGCAAGAGTTGATTCGCAAACATGTTTTGTCTCGTCGCCATTTGCAGCACACGAGGGTGTTTCTGCACGTCGGACTCACCGCGATGCGCGTGGACATCTTGTGGTCCCCCTCCGCGCGCCTGCGCTCGCCGCCGGCCGCCCCGCAGGCGCCGTACTCCGGGGGCGGATGGCCGGCAGCCCCGCGGCCGCCCTTGCTCCTGCGCGTCCCCGTGGCCGTGGCCTGCCCCCGCTGCTGCGCGACGTCGAGCAGCCGCAGCGTTCTCTCCTGCTCCCGGTCCGCCCTCTCGGCCTGGCCGCGGAGGTAGCGCTCCTCGCAGGTGGAGTGGTGCCGCCTGCACAGCTCGATCCGGGCGCGGAGGCGCTCCACGATGGCGCTGTGGAGCTGCGGCACCGCCGAGCCCCTGACGCCCGCCGGCATGGGGGCGAAGGCGCCGGCGGCCGACTGAGCCGGGGACGCCTCTCCCATCCGGGGTGAGGGGGCTCCAGCTAGCTGGACTCGGCTTGGAAGGAGACCTCGGTGGGGAAGCACTCCGCTAAGATCCCATGTGGAAAGGGAAAGGGAAAGGGAGGAAGAAGAAGAAGAAGAAAAAAAAAAAGGACAAAAGTGGCTCTAAAGTGCGATAAAGACACGCAAAAGGGACAAAAAAAAGTCACGCGATTAATTGCCTCGCTCCGGGGTGATCTCGTCTCGTTCAAATGAATTAATCCACTCTCGGATTCAATTAATTCGTCGCTGACATCTTTTCCACGCACACGGTCACATGTTCCTCACTGGGTCACCCAAAAACGTTCGTCGTGGGGGGGGGGGGGGGGGGGGGGGGGGTAAGTAGCAAGTAGGGGGAAAAACACAATAAATCCACTCAGTGTCTGTCGTTCCTGTTCTTCCCTGCGCGGCGTGGCCGTGGATTGAGAATTTGAGATCCTTCTCAAACAGTCCATTGACAGCAGCCGTGTGAGTTGCCTGCGCGCGCGCGCGCGAGGCAGGCAACAGAGGCTCATTGTGCTCCGGCGTGACGCGCGCACACGCCGAACCGGCCGGAAGAAGCTCATCTGGCGCCCTCTGGTGGACGTAATCGGGAGCGAGCGGGAGGTGAATTTGGCCCGTCAGCAAACAAACAATTTGAACATTAAAATTGAAAACTTCAATTAAAATTGAAAACTTCATGCATAGAAATGTTTACATCGAATATATAAAAAGTAATGATAAAAACATATATTAACAGTTAATAGTAAAATCTAGCTACAGTTATTGTACATATATACATTCGGGCTGCAGCTATCGAATATTTTAGTAATCATAGATTTAACCAAAAATTCCAGAAAATTTGCAGCAGCCAATCAAATTGCTGCGTGCCGTGTCCTGTCGAGAATCGTCCTCACTTTGCTGTGATTGGTCACATGGTGACGTCAAAGTTGGAGATACTGCATTGTGATTGGCCAAATCTGCCCTTTTTGGGAGTAATGGACGCATGGAAGTTTATTGATCAAATCGACCAGTTTTACAGTTAAATATAGTAATTGAGGGCGAAATTAAAATTTTTTGTTTAGTTCTTCTCTTATTAAATATATCTAATTTTCATAATTTGAATATTGTTGTATTTAAAAAATACAAATTAAGAAGTAGTACATGTAATGCAAAACTACTGAATTTATTTCAGTGATTTTCCAACATAAAAAAAAAATAGTAAATAGTATTAGTAATTGCTGACTCTGGTGTTTTCTTTTTTAACGCCTCCATTTTTATTACTTAAATATTACTTTTGAGTAAAACAGCACAAATGAACAAGTATTGTAAGTAAAAGTAATATACCAGTAAAACATTGATCTTAACTAGGTGTGCATTTTCAGTATCTCTAAAGAAATTAACATAACCTGAGGAATAAAAAAAAAAAAAAAGAACATTCAGAACGTAATATTTTTAAAGTAATTGTATGATGTAAATTTTGGTAGCACGTGAGTTGGATATTTTTTACTTTTTTAAATTTGTACATGATTATTTTTGCATTGTATATTTTATTATTATATCATTGCCAATTTACAGGCTATTCAATGGTCATTGCGTAAAATGACATTTTAACGATTAACTCGACACTGACTAGTTTCCAGCAATATTAATTTCTGCGACTACAGAGATGCTTTTGACATCAAACTGACCCATTTGCCAGTTTTATACTTTATAAATATTTATAAAACATTATTATTGTTGTACCTTTTGACATATATTTAAAAAAAATATTGTTGAATTTGCAAAAAAAAAAAGCACACATGTAGAAATATAAAATGTTATATAAAACTCACAGATTTTATTTGATCAATTTATTAATTTAATAATGACCGGGTGTGCCTTTTTTGTGTACGAAAGAAATGAACCTAACAGGAGGGATACACAAATAATACCAAATTTGAACAGGGGTGTGTAGACTTTTTATAACCGTTTTATACAGTATATATACTAATAAATGCACATAAAATAGGAAAAATTGGAAGTAAATATTTGTGTGTATATCTGTCTATAGGGAATTATGGACTGTATGTATAGGAATTGACACACCAATGTTGAATCAATTGAAAAGCGCCGACGTTCAATTAATTTCTGAGGCAAGTGAACAACATTTGTTTTTCATGCACATCGATATACATAAAGGTTATTTTCGGCATTTTCTTCCCCCAGAAACATCATTAATGGACGGTTCCATAGAAGTTGTGCTTTGTGTATCTGTGAGGTCTTGTTAAAAGAAGTCTTGCACCAAATGGTTCACTTGTCGATTTATTCTACATCCACAGTTTACAGGAATAAGAAAGTCTCCGTGAGCTGGCTTCTTCTCTCGTATTGCTTCACACCATCCAGACATGACCACTCACTGGCCACTTCATTGGGCACACCTGCGCCATCTAGGAGTAGAGATTCCAACACAGCGATTCGTAACAATACTCAGTTTTATTCATCTAAAAATGTGCTTATGATTGTGGTTTGCAGTGGTGTGGAACTAGTACAATTTTGGATGGAGATCTGTTTTGAATATTTTGGCTGCCTTACGAGAGGGTCAAAATGTACAAAGCACCGTTCACAGCGGCAATGGTGTACAATTTTAAATGTATAACAGTTAGCACCAGTTCTAGGTAAAAATGGTATTTCTTGTTGATCATTTGGATGAATTAAGGTTTGTTTAAACTGGAATTGACCAATTTCTTCCCCTAGCATCTCTCTCTCTCTGTCTATCCCAGCGACGTATAGTGACCGGCAAAACAATTAATTGCTCTTCCACTAGATGGCAGAAGGTACAATGAACCTGTCAATTAGTGAGTAAATTGAGACGAGATCCTCGTTATATCGTAATATATACTTTTTGTCACATTCTCCTGTAAAATATGTGCCTTGGCTCAAAATAGTTTGCCTACGACAGTGCATTTGTAGCTCCAATTTCTTTTTTTTTTTGCATGGTATCTCTATTTCAATGGCTCAGGTGTACCTAATAATGTGACCGGCGGCTGCAGAGAGCGACGCCTAGTCGACGCCAGGCGGGCGGGTGGGGGCGGGGGTTACAATAAATTAATAAATTAACACACACACAAACATATGAGAGGCCTGCAAACGCTTTTACAGTCGGAGCAATACCAGTGGTTAAAAATGAAACAATAATGAACAACAAACATCATCATTTCTACAAGTACAGTACGTAAGACCTCCCCACCGTCGTGATGTCACACGCTAGCACGATCACAGTCTAACACGACACACGCACAACTCATCTGATGGATTATAAATTACATCATGAGCGGCAGCCATTTCGACTTCCTTCAGTCTGTTTTTTTTTTCTTTGTTTTTTTTTTCCCTCCCCCTGCTCGCTCTGCACATGCAAATTGCCAGCTTGCCCGCTTTTTTTTCACCTGTAAAAAAAACAAAACAAAAAAACAAAACAACAACAAAAACGCAGCACTGTAAGAAAGCTATAGCTTCATTTTGCCTCCCTCCCTGATTGGAATATTACAAAGGAGTATTGGGGCCACAGTGGGGGGAAAAAAAAAAAAAAGACGACAAGATTAAAGTCGCAATTTTTCCAGAATAAAGTCATATATATTTTTTTTCAGATGAAAAATGTTCTATATTTTATTAGATTGAAGTCGTACATATAGTTGGAAAAAAAAAGTCGTGTATTTTTAGGATAAAAAAAGTTTCATGATTTTAAAGTCGGAACTTTGCAATAATAAAATTATATATATTTTTAGATTAAAGTTGTATATTTTATAAATTAAAGTTATAATATTATGAGAATAAAGTTGTCTGATTTTGAAATTAAAGTCATAATATTACAATACTCAAGTTATTCATCTTCGAGAATAAAATTTTATATTTTCAAGATTAAAGTAGTAATGTGATAAAAAACAAAGTACATTTTTGAGAAAATAATTATATATTTTCAAGATTAAAGTCAGATTTATGAGGAGAAATTCATATATTCCCATGAATAAATTCAGAAACTATTAGAATAAATTCACCTTTATGATAAAAGTCATAACATGAGAATAATGTATTTTTGAGAAAGAAGTCTTTTTTTTAGGTTAAAGTGATAATTTATGAAAATAGACGAAATACTCCGACAAGAGAGACGTTTTTTCTGAAATAGTCGTATATTTCCGAGATGAAAGTCATAACTTTACAAGAATAACATCGTACTTTTACGAGGCCACGTTGAAGGAATGATTGGCTCAGACTTGTGTGGGCTTATTTTGAAATTCACTTGGTAAAATATGACTTTTGACCTCGAAAAAAATATATGACATTATTATAGAGAATATGAAACTTTTTTTTCCATCTTAAAAACTACCTTTTTTTTCTCAAAATATATGACTTCTTTGTTGTAAAATCGGAATCAGAATCAGCTTTATTGGCCAAGTATGTTGCAAGACACACAAGGAATTTGTCTCCGGCGGTTGGACAACTTTATCTCGTATTGTCATTTCCCCCCCCTCCTTCTCGGTGTGGCTGTAATACTCTTTAATAGAATATACTGTACTTGATAGGGAGTACAAATTAAAATATTTTAAAAATATATATAAAAAGCAGTAAAAATGGTAGAAAAATCATGAGGAGGCAAGGAAGTGGCACGCTGGCAAAAAGGGGGCTCCAGTGGTCCCGGCCCACAAAATCAAACACTTGGACTTGTCCCTGAATGCGGCAAAAAGAGCAATCAAAGGCAAATCAATACTACACGAGTAAGGCAATTCAAACGCATGGACGCTATGACTTAAAGAGTGGCCGTTCTCTTTTGTTAGTGCACTTCATCAGGCGCCGGACTACACGGCTACATGGCTTGTATGGCGAAGGAGCGGCCATCTTGGTAAGGTCAGCGCACGCGGGGAACCCGAGACGCTCCCTTTCGACTCGATCGACCGCGACTCATTTCACGCCCCCCCCCCCCTTGAGGCAATCGGCTTTGGTATGAAACACAAACTGAGACGACGAGCATGTACCCACAAAAACGTTGACGGAGGAACCTCTAAAGCTGTTGTACTATTTTGAATTCCACCAAAAACGTTGAATGATTGAGATCTGCCACTTTCAGACTACACTCAATCACTAGCATGTCAACAAATCTGTGGAAGGGGCGGGGTGAGCAGTGGCTCCATTGCACGAGACATGACCGTCGTCCCATAACAGGCTAATTTCAGACAAAGGGAATAAAGACAGGATATAACCTTGTTTTTTGGAGATGCTAGAGTTGCTAGACGCTAAATCTAGCAAAAAAAGTCGCTACGTTGGCAACTGGACTGCGTTGGCTTTTAAAATTTGGGACTCCAGCACACCCTGCAGCGGAGGGGGCGGGCTAAGCAGTGGTTGCGTTGCATGAGACGGGTTCGCTACCTCAAAACAGGCAAATCTTAGAAATTCAATTCTAAGTTTTCATAAGATGCACGTGAAATGTTTTAAATTGTGACAAAAGGCCTCAGTCTCCTTTAAGTGACCAAAGTGTTGTAAAATAGTTAATAATCTGGTGATGACATTAAATATTGTCACGTGGTTCGCTGTTGCTTCTAAAATCTTCTTTTTATATTTTGTCAGAGGTGTTTGCTGAAAAAAATTTCACCTATTTGTTGTTTGTTGTTCTAAGATGCCAACAAAGCCCTGGTTTAAAGCCCTGGTTTATAGCAAAGTCGTAATTGGTGTTAAGGAAGTATAAAAGTGATACATCTCGATGGAGAATCTAACATTGTATGCCAGGGAAGAGCTAAGTTCAGCCTGGGTTGCTAGTAGAAATTACGGAGAGTCTTGGCAGCACGTGCATGTAGATGGGCACTCCCGGTGCATTTAAAAAAAAAAAAAAAAAAAAAAAAAAAAAAAAAAAAAAAAAAAAAACATCAGCATTTTATTTTAAGGCTAATGTTGCAAGATGAGTTTGAAGATCACAGACAATTTTAAGGGGACGGGGGAATCATTTACAGTTTTTCGCCATTCACGGCAGGGTTCGGGGTTTACTGTACCTGCTCAGTGCAAGAAAACAAAATGTAACATTTCTTAGTAGGGATGATATTTGGTCCATAAATGGTAAAAAAAAAAAGTTTTGACTCATGGCAGAGAACAGGCATAGCTACATGTTATGGCTGCTTTGCGGTCCAAACAGTTCAAGACCTCTCGCCTCCCCAAATGGACTCAGTGTCAAGACTTGACCCCTTTGGAGGGCTCAGTAGACTGGCGCACATCGGTCCACTCCTGCATGGTGCTCTGCAGCGCCTGCGTCTTCTCCTTGTCCACCAGCACGTAGTCCACCTTCTCGTCAGACGTCGCCGAGGACGTCGACGGCTGCCGAGTCACAAAAAGACAAAAGTGACGAGGGACCCGCGACGTGGAATCTAGTTCTATATTTATCTATTTCTTTCCTACTTGTCCATGACGGCAATCCCTGCAATATCACGGAAATCTGTGGTTTGTAGCGA
The DNA here is from genome assembly GCF_024500275.1 of Phycodurus eques. Classification (NCBI taxonomy): domain Eukaryota; kingdom Metazoa; phylum Chordata; class Actinopteri; order Syngnathiformes; family Syngnathidae; genus Phycodurus; species Phycodurus eques. The sequence continues at coordinate 26,838,597 of NC_084531.1, forward strand.
CCTTTTTTTTTTTTTTTTTAATTTAATTAAAAACATTTTTTAATGGGTTTTTCCAAGAAACTTACTACTGTAAGGCCCTCGCATGCAGGAAAGGAGAGCCACAGTCGCTGATGCGCTTGTTAAAATATTACATTTTCGGAAAGATTATGCTATCTGCTGTCTATATTGAGTATTGTTTGCATATAATACTAATACACACAAGTAGGGTACCAATGACTGAAATAGTGTAAATCCAAATGCACGTATACTGTAAAAGGTGTCTACCTTTCTGTGTGCGCAGGGCGATCCGGGCTGGAAATCCAGCGCCAGGTAGTCCACGTTGCCGCTCTTGCGAAGGGCCGGACTGCCGGTGCCGCTCACGGCCGGCGAGGTAGACGCTGGGTTCTGCTATATTGAGGGCGGGACCGTCATTATGACACGCCAAGTGATTCCCGCCACCCCCCCCCCCCCCCCGGCGGCCCTCACCATGGCCACGTAGTTCTCCTCGCTGTCTGCGGAGTCGGTGCTGGTGATGCTTTGCGTGGAGATGGGTCGGCAGCGATGCGAGGACGCGGAGTTCGCGGCGGGCCTGCGGCAAAGCGCGGCGGGCCGCGGCCCGGTTACCTTCGGGCCTCAGGCGCAAATGCAGCGGCAATCTGCGGGCGTGCGTGTGTGCGTGTGTCTGACTCTGTGTGTGTATTGTGTATGAGTGGTGTGTGTGGATGTGAGTATATAATAGCGTATGCGTGTGAGTGTGGCTGTGTGTGTGCATATAGTTGTGCTTTTGTTTGTAGGTGTGTGTGCGTGTATGAGACTATCTGTATGTATATATTTGTGTGTGTGTCTGTCCGTGCAGTAAGTGTGCGTGTGTTCGTGAGAGAATGTGTGTGCCTGTGTGTGTAAATACTTGTTTGTTTGTGTCTCTGTTTGTCTGTATAAGTGTGAGCGTGTGTGAGTGTCTGTCTGTGTGTGGTGTGTGTGTTTGTGTTCGTGTGTATGTATGAGAGTGTCTATGTATATATGTGTGTGTTTATGTGCGTGTGTGTATGAGACTATCTGTAGGTCTATATTTGTGTGTGTGTGTCTGTATGCGTCTGTCTGTCTGCATGTGCAGTATGCGTGCGTTTGTGTGTGCACGTGAGAGAGTGCACATGTGCGAGAGTGTGTGTGTATGTAAATATTTGTTTGTTTATATCTGTGTTCGTGTATATAAGTGTGAGTGTGTGCGCGATTGAGTGTCTCTATGTGAGTGTGTGTGTGTGTGTGTGTATCTATTTGTGTGTTTTTGCGTGTGTGTACGGGACTCACGTGTGCCGTGTCCAGGACATGGTGACCGGGCTCTTAAATGGCAGCTCGTCAATGAAGCCGTTGTTCTTGAGATCCAGAGGTGTCGGCTTGGCTGCGGAACACAAAGTCGCACCGTCAGCGCGTTTTCAAAGGACGCGTCCGAGCCGCGCGGCGCGGCGACACCGGTGGCTTGCACCGGTCAGCAAAAAGGTTCGCGGTTCGAAGCCGTGTCAGATGAGTTCGTTCAACCCTTTCAAATTGGAAAGACGACATCAAAAAACACGTACATTAGATTTACTGAGGACTAAATCTGCTTTTATGTTAACGAAACACATACGTTAAGTTTAGCCATCTTTGATATTTGCAAAAAAAAAAAAAAAAAAATACACATCAATTAGGTTACCGTAATTGCTTGTGTATAATGGGCACTGTTCCCCCCAAAAAGCTTAAAAAGTCAATAGTGTGTATTACACATAATAAAAGGCATCGGTATAATAAAAGTTCGAAAGTTCTTTCACAGTAAAATGAGGTAAATGACATGAGTTTTAGAACAGCCATAAATTAATTTTGAAGCCGTAGTGTTAAAAACAAACACTAGGGTGCGCCACAATATTAAATACATGATCAAAGAACAAGTAAACCTCGGTATTAATAACATTATTGATCAGAACGTATTAGAAAAATAAATGAGGAGTGGGTTCACCGCTAACATTTATTGCATATAAATATGTCAATGGACAGAAAGTCACAGGTGCGCATTATAAATCGCTAGATTTTTTTAGGTCAGTTTTTGGGCTGTGCATTATACTCCACTGCTTATTAAATTGGAGAAATGATCGTAATAGAGCAATCTTGACATCACTCACACTTCCTGTTGGGCTTGAGGTTGCGATTGATGGGCGGCGGCGTGATGTCGCTGAGGCGCGCGGGCCGCTGGCACAGGGAGGCGCCGCTGCCCTTGCGGGCGGGCAAGGTGGCCGAGAAGGCCGGGAAGTCAAAGTGGTGCGGCCCGGGGCTCATGGGGATGTACGCGTTCTTGGGACTGTCCGCCAGGGCTGCGCTGAGCGGCGACGAGCCCGGGTTCATGGGCACGTAGTTGTCGTCCGAGTTGCCGCTGTCCGAGCGGGTCAGGGGGGTTCTGGTTCTCTGCGGTGGGGGTGGGGGACAAGTTGAGTCGTAACCAAACACCAGTGAGTCGTACGAAACGATCCAATTTCAAATATTAGGGCCTAAAATCTACTGACTCCAAATCATGTATCTTTGTTCAACACTGCTTGAGACCAAACGTGTCGGACGTCACATGGCGGACGTGGTGACTTACCAGGTACGAGCTGAAGCCGTCGTTGACGGACTCCACAGACTGGCCAGAGTTGTTGAAATGGATCGGACGCTGATGGGTGCTCGTTTCGAACGAAGAGCCTGCGAAGAATAAATTACAGTGAATCCACACACCCGTTCGCGGTTCGCTCGTCACCAATTTGCGTTTGTTATCCGCGATGCACGCTACGATGCCACAAGATGGCGCCAAAGCCCTGTCTAAACGGGGAAATCATACAGCCATTAGTCCAATTCCGTATGTTGAAGTGATACATTTCCACAGAGATGTTAGGAGGAGCGCAAAGGCACATTGTTCAGTCAAAGTCAAATATTTGGTGAGCCATTGATTTCTAAGATCATGAACACCATCACCGACACCCAATACAACAATAACAGCGTATTAATGAATTAGACACCACAGTGGGGAAAGTCAGCGATGCGGAAAATTGTGGAATCGACATCAACATTTGGGCTAAGAGCTGCCTCTCCAGTAGATATTTTTAAAAAGAACTAAAAAAAAAAAAAAAAAAAAAAAGAGAACGAGAAACTCATTCCTTTGGGCAGGCATTCCAATAAGACTTGACCGATTGAGTTGAGAAGTTTTTTTCTTGGATCAACTGTATAACGTTTGTGACTCTGTATTCTCTTTTGTATTTTAACGAAAAAAGTTGTCATGATGACAATAACAACAATGGCGTCTTACGCAGACGTCAGCTGTGTGGAATGCACTTCAAGAGGACAGTTGACATTTGTTTAGGCAGATATGTTAACTGATTATGACTTTTTTCTTGCTGTTGTGAGTTTCAGCTTGTCCAATTTTGATTGTTTTTTGTCCCCCCCCCCTTGTATTCATTGTAAAATGTTTGCGACTCCATATTTTAACCCCAAAGTATGTGGAAAATAATAGAATGTACTTAAATTTGAGCTAGGAGTCGCTTCTTCTGCAGACGGATAAACCGCATTTGTTTCGGCAGGCATTCTAACAAGACTTGATTATTGAGTGTTTTGATGTGTTTTTTTTCTTGTATCGTATAATGTTTATGAGTCCTACCTGTGAGAAGTGTAATTTGAATAAAATGTTACGTGACGCACTACACTATCAGCGTACCTCTGTGCAGCCTGATGTTCTCCACGGCGGGCAGCGTATTCCTTCTGGGGATGACCGACACGGCGGCCGAAGCGTCACCGTTCTGGCTCCCTAGCGAGTGCGGACTCCCCCACTGCCCGTCCGAGCCGGGCTTGGGCGGCCTGGGCGGGGGTGCGCAGGACGATTCGGAGCTGGAGGGCGTCAGCGAGTTGTGGTTCTTATCGAACGTCCGCGGTATTTGGTAGAAGGAACCGGGCGGCGTGGGGAGGTCGTAGTTGTCGGCGGGCCGCTCGCCGGCGGCGACGAGGGTGTTGCAGGGCGTCTGGAAGGTGTACACCTCCTCGTTCTCCAGGTCCAGCTCGGAAGGAGCGCCGTGGGCCTCGTAGCCCCGGGGCAGCACGTAGCAGGCCTCCTGGGTGGAGTCGTCGGACGCCGCCGGCTGGTGCTGCTTGCCGGGCTTGGGGAGGCTGTAGAAGCCGTGCAGCTGAGCGCCCATCCCGTTCAGACAGTGAGAGAAGCCGTGCGGCAGCTTCTGGACGGCCGAGTCGCTGCCCATGAACACGTTGCTTCTCGTGGCCTGTGAGAAGCTGGCGCTCCTGCAACAGCAACGCAATAGTACAACAAAAACAAAAAATGGTAGGTACAATGAAGACTAAATCTCCTTTGACATTCTCCAACATATATATGTTAGAGTGAGTTGAAGTCTTTAATGCTGTCACGCACATATGAATATAAACATGTGAACATGTACACATAGTGAAGTGAAGCCCCAAACGTCTTTGATAGTTCTAGCAACACGTGTGTCGACGTCTAAATCATTGATGACAGTCTCAAATACATGTACGTTAGCGTGCGCGAATGTCATGACAAGAAGAGAGAAGAAGAAGAAAACAAAAATAGGTTCACGTCCATCCTGGGTCATCTCATTTTAGCACGCCAGATCACCTACTTGGCATCTTTCACCTTTCTACTAATTCTACAAATGGTAGAATTAAAAAAAAAAAAAAAAAAAAAGAGACTTCGCAAAGTGAAATATTTATCTCATAAAATATCATTTGAGTATGTATATACAAAAACATATTCTTAAGAGTATTTAACACATTTATGCAGCTAAACCACCAATGGAAAGTACAATTCAATACAATTGATATTGAATTCAAGTTTTAAATTCTTGTAGTTACCCCAGCAGCCAGTGGAAGGAGCCACAGAACCGCCGTACGCCAGCACGAGAATTGTGATGACTTATTTAACAAACTATGTTTGTATGTTTTACAAGCTTCTCATTGAGATGATGGAAAATAAAAATAAAGAGGGCCACGCCTCTGTTTGACTTTGAGCGGCAACCTGTTTGACCTTAGCTCGATGAGCGGCTAATTCCGACTTCGGGTCACCTTCCATCACAACCACCACGAGTTTTACGCCGGTGGAGCGTCATTGGCTTTGCGGTCTGACGTGGAGTAAGGGGACGGGGGGGCTTTGATACCGATGAACTCATCCAGGGAGTAATGGGAATGAATGACTCACAGAGAGAAGGTTTCTTTTGTGTGTGATGCTGATGAAATGGACGGCGAGCTTTTCATTTTTGGTGCCGACTCAGCAGATTTACGCGCACGTTGCGTGGCGGGGCGGCGAGGGCCGTTGGGCTTCAGGGTGGGTGGAGGTTGGTGGGGACGGGGGACGCAAACATATAGCAAAGTGATGGATTGCAGCCTAGGCCTCAACCATCATCCACTGCTCAGCGGCAGAGTTCTTGTTGTTCTTGTTATTGACAAACACTTTCGGGTCCTGGAAGCTGAGGCGCATGTTGATGATTAAGACGCGGTGAAAACTTGCATTTCTGTTGAGTAAAAGCAGCACTCCAAGGAACCGTTGCTCCCAAGCTCCCCCTACAGTTATGAAGTGTAATTGTCTTACAATTTGAAATGAACATACCTGAAAATAGACGTTTTTAAACGAACTTAAAATTAGCAACGTTAGTGCTTATGCTAGTGCCGATGCAACAGGAGAGGTGTCAAAATGTACTAGATAGCGGAAGATGTGCTTTTAAGTGACATTTACATAGTCAGGACGGCAATGATGCTACATGCTAATTGCTAACAGACCTCATCTGTGTTAGCTGCGTGTGTTACTTCCAGGCATCTATTCTTTATACTCCTTGTAAATGACTAATATTACTACTTACTGAGTCAATTATAATAGTTGTGAATAGTTTGAATATGTCTGCGTGACTTTTTTATTTTTTTTAATTTTTTATTTTTTAAAATAAACTTTACTTGAAAATCAACCCGGGTTCTACCTTTGGCCACAAGAGATCCTAGTTAAAGTAAGCCATTACAAACTAATAACAAATAGTTTTTTTTTTTGGGAGAGGTTTAGGCTGGAATGGATTCATTAATTTACAATCATTTCAATGGGTAAAGATGATGATGATGATGATTTGAGTGGGATCAGGGGACAAAGTAAACTTCTATGTCCAGACACCACAATGATTTATTTTTTTAAAGACTTGTAGAGATGATATACAGTATTTAAATATTTTTTTATATCTTGAATATTATTATATTTGTTTTGCCTGTTTTGCCTTGTGTTACTGTGTTGTTTCCATTGTGGAAACTACTGGAACAGTAAATTTCCTTAGTGGATGAATAAAGTATCTATCTATCTTTGTAAACGGTTTATTTGGCCCTCTAATCCTCGGGGGTCTCCGACAGCGGAGGAAGCGCAGCCAGCCTGTACGTTGACCCGGCATACAGGAAGCGTGACCCTTACCGCGCGCTCTCCGTCTTCCTGCTCATGCACTGGTGCAGGAGGAGGTAGTCCTGCGGCGCGCTGTTGGACAGGGCGCTGTGGTGCGAGTGGCGCACGGGCACGTCAAAGGTGAACAGGACGGGCTGGCTGGAGTGGACGGGCGCCGACGACTTGCCGCCGCCGCTGCCGCTCAGAGGGGCCGAGGAGCCGGAGACATCTGCTCCGACGGAACGCGGCATATGTTGCAGTCGGACATCTGCAGAAAGGGGAGGGCACACGTTATTGATTGGAACACAAGAGACGCCTCGCCAGAACCTTTCGAAAGCTCAGAGGTGACCTTCCCTCTCCGAGGCAATAAGACACTTTTGAATTCAACCTGATTTCGAAGTGGCATATGGAACGGCTTACCATTATAATAAAAGTTTAGTATTGCTTTAGTAACTTTTTGTTTTTTGTTTTTTTAAATGTCAGTGAACATCACATTCAGCCTGTAAAGTCATGGACAGAAGGAAGTGATGGTCCATTTTCTGTATAATATAAACAAAACAAAACAAAAAAAAACAAACAAAAAAATATATATATTTCAAATGTGCTTTATTTTCCAATAAACCTTGTAATAAAAATAATAAAAATATAAAAACATGCATTCTATTTTACATACTGGATTTTCTCACATTGTCCACAAATGTAGTTAATTTAATAATTTATAACTTTTGTATTAATTGTAGATTTTATACTTTTTTTTTGAGTAATTGTCCTTTTATTGAGAGAAGATTTAATAAACCTGTGAGTTTGTTTACAGTTTCTAAAAATTATTTAGAGAATATTTGTAGTATTTTGGTTTTCCTTTTTTTTAATATGATTATACATGAAAATTATATGCAAATATGTATTATTTTGACTACATTAATTAATCAAATGAAAATTATTTATAATTGTGTATTATTTTGTTCCAATTATAATCTAGATTTATATTAACATATTGATTAATTCAGTCTGAAAACTATATTTTATTATTTTGAGTAAATTTTTCATATGATGTTTTAATGAATTAAAATATATATTTCTTTATCATGACTATATTTTTTGCAACCTATAAATAATTTATAATATAAATATATTTTGAATATATTGTGTTTATTTTTCTTATAATTATTATATAATATTACTGTGTTAAAATATTGATTTACTTAATATTATGTGTACATTATGTGAAACATTTACATAATTTAAAGAAATGCATTTTTTATGTTTGTATTCTCTGTAAATTATAGTGTGCTTATTAGCATTTCCATTCATTGCTTTGGGGCGAAAGGCTACGCAGTTGGCTTAGCGAGACAAGAGGTGGGGCTCGCCTGTCAATCCCCGGCCTGACACGTAAAAGGGTCACCTCACATAAATGAACAATACATACAAAGGTGGAAGCCTATTGTGATGTTTTATTGGAGGCTACGGTGCATCAGTCTACGCTCCAATCAATACATAAGAGGGATGCGCCCCGAGGGAGACCACAACACAGTATCATCCTTTTTTTTGGGGAGGGGGGGGGGGTTTGCAATGGTTGTGTGATCATGTGCACATGATCTGAGACCCGCTTCGATCGTGCGCAGACAACAACCTCGCTGCCTTTTCCCCTGCTGTGTGACAAGCGAGATATCTACATCAGAGTGCTAATAGAGGCTGCGAATAGACACGGGCAGGAGGCCAAGCGAGCGGAGGAAGAGGAGGAGAAAGTGGGCGGCAAGCCGATCCATCGACCCGTGGTGCCGCATGCAACTCTAGCCGAAGGGTGCATGGAAAAAAAAAAAAAAAAAAAAAAAAAAAAACAACAACAACAACAAAAATAAAACACAAAATCTCATCTTCCCTGAAGCTAAATAACCTATCAGTCACTATGCAGAAAGTGGATTTCATTTCATGTACTTTTCTCCAATATGGCCAAGGAAGAGCCTACCAGGCTGTTAACATTTTTGGGAGGAAAAAAAAATAATAAATCTCTTATCATGACCTTGGTTAAAAGGAGGCATCTATTTGAGGTTTGGTGTTTTTTTTCTCCAAGTGGACAACATGAAAGGTGATGAGTAGAGGTGTTTATTTAGTCACTGTACAGTAAGTGGATTTCATTTCATGTACTTTTCTCATACAATGCCAGGGAAGAAGGTAGCGGGCATTTATGTATTACAATAAAGTGCGAAGTGAATGTTGGCATACTGCACGCAGCTGTTCTGTGATTCAGACATTATCAGGGAGGCGCCACTCTGCTTGTTTTTCATGCACGTTAGCCTTCCTTTACCAAGACGTCTCGGAGGTCAAGCTGCTCTTTCGAAACCTTCAAGATGAGTCATGATGTCACACACAGTGACCTACTCTGTGTGTGTGTGTGTGTATTATACTTGTGTGAGTACAGAGTGCAGGGGGAGGAGGTGGGGGGGTGTTCCAGTCTGACTAAAAGAGGTGCATGCCTGAGGGGCATTGGGATGTCCAGACCATTGGACATCATCCATTACACATGCAGGGAAGCCCCCCCCCATCCCCAAATCCTCCTACACCACCCCACAGCCAACCCCCCCCTCTACCCACAGTGATCCTCAATTACGCCATTGTTCTGAGTGATTCCACCCTCCGTCGGCTTGCTTGGGCGTCATCCCCTCTCCCGCAAAAAGCTTTTGTAAAAAGCTTTCATGCAACGCCGCGAGTCCGAGGCCCACTAACGTGGGTGGATATATCGATCGGTCATAGAGAGACTCAATCCCCGCCCCCTCCCCCACCTGCCTGATTGGGTAGCGAGCGTGGAGGAGAGCGAGCTACGTGAAAGCAATCTCAGATCTCGTTCTGGGTCTTTTTTTTTTTTTCTTTTTTTGAGATGGCGACGGGCAACATGTTTCATGCCTGATGCTAATGTGTCCAATGATGGATGTCACCGCTGGGACGCTATTCCATTGGGTCCATCCAAGCATGTAAAAACGCAAAAAGTAGAAGATGGAGACGACAAAACAGAGATAATCCCCTTGGGCTGATCCAGTATTGTTCATAAGTCCAACTATTTTGGTTATTTGGTTATTTATTACCTTAAAGACCCTGTAAAGTGAAGTCAGAGATTTGTTTAAAACTTCATAGGACAGGTTTCAAAATACAACTATGAACTATGAGGTACTTATTTGTGGAGATATGGTGTTAAAGTGTTTTTCAGATTTTTCTGGGGGGCGTGGCTAAAACGGCACCGCATGTCACGCTTTGTAGTCGTCCTAGGAGCTTGAGTCTATGTTCAAATTAGCGGTTAGTCAGTGCAGTTACGACGTACTAGCTAGCTAGCTATGCCTACATCACAACAAATCTTTGTTCTGGATAGTGCACTGCGTGGCGGCTTTCGAGTGCCTCATTGTCAGCCGTGGGTGCGCGCACATCTCACAGAGAACACTGGAAAAGTGAGGAAGGGGAAAGTTTGATTTTCTTTCAAGTCTGACTTGACAACCAGCATATGGACTGGCGTTTCGGGCTGGCATGGACGCTTTAGAGCGCCTCGTCGTTGGCCGGAGTACTTTCACATCACGGAGAGAAGGCCGAAGAACGAGGTAGAAACATTTTTAAAAGCCCAACATGAAAACCAGTCCGGGTACAGGGGCTTCACGCTGGCACGGCAGCTCTAGAGCGCCTCGTCGTCAATGTCTTGCGGCGTTAATGTTTCAGTTTGTCGCAAGAAGTCCCTGGTTGATTCTAATAATCTTTGTAAAGCCCGAATTTTTAGTTTCTTCACGTGTACCTAATGTTATGTCCTAAAATGTAAAGGTATTTTTTTTTCCATAACTATATTCCCATGAGATTCTTCTTCTCAAAACAAAACAAAGCAAAAAAAAAAAAAAAAAAAAAAGCAGCTTTGGGTGGGGGGAAACAACACATGGTCGACATTGCGGGTCAGCGAGTGCCCAAGTTCACGAGCCATTTTCCCAATTAGGCTCCATAATACATCACCTACTGTCTCATCTGCTCTTTGGGCGTAATCTAATAGAGCGTGGCTGCTGGATCTCAGGAGGCCAAAATTAGAACCCAGCTGGTTCACTGAGGACAACCGACGTCTTTGTCAGAGTGCCGCGCATTTCCTCCCGGTCGTGCTAGAAGTGGAGGAAGAAGTCAAATTATCTAATCTGAAATAGGATGTAAAAATAGAAGAGGAGGGGGAGAGAATAAAAAAAAACAAAAAAAACAAAAAAAAAAAACGGCAGTTGGAGTAACATGAATCAAAGCACTTTGGAAGCTTGAAGCGGGTGGCTTTGAATTTTCTCAATGTTGCGCAGATTGCAATCACGCTTGAGATGACAGCCTATGAGAGATGACGGTCCACACACACACACACACACACACACACACACACTCGTGTTGCCGACATGGTAATCAGTTAATTAATCAAACGTAAATCGGAATTCTTCACGTTGCCAAGACATTTTGGATAATTGTACGCTTTTGGGTAAGGACCAGCACACCACGAAGGTATGCTAAAATGAGTTTGGCAATTAAAAAAAAAAATTAATTGTATGTGTAATTTACTTGTATTAATCACATTTTCACTTGTTTTCATAGTTCTTTTTTAATGTATTTTGTAATGTTTATTTTTGGGGAAAAAATTCAAGACTGTGACCACTAGATGTGGGCGGTAGCTGACATTTTGCGATAATGTTTACATAAACTATCCAAAAATATATGCATATTATATATACTGAAGACCCAGTAAAATAGGCCTAGCGATGACCCCTGACCCTACTGATGTTGACAGCCCGGTGGCTTTAGGCTTCATCTCGGTAGATAAAGCCTAAATCGGACCGGATACCTTTAGCTAGCTAGTTTAGCTTCCGCAAAGTCTGCGCGAACCAGCTCGCTCCAGTCTTCATTCAGATCTTCAATAGATCTCTGGAACTGTGCGAAGTACCATCCTGTTTCCAACGCTCCACCATCATTCCAATACCCAAGAAACCTACAATCTCAGGTCTAAATGACTACAGGCCTGTCGCCTTGACATCTGTGGTCGTGAAGTCCTTTCAACGTCTCGTGCTGGACCACCTCAAGAGCGTCACAGGTCCCCTGCTGGACGCCCTGCAGTTTGCCTACCGAGCGAACAGGTCTGCGGATGATGCAGTCAACATGGGACTGCACTTCATCCTAGAACACCTCGACAGTGCAGGGACCTACGCGAGGATCCTGTTCGTGGACTTCAGCTCAGCGTTCAACACCATCATCCCTGAACTCCTTCCCTCCAAGCTTCACCAACTCAGCGTCGCGCCTGCCATCTGCCAGTGGAATTACAGATTTCTGACGGGCAGGACGCAGCAGGTGAGGCTGGGCTGGGGGAAGCCACCTCATCCACATGCAGCGTCAGCACCGGGGCGCCCCGAGGTTGTGTCCTCTCTCTGCTGCTCTTCTCTCTCTACACGAACGACTGCACTTCAACGCACCCGGCTGTCAAACTCCTGAAGTTTGCAGATGACACCACTGTCATCGGCCTCATCAAGGACGGTGACGAGTCTGCGTATCGACAGGAAGTGGAGCGGCTGGAGCTGCGGTGCGGCCGACACAACCTGGAGCTGAACACGCTCAAGACTGTAGAGATGATCGTGGACCTCAGGAGGCATCCTTCGCCACAGCTGCCCCTCACGCTGTCCAGCTGTCTTGTGTCAACCGTTGAAACCTTCAAGTTCCTGGGAATTACAGTCTCTCAGGACCTGAAGTGGGCGATCAACATCAACTCCGTCCTGAAAAAGGCCCAGCAGAGGATGTACTTCCTGTGGCTTCTGAGGAAGTACGGCCTGTCACAGGAGCTGTTGAGGCAGTTTTACACAGCAGTCATTGAATCAGTCCTGTGTTCTCTAACCCTAACCCTCTGCATCTTTTTGCACAATTGTCAAAAAATAAATAAATAAATTGCACGGGCCTTACCAGATAACTAGCAACCCAATATTGCCCAGTGGCTGTTTTTTGTCAATGTCTTTATGTCTCAAAGGTGTTCTCTGTCAATTGTCGTACTAGAGCGGCTCTAACTACCGGAGACAAATTCCGTGTGTGTTTTTTGGACATACTTGGCAAATAAAGATGATTCAGATTCTGATTCTGATCTGATTCTGATATGCTACATTAACTGTTCATGCGAGCGTTGGTCAAATGTGCTGATGTGACGCAATTAAATATAACTGCATAGAGGTCAAACTTAAACCATGTCCAGACTCAATATTCCATTTTAAATTTCCTAAAAAAAAGGTTAATTTTTTTAATACTAATTTTAATGTACATATATTACCATATTACTTAAACATGTCTGAATTTGAAATCACTAAATTATAATAAATGATTCAATAAAAATAATTAAATTACATTTGTAAAAAATTTAATTGTCAGCGATAACCAATTACAGGTAGCAGGGTTTATTTTAAACAATTTGCACATATACTATACACCAAATTTATTTATACATATTAAAAATGTATGTAAAATTAGTATATGTAAAAATTCAAATGACCCATAAGCTGTACATTCGTCCTGGTTTTGGACTTAAAAAAAAAAAAAGAAAGAAAGAAAGGAGGAGAAAAAAAAGCTATTTCCTTAATGGTTTTGCAAGAGATTGCTCTTAGAAAAAAAAAAAGAAAAACGGCCTTTGACAGTGTCACAAATTAAACTCGGTTGGCCAAGTGGCAGTGAATTGTGGGAGGGGCCGCTTTGTCAGGCAAAGGTTAACACACACGCACACACGTACGTACAGTAGATGCACACACATTAACACGCACGCACGCACGCACACACACACACAGCCTCTGGGGGCACACTGCTATTTGCATGCGTGTGGTTATGGGGGGTGAGGGCAGGAGGAGAGGGGGTTTCTGGTACGAGACACGACACTGACGTAACTCAATAAAGGAGATGGAAGCCACGGCATCAGACTCGAGGAACATCGACGGTCAAACGTACTATAATGCGTTCCCGTGGGACAGGCATTTCCAAACTTTTTTCCACTGAGGGCCACGTACAGAAAATTGGAAGGAAGAGGAGGCCCAAATCGCATCGAAACATTCTAAATTCAATCCAAAACCGTGTAGGCCGACATTTGCTACGCACTTAAATGTACGTATTGAAAAGGTAAAAAAAATAAAAATAAAAAATAGTCAATCAGGTTGGTGTAAATTTAATTTCACTTTGGTGGCATCAGTGACAAAGCAAAACGTTCTTAGTATTAGTGTGATAGCTTCACATTTATTCCAAATAATTTTTTTCACTAAAAAGTGTGATATCCTGTGATGTTAAAATGCTCTAGTTTGGACCAGAATTCCAGCACAAGTGACGTGAGCAGGGAGCAAAACCAGTGTTTTTTTTTTTAAACAACACTGGATGACATTTTAACTAGAAATGCATGACTGTAGACGACCTCAATGCACGCCAGTGGGCATCTCGTCGGGCTCGTCATGCGTTCCAGCACACAAGTGGCTGAAAGCACTGAAGAGTGTTTGGAGTCGCTCTATCAGTCACAGCATATCTGATTCTTTAACCCTGTTGTGTTTGCTACGGAATGACATAGTAAAGCAGTAGTGGCTGCACAGTTACATGACTTTTGACACGAGTCAGACTAACTTGAGGACTTGCTTGACTAAAACTTATGGAAGACTCGACATGACCTTGACTTGAACTAAATGACGGAAATCAGCATTTTCAAGATACTATGCCACTTGTTTTCAAAAGAAACAGCTTCATCTGTCATTATAAAACCCCAAAACACAGGCAAGCTACGTCAACTTTATATCAGCTGGTCAAACGTTAACTCAGCTTCATCTTGGTTATGCGTTTGATTGAGAAGACAATAAATTACAGAGACCGAAACCTGCCGCTAACAGCCAAAATTCAGAACTAACACCCTCCTAAAAAGGTTTGCAATTGTCTATTGACATCAAAAGATGGGGGCAAAGCACTACTTATGTCTAAATGAAACTCCTCAACTTACTCCAACATACTGCCTGGACACACTTTATGGCTGTAACACGTTCCAAAAAAGCTGGGACAGGTGGCAAAAAAGACTGAGAAAGTTGAGGAATGCTCATCAAACACCTGTTTGGAAAAATCCCACAGGTGAACCGGCATTACCAGATAACTATTAACCCTTTATTACTCAGTGACTGTTTTTCGTCAATGTCTTTATGTCTCAAAAGTGTTCTATGTCAATTGACTGTCTGTTGTCGTACTAGAGCGGCTCCAACTACCGGAGACAAATTCCTTGTGTGTTTTGTGGACATACTTGGCAAATAAAGATGATTCTGATTCTGTTTCTGATTCTGATTCTGAAAAGGTTCAGAGAATCTGGAGAAATCACTGCCTCAGGCGGCACTGCATCAAAAGCCTACATCAATGTGAAAAGGATATCACCACATGGGCTCAGGAACACTTCAGAAAACCAGTGTCAGTAAATATAGTTCTGCGTTACATCCGTAAGTGCAACTTGAAACTCTACTATGCAAACCAAAGCCATTTATCAACAACACCCAGAAACGCTGCCGGCTTCTCTGGGCCCGAGCTCATCTAAGATGGACTGATGCAAAGTGGAAAAGTGTTTTGTGGTCCGACGAGTCCACATTTCAAATTGTTTTTGGAAATTGTGGACGTCGTGTCCTCCGGGCCAAAGAGGAAAAGAACCATTCGGACTGTTGGACACAAAGTTCAAAAGCCAGCATCTGTGATGGTATGGGGCTGTGTAAGTGCCAATCGCATGGGTAACTTACACATCTGTGAATGCACCATTAATGCTGAAAGGTACATACATGGTTTGGAGAAACATATGCTGCCATCCAAGCAATGTCTTTTTCACGGACGCCCCTGCTTATTTCAGCAAGACAATGCCAAACCACATTCTGCACGTGTTACAACAGCGTAGCTTCGTAGTAAAAGAGCACGGGTACTTGACTGGCCTGCCTGCAGTCCAGACCTGTCTCCCATTGAAAATGTCTGGCGCACTATGAAGCGTAAAATACGACAACGGAGACCCCGGACTGTTGAACAGCTGAAGCTGTACATCAAGCAAGAATGGGAACAAATTCCACCTACAGAGCTTTAACAATTAGTGACCTCAGTTCCCAAACGTTTATGGAATGAAAAAAGGTGATGTAACACAGTGGTAAATATGATCCTGTCCCAGCTTTTTTGGAACGTGTTGCAGCCATAAAATTCCAAGTTAATGATTATTTGCTAAAAACAATAAAGTTGATCATTTTGAACAATAAATATCTTATCTTTGTAGTGTATTCAATTAAATATAGGTCGAACATGATTTGCAAATCTTTGTATTCTGTTTTTATTTATGTTTAACACAACGTCCCAACTTCATTGGAATTGGGGTCGTATGAGACTTACTCCCCCTGCCCCCGCTGATAAGACGAGATAAACGAGCGGAGCCCGTGACTGCTACAGAGAAGGTAACAGATTCCACGAATGCAGGAAGTGACAAGTAACGCTCGCTGCCGGATTTAACCGACGACATGCAAGTCAAGCCTAAACTGCACAAGATATGAACAAAATAGAGACATATTTATCATCCACCCATTTTCTATAGCGCTTGTTCGTCACATTCGGGTTGCGGGTGAGATGGAGCCTATCCCAGCTGACTTAAGCAAGAAAAGCAGGGTGTATTTATTGTAAATGTATCTATTTATTGCTCGTTGTTTACATTAATTAGTTGATATTTTTTTATATGTATTTCTCATTCAATTTTTTTTAATTGTGCATTTATTTGGACAACTGATCAAATGTAAAGGCACTCATTATCATGTTTTAAGAAATTTAGTGATAATAATTTACAGCGTTGCCTGGAGATACGAGCCGTCGCTTTTGGATTTTTTTTTTTTGCTGGACTGGCGAGCAAAATTTCGAGATTATGGTGACAGTGAGCTCAACTCACTTCACAACAAGCAGCAGTTTGGCAGATAGTGTATAATTCTTCAAGCAATGATGAATCCACGTGTATATAAAACAACAACATTGCTTTCTTTACCTTACGACAGTCCGTTTAGCCAAATGTTAGCAAACAATGCAAATGCCATCAACGGACTAATAATAATAATAATAATAATAACTGTGTGATAAGGCACGTTTCGACAACATTTCCCATGAATGATAGTGACAAAATACAGGCATATGCAATGGTTGCTAATTATTAAGTGCTCATACGAACAATTGCCCCTTTAGCACTAGCCACCAAAGCCGGCTTTGTAAGGCGTGGGTAAGGTACCGGTGCGGGATGAGGGCCTGAGGTCGACCCGCAAATTTGCCCGTGCCGATTTGTGTTGAAAGCAATTGTTGCTGACGTCCCTAATTATCTGAAAGCGTGAAGCCCCAAGGAGCTTAGAACGGTTCTGACCTTGGTGAATGTCTGCACTCAAATTAGTGTCATTTTAGAGGTCCTTTTCCCTATTTATCATCCTCGATAAGACAGAAGATAGAAAAATGAATGACTATTTTTGTACAGGCTGTCCTGCATCAGATTAAATCAAGATGGGTCTGTATAAAACCAAGGAACAGGGTGTCCTGTAAAATAAAGTAAAAAAACACAACAACAAAAAAACAACAAAAACATAACCTAAAATGGACTTCTAATGAGTGCTAACCTCGTCTCTCGGTCAAGTGAGGGAGCTCAGACCGAACAACAAAGACAGTGATTGACGAGGCGATGCCTCATTCATTAGATGAGTGAGTGGGGCTGAGTGGGAGGTGCTTTCCAGAGGCATGGAAACACTCCAGCTGCCACTCACCCAATCACTATCTGATAACAGCAGCACACATGAGGAGGACAACACGTAACACAGTGAGTATATGGTGCTGCTCCGGCGGAACTGGCCTCATCGTCACCGAGGATGGGAGTGCACGCTGCAGCATCTGCAGCGATGCTTCAAAAACACAGGAGGGTCCATGGGAGAAAGAAATCCTCCCCAAAAAGTTTGAGAACTCCTAAAATAGACAGTCATCGTGGCATATCTACCCCGACGGAATCCGCACGCATCAGCATTTCCATCTATATATAAACCCAAAGAATGAAATATCATCATGATTGTGCCAGTAAGTTTGCATTTAAGGAACAAAGCCAGTTACGTAACAATGACTTACTGTCACGCTCCCACTGAGTCAACTCTTCCTCGGTATCCCACACAAAGAACTTCAACATCGGTTAGCGTGACTCTTGGCTATCTTTGGGAAAACTGCTGCAACTGCAACCAAATTTCCCAGAATAACGCTTCTTCGTCAGCAGCAGACATGACATCGCCTCATCGTCACATCATTCGGTGCACATAACAACAACAACAACGTCAAAAACACATGTTAGCGGAGCAACATCTGCTCCTCTTATCTTATTAGGAATGATCTGACTTGACTGGTTTTCTTTTTTTGTTCCTGTGCCACGGTTTTGTTTTCCCTCACAGAGGGATTTCCCCTGTCATGTTTGGTGTCGGCTACAGCTGCAAAAAAAAAAAAAAAAAAAAAAAAAGATCTTGACAAAACTCTCTTCCTTGCTTACTTTACAGCTGCTAATTTTGGTTCTAAGAGTCAATTGTCTGAAATAAGAAATACATTAATTAATACCTCGGTATTATTAGTAATAGCAAAAAAAGTTGTCATTATCACCCATCGACGATTACCTTCCGATCGGGAAACTACGTCGCAACCGACCATCTCCTGCCACGTCCGTGATTAACAATGGGTCTCATTTCCTTTCGAAAGTCAACAACTTCTGACCGAACAAAAGTGTCAAAAAACAAAAACTCGACTTACCAAAGCATATCTACGAACTGACAGAAAACAGTTTCAGTTTCTGTTGAGTCTTCCGAATACACGGCAACACCGGCTCGCTATCATACAAAAGTCAAACACTACGTGATGATTAGCTTCTTCCACAAATGCATTGGGGTGATTTTCCATGAACCTTAATATCAATAATACGTCATTATCTAAAAGTTTCTACGGGGTCAACAGGGTCTATGCGGAAATCACCCTCAGGCACAAACAAAAACAGAATGTTGGGATTTTGCTGAAGATGGAAATTTCTGATTACCATTCGTGAGCACCGGAGAAACTAAAATCTTAATGTAGCCAATCAAGGCAAAAACAATTATGTGCCAAGCAATTCCCTTTTACAAAGCAGTTTTTGCGTAACAGGATTTCACTTCCTTCAAGCCTTTTTCCTTTAAAAAAAAAAAAAAAAAAAAGTTTCAATACCTTCTTGAGATTGTATTACTGGTTATGAGTACGTATAACTTAAAATAAGAAATAGCATAGTTCTCAAGGTATAGGTGGTATAAATACACTAGTTTTAAGACACCGCTAGTGGGGTTTGAGGCTAGCTACAGTATGTTTACTTCTTTTAAGAAATCAAATGCTTCTGTTCTTTTGGGAAACATTTTTACTTGAATTAGGTAATACGATCCTGATTTCATTACTTTTTCTCTTTTGTCTTTTTTTTTTTAAGCCCAATCTTTGCCATGTGTTTCCCAGAGAGTAGAACAAGGTAGCATTCATGGGAAAGCTTACAGATATTTGAGTAGTAAATTAGCATGAGAGCTTGAAAAATGCAATTGGGTCACAGCTGCTTTTTAATGTTCTATTTTTATAGAAAATAGTCACAAGAGAGGGAAGGAAATACGTATTTAGAACCACCAAAATAAGATGTTGCGACCTGCCAAACAGAGCTAACGGTTAGCGCTATGTGCTAAGCGTCAACATGTGGAGGGAATCCCCTCGCACTATCAAGCTGCACCTGCGCATATTTCCATGTTTCCACACAATCAGTCATGCAGGAAAAAAAACATGAACGCCAACCAAAGGTGCCAGATGGTGACGTTAGCCTGAAAGCTAGTTAGCAGTGATGGCGACTAGCAGTCGACTCGAATCACTGTTTTGAACAATTGTGACTTAACAAAAGATAAAAAGCTTATGTAAACATGAACAAAGCCTAAACATTGAATATTGTCAATATAAAAAAATATTATCTATCTATCTATCAAACATATATGTATGTATATATATGTGTATATATATATATATATATATATATATATATATGTATATCCCAGCCTATCCCAGCTATCATCGGGCAGGAGGCGGGGTACACCCTGAACTGGTTGCCAGCCAATCGCAGGGCACATAGAAACAAACAACCATTCGCACTCACAGTCATGCCTACGGGCAATTGATACATGTTTTTGGGATGTGGGAGGAAACCGGAGTGCCCGGAGAAAACCCACGCAGGCACGGGGAGAACATGCAAACTCTACACAGGCGGGGCCGGGGATTGAACCCGGGACCTCAGAACTGTGAGGCTGACGCTCTAACCAGTCGTCCACCGTGCCGCCACATGAAAAGACGTTTTTTAAAATTCCAAAATATATACAATAAATTAAAGAAATACAATGAAGTGCACATTATAAAATAAATACTAAATAATACATGAATTAAATACATACTAAATTATACAATAAAATACTGTAATAAATAATAGATTTTATAAGTATGCATAAAAACAAACAAAATATGGAGAAATATTATTATTTATTTATTTATTATTAGATAGTGACAGTGGAAATTAACCAAATGTATCTCTACTGAACACTTGTTTACTTTAGTTTAATCTGGTGGTTTAAACAGAGTTTAAGTAGACAAGTAAAAAAAATAATAATGAAGTGATTATTTGAGGCATATTTGAGTCCATCCAGCCTAACAAAAACACTAAAAGAAAATTGCAGACTGAGGAGAAGAGAAAAAAAACTCCTTACCGTGGTTGTTGTCATCCGACTGGTTGAAGCCGCACAGCTGGCAGATGGCGCGCACCCACTTGTTCATGTCCTCCTCGGTCTCGGCCACCAGGTAGAAGGTGCGATCCGAGGTCTTGATGTCGAACACGAAGCTGTCCTGGAACTCCTTCCTCTTGAAGGTCAGGCCGGCGTCCACCTGCTCGCAGCAGTGCAGGTCGATGACCCGGATTGGCTTCTTGGAGTGGTCGTTCTTGTAGTACTCCAGCACATCGGGGTCACCGCTCATGCGCCCGCTGCGCAGTATGAACCAACGCTTCTTCCATGCCTGGTGGGGGTAGATAAGAGCTTGTGACGCAACGCTACTAATACTACTTACTACTACTTACTACTACTACATAACATACTACTTGTGCAGTTAAATGAGAACAACGTGCATTGAAAAAAAGCCACACATTCAATTAGGATCACAGGACAATCACTCAGCAGCTGGACTTTGTTTGTGCTGTCAAACACGTTTGACACTATTTAAAAAAAAGTGGCGTGTGTGTGGTGTGTGTGTGTAACAGGTGTTTACGCCCACAACCTCAACGTATTTCCTGTGCCGATATCCCTTTCACAGCTCAAAAACACGAGGCTGCGCTCCACCTCCTTGACAGTTGTGACCCCATCGACAACCAAAACAGGCACAAAACACTGACACCGTACACTTCTTTCCAATCAAGCGGTGCCGTTAATACCGTGACCTCACTGCTGTCGAAAACCAATATTACAGTGGTGCCTTGACTTATGAATTGTATTTGTTCTGTTACCACGCAGAAATGAATGGAAATGCACTTAATTCGTTCCAGGCTCCCCGTAAAACACGAACAAACATTGGTGTCCCGTGAACTTTAATAACAAAAATAGCACCCTACATTATTGTACTTTTTAAAAAACATACAGTAAGAACATAATTGAATAGAATGTAAAGGATTAAACAGTTATTGCCACATTTTTTTGCTTCAATTCAATGGACATTGTGCCACTTCTTCTGTTGTGCACGCGTTGCCTGTATAATACAGATATACATGAGGAGGTCAGTCCTCAGTAACCCACAGTAATTTAGTCGTTCTTCACAGAGGATAAAGAATATATGCCTGTGAATATTGTTGGATTGTTTGTTTATTGATTTCAGTGATTGAGTGCTATTTGCTAGCAATCTTACACACAAGGGCTCGCTTCATAAATATACCACAACCTCGGATCCGAAAATACGTAGATATCATTCAAACTCATTTTATAACATTACCGTAAAAAATAAATGGCTGACAGATGATTTGAGTTCGAGAAGATGCACCATAAGTGAACGTGTACTGTATGTCGACTTCACAACGTGTGAAAATAGCAATTGCCAGTCAAGTAATAACGAAAGCTGCGTCATTTGTTAGTCTGAGCTTTTGAATAGCCACCGAGCAGAGCAAAAACGTACACATACAACGAAAATCCTCCGTAACTTCCACTATCAACCCAGGCTGAACTTAGCTCCCCCGCCCCGACATACAGCAATCTTTGTCTCCCAGTCGAGATGTGTCACTTACAACATACAGTACTTCTTTGACACCAATGACCACTTTCATATTAGCCAAAGCTTTGGCACAATCTACAAGAATCTTGTGATTATCAAACTGCAAATTGGCGAGGGTTTCTGTCCTGTACGAAATGACGACAACCCTCCCAGGATTGTGTTCGACCTTCCTCTGTTATAACAAAGAACCTTTGCTCCAAACATGCTCAGCAGCTATCTCTTTGGTCAGAGACACAAGAGGAAGAAGATAGACCAGGAAGAGGAGGAGGAGGGGGATTGTGTTTTGGCCATCCGCCGACGATGCACTTCCACTACACACACATGCATGCTGCTGACATACAGGATCCTGCCGGGCCCCCCTTTTGCCCCACCCCCCAACTGACACAATATAGAACCCAGTGACAACTCTTGTCACAGACGTGCCTCTGGAGAAATAAAGACTATCCTGCTTTGAGGCAAAATAAAGCCACTTGACTGTCATTGACTTTCCTGTTGACCACAGTTCATTAGGGGACATTGGATGGGTTTCCTGCCTGGAAGAGTGCCCCCTCCTCACCCTAACCGCCAAGTCAACGAGGGCTTAATAAGGTGGTTTGTGTAGAACTGCACTGCGCAATACTGAGAGCTGTTTCTCATATTTTGGTCTCCTTCTTTAGCTACAGTTCGCGAGAGGCAGAAAAGGACTGCAAACTACAACAAGAACGATACACACACCGTGAACTCCCACCAATTCGCAAATTCACTTGTTCTGTGACAATATAAGCACCGAACCAATAAAAAACAGTAGACTATCTTCTTGCAGAGTTTGTTTGTTTGTTTGTTTTTCCGTTCTTTTGTAATCCGCAGTAGACCATGGGTTAGTTTCACCAAAAACACCGGCTTCTGACCAAAAGCAGGGAAGAAAAAAAACAAACGCTTTTTGTGAAAAGAAACATGTCAAGCAAAACAGTGACTTTGATGCGAATATTTTTTGCTTTTTTTGACACCTCAAACTATAAAACAACAAAAACAAGACTGAGAAAGGACTTATGATGGCAAAATATCCATGTATTAACAGATTTATAACCAAGAAATGCGCCGTGAGTGACGCTCACTCACCACATACAGTTACATACATTTACATACTCTGATTCGAGTGTGAGGTGCCTAAATTTAGCCGACGCTTTTCTCCCACATTACCGACGTGACGATCCGAGATTTTCCCCACTAATCTTTATCTTCTACTCAAAGGCTGTGCTGATCTCAAATCCAAAGCAATCAAACACTGCCAGCTACAAGGGTTGTGGGGGAAATCGTTTACCAACTTGAAATTCACAGGAAAACTGGGCGAGACCCTCTTCCACAGCTACTCATTGAAAACCGTACTCTTTGATAGTGTCAATCAAAAAGTAAACGTATCGTGTATTGAATCACATACGATGGCCAGTGAGTATTATTTGGCTGGTAGAAGTCCATTTCCTGCTGAACAGATAAACGTCGAGGGGGTAACCTTAATATTGCTGCACATGCATACATCCGCCGGACCGGGAAGCAAAAGAGTGAACAAAGATAAGCCTCAGCGTGACAGCGAAGCACACTGGAGCGTTTCTCAGTATGGGAGACGTTTATGAAGACTCACTAAATGCGGCGTGTGCGGGTTTCTGATAAAAAGACGTGATGTGGTCACTTTCCTCAGAAACTCCATCCGAGTGTGAAGTTCCTGAATTTTGTCGACACCCTGGCTATTTGTGGGGGATAGGGACTGAGCGCTGCAATGAATAGAAAGAGAAAAGGAAATACTTAAGCCCTCCCCCCCTCGCCCGACTGTCAAAAATGCGAATTAATGTTAATTATGTTAGCTAGTTGGTGCTAGATTCCACAGAAGAAGAAAGATGGCTGCATCTTTTCTGGAGAGAGGCGGCGTCTTTTAATTGAGTTTTGGAGCAGTGCCTGCTTGCAAGAGGTCAACGCAACCCGGCTCGTTTACTCCTGGCATCCTGCAGCTGTGTCTTACCCCAGAGACATCTCCAGTAAGGAGCCTTATCAAATTTAATATACAATCAGGAGCTCACCATGGGAAACCAGTTAACAACTACACCACAAGCACAGACCTCCATCATACCCAAGCTACCACCTAAATTCGATTTAGTTAGATCCAGATTCCAGACCTGGCACAGGGTCAAACCAATCAATCATAATTATCATACCCATGCTAAATCTTAATCCAAGGTCCATATCCTGATTCTGGATTTTGGCCTCCGTATCTTTAAATCACCAAAGGGTCCTACGGAAGCTGCAAGCCAAACTTAATATAAAAAAAATAACAATGATGCAAGACCCTCGATCAGGTTGAGATGATCACAAGTTAATCAACCTAGGGCCACATGTAACTTTAAATCAACATTGAATCAATTCATGTTTGGGTAATCCCGTGGTTTCAACCCGATTTCATCAAACTACCGATTCCAGATCTTGAATTTGGATCACATTCAAAGGTTAATATATGTGTTCTAATACTGAAGTTAAGTAGAATCATGATTCAAATGTAGCCATTTTGTCTTTGAGTTAAACTGAACATAGATTCGACATCCCGAAACTGAATCAGCATTAAATGTTTTTTAGAGTTATCATATTAGAGTTGCACATGAAATTTGCACTCTTACTTTGTGACAGCAAAAATTATTATTCCAGATTCAGAATACAGAACCGTGATTCCAAATTATTCAATTTCTCATTTGGACAGGCACATCAAACTTGATCCAAATGTCTTTTACAACTTGGATTTATACATGTTACCAAATCATGGATGCTGGATCAACATTCTAGATTCAGATCTGGAACATGCTAAAAAAGAAAAAAAAAAGAAATTTGTCCTTTTGTCACATCAAGCTACACACCTAACCAAACTAAACAAGATCAGTTTTGCGCAACACAAATGATTGACGAAGAGATTCCAGTACAGATTTAAAATCTGGATTAAGGTTAAACAAGTTCACCTTTGCTGAGAAAGATGTGACGCATCCGACTCTGTCCGTGTTTACCAAAAATGACCCAGATACAGATCTTAGATCCAGATTCTAGGTCCAGATACAGAACTGGACAATTTGTATCCAGTTCTGGATCTTGATAATGATAACAAAAATTATGAATTTGTCCTTTGGTCATACCAAGTTACACACCAAATTTGATCAAAATAAATTGAGAACATTTCAACAGCAAAATGATCAACGTCGAATCGGAGAGTCTGAATCTCCAATCCATTTCTCTGAAATGATTCACAGATTAGTTGTCACATTACAGCCTCTTGCTGTCCTACTTTCTCCTACATTCTCACATGCTCCCAGTGCAAAGTAACTCATACAAGAACGGGACACAAAATAGAATGAGCTAACCCGACCTACCGCCTGCCCTACAATGTCCGTCTGAGCCCATTGATCACTGGAACTGTGGGAAGTCAGGCCCGCAGCTTCAGAACTAGGCTAACCTCCCCCGACTCTCCCACATTCAAACCCCCACCCCATCTGAGCCCCTCTGAGCCTCCCACCGCCTTCGGGCGACACGGCTCGGCGAAGACACGCTGGCCCGGTTAGCAACTGGGTTGCAACACGGAGTCAAACGAATCACGTCTGATGCGCGACTTCCTACAAGACTGGTAGATGGAAGACAAGCAAACTCATTTTTGTTTAAAATGTTATTTTTCACGTGGGAAAAAAAACACGCACACACAAACAAAACAACATTCTACAATAGACAATGAAACACAACACTAGTTTTCAATGTTCAAAGGGGAGTGGGAAGGAGTCTAGACTTTGGAAATCCCACCCCTTCTCCTGATTGTTTTGTTTATACCTATTCTGCTTCAATACTACTACTACTACTACTACTACTACTACTCCTCCTATTACTACTCCTCCTCCTACTACATTTAGTTTCATATAGTTTTATGTGAAATACAAACTTTGTTCTTGTTGATAAGGATTGTATTTATTTTGAAGTTATCACCACCCTCCCAATCCCCAAACAATCTTTGATTATTTTGTGGTAAATAAGCCTGGGTTGGGTACCGGTTTCAAGGTATACCTAAAACCTTCCAGCTGTATGAGCTTTTTTTTTTTTTTTTTTCCCCTTTCACTTAAAATATATACATTTAGAAAACATTTTTTTTAGAGCTGTAATTGCAATACCGTGATTCCATGAAACAGCAATATTTTTGCTTCCGGACATCAGAATCTGATACCAGCCCTTGCCCAGTGGTAAAATATTATTAACTTTGTACATCATCTATGTCTGCAAATTTGAACCATTTTGACTACAAGAAACGTGAGTGAGTGTTTACTGGATGACGTACTTTGTGGATGAACCATATTTTGTGTAGGGTCGCTAGTGAACTGACTAAGCTTGTGGAGCTATTGCTCCAAATCTCTACACCGTAACTGAAATATGGCACAACTATGAAACAGTACAGTTCAAAGTGCATGAGAATGGAGACCATATACATCAAAAGAACGCAGCAGTCTTTGGCAGCTAAAAATAGCAACACTCCTTTTGTCGATAAGCAGGAGTGTTTGTCTCTATTTTTGGCTGATGTTTTGTGGGAAGACAAACAATCTCAGCAAATTCTTCTACGTCGTAGAAATAATAGACGCACGATGCGGACACAAGTTTTCCGGGAGACACATAAAACAACACAGTAGCTCGTCGCGAGGCCTCATCACAATCTCGCAATTTGATGAGAAATAAGACACGATTGATGGTTGCTGCATCTCGCGTGTCGTTATTTCAAATAGGAAGGGTTCTTCACGGTGCCCTAGAGCAGAGGTTCTCAAACGTTTTACACCGAGCAGCGCCTTAAAAAAGCTCTCCAACAATCACAGTAAACTAGTAAGCGTTCATCAAAAACATTAAGCACAGTTTGAACAGTAACACTGCACTGTAACATAGGAAAAGGGGAAAAAAACAACAACACCTAAATGATTCAATTCAACTGTATTGCACATAAGTTAAATAAAAATTGTACTTAAATGTTTTTTTTTTTCATGTTTTGTACTGTACTTAACAGTTGAATCCAACTGAACTGTACTTGAAAATAAATGTACTGTCCTTACACTACTGGATGAAAAGAAATAAATTAAACAGGCTGTGTGCATGGCAACAGGCTTCATTCTACTGTAGTAAATCTGATTGTATTACATGTTTTAAAATGTTGTAAATCTGATTTGTATTTAATTCAACGATATTATCTCATACCACTTGAGAGAGCCCGGGCACTACTACTACCCATTTTGATAAACTTGGCCCTTGTGCTATCAAAACAGCATGTTTAGATAGCTTTGCTAATCTTGCGAACTGATGGAAAATGATATGAAGTCGCTAAGGATAACCACTGAAAAAACACCCCGTTTTAAAAAAAATAAAATTTTTAACAAACAATTTTAGTTTTCTTTTTTTAACTATTCTACCGTCCGGCACGGTGCGCCCTGCGATTGGCTGGCAACCAGTTCAGGGTCTACCCCGCCTCCTGCCCGATGATAGCTGGGATAGGCTCCAGCACTCCCACGACCCTTGTGAGGAGAAGAGGCTCAGAAAACGAAGGGACGGATTCTACCGTCTTGGCTCACATAGCCATAAAGTCAATAGAGTTCCTCCTCTGACATAGACAAACAAGTCAAAAGACTTCTAGGAAATTCTAACTGGTTGAGAGGCAACGTCTTGGTTCAAACCCACTTGAAATGTAGATTATATATATATATATATATATATATATATATGTTCTTGCATTAAGAAATCATCCCTGACTCACCAGGAAAATAAAAAAGTGATCTTCCTTGGTCTGTGTCTCAACCTCCTTGGGGGAGGTAAAAGTGCCAAACAATGCTGAGTTAAGAGAAGATTCTCCCTGTCTTTCCTGAAGCAGGAATGTGGCCTGCATTGCGTGTGACCGCCTGCTGATGACGACAAGATTATCGCTGTCTGCTTGTCCCACCGTCATCCCCTGCCAACAACAAGCCGCCGTTTTGTGGCACCCCCGCCGCCCACGCCGCACGCACACACATTTTTATAATGCACACGCGTGGCCAAGCACTTGTCGACACTGTTTTGACATTTTTTTTTTTTTTTTTCCGTTCAGTTTGTTTTTTCGCAGGCAGCAGAAGGCTGGAGAAACAAAAAGTCACACGTGCTGTTCTCGTAGAAGCGTGAAGCTGCGATGATGCGGCCCACACACGCACATTTTGCAACAGGGACGCTGCCAGATAGAATCGTGACGAGCTGTAGCTTAGAAGAAAACATTATTAGCACGATCGCTATGCCGACCAAATTTCATGTTGCTCAATGAAATGTCTGGTCAAGATCTTTTTTTGAGTGTTTTCTGCTGAGTCGTCAAACTTCACGGCCACGCTCCGCCGACATGCAATTTAGCATCGTCCATCCGTCTAGTATACGCGGTTCAGATTTGTAGCAATGGGACAGAATCTCTCGGAGAAGTTGTAGCGGAATGGACCATGGGCAAAATAACTGCACATTGGATGTGCACATTGCCCATGAACTTAATATGATGATTATTATTATTTTTACTTTTTTCTGTTGAGTTGTCAAACTTTACCACTATGCTCTGCCTGCACACAATGACGAAACAAAGTATTTCTACAATTTAGCGTTTTACATCTGTCTACTAGACGTGGTGAAATTGGGTATTCATTCCAATTGGGAATCAGGCTGGAACATAGCAGATTATAAAATGTACATTAATGTGACAAAGCGCTGAAAGAGC
Source organism: Phycodurus eques (assembly GCF_024500275.1). NCBI lineage: Eukaryota > Metazoa > Chordata > Actinopteri > Syngnathiformes > Syngnathidae > Phycodurus > Phycodurus eques. The sequence goes on from NC_084531.1 coordinate 26,867,084, forward strand.
ACATTGAAATTGGTGTCGACCTAATGGACTGAAAGAATGAGAAACTCCCCGCACAACTGTCATCCATCCACCCTCATTAGCCTGACGTCACAGCTCAGTAGCACTACTTTCCATCCGCCTGCGTGCGTGCGTGCGTATGTGTGTGTGTGTGTGTGTGTGTGTGTGAGCAACTAAGCATGCTCAGTGTGTTCCAGCACTGCAGTCAAACAAGACTTGTTACCCCGGGGGAGTTGCGAGCTTTTGGCCTGAATCCAAAACTTGATGAGTCATGAGAGTTAACGTCGGGATATACCGGCTGGAAATAGACAAGATGGAGTGCACCGACGGGTCCTTGTGTTTGTGCAGCTGTGTGTGTGTGTGTGTGTGTGTGTGTGTGTGTGTGTGCGCGTGCATGTGCTCCAGGTTAACAGCCAGCTCCTCCTTGTCCTCCTATTGTGGCGTACAGTACGACGTGTTTAGTTTGGGATGTTTGCTCATGCACATTTGAAAACACGATGACTGGGGCGTATCGGCTCGCTTGTTGACACAGTTTGTCACACCAGTGACACACACGCACATGCACGCCGTGTGCTACTACAACTGACACTTACAGTATCTTACAGTAGCACAAAAAATAAATGGCTTGCAGATGACTTGATTTTCTTTTCTTTTTTTTTAAACCGAGCAAAACAATACACAAAACTTAAACAATGCATGAATCCTAATGACAAAATTCCTCCAGATGCAGGAATTGGTTGGGCCTTGAGTGTCTTTGTAATTCCTAATGCCGGTCCCTTTGCTTGAACTTATCTGCGCGTACATGTGTGACATCAGTTTACACAACAGCCAGCGAGCTCAAACCAAACACGAGCGGGGAAGTCTCTGGGTTTACACAAGCTAGTGTCGTAAGAGACGTTAAGCAGACAGCGTGAACGGACGGACGCCGCGCGTCTCTGGTTGTTCTCCGGTCACGTCCGAAGCAGGTATCGCAAACAAAACAAAAGGAAGAGCGCAGGGCCGAGTGCCAACCCGCAGAGAGAGACATTTTGTGCTCCACTGTCGCTAGCTTTGAGCGAATCCAGACGCGCCGAGGTCGGACACGCCGCTGTCTAGGGGACGCACCGGCCGACGTGAACACGACGAGACCTTTAACAGAGCTCAACTTCATAATCATTAATAGAGAGCCTTTTTGCATTCAACCTATTCGCTTCCAAAATACTACCTGACCACAGGGCAGTATGTAAAATCCTTATCGACCTGCCTTTGTGTTTTCTGTATTCCGTTTACTATCTTGCTATACAGGTGTGTCAGCGTACTAAGTGTTAGCATGGTACCAATCCGGTAGACGCGCAACCTACTTCAACATTCGGCAAAATAGGTTTCGGCACTGCCATTGGACATAGTACACAACCACAGGAAGACATGTATAATCTATAACTTAAAAAAATAACTATCAACAGATATCCTTGGAAAACTAATAGATGCGGTGCGCCAACAAACAAAAGATTCCCTGCACACTCTGGCGTTAGTAAACGAAGATAAATGGAAAAGGACAAAGAACGTGTACAGTATGTACTGATTTTATCGACCACAATGGCGAATCATCTATAGTGTCTTCGCTGTCAATAGGAAGCTTACTGGGACATTAAAAAAAACAACCAACCAAGCACCAGAGAGTCATATTGAGTGGAAAATGGTTTCAAAAAAAAAAAATTGAAATCTGGTTTGTCAAGGTAAACACTTGCGCACTGTGCCTGGCGAGGCTCCTATCTTCTACTCTGACCTGTTAGCTACCTGGCTGCTACCTCAGCCATCTTGGCTCGGGCAACCTTCAAAATCAATAGCGGTCTTGTTCTGCAACAGCACAATTATCACTGCAACCAAGAAGAATCGCGACAGCCAGCGTAACAGTGGTGAGGACGCTGAACCTTGTGAACATTCCCAGCATTGGAGATGCATTTAGTGGACTGATGGATGGATGGTGATGACAATGAACACTGCTGTCGTTAGGAAAACGACGACGCCTGACTCCCCGCCTCACAGCGTTATCTTCCATCTTTGTGCTACTTTTGCCGCCTCCGCCAGCTGTCGTGTTACGTCTCCGTGATGTGAGCGCAACACCTCCCACGTTCAGTGGTTAGCTTAAAAAAATATATAAAAAATTAAAAAAAAGGTTCTGCTCCACTCCCTGCAAAAATGAGCAAGAACAACAATATGCATGCCAGGCCAGCCGTTGGCGATGTAGGCCAGTATTGTTGTTTTGGTTAGTCATACAGTACACTACCGTTCAGAAATTAGGGGCCACTAAGAAATTGCCTTATTTTATTAAAAAAGAAAAGCACTCGTGTATATTTGGACACACATATACTGTATGAGGTGGCTTCTTAATTGGCTATTGTTCGGTTTCACGTCACAATCACAGAGGCTATGTTCACGTTGCAGTTCAATTCAGATTTGATTGCCCAATGTCACATGTATCAGATTTTTTTCACGTTAATGTGTACAGTACGATTCAGATTTTTTTCATCTCCGATTCAGGACTATTCCGTAGGTGGATAAAAATCTGATCTGTATCTGATGCGAATGCAGTCTGGATGCTCAGGTCGCGCTCGTCCGACCTACATGTCATCAAAAGGCTATAAAAGTCACAATTTATTCGACAAATCAGACGTGTGAAAAGCAAAACCAAAACAATCAATAGCAAAAAGAAGATGCTTAAGAACTAATAAATATAAGAAAATGCTGGCTCTGGGTGCACAAAATCCTTGAGATTGCCACAAATGGGCCAGAACTGAAATCTACACACTTTTGTGCCACAGTGCGCCTCGTGTTTTGTGTCCATGTGCAACATGACGTTGTGTTTTGTGTGCATCTGTGTCAAATCATGGACTCATTCTGCTCAACACTAGAAGTTGTATATATTTTTTTTTTAATCAAGCATTTGCCATTGGATATCGATTGCCTGCGCTACACTGGCACCGCTGTACGCTATTGGCAGCAGCCTTTAAGACGCGGTATTTAAAGATGCAAATCAGCCATCGCATTCCTCTCAGGTTTGATAAATCATATTGCGTGTGCTAACATAATCTACTCGACTACACTCCTCCCAAAATGCGCGAGAGGAACTGCAACTTTGCAAGTTTGGCAACCTAATACTGGGCGCCCCAGTTAGCAGATCAGCTTCTACATCTTTTTCCGTGAGTAAACAAGTTTGTGCCGGTTTTTGCACATGCTGACCTTTAGTAAATCGGGCCCATAACTGGTTTGCACAACCAAATTACTCCAGTCAAGCAATTATGGAGCTTTGTGTGCGCCGTAAGAAAATCCCCTGAATGTCCTGTCCTTCTGTGATCACTAGTTTAGTTTGTGTTCTCTAAAAGGGCATTCCTAACTCCAGCGAAAACTGCTACAAATATTTTTTAAGAAGGAAACACAAACAGTTCCTTTGCGGTTTGCTTTTAGCTTGGAATTGCAAGATAGAGGCAGTGTTTTTATGCCGGTGCTTATAAAGAACATTTATAGAGTACAGTCGCAGTGAGCGGTTTATTGGTGGCGAGGTAGCGCTTTATGACGAGTGATTCGGGGCCTGCGGCTCTGCGGATAGAACCGGGTCGTCTGTTTTCCCCGCGTCGGCACACAAAACTGCTTTCTGTTGGTTTGACCGGGTCCACACTAGACGTCATGTATCGACTCTGTCCCGCTACCGGCTGCAGCTTACGTATCATATGACTGTCATTCAATTGGCCCTGTGATGCAGATAAGCTTGGGGTTTAAAATAGTTGATGTGTTTTCTCGCAACGAATTGAAGTTCACGTTGATATACTTGCTCGGATAAACATTTACTCCCGTGAACATTCTGTGCCAAAGGGCAAGAAAAGCAAGGTTTGTGCAAAATGTATCTTGGAATCTGAGGGAGCATGTGGATGCTTCTGGCTAGCATCGCTAACAGCCGGCAGGACACTGTCTGATGGCTGTATTCGTTTTGTTGACTAAATTTAATTAATCTTAATAAAAATAAAAAAATAAAATAAAAAACATTGCTAATCCTACATAAAACACATTTCAAACTGCTGCTGACCAAACAAATCCCCCCAATCTGTGACTGCTAATGATAAAAACAGTGCTAATAACAAAGCTGCACGCTTCCCTAAGAACTCAAACGGAGACCCAGGCCCACGGAAACGCAAAGCAGCACCCTTCATAAAATCATCTGTGCATACTGTACATACGGTTCAGCCTCCAAAACGTGTGTCTGCTTGACGATCCCTAACTGAGACCCTAGTCCCACCTGAACCCAGTCTTCCTGATGATCCCCAACCCTAAACCGACCCTAACTTGATCTACTTGATGATCTATAAACATAAACCCAAACCAACCCTACCAGTAACCCAAACTTAACTGTCTGCTTGATGATCCCAATCCTAACCCGCCCACTAAACTTAACTCCCATTAACCTACCCGCTTGATGATCCCTAACCCCTGACCCTAACGTATGCCTCACTGATGTTGGATGAAGGCCTTCCACTTTTCCAGAATACAAGTGCCGGCCAATAAAAATGAACAAGCAAAATGTCTATGCCTGTCAAAGCAGGAAACGGGGAGGCGCTCCCGCCTGACCTCTGAGGGCAAGGACTTCCCAAAGCCCCCCACACCACCATCCACTACCAAGCGTGCGAAACAACGTCCGAGCTGGCAGGCGACAGCGCGACACGGGCGGCAGTCACCCTCCCGCCGCTCCCGACGTACAAGGGCAAGAGAGCTATCGCCTTCCCGATACAATCAGTCTGGAATGTGGCAACTCTTCGGCGTATGTGAACAGACACGTTTGTGCAGAAGACAGGTGTTTCTTTCCCCTTTTCTTCTTCTTTAGGGATCCCTTACGTGGGAACAGGAATTAGACTGTTTACTCTATGTCACTCGAATGATTCATGAGGTGTACGCAGACTGACGTGAGCTTGATTCAGACTCATATTTACAGTGCACACTGCACATGATGGCCAACTGTCTAACTAATCGGTTGAGTGGAAAAAAGTGCGTGAAAATATAATGCTGAAGGTGTATGGAGTTCCATTTATTATTATTCGTCGAGCTTAGAACCAAACCAAAAGTGTTCTGAGAATACTCAATGTTACTAGCAACCAATCAGAGCCCAAGATAATCAAAACCATTCTTAAATGTCACATTATTTTCTACAAATATTGACTTCTTACTACATTTTAATCACCATTTATGTTTTTATTACAAAGTATACATTCATTTACTGTGAATAATAGTGTGCCATCATCTCCATACGAGTGTTATGTTTGGGAGCAATGTGACCTCTGCCTAGCAACACGTGACGACGGAAACATATCAGGTCACCAGGAAGAACAACGCCGCTGCACCCGTTCTAATCGTTTTCGTGGTATGCAGCCGGCCTATGGGGTTGATGCGTCACCAAGCCACTCGGAAAAAAGTATTGGGACACTCGTGGAAAGGAAAGGGAGTTAAAAGTGACACAAAAATCTGTAATTGGCACCTCCCTTAGTGGGTATAATGGATTTCACTCTTTAAGGAAGACTTTTGGGGTGTGGTAAAATGTTGTTTGATCAAAATTTTGTCTTTTCTATTTTATGGATGGATGGATGGATGGATATAAACGTATTTGTACTTACATTACTTTTTGTAGATATTGGTACTACATTCTGGCAAGAATTTCTCAAAATATTAAATAAAACATTTTATTCCATGTTTTTCTGTATAGTTTTACTGGTATTATTTTTATTATTATTATTATTGCTGTTATTATTACATTATCAAATATTTCCTTAATTGCACATTTTAAAGACGTTTATTTTATATTTTAAATACGGTGAGTTTAAGGACATTTTTAAAAATGATTTGCAAAGGTTATCATTATTCTTACTTATTATGAATATTATTAAAATATATATATATATATATATATATGTATGTACACACATTTTCCTGAATTGTTGTTATGTTTTGTAGATGATGGTATGATATTTAAAAATATTAAAATACAATATTACATTCAAAATACTGTATGATTTCAAAGCTGTTGATTTAAGGATATTTAAAAAAACAATTAAGACATCACTATTTTTAATTGTAGTAATAGTATCACAGTAGGGGTGAATTTTAGGATGTTTTTAAAGATATTTGTTAAAGATGATTTTTGTTGTAGTCGTAGCTTATTTTTTTTTATTTCTATAATTTCATTACAGATTTTGTTTTTCCGGCGGCACAGTGGCCGACTGGTTAGAGCGTCAGCCTCACAGTTCTGAGGACCCGGGTTCAATCCCCGTCCCCGCCTGTGTGGAGTTTGCGTGTTCTCCCCGTGCCTGTGTGGGTTTTCTCCGGGCACTCTGGTTTCCTCCCACATCCCAAAAACATGCATAAATTGGAGACTCTAAATTGCCCGTTGGTGTGAATGTGAGTGCGAATGGATGGTTGTTTGTTTGTATGTGCCCCTGCGATTGGCTGGCAACCAGTTCAGGGTGTACCCCGCCTCCTGCCCGATGACAGCTGGGATAGGCTCCAGCATGCCCGCGACACTAGTGAGGAGAAGCGGCTCAGAAAATGGATGGATGGATGGATTTTGTTTTTCCACACCAAACCCATCACAGCAGGCCTTTGTGGACCTTGCTTTGTGGACTGGAAACAAACCAAAAACAAAAAAAACCTTTCCCAAGCATACATTTGTCCAAAATGTCTCAATAAAAAGAAAGATTAAGATTCAGGTGGGAAACTAAAGCGTCTCGTCCAAGTTTTGATTGATGAATTGCTTGATTAAGGGCTGTGTCTCAAAACGCTTTTGCACAAATACGCCCTGCCTATCTTGTGATGAGCAAACCTGAGCCGTGTTACTCACAGCAGCTGTTTCCATGATGACAACATTAACACGCAGCTGATATTTTAGCATGAGGGAGGGATCGTGTACCAAGGTTTAATGACTCATTGTGTGTTTGTGTGCTGTGGAACTAGTATGTCACCAGCACTAACGGTAATCACATCGGTAAACAAGTAGGAAACATCCCAGAAGAGTCTCGCTCCCTCGTAAACACGCCGACCTCCCTCAGCTTCCCCGCCGCACCGATGTCGGACTTTGCATACGATTTGCATGCCCGGCCTGCTTTTAACTCCTCCGTCATCCCTCACGCTGCCTTTTGACATGCACTCTAAACCAGCGGTTCTCAAACTAGGGATCCGGGGACCTCCGATGGGTTGTAAACGTGCGACACAAACAACAAGTAAACAATAATAATGAACGTCATTCACTCTCGCCCACACAACTGAAATCCTTTTTTTCGGCAGAAGGATGTTGCGGGTGGTATTTTCGTAGGTCCTCCGTAATTTGAATGACGTCCCAGTCGCAGTTAGAGAGGTATTACCGAAGAAAGAGGAAATTGGACAATTCTTGACAAAAAAGGGACAACCGATGCCAGAACTAACCGATCCTGTTTGGCTGTCTGATTTTGGATTTTTAGTTGACATAACCCGACATCTGAACGTCCTGAACACGAGCCTTCAGGAGCAAAATGCATTGATAAGCCAACTGTATTCACATATGAAAGCCTTTCGGACCGAGCTGCTACTTTTCATAACCCACCTGTCACAAACGCAGCCCAATACCACACATTTTCCAGCGCACAATATCAGTGCGCAAATGAGGAGGCATGCCGCAAACATCTCATCTCAGACTGAGGAGTTTCAACAGCGTTTCGGGGATTTTGCAACTATTGAAAAGGAGATCACGCTTTTTTCTTCTCCCGTTTCCGTGGATCTCAGTGACGTTCCAGCCCACCTGCAGTTGGAGCTCATTGAGCTGCACTGTGACACGGAGTGTCGCAGCCGGTACCAACAACTCCCTCTTGTCAACTTTTACCAGCAGCTGGATAAAGACAGGTTCCAAGAGATTCGTACATTTGCTAAGAAAATGTTGAGCTTGTTTGGCTCGACATACTTGTGTGAGAAGACATTCTCAGTCATGAACATGAATAAGAACCGCGTGAGGACAAGACTAAGTGACTCCCGCCTGCGTGACATCTTGCGCATTAAAACCACCGCTTTTGAGCCAGACCTGCCCCATTTACTGCAGTCGAGATCTCAGTATCACCCTTCACATGAATGCAAACATGTTGTTTGTTGATTCTGATGAATAAAGTTTGAGTTTGGGTCAAATTTCATACAAATACTTTATTTTGCATTTCATTAATTTTTATTTTAACCTTCATTTATCCAGGTCAGGCAGTCTATCAGATCTACCTAGCAGCAGACAGCATTGTAAAACAAAATAAAATAAAAATAAATACAAAAAAGCATTCCCCTCGTCGGTAGCATGTAAAATTAATGCTGGCCCGCATGACAATTTCTTTACGTCAATGTGGCCCCTGAGTTTGGGCACCCCTGGTCTATAATGTACCGTGTGTGCCTTGTTTCGTGTGCTGTTGCTGCTGTGCGTGCCTTGGCCTCTCGGGGGCAGTGTGGTGCACACACGCGGATTATGAGGAGGAAAAAAAAAATGTCTCCCCTCTAAGGGATCCCTGGATCCAAAGACTTTGTGAGCACGTGCTCTAAACGAAACACGAGGAGCAATCATTTCAACAAGAAGCAACTGATTAACACAATCCGGCCCTGTCCGGATTAGGGAGGATTTTACGGCCGGGTGGGACGGCTCGACTGGCGAAGGGACCCGGGACACCTCATCATCCATTGTCGCGAAAAGAGACAACGAACTCCAGTTCCAATGCAATGGCTGATTAAACGCCTCGAGGGGCCGTCAGGGATGAGATTAAATACACGGCTGAAACGCTCTCACACACATTACAGACATTTTTTTTCTTTTTGCTCTCACACCTACACACTTTAGCTACTAAAATGCTCTCACACACTCCCCCCCCACCACATACTACTGAAATGCTTTCTCACATAATACTGAAATTGCCTCACATATCCAATGAATGTTTTTTTTTTGTCTCTCACACACTCCTGAAATGCTCTTACACAAACACTAATAAAATACCCTCGCACATTCTACTGACAATGATTTCGCTCACACACACTACTGAAACACTCACACACACAACTTAAATCCTGTCACACATACTGTACTAAAATGCACTCACATTGAAAATACTGGAACCGCTCTTAGGTTAAACCGAAATTGAAATAATCTCACATCGAGTCATCTACTGAAATGCAAATTTTAGTCGATGACTCGCTGTGCGGGTGAAGGCGATACAGTGGCGTCTTTGAGAATGTCAGCTGTGTATGTGTGAGAGCATACTAATTGTCGAACTTTTCGAGAATGGATTTGCGAGACTAAACATTTTATTTCTCGCCAATCCTCCTCCTGGCTTTAAGGAAGGTAAATATTCACCTCCAGCCACAAGAAGGTGAGGTTTGCATACCCGGTTGTTTGTTCGGTACTTAGTGAGATTACAGTAAAATGTACTCCAATGAATTTCCTGTCAATGTGGAGGAAAGGTTCATGCTATTGGCGGCACTGTGAAGTATGTGGTTAGCATGATCGCCTCACGGTCAAAAGAATCCGGATTTGACTCTCCACCCAGTTTTTTGTGGGGTTTTCGCAGCATATTTTCTCTCTCACAGTCTAAAATCATACATGTTAGATTCGCTGACGAAGCTGAATTCCTAATAGTTGTGAATGTGCGGGCGAGTGGTTTTTTTGTCTACATGTGCCCTGCCGTTGACTGCGACTTTCCCCCCGCTTCTCTCACCAAAAGAGATGGGATCCAGTTCACTTGTTACACTGAAGAGGATCAGCACTATGTATAGAAAAACGGATGGTTGGGTGGTGAGTCTGAATGTTTTTCTATGTGCCTTGTGATTGATTGGGACTGGTACCCCACTTCTCTTCCCAAAAGCCAGCTGGGATAGGGTCTCGTTTTGCAAAATCTTTTTTTTCTCGTTTAGTTTTTTGCTGTTAATTTTCACTCTCCAAAAAATGTGTTTGTATCCATTTTTGGTTGCTTGCCATGTTCTTCACTTTCCGCTAACATTTCACAGAGGCCCAAATGGCTTGTTGATTAGCGGAGAAAACGACAGACCCGCGCTGTGACCTAAATGTCACCTCGGTCAGCTGACGGTAATATCTGCGGGTAAAATAGTCCCGATTGTTCCTGCTCTTGACTTTAAGAGGAAGGAATTCCAGATGGTTGGATGATTGCGTCCACACGTCTCCTCATTGTGGACGTCTCATGACACCTATGTCGTGCGTCCGCCCTGCAGAGGTGGCAAAGGTCCTCACACTCTGTACTTTAGTAGAAGTACTGATTCTTGTGCAACAAAAAAGAGACGCTGGTAACATTAGAAGTACTACCTTGAGTACTGAGTAAAAAAAAAAAAAAGGGGGGGGGGGGGGAAGTGCCTAAGTAAAAAAGTAAACATGAATTATTACTTTTAATTCTACACAATACCTGTAGCTTTAATAGAGACGACGAACGGAAATTGTGTGTGGACAGCAGAAAGTTCCATCTACACACACATGCTCATCCAATCAAAAATCGAACCGCGGCCGTGTTAGATTTGTGACTGACAGTCAGCGGGAGTGCACAGAGGAGATGGCGGCGTCCATGTCTGCTGCAGCTACGTTGGCTCGTGATAATTGAACCAAACCAGGACTGAACACGGTATCAGAACCAGGGGAACATTTTATCACAGCTCAGCGGAACATCACCAAACCTTATCTACGCCCGCCAATTCGTGTTGTCACCGCCTGGATCCTGTGCAGCTTCAGGTCAATAAACACCGAAGAGCTAGTCATTGTACGTATCTACGAAGTACGACGCAGCAGTGTTCCCCAACAGCACAGGCTGCACCGGGCGCGTCTGCACCATCCGTGTACTTCATGGGCTTTGCTTTACGACAAAAGATGGAGAGAAGATTCATGGAGTGAATGGCGAAAAGCCATGTTTTAAAAAAAAAAACAAAAAAAACTCATGTGGTGAGGCAGCGATGCTCACGTAGAAGTTCTTAGTTGTATACTGTAAATAAATAATTGATCATATATGTGCGTGTGTGTACTGTATATACATCGACTATTTTGCTATCAATAGCCGTTTCTCAGTCTTTTTTTGTTGTTGTTTTATAGTTTGAGGTGTCACAAAAACAAAAATGAGCGTGAAAGGTCAGTGTTCAGAGTTAGGCGCACAGCAATGTTTAAAGATTTCCGTAAGCGTTTTGATATGCTATTAAAGTGTTTGGGCATCATTTGTAGTTTGTGGTATATTTATGGTTTCAAGCGCAGGTGTCGAACTCAAGGTCCGCGGGCCCAGATCTGGCCCACCACAAGATGTTCTGGAGCCCGGGACAACAAATGATATGTGTCAACTTCCATGATTGTTGCGAAAATCTGTTCCAAAATTTCAAATTGCCATATGTACATCATAACGTTGAGATATTGCAAGCATTTTTTTTGTTGCCAAACCCCTTTTTTACAGTAACTTGAACAACAGCTGAACAAACTACTAACTACCCTTGACTTACGACTTCACAGTCATAAACGGCCCTCTGAAGGAAATCGGAACTACGACAGCACTGGTGTCAAACTCAAGGCCCGGGGGCCAAATCCGGCCCGCCACGTCAAAAGCAAATCAGGTGCAACTTCCATGATTCTCGTTCAAATCTGCACCAAAATTTCAAGCATGTTTTGGTTACCAAACCCCTCTTTTGCAGTAACTGAACAAACTATTATCCTTGAATTGTGATTGCAAAACTAGTTATGCACCAATTTGTTGTGTCTATGTAATAATATTAGGAAGCAATGAAACATTTAGATGGTTTCACAGTCATAATGGCCCTCTGAGAGAAATCGTAACTACAATGTGGTTCCGCAATAAAAATGAGTTTGACACCCCTGCTTGAAATGAATAATATCGACAATTTTAATCACGTTTCTGGGAGCGTCAATTATTCGTGGAAATTCGCTACTTGCTGTCAGGCTCGGTCCACTGGACTCGAGTACAGATAACTGAAAAGTCTACCTAAGTCCAGTAACAAAGTATTTGTTAGTTACATCCCACCCCACCACTGCTGCCCTGCTGGGCCGTTGATGGCTTATTGCATGCGGGTGGGAGTGGAGGTGGGGGCAGCCCCATGATTGTGTTATCTCTCGCCCCGCTCTTGTTTATACAGTGAAGCTAAGCCTATGTACAGTCGTGGCGGCAGCTGCTCCGCGCTGACCACGGTGGTCCCTGTGTAAACATCAGGCATGTGTAAGTGGAAGACAATGGTCGAAGAAGACATTTGGAGACATTCTCGGATGTTTTTTTTTCCACCCCAGATGAGACCGGGGGGTGAGATAATGGCAAAGTCGGCTCGCCGGAGCGCATGAAGCGGCCCGGTATTAATGTAACACCACATATAAACAAATGACAGCTGTATTTATAGATTGTCTCATGCTACTATTGGCCTCCATAAATCCTATTAAGTGAGTGGCGGCCGTCGACCGCCCAACTAGCCCCCTCCCACCCGTCATCCACCCCCCCACCCCCTTCGGCTTATGGGATCTTTATCGGGCCACTCGAGGAGCGCCACCATTATTGTGACACGGACAAGATGGAAACGGCTCTCATCAGACGTGACCTCATCGTGAGTGGATAATGCGAATGTGAGTGCGACAGGTATTTAGTGGCGAACGTAGACAGCACATTTTACCCCACCCACACCCACTCTAATCTGGGTGGCCGTCTGGGTGAAATGTGCATGTTCATAGCAAAAACAAACAAACAAGCAAGCCAAAATACTACTAGTGCTGCTTCTCGGTATTTCTGTGGGGATTTGCAAAGTGTGCCGTATGTTTTGGGGGATGAACCTGCTACCACTTGAAATACAGTCAGGGGACAAATCATTAGCTACACCAAAGTGACCTCAGGTTTTAAGCTCTGGTCATACCGACCTTGACTAAGCCAGGACAACGAAATCTCACGGCAGACCAGCAAGCAAAAATGTCACAAAAAGTGGCTAAACGGGTCCATTGTGTTCTGTCCGCCATCTAATGAAAGAGCATTTCATTGTTTTGCCTGTCACTGTATGTCAGTGGCATAGAAAGAGGAACAAATCAAATCATCATTTTCATCAGAATTAAGAGAAATGAGGTCATTTCCCGTGGCACACTGGTTAAGAATCACCGGTATAACTGACAAATAGTTTTCCTCCACTTTGGTAGTAATGTAGTCGTAGTAGTTGAGAGCCGTTTCCAGTATTTTGGCAACACGAGGCAGCAAAAAGGAGGTATGAACTTAATGTGTTATTGTTTTGGCGAAGAACTGAACTGCAGCTGTCCCTAATATTTGGACGCTATTACAGTGTTTCCCAAGCTTCATTCAGCCGAGGCGCATATTTGACTTTACAAAAGTCTCACCACCAAACAAAAAGCTCGCAAAAAAAGTATATACTGTCGACTGATATAATGCTGATGTGATGTGCGGTGGGAGTGGGTGAGCATCTCATTGTTAAGTCGGTCACTATAAGTCAGCGGCATAGATAGATGAACAAACAAACTACTATTATTCGTAGTCAATAAATTATATCCACGCCAATGTAATTGGATACATTTTCCACCTGATGCGGTTGTACAGTAGCATAGGCCTCGACTTTCCCCCCCAAAATAATCATTATTATTCATAAAATAATCACAAGCACAATCAGGTGAGACGAATTTCTCCATGATAATGCCAATTATCATCGTTTGTCATAGCGCATGTTGTGCAGGTGTCTGTAATCAAGTGACAGTCGAGCGCGTTCGAACTGGACGATTACGTGTGTGGCGTGCAATGAGTTTGGTCCACTCACGTATCTCCGCAGTTTCCTCTCCGGCGGCGACTTCCTCAGCCAGCCGTGGAGGAGGACTTCTCCGCCGCTCATCGTCCGTCTCTCGGTGGCCAACAGGCGGCTACACGCGCAGGACGCCCCCGGTCGGCGCGCGGTTCTCCCCCATCCGAGACGGGGGAGAAGAAGGGCAAGGAGGGGTGGACGGGGGAGCTGTCTGACGGCCCTGGTGGGGGAGACGTTATCGGGCGAGCCTCGGCTACTCCTCCGCGGGGAAGCTCGACTGATGCGGGGTTAGCGTCACGGGGCGTCTGCGGCTTGTTTTCCCAACTCGACACCACGCCCACGGCCGGCTCGCGAGAGGGATGGGCGCCCGTGGAGCACCGGGAAGCAACAACAAGATTTTACAATGAATACTTCAACTTTTTGATAGGGTGACATGTTTCACTACAACTAATAATAAATGAAACAAAATAAAACGTGTCTCCCCCCCCCCCAAAAGCCTCGTCGCCAAACGTCCCGTGGCTAGACACAGAAACAGCACCATCTTGTGGCCGGTTAAGTTAATTACAAGCGTCACTCGGCTGCTTGGATTTTGTTTGCAGGGGGTCCTCGGTTTACGATGGTCACGGCTCTCGATATACGTTATTAAATACGTACCTGCCCCCCAAAACATCTATTTTTGTTGAACGTGTTTTTTGTAAAAAGAAAAATAATATTGAATAAAAACTTTATTTTTTTGCCCCTTTCTCTTTCCTCCTTTTCAGCAGTTTTCCCATTTTTCCTTTTACAGAGGTCCACGGGTTATTTTAACATGCTTGCCTGGCGTTAGAGCCTTTATGGACTCCTTCTGCTTCAGCATAGTGCATATTATAGAAGTACTACGCTCGTACCGCTTCACCTATACGCATAACTGCCTCATGTGTTTCTATGATTTCAAGCTTTAATTTAGTGGAACATTTTTCAGCACTCGCTTTCTTAGGACCCATGATTAGAAAAAAACAAAACAAAGACAACAGACATTTGGCAAAATACCAGCATGAAAATCATATGAGAGCACAAAACACAACAGATAACTGTATTTTCAATTCGAGGTAGTTCACTGCCGCCATCTAGTGGCGGTGGATATAAAAAAAGAAATTCTCCCAACACAAAGCCCCAAAAAATATTTTTTAAAAAAACGTCTACAGCACTACCTGAAATACATAAATACGTATAACACATGAAAAAATAAAATAACTGTAATCTTTAACATAAGGACATTATTGTAGTGTATTACATTTTTAAAAATAATTTTACTTCTAAAAATTGTATTCTACGCAGAAGATAATGTACTTTTATTTCTTTACAAATAATTAGAACTGACTTACCATTGCTGAAATCTCTCAATTTTTTTAATTAAATATCCAGAAAATGGTAACCAATTATTGGCCAAGCATTCGCTTGGTAAACAGCCCAAGTTTGGATTGAAACTGTCACAGAGATATTAATAAAACAATGTTTATTATTGTGGTGTACAACTGCAATAATTATACAAAACAAAAAGAGTTTAGAATAATTTGATCCACTTGTGTCTCAAAATAAGGGTAACATTAGTGTACCTAATGTTGTGGCCTTGACTGTAAGTGAACAATTACAGTCAATTAATTTTATTTAAAAAAAAAATTAAAAAAAAAAAGGCTCCTCAAAGATGTCAATGATTGATGATTCCACATTAGGGTACAGAGGAAAACTTTTAAGATTTACTGTAGTAAATTTCCACATAAGTCGGGAAAAAAAAAACTCATCAAGGCCCTCATTAAATAAAAGTACGGCTAAAATGTAAACATTTCAGCTATTTTGCGCTAGTCTTGTGGCACTAGAACTCAAGATTTGTGTAAGCTCAATGTTTCTATTTTCACGAGTGAGCATGGCAGTAGCCCTCCATGCTTCAGTTACACATGATTTGAGGATTTAATGGAGCAATCTATTGTTAAATTATTACATTAAATAGCTGTTTGAACTGTTCTTGGCATCATTTAGAAAAGGTCGTCAAACTGTTGACACTACAGCAGACAAGAATGTGAAAATCTGGGGAAAGGAATCACGTCTTTGATGTTGTCCACTCCCAGAATGCATTGCAGATATCGCTCAAATCCCATTCCGAAGCCGCCGTGTGGGACGGAGCCAAAACGCCTCAAATCCAAATACCTGAAAAGAAATCAGTGCGGCCATTTACATGAAAAATACCTTTATGAACATCAAAAATAAATATACCGTATATAAATAGATGTTTTTTTTTGTTTTTTACCAGTTGTAGTTGTCTTCTAATCCAATCCTGAGGAGGAAAAAAACAAACATATTTTGACAGTTTTAAAGGGGACATATTATGGAAAAGCGACTTTTCAATGCCTTGTGTACAAATAGCTGCGTCTGTGGAATGCCTGTCCAACCATCAGGAGTTCAATTCAACAAACGAGTAAACCTTTTATCCGCCTCGTTCTCAAACAGGAATCTTTTGTATTTCCGCGCAGCTGTTACGTAACAGTTCATTTACATAATAACCGCAGCGAGTTTCGTCACCCGTGACATGATCAGCTCCGCTGGGGAGGAGATGTGCGCCTTGGCTCAGTAAAAAGTTGGGAAACATTGATCTCAGAATCAGAATCAGAATCATCTTTATTTGCCAAGTATTCTCCTCGAACAAAATAAAGGGGACGCGAATACGCCTGCTTACTTCTCCAGTCGAGCCCTCAGCAGGTCCAGCCTCTCCTCTCTCAGCGAGCCCCCGTACACCTCGCCGACGCCGGGCACAAGAAGGTCCACGGCGGCCGCCTGCACACCAGAGCGCCGCGTCACAACTTTTCATCGTCCCACCGTGGGACGATTCTTGAACCCACCGTGTGCTCGGGAGGGTCCCGGTTGTCTCTGGTGTAGAACGGCTTGAGCTGGTAGGGATAATCGACGACAAAGACTGGCCGCGTGCCGCAATGTTTCACCAGGTAGTTCTCGTGCTCCGTCTTAAGGTCGCAGCCCCACTGAGGAGAAAGGAGAGCGAGCGGGAGGTCAAGGCGGCGCTCGGGCCAGCCGAGACGGCGAGGCGATAATACGCACGTTTGCGGGGAAGGTGAACGTTTGTGAGCTCCGCTTTAAGATGTTTATAGCCTCGCTGTAGGTCATCCTGAAAGTAGATAAACCGTTTTTACTTGCGAAAATAGCAAAGAAAAGATGAAGACAGGCTCACTTAAAATCAAGTGTAATACGAACCAGTATACCGTAAGTTAAATTTGCATTGACAATTTGTCTTTCCCATAACAAATATTAGAAACAGACACACATATCCATAGACCACTACAAAGTACCCTCCAATTGTTTATGATAGTGTATGAGAGAGATGGAATAGTTAACAGTAACCCCCTACATAATTGCCGTTGGCGATTCACAAATTCATCGATTCTTTTTCTGTGGCACCGATCCCCAATTAGTCGCTGAAAAGATATGTGCCCGGCGATTGGCCGGCGACCAGTCCAGGGTGTACCCCCAAAAGTCAGCTGCGATAGGCTAAAGCAAAACATCGACCCCACAACGAGGATAAGTGGGGTGCAGCTCAGTTTAGCCTGGGTTGTTGGAAGTGGAAGTTACAATGTTGTGAGATGACTTTGAAATGAGACGCAAATGTTTTGGCGTCACAGTTTGCGGTATATTTACAGTTTCAACTATGAATACAGACAATTTTTGCGGAGGCGTCAATTACACCTGTTCCCCCCCCCCTAATCGTGACAGGACTTGGTCCCTAAAATGAATGACATGACTCTAGAAAGATCCAAAATACACCAAAAACAACTTACACGAGGAATCTCTCCTTCAGCGTGGCCTCCACGGTATCCTTTCAGCAAGTCGCGCATGCAGAAGGAGAAGCGAGTCAGACGATTGGCCGGCCGGTTGCCGGGCAAGACAGGAGGAGTTCAGCGAGTCGAGTGGCCTTGAGGGGGCGGAGGGACTCACCCTGTGTCCCGGTCTCACATGCTTATGAAACAAGTCCACGTCTTCAGCGCAGCGGTCCAACACGCGCTCGGTGGTCCGTTTGAACATGTCCTCCATGACCTGAGGAGCGGCGGCACCATCAATCATTACAGTTGGACTTCCTAACCATGTTAACCAGGCAAATAAAAGATGATTCTGATTCTGATTCTGAAGTACGTAGTGAACTGTAAATACAGTGATACCTTGAGGCGAGAGTTGAATTCATTGTGAACGCGCTGGTAACTCAAAACACTTCTCACATCTCAAACCATCTTTTCCCATTCGAATGTCTTAAAATGTCAGTAATCATTTCCAGCCAGCCGCCCCCCCCCCCCCCAAAAATGGTTGTAATGAGGGGGGAAAAAAAGCAAAAGCACTTCATAATATTGTATTTCATAAAAAAATAACAGTAATGACATAATTATGTGGAATTAAAAATAACTCAACAATTTTTGTCACATTGCATGAATTGAATGGTACGGTGATGTAAATGTTTTATTTACTATGGAAGAAATCAAATTGGCTCGTTCATAACGCATCCTCGAGGTGTGGGATCGGACTCGGTATCGTCCGGTCTTCAAAATCAAGCGACCCGCCTGATTTGGGGGACAAAAAAAGGTGACTGGGACATCCCTACTATTTTTGGTTCATTTACCTTTTTTATTTTACTTTACTGCATGATTCTATTGGCAACATACTCAGTCCTACTGTGTGCCAAGGTTAACGAGCGTAAACATTGAGTGGCGTACCTCGGTGAGGTCCTCTACGGACCGGGTGAAGGCCAACTCGACCTCCACCATGAAAAACTCAGCCAGGTGGCGTCGGCTCTGGGAGTTCTCCGCGCGAAAGGCTGGCGCAAATGTGTAGACTCTGGAAAATGACCTGCAGACATAATTACGGAGAGATAAACTTGAGTATGCGTCAATGTGTGTGTGTGTGTGTGTGTGTGTGTAGAGTCTCTTTCTTTGCCTGAAGGCACTGCACAGTAATTCAGCTGAAGAAGATATTATTTATAAAAAAAATAAATAAATAATAATAATTACATCTCACCCTGCCATGATCTCCAAGTGGAGCTGAGCAGACACGGTCAAGTAGGCCGGAATCGAGAAGTAGTTCTCGTCCTCGCTGTTCTGCTGACTGGAAGGCTGCAGAGAAATACATTCACCGGCCACTTCATTAGGTACAGCACCCCCATGACATAGACATTTACTGTGCTGCCTTTGGAGATGACCACGACGCACCTTAGCGGGTACCGTAATTCCTCATCTGTAATGCGCATTTCCCCCCCCAAAATAAAATTGTCAAAAGTCAATAGTGCGCATTATACATGGGGATAGGGGCAAAAGGGAAAAAAACTTTCACATTTTAGAAATGTATGCTGCCATCTAGTGGTTATGAAAAAGCTGTACACTTTCATTCCAAAATGCCCCCGCCACCTACTGCTTATAAAAAAGGTGTAGCCTACACTTTCATGGTCATTGCACCGGACTATCGCAATATTAGTCATTCGAACTGCTCTAAGTGCTAATGGACTCTGCATCTTTTTGCACAATTGTTTTTTGTCAATGTCTTTATGTCTCCAAAGTGTTCTGTAAATTGACTGTCTGTTGTACTAGAGCGGCTCGAACTACCGGAGACAAATTCCTTGTGTGTTTTGGACATACTTGGCAAATAAAGATGATTCTGATTCTGATTCCAATATGAGAGGTGGTACATATGACTGCATATATGTACAGTTATGCTCATAAATTTACATACCCTGGCAGAATTTGTGGAATTATTTTTTTTTAATAACTGATGAATGAACAACAACCATCATTCATTTCTTTATGGTTATGTTTTGTTTAATGATAATGCTTGACCGTTTAATTTGAATCCCATTAAAATAAAATTGTGTTTTGCCTGGCCCTTCATGTTTTCTTTAAGGAATTGGTACCCATCTTACAAATTCTGCCTAGGTAATCAAACACATGAGCACAACTGTAAATAAAGTGCTTAACTTCAGAATAAGTCTTTGAAAAAAAACAACCAGATAATACTTTATGTTTTGATCATATGGGTAGAAGCAAAATTATGCATTGTAAAACTGCACTGTACATAGGTAGAAGGGTTTTCCAGAATTTTGAGGTCAACGTTGGGGGTGCGTATTATACATGGGTGCGCATTATACACGAGAAATTACAGGTATGTTCTGGATGTTCTCGTGCATTTTTTTATACACCTGCGAATGAACGCTCCGTTAAGAGTGGTGTAACTCTGTAAATTACAGTGTATATTCAACTGAATTTTCTTCAAATTGAAGGATGTACGCCTTTAGGCCCAATGCGAGACTTATTTAGCTACATGGGAGGACCAGCATTTGTCAATCAAACATGAGCTTTGTTCCTCTTGTTTCATTTCCCTCTGTCTCTCCTCTACTAACAACTTCAAAAATAGGTAGCATATTGTTCTTCTTCTCTCCCTCCTCTGCGGAATCGGACGACAACCTCATACGCATTGAGACCACCAACAGGCCACCAGTGGAACAGCAGGCAACTAGCGTAAAAAACTGAAAAAGTTTGGTAAAAAGATACAGAGGAAGCGCTGCAAGGGGGTTTTAATTTCACGACTGGTTGGATTTTCTTTCAGAGATATATTGTTTTAAATTAAATGTTTATTTCTATTTTAATTTTTTTTAATCAATAAAGGATATTTTTTATGTAAAGGTAAAATAATGCCTATAGCTCTATTTTAAGGTTACATAGTGTACCTATTGAAATGTCCAGAGTATGCGGCAAGAACCTTGTCATGCACTCTCACCTCGATCTGAAAAAGCTCGCCCGCCCCCTCGCAGTCGTTGGAGGTGATGATCGGCGTGTGAATTTGCAGAAAGCCATTTTCCTGGAAAACAGGAAACAGCACAAGCGTGGGGTCTCACTCGGCAAACCCTCCACTGACTTGGCCTCACCTTGAAATACGAGTGAACGGCCGAAGTGGCCTCGCTGCGTATCCTCAGCAGGGAGCTGAAGGTGTTTGTTCTGCAGCGGAGGTGAGGGAACTGGCGGATGTACTCCAGCTTGTGGCGCTCTTTGATTTTAAATGGGAAATCCTGCAAATGAGAGCAAGGTATGACCAGTTGCTGTGAATTACATAAAAAAGGTCAGGGTCTAGTTTAGCTGTATGAAGGAATTTTGGGGCCACACTGAAAAGAAAAACAATTAGAAAATAAAGTCATAATATTACAACATTAAAGTTGTATTTTCCAAGACAGAAAGTTGTCATAATAGAATAAAGTTGTATACATGTGAAAAAAAGATTTTCCAGAATATATATATATATATATATATATATATATATATATATATATATATAATTTTTAAAAATAATATATAAATATATAATTTTAATAACATATAAATAATTGTTTTACTTTGAAGTAGTAATATTTGAGAGAAAAATGCTGTATGCTTGTATTTTCAGGATAAAAAGTTTGATGTTTTTGTTTGTATAAAGTCATATTATGAAAATAAGATGTCCATATTTGAGATAAAAAAAATTAATTTGGTGCATGTAGAAGGTTTTATATATTTGAGATCGAAGTCAAGATTATAAGGATAAAGTTGTATATTTGAGATTTAAAAAAAAAAAGTAAAATTGTATTGTACTGTATTTTTGAGGAAAAAATCATATTTGAGATTTTAAAAAATGTTGAGGTTAAAGTCATAATATTTCAAGAAAGACTGAAATTTTAAATCATTAAAATATGTGACTTTTAAAAATATACGACTTTCCATCCGGAAAATATACACCTGATTTCTTGAAAATGAATTTTTTCTGGTAAATACATCACTTAATTATTTAAAACTTTAATCTAACCTTTAGGCTATTTTTGTTCTTTTAAGGGTGGCCCTAATAGTCGTGGAGTGCACATATAAGAGCGTCCTCACCAACGGGTTACATTCTCCAACCACGCGAATGTGCTCCGCTGCCAGCTCCACGGGCTGTTTGGCGTGCAGACTTTGCTTCAGGACTCCTTGGACCTCAACGGCGCTCCCGAATGTCAGCAGGCTTTAAGTGGTGTTTTTTAAAAAAAAAAAAAAAAAAAAAAAAAAAGATTAGTTTTACTCTGTTTGTAGTCATCAATGAATGAAAGTCCTTACGGGTCATTTAGCTGAGGACTGGCGACAATCTGCAGCGACTGCAGGCAGCTCCCATCGTTAACGTCCAGGAACAAATTTGCCTTCTGGGATCTGACGGAGCGAACCCATCCCTGCGAGACAACTGCTTTGTGTTATTCACACGCACAGAAAAATGGAGATCAACAACATGTTCGCATAAAAGTACTTGAAAACTCAATGGAAAAACTGCAAATGCAATGTAAAGTGTTCTTACGCCGATTCTCCCTCCGCGTGGAACCTATTCTCAACCATTCGCTGAAATAAAAAAAACCTGCAGATGTTTTTTTAAAATTTATTTTATTTATTTATTTTTAAAGTGCTTTCAAAATACAGTTGAGTTGAGAAAAACTCACTTATTCGCCGTGGCTAATAGGAAAGTAGTAATGTTTTTGCTCTGCTAAGTGGCTATCAAAAATCTCAAGCTAATAAATGGCATAGGCCTTATTGTTGCTTGACATTTGCTATTTTTATGAGTTATTAAAATAGTAATTATTATTATTATTTTATAGAGCACTTTTAAAGGGTAGTCAAAGATGCTTTATAAATAATAAAATGCTAAGATAAAAACATGAATAAATATGACAGCTAGCTGGACTATGATTGTTATTTGAAATTAAATAATTTGCCAGCCATTTAAAAAAAAAAAAGTAGTTGTAAGATGAATTTTAAATGATATTTAAACTGTTTCACGATCATATTCTGTGACATATTTAACGATTTAACTATTTAACTGTACAAATTTAGGGGAGGAGTCAATTACTCGCCATGGGTCCCTCCAGATCACACCGAGAGGCGTTCAGGGGAAATGGGAAAATTGGAGACTAGCTCGACAAAACAGGCAGTGTGACTTAACACCTGACGCGAGCTCGTGAAACGATGTGTTATTGTGTTATTGTATCTGTAGCCGAAAAGCCAGGTGCAAAAATTCCTTACGATTAAGTTAGTCGCCACTCGCTTGAATCTGCAAAGCAACGTTCGGACACAAATGATTGTCAAACACATACAGGTAGGTGTTCAATATTACCTGCACTTGGACTTTTGCTTCTAAGTCAGCGCCTGAAAGTGCCTCAGAAACACGAAGTTTCCTCGGTGCCTTCTTGCAGAAATGCCTCAGAGTTTTGACCATTCTTCGGGACGCGGTAGCAACAGAAAGCCTTTGTGTAGCTGGCCGAAACATCTTCACAACATCACGAATGCTAAACCGCTAAATTCATACGTGGCGAAAATGTTTAAAGAAATAAATTATTGTCGATTTATGCATCAAACTGCTGGCTCCGGTTTCACTTGACATTCACGTTGGTTCCTCTCGTCCCGTTCTATCACTTCCTGGTTGTGTCGCACACCATTGGTCCGATAGATGACGTGGGGACGAGTATCCAATCAGATTTCCTATGTCGCAATGGTGCTTTGGCCACTCATGGGAGTTGTAGTTTTCTTTTAAATGACCAAAACGCGCGACAGGTCTAACTGTTATTGCAGTGTTTTCCATATAGTCATTAATTTGGACTAAAAGTCAATATGTTCCACAAAAATATATATTTAAAAAAAAAAAAAAAGTTTTAAAACCTTTGGAGGCAAAAGAATATACTGTTTCATTATTTGTCATGGTGTTCTAAAATATGTTATTGATTTATTTGGAATCATATTTCTTAAATTTAGTGGTGGCTCATAATGGACCCTGAATGCTGCACTATATCAGCAAAAAAAACAAAAAACCAAAAAAAACAATGTTAATATCACAGTAGTAAATATCAATAGTTAATATCACCCCCACCCCGACACACACACACACACACTTTTGACCCCATGCCCCTATGTGTGTGATGTGCACCTTTGCTCAGCCACAAAACCCTTTTTCAGGAATGGAAAATTTCAATCAGCGCCTTAAGTTAAGTCGGAGTTCTGTTAAGTCTGGGAATGATCGAAGTCAGCGGATTACTCCGAAAAGAGAAACTCTTGATTTGGACAAGATATCAAATGTTTAGTGACACCACACGCATCCTGAAGCTTTTCTGACACACCTCTTATGCACTTTTAAACAACATAATTGAATGCAAATGATTTTGCTGATCCCAAAGCTTGTGGCTCGCGGACCACCGGGGGATTCAGGGCCCCCAGTTTGAGGACCCCCAGTCTATAGGAGAACAGCGCGAAAAAGAAACTATTTGGTCCGCCAGTGTGTGGTCCAATTTGCACTAAAAGCCCGCTCATTCACCACCCGCAGTGACACCGGGTGTACCCGCCGCGCCCACCCTCGAGTGCCGTACATCAGGATGCCAGCTTTGTAATAAGGCGCCACGGACAATTATTCACCTGGCCGGCTACGTCTGTCAGCCTCCCGGAGCCCGGCGGTCTGAGAGAGATGCAGAAGGCCGGGTCGGGTGTCTTGCCTCCATCCTGACGCATCATCAATCAAAGCTTAACGTGATGCATCGCTGGTATTAATGAGCGCCAGCTTGGAGACGCAGCAATTATGCATACGATTGCATCTTAATGAGCAAAGCGGAACAATTCTATTTGGTGATTCATTGAGAAGAGAGTGGAACACTAACGGATGGCATTTGTCAAAAATGTCACTTTTTTTTATTTATTTGTTTCTTTTCTGCAGGCATTCAACCAGATTTGGTCATTTCGGTGGGTCGCTATCAGCAAGTAAAAATAATAGAGAATAGAGTTGATGTATTAGGAAAATAAAGTTTAACTCTTTTTTCCACAAAGAAGGTTGTAATAACGAGAATAAAGTCAATTTTTGCAGGATTTCCCCCCCCCCCCCCCTCCCTTTTCTTCACAAAAATAATGTTGGAACTTCTTTTTTGAACAATCAAGTTTTTATATTTGCAACAAGAAGTTGTAATATCACCAGAATAAAGTTAAAATGTCACATTTATAAATATACAATTTAATTACAATATACACTGAATGTTTAATTTCAAGGTAATATATGATCTACAAAAATATATTATACAGCATAGTAATGACAATAAAGATGACTGAACTAGTAAAACTATGAAAGATAATTTTATGACAATAACATTTTCATATTGCAAATGATAAAAAGTCATAATACTACCAGAATAAAGTCATCAGAGTAGGACAAAAAAATAAATAAATCATAATATAAAATAATAATAAGTAATTTTGAGAGAAAAAAATTGAATTTTCACCACAATAAAGTTCTAATATTGCGAGAAAAAAGATGTAATATTACCAGAATAAAATTTTAATATTATGTGGGGAAGAATTTAGGAAAATAAAGTTTGGAATACTGAAAAATAAATGCATAAGGTTACAACAATAAAGTTGATAAATATACAGTATGATTTTGCAACAATAACATTTTAATATTTCAAGGCAAGAATAAGTAATAATAAAACCAGAATGAAGTCATAATATTTAAAGATTTTTTAGAATATTTATATAATACATTTTCAATATAGTGGGAATTGTTTTCAAATATTGCTCGAAAAGTTTTCATATTTTGAGAAAAATATGTATAAATCTATACAATGAGGTTTTATTATTGTGTATTGTATAAAATGTATTATTACCAGAAAAAAAATATACAAATTAAGTGCAATAAAGTTTTGCTATTGCACAAAAACAATTACCAGAATAGTCATAATATTCAGAGCATTCATTCATCTTCCGTTCCGCTTATCCTCACAAGGGTCGCGGGCGGGCTGGTGCCTATCCCAGCTATCTCCGGGCGAAAGGCGGGCAACACCCTGAACTGGTCGCTGGCCAATCGCAGAATTTTCAGAGCATAAAGTTTGATTTTTAAAACCATAAATCTTACCAACCAACCAATTTGTTGGGTTCGGCGGGCATGTGGCCAAAGAAAGAAAACCAAAAGATCCATAAGGAATAAATAATGGAGAAAAAAAAACCATTTAACAATATAATTTATTTTGAAAAAGAGACAATAATTATACAAATAATAAGTAATAAAAAGGCTGTAGTAAAACTACATGCAAAAGTTTGAAAAATAAAAGAAACGATACAATTATGTATAATGTGCAAAATTAGTGATGTCATCTTTCACGGGCTACACCGCATGGTGGCGCTGTAGCTCCATATGACAAAAACACAACAACAACACCAAACCCATGTCTCCCCTCCCCTACAGCAGATTTATTCATTTACCCCTAGCTGAAGTTGCCTCCGATATATTATTCATTTGTCGCTCCGAGTTCTAGTGAAACAAGCTGCTATTGTTTAGTTCTGCCTGCACTTCTGTCAAGAACACCGCAGCCTTGTTCAGGTTCGGCTACAGCTTTGCAACGCAGAACCAGCTTGGGCTTGATTTCGATCGCATTCTGCTGGCTTGACAGGTTTTGTGAGGACCTGCACCTTTGGGGAGTGTGTGCGTGTGTGTGTGTGTGTGTGTGGGGGGGGGGGGGGGGGGTTCGTCCTCCACATATGCGGGAAGAACATTAAATCATCCACGAGCATCGTGTTCGACGAGCAAGAGAAAGCAGAGGTTTGTCGTGTCCGTAGGATCGTCGGCCTCCGAGGGGCTAGCGGTCGCCTCTCCGCCTCCAAATATTCCGCATTCCCCCCAAACGGAGGCCGGCCATTGATTTTATGTAGCACGGCTCGTTAAGTGCCGATTCGGCCGTTATAGCCGTGTGATTTCAGGGAACGGCTCGTGTGACAGGCCACCAGACACGAGTCGAGCGGAACTAACAACCGCCGCGCTCTTCCCTCAAAGTCACCGGGGATGGCGCGCCCCTCGGCTCGACGACCCCTCCGAACGCTGATTCTCAAAGTCTACTACGCCCTCTAGTGATATGTGATACAAAATCGCGGCCTAAGTACAGTTCAGTTGTATTTAACTTTTAAAAAAGCAACCATTTTGTTTTAGGTACAATATTGACTTTAGTTTTACCCTGGGTGTGTCGGAACCTCATCTCAGTACATCCGAATAGTATCAAAAGCTTCATTTAGTGACGTAGATTATATCTTACAACAAACGAAAACCCCAAATTCACCATCGCTAGAAATAACAAACAATCAAGAAACCATGACAATGATGGTTAATGTAGAAATTAGGCAGGAATTTGCCCTATGAGAAGTATTTTCGCGAGTGTTTAATCAATATATATAAATAAATTCCACCATATCCAAATGTATTGAGATGTACCGCTATGTGTACTACATTTAAAAGCAATCATTAAATAAAATGAATCTATTTTCCGATCTCGGGGTTGCCTCGACATGCTAGTTTAACGCGTCCCGTGACACGATGCTATTCGCTACGTTAATTAACGGTGTCGTACAGCACGGCTGGAGGACCGCCGTGGTTGACCGCAGCCTATGTGACACGCGCCCGAAATTGCTCCGGAAATCAGCAAGTGCAAATGAGGCGTGAGTCCGCTCTCCTCCGCTGTCATGAACACAACAACCCCTCCCCAACCCCAAATGATACGTTTCATTTACCACCCCTGCCCCCCCCCATCCCACGGATGACGCTAATGATTAGTGAGTGAAAACGTGCTCTGCTCCTCATAGCCAAACATCAAAAGCAAAAGCTATCTTGTTAGCCGCAACACACGGCTCAGACGCTGTAATTCAGATTTGGACACTCTTGGCACGGCCTCCTCTGTAGGCGACGTGCACGCGTGTGTTGAGTGCGCGTGTAAGTGTCATATCGCAAAGGTCAGAGTGCTGCAATAAGTGCGGGAATACGGTAGTCCCCGCAGCATTTTTAACTGTTAGCGTCAAGGGCATCGTAAGAAGTCGGATGATGTTCGACTTCGTCTCCTCCACTCTGGAAATGTAACTTAATAGGAAACACGATAAAGTTACACTACGACATAGCACGATTGAATATTTGTGGGTGGTTCGGGAGCATGCTGATATAAAACTGGATTTGTGACACAATTGGGATAGGCGTCATGGTAACGTCGATAGAAAGAAGGAAAGAAAAAAAAATCATGGGATCGCTTATCTTCAGATCAGAATCGGCATCTTCCGAATGTGGGTACAATTCTGAGACGAAGCCCACATCTTTCAATGTGAGTGCAGCGAACCTGTTGCTGTTCCTAAAACTGAAAACAATACAAACAAAATAAGCTTTGGCCCGGATTTCACACAAAGTACATTTGTGAATAAAGTCCGACAAAATCGTAATTACTTCTGGACAGATCTGGCCTGCCACATCGTGGTTCTTGTGGCCCATTCAAGCAAATAAAGTGTGTCTACTTCATATTTCTTGATAACTTGATTTGTTATTTTCTTCCGGGCAGCGAATCGATCCCAAAATTGCAATTTTTCTTCACTTTTAACAGATATCAGAAGAAAAAAAAAATTCCCCATCAAATCCATTCTAAACACAAATAGAACATTGACAACAGAATGTTGTTGACATATATATGTAGGCTAATAACACTCCCGGTATGCACGTCATTTCTTTAAAAAAAAGTGATGTTTAATGTGTTTTGATAGTCTACAGTACTTATTGTAATGCCCACGCATGTGGGAAAGGAGAGTCACAGTTGTCTGTCGAATGCTGGGAGAACAGAAAAACACTCGCTCGGGAGCTGCTGTTGGTCACAGCTCACATCCAGACACTCACACGCAGCTACCTCACCAGGGTCCGCCTCTTAAAGGCATGCGCATGTATTCAGACGCAACAATACAAAACAGTATTTTCTATACATTTGATGCTTGGAATTTTTTTTTTGCTCAAAAACATTTACAATGTTTGAAATCTAAAATATGATATGCCTTGACCCGATAAAAGTTCGGAAACACTAATCTATGCTGTCAAAAATCCAGAGTGATAGCTTGCGTACTAGCGAGCTTGATTGAAATGTGCTTATTAACGTGATCCACAGCGTGATGATCACCGTTGACTCATCCCGCGCACGTTTTGCCCTCGTTAATGTATCCGCTCTTGCGTTCCATCGCGGCGATGTTGAAAAGGCTTAATTAGCGCGGCGCTCGCTGACACCTACTTTGTCATGGCTATGAAGTGCGACAGGAAAAGCTGTCTGAAGACGTTAAGACGGATTCTTCCATTTATTCACCCGGGAGGGGGGATGACCTCGTAAAAACCTCAGATGCGCTGTCGATACGATTCACGTCAACAACCGAGGCGCCTATCGCTTGTTGGAGCCATGGGAAAACACAAATAGAACACAAGTGACATTTGTGTCTTCACACCTGTTGAGGGGAGCGCGAGAAGCCCAGCTGAGGCTCTGGACGTCTCCCACGGTGGCCATGTCGAGCTATTTACTCGGAAAGCTCGACATACTAACTAACTAAGATAACTAGGAGTGTCATGGAATTATTCTCCCACTTTTGTCTCATAACACTTTTCAACACACTTTTTTCCTCATAATATGGTGATTTTATTTGTATACTATCGAAACTTTATTATCAGAATATTTTTTTCTCAGAATGTTGACACTGAAATCGTATGACAATTTTTATTTTTTTAAAATTGTAATACAATTGTCCTAGCTATCCATGGGGGATTGCAGGCGAGCCCTGTCACGAATAGTTAAAAGCTGATGACCCCCCCAAGTTCTTTTCAAAATTTTTGCTTTTTTATTTAATTATAATAGCAATAATAGCAAAGACTATCAGTTCGACATACTGTACTTCCTTAACACCGATTACAACTTTCCTTTTAGCCAGGTCTCTGGCGCCATCGTGTGGCATTTTAGGGTGGTACAGAAAAAGCACAAAAATACACAAATAGCTGAGTTACTGAGTTAGTAAGTAGTAGATGAGGATAGGTTGAGAAAAAAAAGAGGTGACTTTATTCTTGTAAGACTGCAACTTATACGACTAAACATTATGACTTTGCTTTCCTGAGCATCTTTGAGATATTTGTCTGACCGTCCCAGTTCGGGCTGTTGCCATCAAATGTTTTTGGAAGCGATTATTCTATTGACTATTCCATTGAGTTCTGGAGTTATCGCTCCAAGAAAAAAATTAAAATAAAAAATTTGTTTTTAAAAAAATAGTACATATAAATAATATAATAATAAAAATAATATTAAGAATATAAATAATAATATTAAATATAGGTTGAACATGATTTGCAAATCATTGTATTCTGTTCTGTACATGACATCATCTAACAGTGACTTAAACATCACTGAAAGACGCTTCTCTGTCGTTTTTGGCAATGTTTTCACTGATTCAACACGTCTGCAATAAATTTCCATGCGGTAATTGGTACCGGGCGGAGCAAATATGCTTTCATGAAAAAATATTATTGCCTCGAGGCAGAAACCTTTGCGGAAGCTGAGTTAGCCGACTTTTTTTGAAAGCTGCTGTCCCAACAGTGTAACATGTGGCCATGTGGCCTAATGGATAAGGCGTCTGACTTCGGATCAGAAGATTGAGGGTTCAAGTCCCTTCATGGTCATGGGTCTTTAGCTGCAGAAATGGGAAAAGATAGCATGCAACATATTACTATCATGTCCTCTTCCACCCAGGTTGTTAGTTTTTAGTTTCGTGTTTAGTTTCTGTATTGAGACTAGCAATAGTATTGTGTTTTATACCATTTTGAGCACTGTTTCCAAAGAGCTGAGCATAGTTTACAGTGACATTCTATTGCTTAAAACTGAAAATATATAATAAACTTTGACCATAAAACACAATATTAACCATAAAAATAAATGGCTCAAAGATAATTTGCTTTCAGCACTGCAAAAACATTATTTGCTCTTCCTCGACATCGATCCCCACGGGACGTTTTGTTTCTATGTCCTCATTGTCAATTCCAGTAGCTCCAGAAAATGGCCATGTGGCCTAATGGAGAGGGTGTCTGACTTCGGATCAGAAGATTGAGGGTTCGAGTCCCTCCATGGTCAACTGTGATTAGTTTCTGTATTGCATTTGGAGCACAGTTTCCAAAAGCAACTCAAATGCTGGACGCTTAAAATGCAATACCTTGATTTCCAAAGAGTTTACAGTTGAGATTTATCCCTTCAACCAGACCGCGAATAGTGAACGAGAGAGAGACAAAAAAAAATATTCTATTGCTTATATTAAAAGTTAAAACTCAAACTATACCATACACAGGCAGTCGACCTCCGGCTGAACCGCACAATGGTGACATTTTACAGCACATCCAATCGGATTTTGACTATGCAACAAGTGGCCATGTGGCCTAATGGATAAGGCGTCTGACTTCGGATCAGAAGATTGAGGGTTCGAGTCCCTTCATGGTCGAGCATGTTTAGTTTCTGTATTGAGACTGGCAATAGTATTGTGTTTTATACTTTGAAGGCTTATTTCTCTGTCCTCAATGTCAATGAGGGGATTATGACTATGCAACAAGTGGCCATGTGGCCTAATGGATAAGGTGACTGACTTCGGATCAGAAGATTGAGGGTTCGAGTACCTTCATGGTCAAGGCTCTTTAGCTTCAGAAATGGGAAAAGACAACATGCAACATCTTAGTACCATGTCCTCTTCCACCCAGGTTGAAACCCGTTTCCAAAACCCCTGCTATCCTCAACATACAAAGGTCTTCATACCGTTGTTGAGCTGAATCTTTTGCACTATTCATTGTATTCATTCACATGGCCATGTGGCCAAATAAAGATTGAGGGTTCGAGTCCCGTAGGCTCTTCAGGTTTGGAAATGACAATGTGCAATCCATCAAGATTAAGCAAATGACTATGTGTACTCATGGCGAAGGCGTCTGACTTCGGATCAGAAGATTAAGGGGGTTCGAGTCACTTCAATCGAGTTTAGTTTCTGTCATTGTTGTCAATGAGGTGATTCTGATGGTACAATAAGTGGCCATCTGGTCTAATGGATAAGGCGTCTGACTTCGGATCAGATGATTGAGGGGTCAAGTATGATTAGGTTTTTGTATTGCGATTGGCAGTAATATGATGTGATATACCATTTTTGAGGTTGAATGCTTTTTCCAAAAGTATTTAAAGTAGGCTCTTGCTGAAGATAAGTTGTTATTCAATTGCTTATATGAAAAGTTAAAACTGAAACTATACCATACACAGGCAGTCGACCTCCGGCTGAACCGCACAATGGTGACATTTTACAGCACATCCAATCGGATTCTGACTGTGCACCAAGTGGCCATGTGGCCTAATGGATAAGGCGTCTGACTTCGGAGCAGAAAATTGAGGGTTCGAGTCCCTTCGTGGTCATGGGTCTTTAGCTTCAGAAATGGGAAAAGATAAAATGCAACATCTTAGTATCATGTCCTCTTCCACCCAGGTTGAATCCTGTTTCCAAAAGCCTTGAATGCAGGCTCTTCCGTAAGCTATGTTGTAATTCTATTGCTTGTATTGTTAAAACCGAAGAGATACCATAAACTTTACTCCGAAACACAATATTAAGCATAAAAATAAATGGCTCAGATGATTTGATTTCAGCACTGCATAAACATAGGCAGCTCTTCCTCAACATACGAAGCTCTTCATAGGGTTGAATGCTGTTTCCACAAGTATCAGTATTCGGATCAGAAGACTGAGGGTTCGAGTCCCTTCATGGTCAAGGGTCTTTAGCTTCGAAAATGGGAAAAGATAAAATGCAACATCTGAGTATCATGTCCTCTTCATGGTCAAGGATGTTTAGTTTCTGTATTGCGATTGGCACTAGTATGATGTGTTATACCAATTTGGAGCACAGTTTCCAAAAGCAACTCAAATGCAATACCTTGATTTACAAAGATCTTACAGGTGAGTTTCATCCCTTCAACTTGCAGGGGCCAGACCGCGAATGGACCGCTGAAAAACAGTCAACTATATTTCTCTGTCCTCAATGTCAATGAGGGGATTATGACCATCCAATAAGTGACCATGTGGCCTAATGGATAAGGCGTCTGACTTCGGATCAGAAGATTGAGGGTTCGAGTCCCTTCATGGTCAAGGCTCTTTAGCTTCAGAAATGGGAAAAGATAACATGCAACATCTTAGTACCATGTCCTCTTCCACCCAGGTTGAAGCCTGTTTCCAAAAGCATGAAATGCAGCTCTTGCATTAGATATGTTGTCATTCTATTGCTTGTATTAAGTTAAAACTGAAGAGATATCATAAACTTTCACTCTGAAACACAATATTAAGCATACAAATAAATGGCTCACAGATGATTTGATTTCAGCACTGCATAAACATACATTAGCTCTTCCTCGACATACGAAGATCTTCACTCGCATGGGACGTTTTGTTTGTATGTCCTCATTGTCAATTCCAGTGATTGCATCAAAAGACCGTGTGGCCTAAAACTAAAAATATGCCAAAAACTTTGACCCCCAAAACACTTCAATGAAACACAATATTTAAGCATAACAATAAATGGCTTACAGATGATTTGATTCAGCACTGCATAAACATACGCAGCTCTTCCTCAACATACCGTTGTTGAGATGTATCACCTCAACATACGTTTCCTTGACAATTACTACTTTCCTATCAGCTGAGGTCGCCATTTTGTGGCATCTTAGCATGTTACAGAAAAGAGCATAGAAAAAAAATACACAACCTTGTTGAGTTTCTCAGGAAATAGCTTCGGATCAGAAGGTTGAGGGTTCGAGTCCCTTCATGGTCGAGGCTCTTTAGCTTTGGAAATGACAACTTGCTATAGATTAAGACTAAGCAAATGACTATGTGGCCTAATGGAGAAGGAGTCTGACTTCGGATCAGAAGATTGAGGGTTCGCGTCCCTTCATGGTCGAGCATGTTTAGTTTCTGTATTGAGACTGGCAACAGTATTGTGTTTTTGCCGTGGCTTATTTCTCTGTCCTCGTTGTCAATGAGTGGATTCTGATGGTACAGCAAGTGGCTATGTGGCCTAATGGAGAAGGCGTCTGACTTCGGCTGAGAAGATTAAGGGTTCGAGTCCCTTTGTGGTCAAGTATGTTTAGCTTCTGTATTGAGACTGGCAAGAGTATTGTCTTTTAGAAATTGGTGGCTTATTTCTCTCTCATAGTTGTCAATGAGGGACTCTCATTGTACAATAAGAGGCCATGTGGCCTAATGGAGAAGGTGTCTGACTTCGGATCAGAAGATTGAGGGTTCGAGTCCCTTCATGGTCGAGCAAGTTAAGTTTCTGCATTGAGACTGGCAATAGTATTGTGTTTTACAGTCGTGGCTTATTTCTCTGTCCTCGTTGTCAACGAGGGGATTCTGATCGTACAATAAGAGGCCATGTGGCCTAATGGAGAAGGCGTCTGACTTCGGATCAGAAGATTAAGGGTTCGAGTCACTTCATGGTCAAAGCTCTTGAGCTTTGGAAATGACAATTTGCAATACATCAGAAGTATGTAAATGACTATGTGGCCTCATTGAGATGGCGTCTGACTTCGGATCAGAAGATTGAGGCTGCAAGTCCCTTCATGGTCAAGCATGTTTCGTTTCTGTATTGAGACTGGCAATAGTATTGTGTTTTGTAGTCGTGGCTTATTTCTCTGTCCTCGTTGTCTATGAGGGGATTCCGATGGTACAGTAAGTGGCCAAATGGAGAAGGCGTCTGACTTCGGCTCAGAAGATTAAGGGTTCGATTCCTTTCATGGTCAAGGCTCTTTAGCTTTGAAAATGACAATTTGCAATACATCAAGACAATACAAATTACAATGTGGCCAAATTGAGAAGGCATCTGACTTCGGATCAGAAAATTAAGGGTTCGAGTCCCTTCATGGTCAAGGGTTTTTGGCTTCAGAAAGATGTGCTCTTCCTCAACACACAAAGATCATCTCGCATGGGATGTTTTGTTTCTTTGTCCTCATTGTCAATTCCAGTGATTACAGTCTATACCTATGTTGCCTCATGGCGAAGGCATCTGACTTCGGATCAGAAGATTGAGGGATTGAGTCCCTTCATGGTAAACCCTCTTTAGCTTTGAAAATTACAATTTGCAATACATCAAGACTATGCAAATGACGATGTGGCCAAATTGAGAAGGCGTCTGACTTCGGATCAGAAGATTGAGGGATCGAGTCCCTTCATTGTTGGGCATGTTTAGTTTCTGTATTGAGACTGGCAATCGTATTGTGTTTTATATATTGGCATGGCTTATTTCTCTGTCATGATTGTCAATGAGGGGATTCTGACAGTATAATAAGTGTCCATGTGGCCTAATGGATAAGGTGTCCGACTTCGGATCAGAAGATTGAGGGTTTGAGTCCCTTCATGGTCAAGACTCTATAGCTTTGGAAATGACAATTTGCAATACATCAAGACTGTGCAAATGACGATGTGGCCAAATGGAGAAGGCGTCTGGCTTTGGATCAGAAGATTGAGGGTTCGAGTCCCTTCATGGTCAAGGCTCTTTAGCTTTGGAAATGACAATTTCCAAAACATCAAGACGATGCCAATGACAATGTGGCCTAATTGAGAAGGCGTCTGACTTCGTATCAGAAAATTAAGGGTTCGAGTCCCTTCACGGTCAAGCGTGTATAGTTTCTGTATAGAGACTGGCAATAGAATTGTGGTTTATAGTCGTGGCTTATTTCTCTGTCCTCGTTGTCAACGAGGGGATTCTGATCGTACAGTAAGTGGGCATGTGGCCTAATGGAGAAGGCGTCTGACTTCGGATCAGAAGATTGAGGGTTAGAGTCCTTTCATGGTCGAGGCTCTTTAGCTTTCAAAATGACAATTTGAAATACATTAAGACTATGCAAATGACTATGTGGCCTAATGGAGAAGGCGTCTGACTTCGGATCAGAAAATTGAGGGATCGCGTCCCTTCATGGTCATGCATGTTTAGTTTCTGTATTGAGACTGGCAAGAGTATTGTCTTTCATAAATTGGTGGCTTATTTCTCTCTCATAGTTGTCAATGAGGGGATTCTCATTATACAATGAGGGGATTCCGATGGCACAACAAGTGTCCATGTGGCCTTATGGCGAAGGCATCTGACTTCGGATCAGCAGATTGAGGTTTCGAGTCCATTCATGGTCAAGGCTCATGAGCTTTGAAAATGACAATTTGAAATACATGACGACTGTGCAAATGACTATGTGGCTTAATGGAGAAGGTGTCTGACTTCGGATCAGAAGATTGAGGGTTAGAGTCCTTTCATGGTCGAGGCTCTTTAGCTTTCAAAATGACAATTTGAAATACATCAAGACGATGCAAGTGTCCATGTGGACTAGTGGAGTAGGCGTCTGACTTCGGATCAGAAGATTGGGGGTTCGAGTCCGTTCGTTGTCGGGCATGTTTTGTTTCTGTATTGAGACTGGCAATCGTATTGTGTTTTATATAGTGGCATGGCTTATTTCTCTGTCATGATTGTCAATGAGGGGGTTCTGATGGTACAGTAAGTGGCCATGTGGCCTAATGGAGAAGTTGTCTGACTTTGGGTCAGAAGGTTGAGGGTTCGAGTCCCTTCATCGTGAAGGGTCTTTAGCTTCGGAAAAGATGTGCTCTTCCTCAACACACAGAGATCTTCTCGCATGGGAAGTTTTGTTTCTATGTCCTCATTGTCAATTCCAGTAATTACAGTAAACGACAATGTGACCTAATGGATAAGGCGTCTGACTTCGTATCAGAAGATTGAGGGTTCGAGTCCCTTCATCGTCAAGCATGTTTAGTTTCTGTATTGAGACTGACAATGGAGTTGTGTTTTATATATTGGCATGGGTTATTTCTCTGTCATGATTGTCAATGAGGGGATTCTGACAGTGCAATAAGTGGCCATGTGGCCTAATGGATAAGGCGTCTGACTTCGGATCAGAAGATTGAGGGTTCGAGTCCCTTCATGGTCGAGCATGTTTAGTTTCTGTATTGAGACTGGCAATAGTATTGTGTTTTATACTTTGAAGGCTTATTTCTCTGTCCTCAATGTCAATGAGGGGATTATGACTATGCAACAAGTGGCCATGTGGCCTAATGGATAAGGCGTCTGACTTCGGATCAGAAGATTGAGGGTTCGAGTCCCTTCATGGTCAAGGCTCTTTAGCTTCAGAAATGGGAAAAGACAACATGCAACATCTTAGTACCATGTCCTCTTCCACCCAGGTTGAAACCCGTTTCCAAAACCCCTGCTATCCTCAACATACAAAGGTCTTCATACCGTTGTTGAGCTGAATCTTTTGCACTATTCATTGTATTCATTCACATGGCCATGTGGCCAAATAAAGATTGAGGGTTCGAGTCCCGTAGGCTCTTCAGGTTTGGAAATGACAATGTGCAATCCATCAAGATTAAGCAAATGACTATGTGTACTCATGGCGAAGGCGTCTGACTTCGGATCAGAAGATTAAGGGGGTTCGAGTCACTTCAATCGAGTTTAGTTTCTGTCATTGTTGTCAATGAGGTGATTCTGATGGTACAATAAGTGGCCATCTGGTCTAATGGATAAGGCGTCTGACTTCGGATCAGATGATTGAGGGGTCAAGTATGATTAGGTTTTTGTATTGCGATTGGCAGTAATATGATGTGATATACCATTTTTGAGGTTGAATGCTTTTTCCAAAAGTATTTAAAGTAGGCTCTTGCTGAAGATAAGTTGTTATTCAATTGCTTATATGAAAAGTTAAAACTGAAACTATACCATACACAGGCAGTCGACCTCCGGCTGAACCGCACAATGGTGACATTTTACAGCACATCCAATCGGATTCTGACTGTGCACCAAGTGGCCATGTGGCCTAATGGATAAGGCGTCTGACTTCGGAGCAGAAAATTGAGGGTTCGAGTCCCTTCATGGTCATGGGTCTTCAGCTTCAGAAATGGGAAAAGATAAAATGCAACATCTTAGTATCATGTCCTCTTCCACCCAGGTTGAATCCTGTTTCCAAAAGCCTTGAATGCAGGCTCTTCCGTAAGCTATGTTGTAATTCTATTGCTTGTATTGTTAAAACTGAAGAGATACCATAAACTTTACTCCGAAACACAATATTAAGCATAAAAATAAATGGCTCAGATGATTTGATTTCAGCACTGCATAAACATAGGCAGCTCTTCCTCAACATACGAAGCTCTTCATAGGGTTGAATGCTGTTTCCACAAGTATCAGTATTCGGATCAGAAGACTGAGGGTTCGAGTCCCTTCATGGTCAAGGGTCTTTAGCTTCGAAAATGGGAAAAGATAAAATGCAACATCTGAGTATCATGTCCTCTTCATGGTCAAGGATGTTTAGTTTCTGTATTGCGATTGGCACTAGTATGATGTGTTATACCAATTTGGAGCACAGTTTCCAAAAGCAACTCAAATGCAATACCTTGATTTACAAAGATCTTACAGGTGAGTTTCATCCCTTCAACTTGCAGGGGCCAGACCGCGAATGGACCGCTGAAAAACAGTCAACTATATTTCTCTGTCCTCAATGTCAATGAGGGGATTATGACCATCCAATAAGTGACCATGTGGCCTAATGGATAAGGCGTCTGACTTCGGATCAGAAGATTGAGGGTTCGAGTCCCTTCATGGTCAAGGCTCTTTAG
Organism: Phycodurus eques; assembly: GCF_024500275.1. Taxonomy (NCBI): domain Eukaryota; kingdom Metazoa; phylum Chordata; class Actinopteri; order Syngnathiformes; family Syngnathidae; genus Phycodurus; species Phycodurus eques. Next base: position 26,905,395 of record NC_084531.1, read on the forward strand.
CTTCAGAAATGGGAAAAGATAACATGCAACATCTTAGTACCATGTCCTCTTCCACCCAGGTTGAAGCCTGTTTCCAAAAGCATGAAATGCAGCTCTTGCATTAGATATGTTGTCATTCTATTGCTTGTATTAAGTTAAAACTGAAGAGATATCATAAACTTTCACTCTGAAACACAATATTAAGCATACAAATAAATGGCTCACAGATGATTTGATTTCAGCACTGCATAAACATACTTAGCTCTTCCTCGACATACGAAGATCTTCACTCGCATGGGACGTTTTGTTTGTATGTCCTCATTGTCAATTCCAGTGATTGCATCAAAAGACCGTGTGGCCTAAAACTAAAAATATGCCAAAAACTTTGACCCCCAAAACACTTCAATGAAACACAATATTTAAGCATAACAATAAATGGCTTACAGATGATTTGATTCAGCACTGCATAAACATACGCAGCTCTTCCTCAACATACCGTTGTTGAGATGTATCACCTCAACATACGTTTCCTTGACAATTACTACTTTCCTATCAGCTGAGGTCGCCATTTTGTGGCATCTTAGCATGTTACAGAAAAGAGCATAGAAAAAAAATACACAACCTTGTTGAGTTTCTCAGGAAATAGCTTCGGATCAGAAGGTTGAGGGTTCGAGTCCCTTCATGGTCGAGGCTCTTTAGCTTTGGAAATGACAACTTGCTATAGATTAAGACTAAGCAAATGACTATGTGGCCTAATGGAGAAGGAGTCTGACTTCGGATCAGAAGATTGAGGGTTCGCGTCCCTTCATGGTCGAGCATGTTTAGTTTCTGTATTGAGACTGGCAACAGTATTGTGTTTTTGCCGTGGCTTATTTCTCTGTCCTCGTTGTCAATGAGTGGATTCTGATGGTACAGCAAGTGGCTATGTGGCCTAATGGAGAAGGCGTCTGACTTCGGCTGAGAAGATTAAGGGTTCGAGTCCCTTTGTGGTCAAGTATGTTTAGCTTCTGTATTGAGACTGGCAAGAGTATTGTCTTTTAGAAATTGGTGGCTTATTTCTCTCTCATAGTTGTCAATGAGGGACTCTCATTGTACAATAAGAGGCCATGTGGCCTAATGGAGAAGGTGTCTGACTTCGGATCAGAAGATTGAGGGTTCGAGTCCCTTCATGGTCGAGCAAGTTAAGTTTCTGCATTGAGACTAGGCAATAGTATTGTGTTTTACAGTCGTGGCTTATTTCTCTGTCCTCGTTGTCAACGAGGGGATTCTGATCGTACAATAAGAGGCCATGTGGCCTAATGGAGAAGGCGTCTGACTTCGGATCAGAAGATTAAGGGTTCGAGTCACTTCATGGTCAAAGCTCTTGAGCTTTGGAAATGACAATTTGCAATACATCAGAAGTATGCAAATGACTATGTGGCCTCATTGAGATGGCGTCTGACTTCGGATCAGAAGATTGAGGCTGCAAGTCCCTTCATGGTCAAGCATGTTTCGTTTCTGTATTGAGACTGGCAATAGTATTGTGTTTTGTAGTCGTGGCTTATTTCTCTGTCCTCGTTGTCTATGAGGGGATTCCGATGGTACAGTAAGTGGCCAAATGGAGAAGGCGTCTGACTTCGGCTCAGAAGATTAAGGGTTCGATTCCTTTCATGGTCAAGGCTCTTTAGCTTTGAAAATGACAATTTGCAATACATCAAGACAATACAAATTACAATGTGGCCAAATTGAGAAGGCATCTGACTTCGGATCAGAAAATTAAGGGTTCGAGTCCCTTCATGGTCAAGGGTTTTTGGCTTCAGAAAGATGTGCTCTTCCTCAACACACAAAGATCATCTCGCATGGGATGTTTTGTTTCTTTGTCCTCATTGTCAATTCCAGTGATTACAGTCTATACCTATGTTGCCTCATGGCGAAGGCATCTGACTTCGGATCAGAAGATTGAGGGATTGAGTCCCTTCATGGTAAACCCTCTTTAGCTTTGAAAATTACAATTTGCAATACATCAAGACTATGCAAATGACGATGTGGCCAAATTGAGAAGGCGTCTGACTTCGGATCAGAAGATTGAGGGTTTGAGTCCTTTCATGGTCAAGGCTCTTGAGCTTTGGAAATGACAATTTACAATACATCAACACGATGCAAATGACTATGTGGCCTAATGGAGAAGGCGCCTGACTTCGGATCAGAAGATCGAGGGTTCGAGTCCCTTCATGGTCAAGGGTATTTAGCTTTGGAAAAGATGTGCTCTTCCTCAACACACAAAGATCTTCTCGCATGGGATGTTTTGTTTCTATGTCCTCATTGTCAATTCCAGTGATTACACTAAATGACGATGTGGCCTAATGGAGAAGGCGTCTGACTTCGGATCAGAAGATTGAGGGTTCGAGTCCCTTCATGGTCGAGCAAGTTTAGTTTCTGTATTGAGACTGGCAAGAGTATTACCTTTTATAAATTGGTGGCTTATTTCTCTCTCATAGTTGTCAATGAGTGGATTCTCATGGAACAATAAGAGGCCATATGGCCTAATGGAGAAGGTGTCTGACTTCGGATCAGAAGATTGAGGGTTCGAGTCCCTTCGTGGTCGAGGGTCTATAGGTTCGTAAATGGGAAAAGATGTGCTCTTCCTCAACATACAGAGATCTTCTCACATGGGATGTTTTGTTTCTATGTCCTCATTGTCAATTCCAGTGATTACAGTAAATGACGATGTGGCCTAATGGAGAAGGCGCCTGACTTCGGATCAGAAAATTCAGGGTTCGTGTCCCTTCATGGTTGAGCATGTTCAGTTTCTGTATTTAGACTGGGAATTGTATTGTGTTTTACATATTGGCATGGCTTATTTCTCTGTCATGATTGTCAATGAGGGGATTCTGATGGCACAGTAAGTGGCCATGTGGCCTAATGGTTAAGGCGTCTGACTTTGATTCAGAAGATTGAATGTTAGAGTCTCTTCATGGTCAAGACTCTTTAGCTTTCGAAATGACAATTTGCAATACATCAAGACTATGCAAATGACAATGTGGCGAAATTGAGAAGGCGTCTGACTTCGGATCAGAAGATTGAGGGTTCGAGTCCCTTCATAGTCGAGCATGTTTAGTTTCTGTCTTGAGACTGGTGATAGAGTTGTGTTTTTTAGTGGCTTATTTCTATGTCCTTATTGTCAATGAGGGGATTCTGATGGCACAACAAGTGTCCATGTGGCCTAATGGAGAAGGCGTCTCACTTCGGATCAGAAGTTTGAGGGTTCGAAGTCAAGGCTCTTTAGCTTTGAAAATGACAATTTGCAATACATCAAGACTATGTAAATGTTGATGTGGCTTCATTGATAAGGCGT